>NC_092717.1:849885-1584056 GCF_047496885.1 Scyliorhinus torazame
CGGGCGGGGATGGGGGGGGGGGGCGGGCGGGGATGGGGGGGGCGGGGGCGGGGATGGGGGGGGGGGGGCGGGGATGGGGGGGGGGGGGGCGGGGATGGGGGGGGGGCGGGCCCTCGTGCTTTCCGCGGCCCAGCAGCACCTCCGGAAGTGCCGGGGGGGGGGGGGGGGGTCCGCGGCCTCTCCCGCCGGGCCCCAGTTGCCTCTCTCCGGGCGGTGGCAGTACCCGGGCCGCCGCTGGGCCTACCTTAGTGCGAGACACGTGAGAAACTCTCCTGCCAACTCCATCCGCATCCCAGCTCCCGTCAGACGTGCCCCGGCCGGCACCGCATTGACGCTCAGGCCCCGCAGACAAACCGGCAGCAAAGCCGCAGCCGCGCCTCCATCACAGGCCGCAGGCCGTCACTGCGTCACGCGCCCAGCGCGATGGCGTCATCGCCAAGGTGTCACCTGGCCCCTCCTCCTCCAGGCCTTTCCCCCCGACCCCTCCCTGTCTCCCCCTCCCCGTCACCCCCGGCCCGTCACACCCCGGCCCCGCCCCTCCCCCGCAGTGCCCAGACTGGCCAGTAGGCGCCGCTGGTTCCGGACTGAGCTATTTGTAATAAGGAGAAAAAACAATTTTATGAACAATTTTTCTCACCTCCGCCCTGTCCCCGTAATCCCACCCAGACCCTAACCCCACCCACACCTCCGCCCTGTCCCCGTAACACCACCCAGACCCTAACCCCACCCACACCTCCGCCCTGTCCCCGTAACCTCACCCACACCCTGACCCCACCCAGACCCTAACCCCACCCACACCTCCGCCCTGTCCCCGTAACACCACCCAGACCCTAACCCCACCCACACCTCCGCCCTGTCCCCGTAATCCCACCCACACCCTAACCCCACCCACACCTCCGCCCTGTCCCCGTAACCTCACCCACACCCTGACCCCACCCACACCCTAACCCCACCCACACCTCCGCCCTGTCCCCGTAATCCCACCCAGACCCTAACCCCACCCACACCTCCGCCCTGTCCCAGTAATCCCGTATCCCCCCCTGTTGAAAACTCACCACTATTTTTAGAATTCCCCCTATACCAAAAAGGGCCGACATTCTAAATGGTGATCAGGGATTCTCACTCCCCGACTCCGATGCAAGCTTCAGTGGGTGCTATTCAGGTCAAACTATGTTTTCAAGTTATCCCCCGGTATAACCTTCACCGAAGGTTTCATCTCCTTACCACTTAGTAGCATTGCTAAGTAAGTAAAGTAGACTTTGGAATAACCACTGTTTCAGGTTAAATTACAATATATATATATTTTTAAAGCTGCAATTACTTTCTTTACAGAAAGGAAAAAGATCTTGCTTCTGGATCCTTCTGGTTGTTTGAAGGGACCTTCAGGCCCACCTTGACAATCAATCTTCTTTAAAGTCTGGTCTTCCTTAGATGTATTAGCTGTTTTAGCTCGTCTGCTATGTCTTATCTTTCCCATGGCCGAGCTGCCTGTAATCTGACTCTGAGCTGCTTGTTCCTTCTCTGCTTCTCTCTCTCGCCCTCTGAGTTCTGGTTCTGTGTAGTTCCTGCTCTGGTCTCTCGGTTTATATTCTCTTTCTAACAGTTATTAAGTTTTTATGACTTTATTGTAAACTAACTTATTTCACTTTCATTGTAAAAAGTATCTTTGATCTAAACATTCTAATCCAACTAAGTATTCATTTTGACATAACCTCATCTCATAGATCTGATTACATTGTGTCCTTTGTGATATACAAAAATGCTTTGACTTCAAGAGGTGCTACTTTTGGTTTGGTTCCTGTCATTTCTATAGTTTTATTTTCCAATTATGTCCTCAGCTCATAACTTTGACTTTGATTTTGGCTTTAAATTCTGTTTCTCGTAGACTGCTAGTCTCCAGGTTTCTTCAATTTACCTGGTTTTAGCAAATTTTCACACCTAGAATTGTCACCAAATTCAACAGAACCTTATCCTTTCCTTTCCAGCTGCTTACTAAGATAGTTAATTTCAACGAAGGTGTGAAACATTGCTTTTAGCTGTATGCTAAAAAGCCACTTGATTATAACGTCAAAGGTCCACATCCATTACCCAGCACAACCAAATCCACCATCCACACTTTTCCAGATGCCCACCAAGATAGCTACTTTCAATGAAGGTGTGAGCCATTGTTTTTGGCTTCATTCAAAATCCTATGTGTTTGCTAAGCCTGCTTGACCAAGAATATCTGCATTTTACAATCCTGCTCTTTGCAGCTGCTGTTAACCCTTTGTGGGATCTTTCCCTGTGTCCTCCCATGTTTCTCTCAGACAAGATATTGCCAGACTTCCATGTTTCAAATGACACATCTTTCCATGTTCTCAATTGCACCTCCGCCCTGTCCCAGTATCCCCACCCACACCTCCACCCTATCCCCATAACCCCACCCACACCTCCACCCTATCCCCATAACCCCACCCACACCTCCACCCTATCCCCATAACCCCACCCACACCTCCACCCTAAACCCATAACCGCACCCACACCTCCACCCTAACCCCATAGTCCCACCCACACCTCCACCCTAACCCCATAACCCCACCCACACCTCCACCCTAACCCCATAGTCCCACCCACACCTCCACCCTAACCCCATAACCCCACCCACACCTCCACCCTAACCCCATAACCCCACCCACACCTCCACCCTATCCCCATAACCCCACCCACACCTCCACCCTATCCTCATAACCCCACCCACACCTCCACCCTATCCCCATAACCCCACCCACACCTCCACCCTAAACCCATAACCGCACCCACACCTCCACCCTAACCCCATAGTCCCACCCACACCTCCAACCTATCCCCATAGTCCCACCCACACCTCCACCCTAACCCCATAACCCCACCCACACCTCCACCCTAACCCCATAACCCCACCCACACCTCCAACCTATCCCCATAGTCCCACCCACACCTCCACCCTAACCCCATAACCCCACCCACACCTCCACCCTAACCCCATAACCCCACCCACACCTCCACCCTATCCCCATAACCCCACCCACACCTCCACCCTATCCCCATAGTCCCACCCACACCTCCACTCTAACCCCATAACCCCACCCACACCTCCACCCTATCCCCACAACCCCACCCAAACAGCCGCCCTATCCCCATAACCCCACCCACACAGCCACCCTATCCCCATAACCCCACCCACACCTCCACCCTATCCCCATAACCCCACCCACACCTCTACCCTATCCCCGTAACCCCACCCAAACAGCCGCCCTATCCCCATAACCCCACCCACACCTCCACCCTATCCCCATAACCCCACCCACACCTCTACCCTATCCCCATAACCCCACCCAAACAGCCGCCCTATCCCCATAACCCCACCCACACAGCCACCCTATCCCCATAACCCCACCCACACCTCCACCCTATCCCCAAAACCCCACCCAAACAGCCGCCCTATCCCCATAACCCCACCCACACCTCCACCCTATCCCCATAACCCCACCCACACCTCTACCCTATCCCCGTAACCCCACCCACACAGCCACCCTATCCCCATAACCCCACCCACACCTACGCCCGTATCCCCATTACCCCACCCACACAGCCACCCTATCCCCATAACCCTACCCACACCTCCACCCTATCCCCATAACCCCACCCACACCTCCACCCTAACCCCATAACCCCACCCACACCTCCACCCTATCCCCATAACCCCACCCACACCTCCGCCCTGTCCCCGTAACCCCACCCACACCTCCACCCTATCCCCATAACCCCACCCACACCTCCACCCTATCCCCATAACCCCACCCACACCTCCACCCTATCCCCATAACCCCACCCACACCTCCGCCCTGTCCCCGTAACCCCACCCACACCTCCGCCCTGTCCCCGTAACCCCACCCACACAGCCACCCTATCCCCATAACCCCACCCACACCTCCACCCTATCCCCATAACCCCACCCACACAGCCGCCCTATCCCCATAACCGCACCCACACCTACGCCCGTATCCCCATAACCCCACCCACACAGCCACCCTATCCCCATAACCCCACCCACACCTACGCCCGTATCCCCATAACCCCACCCACACAGCCACCCTATCCCCATAACCCCACCCACACCTACGCCCGTATCCCCATAACCCCACCCACACAGCCACCCTATCCCCATAACCCCACCCATACCTACGCCCGTATCCCCATAACCCCACCCACACCTCCACCCTAACCCCATAACCCCACCTACACCTCCACCCTATCCCAATAACCCCACCCACACCTCCACCCTATCCCCATAACCCCACCCACACAGCCACCCTATCCCCATAACCCCACCCACACCTCCACCCTATCCCCATAACCCCACCCACACAGCCACCCTATCCCCATTACTGCACCCACACCTACGCCCGTATCCCCATAACCCCACCCACACCTCCACCCGTAACTCAGTAACCCCACCCACACCTCTACCCTATCCCCATAACCCCACCCACACAGCCACCCTATCCCCATTACTGCACCCACACCTACGCCCATATCCCCATAACCCCACCCACACAGCCACCCTATCCCCATAACCCCACCCACACCTCCACCCGTAACTCAGTAACCACACCCACACCTCCGCCCATATCCCCGTAACCCCACCCACACCACCCTGTCCCCGTAAACCCACCCACACCTCCGCCCTAACCCGTAACCCCACTCACATCTCTGCCCTAACCCCGTAACCCCACCCACACCTCCACCCTAACCCTATAAATCCACCCACACCGCTGCCCTGTCCCTGTAACCCCACCCACACCTCCACCCTGTCCCTGTAACCCCACACACACCTGCACCCTATCCTCGTAACTCAGTAACTCCACCCAACCTTTCCTCTGGGACTTTGATTTTGAAATCTAAGGATTTGGGAAGATTATTATCAATACATCCACCGTCTCTGCTGCGACTCCCTTCAATATCCTGGGCTCGACGGTCCCAGGGCGCCATCGGCCTTTTGCCCCATTCGTCTCCCCAGTCCTTGTTCCCGAGTGGCTGTTTTTGTATTTGTTTCCCTTCTTTAGCCCTCTGATTATTGAGCATTTTTTGAATGTTATTTGTGTCTATCACCAGAAAGACTCATGCAGCGTATTTATTTAATTTGTCTGCCATTTCCTAGTTCCCCATTATAATACTCTCCATTTGCCTGGATGAGTGCAGTCCCATCAACCCTCATGAAACCCAACAACATACAGGACAAAGCAGCTTGCTTGATCAGCATTGCATTAACCACTTTAAACATTCACTCCTCAACACAGTAGCAGCAGTATGTACTGCAGCAACTCACTAGCTCTCCTTCAACAACACCTTTGAAACCCACAACATTTACCATGTAGGAGAGTAAAGACATAGGATACATAGGGAACACAACCACTTACAAGATCCCTTTCAAGTCATACACCATTCAAGAAGTACTTCCTGAACTGTACTGTTGATGTACCTCGAGCACACAGACTGCAGCGGTTCAAGAAGTGATAAGCTACCTCCTTCTCAAGGGCAACTAGGATGAGGAATAAATGCTTGAGAGTTTCCCCCAAACCCCACTGACTTCAGTTTAGTAGGATTCTTGAACGTGCACTCATTTTAATGTTGCCTTGTTGGAAAGTTCAGTCACCCTCAACTCACCTTGAAAATTTAGTTACTTAATACATGTTCAGATCCAGGGTTGTAATAAGGCTTGGAACTGAGGCCTTATGTGCTGCAGAAACTATGAAACAGAAGGAAGCCATTTAGGCCATTATGTCCTTGCTCGCTGAATAAGAGCCATCCAGCTTCATCCCACTTTCCAGCTCATGGGCCACAGCCTTGTAGGTTGTTGCATTTTATTTCCCAATTATTTTTTAATTGCAAAGGTTTCTTCCTTTCCCATCCATTTAGCCAGTGAGTCCCAGACACCTACTGCCCCAGAGTGAAAGTGTAATCCTCAACTACCCGATAATTCTACTACCAATTATTTTAAAGCTATACTCACAATTATTGACCTTAGTGCTAAAGGAAATAGATCCTTCCTATTCCCTGTATCTGGGCTTGTTATACACCTCAATTAAATCTAGCTTCAGCTTCCCCAAAGAAAACAATTCCAGCCGATCCAATCTTTCCTCATAGATACAATCGTACTGTCCTGGTAACATCCCCAAAAATCTCCTTGCACCCACTCTGGTGTGGTCCCATGTTTCCTGTAATGGAGTGATCAGAACTACAGGCAATATTCTAGCTGTGGCAGAACTTGTGTTTTATACAGTTCTAGCATAACCTCCTGTTTTTATATTTTACGCCTCAGGAAATAGGGAAAAGTAATCTGCATGCCTTCTTAGCTACCTTTCCCATCTGATCTTCAAGGATCTGAGGATATGTACTCCAAGCTGCCTCTGTTCCACTACACTTCTTGACATTATTAGCAAGTGCCAGTTAATTGCTTCTCCATTGACCACCGTGCCTTCCACTACTAAGGCCCGAGGCTCTGGAATTTTTTTCCTAACTTTCTGCCTCTCCTTCCATTTTAAAACACTCCTCATAATTTACCTATTTTGCGAAGAACAAAGAATAATACTGCACAGGAACAGGCCCTTCGGCCCTCCAAGCCTGTACCAGTCATGATACCAACCTTTGCCAAAACCTTCAGCACTTCCTTGTGCCGTCTCCCTCTATCCCCATCCTATCCATGTATTTGTCGAGATGCCTTTTCAACGCCGTTAATGTATCTGCTTCCACAACCTCCCCTGGCAACGCATTCCAGGCATTCACCACCCTCTGTGTAAAAAACCTGCCTCGTACATCTCCTCTAAAAGGGTTGGTCATCTGCCCTAACATCGTGAGTGGTAATTCACCAGGTTGGATTTATCTTGCGTTTTGTGGGTAGGACATACCGTGACAGTTTTCTACATTATTACATAGACGCCCAATAATGGCTTTGCTATCAAGTCTGACATCACACAAAGTCTGGGCACTTACTGTCTCCCGGCACAGACACAATCCTCTCACAACCACGCACATACTTCTTGTGAACAAGTATGCAACAATTGTTGCTATCTTTATTTGGCTCTGAATATGACGGTCAATATGGTCGCCTTCCTCAATCCTAATTATGTTTTCTCTAGAGTCGCCAGGTATCTTTCGATACCGCCACAAGGTTCAAAGCCGAATACTGATCAAAGAGCCAATACACCATTTAGTTAGTTCAAAGTCAATAATATTAATTTACACACCCAGTAGTATCTACTCATGCACAAAATACTACAAACTAAACTATCTCTACGCTAACGCCTATACTTAGCTTCGAGCGCCCACTCAGTCAGAGGAACAATGGCCGTTGTTCGGATCTGAGGTTGCTGGGTTCGAAGTGGTACAGGAGAACAGTTAAGGTCGTCCGTCTGGTAGCGAGCGTTGTGGCCGTTGGCCTTGCTTTGTTTATGCTTTCGGTTTGGGGAACTGGCACTGTGATGTCTGGAGCTAGATCGGTTGCTTGAGTGTCTTTCCTTTGTTCCCGGAGATGGGCCATCAATATGCTAATTGGCCTACAGTTTCAGTCCCGTCTAGGAGCTGTTTCTTCAATATGCATACAGGCTCTGTGCCTGCTTGCTTTCTTAACATTGTCCCTAGTTCCCTTTATTCATTGCGGGCATCCATTTTGTATTCTGGAAGTGGCCATCCCAGATGGCTACACTCCCTCCTTGTGATCCTCAACGCGAAGTGTGATCCTCAACGCGAAGCGTGAAGGATCAAATTACCGCATCTTCTTCGTTCTCCTCCTAAGTTGGACACCCATAAGCAAGGACAGGCACTACACTACTCTGTCTTTGAAACGTTTACCTAAATTACTTTATGTACACACATCATTATAAAATTCTATGGGGTGCTATGACATTCAGGCATGTATTACAAAATAAAAAATCTGGAACCTCTAACTGTCCTTAACTAAACTATCCTTAATCAATCAAAAGAATTTACAACATTTTAAACTGTACAATAGCAGAAACACAGGTTTCTCTGGCTTGGCAGTCAAGCACAGAAATTTACATTTATTTTATTAGAACAACAAACACACAAGAAAACGGATGTACTTTAATTCACTTAATGTGTATACCGGAGTGCAGGAGGCTTTCCTCCGCCATTTCCTGAGTCGTAGGCTCTGAACGACACTGCAGAGTATCGCCAGTACTAACAGTGCTTCCACAACTTAGGACAGGGAATACCAAGT
This sequence comes from Scyliorhinus torazame, assembly GCF_047496885.1. Lineage (NCBI taxonomy): Eukaryota > Metazoa > Chordata > Chondrichthyes > Carcharhiniformes > Scyliorhinidae > Scyliorhinus > Scyliorhinus torazame. The sequence continues at coordinate 858,143 of NC_092717.1, forward strand.
TATGAACTTGTCACACCAGGTCGGTGTATCGGTAACTATCTCGGGGTACAGTGTATGGCAGGGGTGGGATACCTGGCTTAGCATGGGGCTAAATCCCTGGCTTTTAAAGCAGACCAAGTCGGGCCAGCAACACGGTTCAATTCCCGTACCAGCCTCCCCGAACAGACGCCGGAATGTGGCGACTAGGGGCTTTTCACAGTAACTTCATTTGAAGCCTACTTGTGACAATAAGTGATTTTCATTTCATTTCATTCACGGCCTGTGTAGTAGGGGCCAGGGGGTAACGTCTGCGCGCAACTGTAGGGATCCCGCTAAGATCCAACTGTAAAGCATGGTGGTTGTCTTCATCTTTTCTTCTTCTTTCGTCTTCTTGAGGCTTCTGTGGTTCCGGAGTTCTATGGACACAAGCATAATTTCTGTTATTATCTTGTTTAAGATCTCGTATGTCTGTCTGTCCTTTTAATGCCAGTTACCCATTATAATTGGTCACCATCTGTGACTCCCTCATTTTTTTTTAACCAAATATTTGGGACAAGACATCCGAGAAAAATACTGACACAGCGCGAGCCATCTCGCAGCCTGTGCAATCTACCATCCCAGTCTTTGAGGATGTAAATAGCATCTGGAAGCAACCTAAGGGTCGCCATAAACAAACAGAAGAGTTTTGAACTAAAAGTGCCAAATGGGGTGCGTATGGGCCGCGGCGGGTAAGAATGGGTGGAATCCCCGGGTAGGACGGTGATCAGTGCCGTATATGCTCTACCTGAGCGTAGCTGATCAGATGGGGGTCCTCAGGCAGGGCGGGGACCAGTGCCGTTTCTCCACTGCCTGAGCGACCGGCAAGAACGGTAAGAATTTGTGGTCGTTGTGGGGGTTGCATTTGTTGCTAACTTGTACCTTCAAAGCAGAAGAGCAGCTATGATCGCTTGTCTGTGGACAAACTTGTTCCATTAACTGCCAGTGGGCGTTAAAAGAGTGGTGGTGTGGGGCCATGAAAACTTTTAAGTGGACCAACAACATATAACATTCACAGTAACAAACAAACAAACATAACAAACGTGCAGGTTCCATCAAAAAGGACACCGTAAATTTCCATCGGTTCCTTTTTACCATCATCTGGATACCTCATTGCTCTAAAGCGAACAGAGTCGCAAAGGGATTAGTTTGGTGGGAGTCAGACTCGATGTCATCATCTTCTCCCGGCTGCCATACTCTTGACTGGAGTAGGTTTGCTAAAGCTGCGTGGGGCGAATTGGGGTCCATCTCATCATTCCGGATGAGCCTGAACGAATTGCCTCGGTGCCAGAATTTTGTATTGAGGTTGGAGCTGCTAGGGGTTAATCCATAATCGTCGGGCGGTGGGTCTGGGTCAGGGGCTTTAATATACGTTATTTCGAAGGGGTCACTGGAATCATGGTCGGAGTCGCTGGGAGTGGAGCCTGGTGCAGGGGGTGTAATCGTAGCGTGGTGTGCTGGGGCTGTCACTATCGCTATCGCTGTCGCTGTCAGTTGGAGGAAGGAAGAGGCGGAGTCGTACCTCTGGGGGTGGAGTCATTGTGTCTGAGGATGGGCTGGACAGGTTGGGGGAGGATAGGAATATGTCGTTCATGGGCGAGGCGTGCTCACCTGTTGCTGCAAGCGAGATGTGGTTGTTCTGCGAGCCATAAGCCTTAAACTGGTTTATGTGGAACTACGCAGACTTGCCATTCGGATAGGTGATTTTATATACAGAGGGGCTGACTTTATCAGAGATGGAGTACGGTCCGGAAAATTTGGGGGTTAGGAATGAACTGTGGTTGTACAGGGATAGCATAACTTGCTGCCCTACTACAAACTCGGTGGCGTGTACTGTCTTATCGAAGCATACTTTGCTTTGCTTCTTGTGGGTTCCAAGCCTGACGGCTGCTGCAAGCTGAGCGGCCTTCACATTTTCCAAAATCTGTTGTACTGCTTTCTCATGCGTGAGGGCGGTGACTGCGGGGCTGGCCAAATCCAGTCCTAATAAATATTCTGTCCCTTTCATGGGGCGTCCGGGTCATGAGGGTGTGGGAGGTATATCCTGTGGATACTGTGTTTCGAATGAACATTAATGTGAATGGGAGAACTGTGTCTCAGGTGCTGTTGTGTTGATGCACCATTTTTCTGAGGGTCGCTTTTAAAGTTCTGTTCATCCTTTCTACTCTGCCGCTTGATTGGGGGTGGTATGCAATATGGAATTTTTGTTTTATTCCGAAAATTGTAAGGACGTTTTTCACCACTCGTCCTGTAAAATGGGAGCCTTGATCGGACTCTATGCTGCGTGGGAGCCCCCATCTTGTAAAGATGTGCTGAGTGAGGATTTCAGCTGTCATTTTGGCAGTGTTTGTTCTGGATGGAAACACTTCCACCCATTTTGTGAAGGTGTCGATGACCACCAACACATACTTGAAACCATTCCTGCAGGGGGATAGGAGTCCTATATAGTCGATTTGCAAGTTCGTCCAGGGGCCATTAACGGGGCGGGTGTGGCTTAGCTGACCTTTCTTTGCGTATCTGTCCGGATTGTTCTGGGCACAGATTAAGCAATTCTCAATGTAATGTGTAACATTAATCTTTAAATCAGGCCACCAGCAGAGAGGTCCTGAGGTGGGAGAGGGTAGCTTCTATGCCTTGGTGTCCATGGTTGTCATGGAACTGAAAAATAATTTGATTCCTGTCCTGGCTGGGGACTACTTGTGGCAGGGGGATGGGAACCAGATTAGGAAGTTAGAAGTCAGTAAAGAGGCAGCAACTAAAGCCAGTAAGGTACTAGATAATAAACTCAATGTGACTAAGGGGAAGAGTAGACAGGGAAGAGATGATGAATACAAAGGGACAGGTGGTCTGAGGTGCATTTGTTTCAATGCGAGAAGAATAGCAGGTAAGGCAGATGAAGTTAGGGCTTGGATTAGTACCTGGGAATATGATGTTATTGGTATTACTGAGACTTGGTTGAGGGAAGGGCAAGACTGGCAACTAAATATCCCAGGTTATAGATGCTTCAGGAGGGATAGAGAGGGAGGTAAAAGAGATGGAGGAGTTGGATTACTGGTCAGAGATGATATCACAGCTGTGTTTAAGGAGGGCACGATGGAGGATTCGAACACTGAGGCAATATGGGTTAGCTAAGAAATAGGAAGGGTGCAGTAACATTGTTGGGACTTTACTACAGGCCTCCCAAAAGCGAGCGTGAAGTAGAGGTACAAATTTCTGGGGTCCTCCCGGAGTGGTTTGCCACTTCTATGTCGGGTCCCGGCGGAGTCGCCAATTATGTTGCTCTTTTTAGCCTTAGTTTTATTAGTTCTGATTATGTCACCTTTGCTCACGAGTCGCCAGGTATCTCTCTGATACCGCCACGTGGTTCAAGCTCTAGTTATGATTAATAAGTCAGCACACCGCTTAGTAAGATTGAAATCAACGGTCATTTATTATATACAACAATTAATGCTTACACAATAATCCTACTATCTATATCGAAACCTACCACGACTGGCCAATACTTAACTTTAGGAGATGGCCCACCTGGTCAGGGAAATGAATGGTTTATTGAATTGGGTCTGGCCTGCGGGATTCAAAAGGCTGATACGGGTCGATGGCTAGGAATCTCTATCGGGTAGCGATCGCTGGAGTCAAACATACAGTTTCTGGGCGATGTTCTTGCGAAGGTTGCGAGCAGGAGACGAAGGGAGAGAGAGAGAGATCTGAACTTGGCCCCTCAATTTTTAGGCCCAGAGGCTTCCCGCCTCTCAGAGCGGCCCTTGACCCTGAGTCCCAAGTGATTGGACTTGTTCCCTATCACTGGGTTCGATATGCTCCAATAATGGGGCAATTCCTCGATCGGGGGGTGGTTGTTCACCTGTCTTTGTTTCGGCCACTGCAGGCGCCGAAAGGTCTGGCCCGGCATTCAATTGCTAATATGTTGCAATTGTTCCCGGGGATAGCCGATTGAACTGCAGATGTCTGGGTTGATGTGCTGCCAATAGTCTTAGGTATCGATCTGGGCCGACTTCCCCAGATCCGAATATGCTATTCTGTCTGCAGCTGTCCGTTTGTGTCCTGTTGGCTGCTTTTCCCATCAGCCTTTTTGGTTAGCCATTTTAAATCGGGTTTTGGCCAAATTAATGGGGAATCAGCCATTTTAGGTGACTACAGACCCTCCTTGTGATCCTAACGCGAAGCGTGAAGGATCACATCAATTTTGTCCTTTCCGTTCCCTAACCGGGGGGGGGGGGGGGGGGGACACCTCCTACATGGCCACTACTCTGACCCTAGCTATACACAAAAATTTACCTGAACAATCCTTGAGGGCGCTATGTCAGGCAGGGGCATGCATCTAAAAAAATAAAAACTTGGAACCTCTAATTTTACCTAAATACACTCATCAAGCATTGCATCATCCTATCTCTCTAAAACATACAACAACAATCATAACATTCCATATATTCTTTCCTGGCTTGGCAGTCAAGCTCAGGATCAAACATTTTTTTTGTTACTGGCAGTTTTGTACATCGTTTATTTACAGAAAAACGCGAGTGCTTGTTCTTTATTTTTTTGTTTTATAGGTCGCAGGGGTCTGGTCATACCCGAACATAGGGGATTGGATCCGATATACCGGGGTTCGAGCGCGGTGCGCTCTCCTTCTCCACTTGCGGAGGCGCATAGTCTGTACTGCACAGCAGAGTATCGCCAACGCTAACAGTGCTTCAATGACGTACGACAGGGAGTACCAGGTTATGAACTTGGCACACCAGGATAATGCAGCGTGGCTGGTGACTGGGCCCTCGGTACTGCGGGGCAGTGAAACATTAACGGCAGGGGGGTTTGAAGTAATGGGGTCCGCTTTCCCGCGCAACCAAACGTTCATCAAAAGAGTGTTGAGCACGATGAACGAAGTCCTCATGGCTGTCCTCTTTCTTTTCTTTCTTTGTGTTCTGTTTTTCTCCGGTCCTGGAGCTTCTGGAGTTCTGTAAAACAAGCATAGTATCTGTAACTACCTTGGTATAATATCCGGTATGTTAGTGTGTCTGTCCTTCTTGGGGCCAATTAAACCCTTATAATTGGTCACTATGTGTGACTCCCCCATTTTTTTTTCCTCAAACAAATGTTAGGACACGGCACACTTCCCAATGGTGGACCAGTGCTGATTTAGCATCCAAATGTTCCTGGATGTAAATAGCAGTTGGCAGCAACCCAAGGGTTGGCTAAATAAATAAAACTGTTTTGAAAGAAAAAGGTCGAATGAGGTGCGTATGGGCCGCGACGGGTAAGATTTGGATGGAGTCCCCGGGTAGGACGGCTACCAATACCGCATGTCCCCTACCCGAGCGTTTTTGACCAGCGGGGATTTCCCAGGCAGAACAAAGAACAAAGAACAAAGAAATGTACAGCACAGGAACAGGCCCTTCGGCCCTCCAAGCCCGTGCCGACCATACTGCCCGACTAAACTACAATCTTCTACACTTCCTGGGTCCGTATCCTTCTATTCCCATCCTATTCATATATTTGTCAAGATGCCCCTTAAATGTCCCTATCGTCCCTGCCTCCACTACCTCCTCCGGTAGTGAGTTCCAGGCACCCACTACCCTCTGCGTAAAAAACTTGCCTCGTACATCTACTCTAAACTTTGCCCCTCTCACCTTAAACCTATGCCCCCTAGTAATTGACCCCTCTACCCTGGGGAAAAGCCTCTGACTATCCACTCTGTCTATGCCCCTCATAATTTTGTATACCTCTATCAGGTCGCCCCTCAACCTCCTTCGTTCCAGTGAGAACAAACCGAGTTTATTCAATCGCTCCTCATAGCTTATGCCCTCCATACCAGGCAACATTCTGGTAAATCTCTTCTGCACCCTCTCTAAAGCCTCCACATCCTTCTGGTAGTGTGGCGACCAGAATTGAACACTATACTCCAAGTGCGGCCTAACTAAGGTTCTATACAGCTGCAACATGACTTGCCAATTCTTATACTCAATGCCCCGGCCAATGAAGGCAAGCATGCCGTATGCCTTCTTGACTACCTTCTCCACCTGTGTAGCCCCTTTCAGTGATCTGTGGACCTGTACTCCTAGATCTCTTTGACTTTCAATACTCTTGAGGGTTCTACCATTCACTGTATATTCCCTACCTGCATTAGCCCTTCCAAAATGCATTACCTCACATTTGTCCAGGTTAAACTCCATCTGCCATCTCTCCGCCCAAGTCTCCAGACAATCTAAATCCTGCTGTATCCTCAGACAGTCCTCATCGCTATCCGCAATTCCACCAACCTTTGTGTCGTCTGCAAACTTACTAATCAGACCAGTTACATTTTCCTCCAAATCATTTATATATACTACAAAGAGCAAAGGTCCCAGCACTGATCCCTGTGGAACACCACTGGTCACAGCCCTCCAATTAGAAAAGCATCCCTCCATTGCTACCCTCTGCCTTCTATGGCCTAGCCAGTTCTGTATCCACCTTGCCAGTTCACCCCTGATCCCGTGTGACTTCACCTTTTGTACTAGTCTACCATGAGGGACCTTGTCAAAGGCCTTACTGAAGTCCATATAGACAACATCTACTGCCCTACCTGCATCAATCATCTTAGTGACCTCCTCGAAAAACTCTATCAAGTTAGCAGGGCGGGTCTCACGCCGTTTCTCCACTGCCTGAGCAACCGATAAGAACGGGCAAAAATGTAGTCATCATGGTGGGGTTGCTGCTGTGATTCTACCGTCAAATCAGATCGGGCATCTGGCCTTGAACCAGTACCAGCTGAAAAGCTAGTTCCTCTGAACAAGCATGTGATCTGCTGACCAGGTATCTGTGGACAAGTTGGTACCATTGTGGTATCTGTGGACAAGTTGGTACCATTGTGGTATCTGTGGACAAGTTGGTACCATTGTGGTATCTGTGGACAAGTTGGTACCGCTGAACAAGCGTCTGGCCGCGGTGGGGGTTTTGGAAAGAGCTAAAAAGTTTCAGGTGAATGGGTGTGTGGCGGTGAGAAAATTGTCCTGTCGGACGAACAACAGTTAAACAAACCTACAAACAACGCAAAACATCCTGCAGGTTCCATCAGGAAGGACAACACTTTTCACCAAGTGTCTCCTTTAAATCATCATGTGGACACCTCAGTTCTCTGTTGTGAACAGGGTCGCAAAGGGGTTGGCGGATTGGGGGTCTGACTCGGGGTCATCCCCTTCTCCCGGTTGCCAAATTCTGGAGTGAATTAATGCTGAGAGGGCTGCGTGGTGTGAGTTGGGGTTACTTTCGGCGTTGCGGACGAGTCTGTAGGAGTTGTTGCGGTGCCAGTGGCGTTCGTCAAGTTGTGTGGGGATAAAGTCGGGGTCGTCCGTGTGGTTCGGTGGTCGGTGGTGTGGTTTGTTTAAGGAAGGGATCACTGGAGTCGAACTCGGAGTCGCTGGGTGTGGGACCCGGATAGTAGGGAGGCGTGCTGTGGCTGTCGTCAGAGTCACAGTCGCTGTCTCTGCTGCTGCAGTCTGTGGGCGTTCCGGGGCGGAGTGTAAAGTTTGTGGGTGGAGTCGGGGGCGAGTCTGTGTCTGGGCTGGACGTGGAGGGGGTTGGTGTGGTCACGTTGGCTGTGGGCGGGGTGTGGTTTGCTGCGTCAAGCATGACGTGGTGGGCGTGGTTTGACTGTGCTCCATAAGCCTTTAGCTGGTTTATGTGAAACCATGCAGTCTTACCATTTGGGTATTTGATTTTATATACCGATGGGCTTACTTTATCCGTAATGGAGTACGGACCCGAGTATTTCGGAGACAGAAATGTGCTGGGGTTATACACAGACAACATCACTTGTTGTCCTATATTATACTCCGTTGCATGTACTGCCTTATCAAAACAGGCCTTGCTCTGTTTCTTTTTAATGCCCAATTTAACAGCGGCTGCTAACTGAGCCGTTTTTACATTTACAAGTAATTGTTCAACGGCTTTCTCGTGGGTGAGGGCCGTAGCTTCAGGGCTGGTCAGGTCTAAACCTAACAAGTATTCTGTCCCTTTCATGGGGCGTCCGGTCATGAGAGTGTGTGGGGTGTAACCTGTGGAGGTGGAAACAGTGTTACGCAAAAACATCAGCGCAAAAGGGAGGACCGAATCCCAAGTGGTGTTGTTCTGCTGGACCATTTTTCTAAGGGGGGTTTTTAGGGTCCGATTCATGCGCTCCACTATACCACTCGACTGAGGGTGGTACGCAATGTGAAATTTTTGGGTTATGCCAAATATCGTGAGGACGTTCTGCATGACCCGTCCCGTAAAGTGAGAACCTTGGTCCGATTCAATAATGCGGGGGAGTCCCCATCTTGTGAAGATGTGGTGGGTTAGGATCTTGGCTGTGGTTTTCGCGGTGTTGGTGCGGGCTGCAAATGCTTCCACCCACTTTGTAAAAGTGTCTATGACCATCAGAACATATTTATAGCCATTCCTGCAAGGGGGCAATGGACCTGTAAAATCAATCTGGAGGTTAGTCCAGGGGCGTTAACGGGTCGGGTGTGGCTGAGTTGGGCCTTTTTGGCATATCTATCGGGGTTGTTCTGAGCGAAGATGAGGCAATTCTCAATGTAATGGCTTACATCTTCCTTGCGATTTGGCCACCAACAAAGCTGTTTGAGGTGGACTGTGGTGGGATCGATTCCCTGGTGTCCATGACCATCATGGAATAAACAGATTAGTTGGTTCCGATCCTGCTTTGGAACTACATAAATGGTGTCTTTCAACACCACACCGTCATGTGTGGTTATCATATTTCTGTACCTCTCGTATGAAGCTGGAAACTTCCCTTTCACGATCTCAGTGAGAGCGCTATCCCTCTTCTGGGCCTCTACTAGATCTTTGATCCTAGTCTGCGTGACCTGAACTGCAGTCACTGGCGCACTCACTGGGGCGCTCCCGGGGGGCTTCCAAAAGTACCCATGCCTGGATCCTGCTTTTGCCAGCGCGTCAGCTTTTACATTTCCAGGGGGGGAGGAACGATGGTGGCTGCGGACATTTATAATGCCAGAAGTCCTGTCCTTGGCTTTTTTCAGAATATGGCGGAGTAATGGGGCTGAGGGGAGGGGTTTCCCATCCGCGGAAACAAATCCTCTTGTTTCCCAGACGGGTAGAAATTCTGTGAGGCTGTTGCAGACGTATAGACTGTCTGAATATATGTCTGCTGGGCTGGGGAAGGAATCTGGGTGCTCTACAATGTAGGCGATGGCCGCAAGCTCTGCTGCCTGCGCGCCTAAGTGTCCGGGTAATTTTAATGCAATTTCCTCGAGGGCGCGTCCCTGCGCGTCCTCCACATAAATCCCACAACCTGTTATGCGTTGCCCATCCAGCACTGTGGAAGATCCATCCACATAAATCCTAATGGGGTCACACGTGTCCGGGTGAGGGGGGCTTTGAGATGGAGTGGCTAGTTTTCTGGGGGGGGGGTTTGCGATAAAGGGGCTTGTATTATGGTGGGGTGAGATGATTTCGCACTCATGGGGGGTTCTGGGGTACTGTAGATTGTCCGCTAAGTATGTGTGTGTTTTGGTCCTTTTTACTGTGATGTCCCGTCCTTGTAAGAGAAGGGTCCACCTAGCAGCGTGGATTTGGCTGACGGTACCGTTAGAAGGCAGTGATCATAATATGGTTGAATTCAATCTCCAATTTGAAAGAAAGAAGGTAGAATCAGATGTAAAGGTGTTACAGTTAAATAAAGGTAACTACAGGGGCATGAGGGAGGAACTGACGAAAATCGACTGGGAGCAGAGCCTAGTGGGAAAGACAGTACAACAGCAATGGCAGGAGTTTCTGGGAGTAATTGAGGACACAGTACAGAGGTTCATCCCAAAGAAAAGAAAGGTTATCAGAGGGGGGATTAGGCAGCCATGGCTGACAAAGGAAGTTAGGGAATGCATCAAAGCAAAAGAGAAAGCCTATAATGTGGCAAGAGTAGTGGGAAGTCAGAAGATTGGGAAGGCTACAAAAACAAACAGAGGATAACAAAGAGAGAAATAAGGAAAGAGAGGATCAAATTTGAAGGTAGGCTTGCCAGTAACATTAGGAATGATAGTAAAAGTTTCTTTAAATACATTAAAAACAAACGGGAGGCAAAAGTTGTCATTGAGCCGCTCCAAAATGACGCTGGTAATCTAGTGATGGGAGACAAGGAAATAGCTGAGGAACTGAATAAGTACTTTGTGTCAGTCTTCACAGTAGAAGACATGAGTAATATCCCAACAATTCCGGAGAGTCAGGGGGCAGAGTTGAATATGGTAGCCATCACATAGGAGAAAGTGCTAGAGAAACTAAGAGGTCTAAAAATTGATAAATCTCCGGGCCCAGATGGGCTACATCCTAGAGTTCTAAAGGAGATAGCTGAACAAATAGTGGAGGCGTTAGTTATGATCTTTCAAAAGTCACTGGAGTCAGGGAAAGTCCCAGAGGATTGGAAAATCGCTGTTGTAAGCCCCCTGTTCAAGAAGGGAACAAGGAAAAAGATGGAAAATTATAGGCCAATTAGCCTAACCTCGGTTGTTGGCAAGATTCTAGAATCCATTGTTAAGGATGAGATTTCTAAATTTTTGGAAGTGCAGGGTCGGATTAGGACAAGTCAGAATGGATTTAGTAAGGGGAGGTCGTGCCTGACAAACCTGTTAGAGTTCTTTGAAGAGATAACAAATAGGTTAGACCAAGGAGAGCCAATGGATGTTATCTATCTTGACTTCCAAAAGGCCTTTGATAAGGTGCCTCACTGGAGACTGCTGAGTAAAATAAGGGCCCATGGTATTCGAGGCAAGGTACTAACATGGATTGACGATTGGCTGTCAGGCAGAAGGCAGAGAGTTGGGATAAAAGGTTCTTTTTCGGAATGGCAACCGGTGATGAGTGGTGTCCCGCAGGGTTCAGTGTTGGGGCCACAGCTGTTCTCTTTATATATTAACGATCTAGATGACGGGACTGGGGGCATTCTGGCTAAGTTTGCCGATGATACAAAGATAGGTGGAGGGGCAGGTAGTATGGAGGAGGTGGGGAGGCTGCAGAAAGATTTAGACAGTTTAGGAGAGTGGTCCAAGAAATGGCTGATGAAATTCAACGTGGGAAAGTGCGAGGTTTGCACTTTGGAAAAAATAATAGAGGCGTGGACTATTTTCTAAACGGTGACAAAATTCATAATGCTGAAGTGCAAAGGGACTTGGGAGTCCTAGTCCAGGATTCTCTAAAGGTAAACTTGCAGGTTGAGTCCGTAATTAAGAAAGCAAATGCAATGTTGTCATTCATCTCAAGAGGCTTGGAATATAAAAGCAGGGATGTACTTCTGAAGCTTTATAAAGCATTAGTTAGGCCCCATTTAGAATACTGTGAGCAATTTTGGGCCCCACACCTCAGGAAGGACATACTGGCACTGGAGCGGGTCCAGCGGAGATTCACACGGATGATCCCAGGAATGGTAGGCCTAACATATGATGAACGTCTGAGGATCCTGGGATTATATTCATTGGAGTTTAGGAGGTTGAGGGGAGATCTAATAGAAACTTACAAGATAATGAATGGCTTAGATAGGATGGATGTAGGGAAGTTGTTTCCATTAGCAGGGGAGACTAGGACCCGGGGGCACAGCCTTAGAATAAAAGGGAGTCACTTTAGAACAGAGATGAGGAGAAATTTCTTCAGCCAGAGAGTGGTGAGTCTGTGGAATTCATTGCCACAGAGGGCGGTGGAGGCCGGGCGTTGAGTGTCTTTAAGACAGAAGTTGATAAATTCTTGATTTCTCGAGGAATTAAGGACGATGGAGAGAGAGCGGGTAAATGGAGTTGAAATCAGCCATGGTTGAATGGTGGAGTGGACTCGATGGGCCGAATGGCCTTACTTCCGCTCCTATGTCTTATGGTCTTATGGTCTAAGTCGTCCGTCTAGTAAAAGTTGGGTGGGGGTGTGCTTGGTCAGAATGGTGATGGGGTTCAGTCCGGTAATGTATGAAAAGTACTGGACTGCCCAGAAAACTGCGTGCAGGTGCCTCTCACAGGCTGAGAATCCCTGCTCCACAGCATCTAAAATTCGAGAGGCATAAGCCACGGGTCTTAGCTGGTCATGCCGGTCCAGCAGGAGCACGGTTGAAAGGGTGCGGTCTGTGGTCGCTACCTCGATTGCGTAAGGAGAAAGCGGGTCTGGAACTTGTAGTGCGGGGGCGGCTATGAGTGCCTGTTTTAATGATTCCACAGCATCCGTATGCTGCGGAAGCCACTCCCAGGGGGCTCCTTTCTTTAGGAGGTCTGAGAGGGGCGCTGCCTTGCTGGCGAAACCGTCGATGTGGTTTGGGCAGTAGCCAACCAGTCCTAAAAACGACCGGAGGGCTGAAACGTTCTGGAGAAGGGGCAATTTAGCGATCGAGTCAATTCTTTTATGCTCGATCTCGCGTTTGCCGTGTGTGATAATCGTACCCAAATATACCACTTTTTCTTCCAAAATCTGGGCCTTTTTGGGGTTTACTTTACAGCCAATGGAATGTAACAATTCCAGGAGTTCGGACAGAAGCTCAATGTGCTCTTCCTTCGTATCTGTCTGCAGTAGTAGATCGTCTACATACTGTACCAGACATTCGGGGCGAGAAAATTTTGCTAGTCCATTTGCCAGCTGTCGGTGGAAAATGGAGGGGGAGTTTTGGAAGCCTTGTGGCAGGCATGTCCACGTGTACTGCTGAGCTCGGAAAGTGAAGGCAAATTTGTACTGGCACGCCTTTGCCAATGGAATGGACCAGAATCCATTACTGACGTCCAAAACCGTGAAATATCGGGCATGGAGTCCCTGTTTGAGCATGGTCTCGGGACTTGTTGCCATGGTGGGGGCTGCTACTGGGGTGACTTTATTGAGTTCCCGATAATCAATGGTCAAGCGCCATGATGCGTCGGGCTTCCTTACTGGCCAAATCGGGGCATTATTAGTTGAGGCGACCGATCTTAGGAAGCCCTGCTCGAAGAACTTTCTATAACCTTTAGGATTTCTCCCTCTGCTTCTAGGGGGAATCCGTACTGCTTTTGGGGTCTAGGGTCCGGTCCTGTTATTTGTACGGAACCAGTCATCCGTCCACAGTCGTGTTTGTGGGTCGCGAATGCTGCCCTGTTTTTTTGCAGGACTGCCCTAACCTGTCGGTCCGTGCTGAGTGTGGTGGGGTTGAACCAAAACTCGCCTACTGCGCTAATTTTGTTCATATAATCCCCGATATTAAGCATTGCGGGGGCTCTAGCGGATTTCGCCACCTTCCAGACACACTGGTTGACTGGATCGAAAGAGAGGTGATGAGAATTCATGAAGTCGATCCCCAAAATGTGCTCTGCTGTTGGGGGCAGGTCAACTAACACTACGGGGTGTTTTGTGTTAATGGTTCCGATTTGGATGGGTACAGGGGTTGTGATGTGTCCCTGTTGTGAGTGGCCTGTGAAGCCACTGAGGGTGATAGTGGCTGTAGTGGGCCACGTGTCCTTACCAAGGGTGGAGGAATTCAAGGTTGTGCGGGACCCTCCTGTGTCCCAGAGAAGTTCGATCGGCTGTTCCCTAACCTTTGCTGCGACTACAGGTCGTCCTGACCTATCCCAAAGGGTATCGCAGACCCGACTGGGGGAGCCTGTACACTGTCAGTCCGTTCCGGTCAGGTCTGTCTGATCGGACTGGGCGCTAACGCTATGTATGGGCTCTGCCTTTTTCTTATTGAGAGTGCCTGTCTGTTGGGCTCTCTGTGGTTTTTTAGGGGCTTTGCATTCTTTGGCAAAATGTCCCAACTGTCCGCAATTATAGCATTCTTGCGGTTTTGCTGGGGGGCTGCTCTTTCCCTCGTTTACCCAGGCGGGGTTGTGAAGAGTGGTTCTTACTGCCTGCACGTCTGCGGCGGCTTGTTTTTCCTCGGGGGTTCTAGCTGCGGGTTTACTGTGAGCCGCTTAGTCCCAAACGCGGGACAATCTTTTGACCATCCACTTCTCATTATGAGCCTCCTCCGAGGGGTCATAATTACTACAGGCATTCTGTCCTGCTTCCGTGGCATGGGAGATAAGGGTGCGGGTCCATTTGGCCATATTGTCTGCGGACAAATGGGCACGGTCTACATTTCCGAAAACGGCTTCAAAGTGAATCCACAAGCGTCCTGCGAACGCTGTGGGGTGTTCAGACTTTGTCTGTCTGCACTTATTTAGGCCATCTACGGGGTCGCCTCGGTTATACCCGATCGCATCCAGGATCGCGGTATGCATTTCTGCAAGGGTGCCTCCTCCTACATTCTGTGGGTCGGGAAGGGCTGCTGCAACCGATGGGTCTAAGCTGAGGACCTGCTCTTTCTCATCCAGGCCGTACATGGTCGCCTGGTATTTGACGGTGGCAAAGAAATGGTGTGGGTCTGAAGCGGGAGGAACGGTGTGATTTTAGCACATGCGTCCCGTAATTGGGTCACTGTGAGGGGGGTGGAATATAAGATTTCCGCCTCGTCTGCTGTGACGGTGCGGTGGGTTGTTACAGGGTTCATGGGAGCCTGTATTACCTGCTGTGTGGGGGGTGGGGGTGCTTTCCTCCTTTGGGGCTTTCCCCGCGCACATGTTCCCTGAACATATCTCTGGGCTGTCTCTTGCAGTTCTTCCCAATCAGGGCCGTCTTCTTGTTCTAAACTTTCCCCAAAGGTGTCTTGGAATCCCTTTTGGACAGAAAGCATTGCTTGCAGGTCTGCAATTTGCTTTCGGCACTTCGCATGGTCTAAGGTACTCTGCCTTTGTTCCGTGGATGAAGCTTTGGAGGAATATCGGGAAAGTAGGACAAATCTCAAACACGCAATAAAGAGGGCTAAAAGGGGTTATGAAATATCTTTGGCTAACAGGGTTAAGGAAAATCCCAAAGCCTTTTATTCGTATATAAGGAGCAAGAGGGTAACTAGAGAAAGGATTGCCCACTCAAAGACAAAAGAGGGAATTTATGCGTGGAGTCAGAGGAAATGGATGAGATTCTTAATGAGTACTTTGCATCGGTATTCACCAAGGAGAGGGACATGACGGATGTTGAGGCTAAGGATGGATGTTTAAATACTCTAGGTCAAGTCGGCATATGGAAGGGGGAAGTTTTGGGCATTCTAAAAGGCATTAAGGTGGACAAGTCCCCAGGTCCGGATGGGATCTATCTCAGGTTACTGACGGAAGCGAGGGACGAAATAGCTGGGGCCTTAACAGATATCTTTGCAGCATCCTTGAGCACGGGTGAGGTCCTGGAGGACTGGAGAATTGCTAATGTTGTCCCTTTGTTTAAGAAGGGTAGCAGGGTTAATCCAGGGAATTATAGACCCTTGAGCTTGACGTCAGTGGTAGGCAAACTGTTGGAGAAGATACTGAGGGATAGGATCTATTCACATTTGGAAGAAAATAGAGTTCAGTGATAGGCAGCATGGTTTTGTGCAGGGAAGGTCATGTCTTACAAACCTAATAGAATTCTTTGAGGAAGTGACAAAGTTAATTGATGAGGGAAGGGCTGTAGATGTCATATATATATGGACTTCAGTAAGGCGTTTGATAAAGTTTCCCATGGCAGGTTGATGGAAAAAGTGAAGTTGTATGGGGTTCAGGGTGTACTAGCGAGATGGATAAAGAACTGGCTGGGCAACAGGAGACAGAGAGTAGTGGTGGAAGGGAGTTTCTCAAAATGGAGAAAGGGGACTAGTGGTGTTCCACAGGAATCCGTACTCAGACCACTGTTGTTTGTGATATACATAAATGATCTGGTCGAAGGTATAGGTGGTCTGATTAGCAAGTTTGCAGGTGATACTAAGATTGGTGGAGTTGCAGATAGCGAGGAGGACTGTCAGAGAATACAGCAAAAGATAAATAGATTGGAGAGTTGGGCAGAGAAATGGCAGATGGAGTTCAATCCAGGCAAATGCGAGGTGATGCATTTTGGAAGATCTAATTCAAGAGCGGACTATACGGTAAATGGAAGAGTCCTGGGGAAAATTGATGTACAGAGAGAGCTGGGAGTTCAGGTCCATTGTACCCTGAAGGTGGCAACGCAGGTCGATAGAGTGGTCAAGAAGGCACACAGCATGCTTGTCTTCATCGGACGGGGTATTGAGTACAAGAGTCGACAGGTCATGTTACAGTTGTATAGGACTTTGGTTAGGCCGCATTTGGAATACTGCGTGCAGTTCTCGTCGCGACATTACCAGAAGAATGTGGATGCTTTAGAGAGGGTGCAGAGGAGGTTCACCAGGATGTTGCCTGGTATGGAGGGTGCTAGCTAGGAAGAAAGGTTGAGTAGATTAGGATTGTTTTCGTTGCGATGGCGTCCTGTGTGGGCAAGAGCCTGAGGGCGCTGGCGACGGCACCGCTGCCGCTCTCGCCGACAAGGTACACCACGAGCCCGGTGGTGGCGGCGACGTTGATGATCTGGGGGCAGTGGAGACGACACAGGGGCGAGGTGGGAGCCTCGGTTTGGTCCCCGATTCGAGAGAACCATCGGTTCGTCCCATGAAGGATGGATGGGGGGGTTTCGGAGCTGGCATCGGGCAGGGATTAGAAGAATTGGGGACCTGTTTATAGACGGGACGTTTGCAAGCCTGGGGGCGCTGGAGGAGAAGTTTGGGTTATCCCCGGGAAATGCTTTCAGGTATATGCAAGTGAGGGCGTTTGTGAGGTGGCAGGTGAGGGAATTCCCGCTGCTTCTGGCACGTGGGATTCAGGACAGGGTGATTTCAGGTGTATGGGTTGGAGAAGGCAATGTTTCAGCGATTTACCAGGAGCTGAAAGAAGAGGAGGAGGCCTTGGTGGAGGAGTTAAAGGGCAAGTAGGAGGAGGAGCTTGGGGAGGAGATAGATGAGGGTCTGTGGGCTGATGCCCTGAGTAGGGTTAATTCTTCCTCTTCTTGCGCCAGGCTCAGCCTAATACAATTCAAGGTTACTCACAGAGCGCATATGGCAGGGGTGAGGTTGAGTAGGTTCTTTGAGGTGGAGGATAGATGTGGGAGGTGCTCGGGAAGCCTGGCGAATCACGTCCACATGTTCTGGTCGTGCCCGGCACTGGATGGGTTTTGGGGTGGTTTCGCGAGGACTATGTCCAAGGTGGTGAAAGTCCAGGTCAAGCCGAGCTGGGGGTTGGCACTATTTGGGGTAACGGATGAGCCGGGAGTGTAGGAGGCGAAAGAGGCCGGTATCCTGGCCTTTGCGTCCCCGGTAGCCCGCCGGAGGATCTTGCTATTATAGAAGGACGCGAAGCCCCCCAGTGTGGAAGCCTGGATAAATTACATGGCTGGGTTCATTAAGCTGGAGAGGATAAAGTTTGCCTTGAGAGGGTCTGTGCAGGGGTTCTTCAGGTGGTGGCAACCGTTCCTAGACTATCTCGCGGAGCGTTAGGAGGTCAGCAGCAGCAGCAACCCAAGGGTGGGGGCGGAGGGGGGGGGTCTCTTTCAGGGGATGAATTCAGGTGGGTGGGGGGGGCTTCCCTACGGGTACCTTTGAATGTCATATGGGGGGGTTACTGTCTATGGGGAAACCCAATGTAAATGTTTTGTATAATTCTTGACTGTTGTGTTTGTGTTTCTTTCTTTTTGTTATTGGGGGGGGGGGGGTTGTTAAAAATGTTGGAAAATTTGAATAAACATATTTTTTTAAAAAAGGATTGTTTTCGTTGGAAAGACAGAGGTTGAGGGGGGACCTGATTGAGGTCTACAGAATAATGAGAGGTATTGTCAGGGTGGATAGCAACAAGCTTTTTCCAAGTGTGGGGGTGTCAATTACTAGGGGACACGATTTCAAGGTGAGAGGGGGAAAGTTTAAGGGAGATGTGTGTGGAAGGTTTTTTACGCAGAGGGTGGTGGGTGCCTGGAACGCTTTGCCAGCGGAGGTGGTAGAGGCGGGCACAATAGCATCATTTAAGATGCATCTAGACAGATATATGAACGGGCGGGGAACAGAGGGAAGTAGATCCTTGGAAAATAGGCGACAGGTTTAGATAAAGGATCTGGATCGGCGCAGGCCGGGAGGGCCGAAGGGCCTGTGCTGTAATTTTCTTTGTTCTTTGTACATAAATTCCATCTTTTAAAATCACACCGTCATGTGTGGTTAACACGTTTTTATACTTATCATAAGGGGCTGGGAAATTGCCTTTTAAAACTTCCCTGAGCTGTGTGTCTTCTTTTTGGACCTGTGCTAAATCCTGAATGTTGGTCTGTGAGACCTGAACCGCATGTCCTGGGGCACTTTCGGGGGGGTTCCAAAAATGACTGTGTCTGGAACCTGCTTGTGCTAGGGCGTCTGCCTTAACGTTACATGGGGGGGGGGGAAGAACAATGGTCGCTACGGACTTTGATAATTCCATATTTACGGTCTTTAGGGTGTGCCGGAGTAATGGGGCTGACGGTAGGGGCTTTCCATCTGCGGAAATGAATCCTCTAGTTTCCCACAGGGGTAGGAATTCGGTTAAACTATTGCAGACATATAAACTGTCAGAATATATGTCGGCTGGGGTTGGAAACGAGTCAGGGTGGTCTACAATGTACGCAATGGCTGCCAGTTCTGCTGCTTGTGAGCCTAAGTGTCCTGACAATTTTAACAAAATCTCTTCTAGGGCGCGTCCCTGCGCGTCCGCTACATAAATACCACAACCGGTAATCCTTTTCCCGTTTAGAACTGTGGAGGAGCCATCCACATAGATCCTAAGGGGTGCGCAAGTGTCTGTGGGCTGGGGTCTCTGGTGTGTAGTACCTGGTTTTGGGGGAGCTGACTTCGGTACAAAGGGTCCTGAATTGTGCTTAGTGGAGATGATTTCACACTCATGTGGGGTGCCTGCATATTGTAAATTGTCAGCGAAGAAAGTGTGGGTCTTTGTCCTCTTTAACTGTTATGTCCTGTCCCTGTAAGAGAAGGGTCCAACGGGCTGCGCGGATCTGGCTGACTGTGCCATCCTTCAGTCTACCATCAAGTAGGAATTGTGTTGGGGTGTGTTCAGTGAGAATGGTGATGTGGTTGAGTGCAGTAATGTAGGCGAAGTACTGTACTGCCCAAAAAACTGCGAGCAGGTGCCTTTCGCAGGCAGAAAATCCTTGCTCTACAGGGTCTAACACGCGTGAGGCGTATGCCACGGGGCCTAATCGGTCATGTCGTTCCTGGAGGAGCACAGCCGAAAGGGTTCGGTTGGTATTTGCAACCTCAATTGCGTACGGGGAAAGTGGATCTGGGACCTGTAATGCGGGGGCTGTGCTGAGGGCTCTTTTTAAAGTATCCACGGCATCCGTGTGCTGTGGAATCCATTCCCAAGGTGCCTGCTTCTTGAGAAGTTCGGATAGGGGCGCTGCTTTTGTGGCGAAACCGTTGATATGGGGCGGGATTCTCCACTCCCACGCCGAAGTGGCCGCGCCGTCGTGAACGCCGTTGAGGTTCACAACGGCGCGGAACGGCCCCGGTCCTGACTGATTCAGGCCCTGACAATGGGCCAGTATCGGGGCCGCGGCATCTACACGCGCCAGGCCTTGTCGCCCGCGTAAAAGCGGCGCCGCATAGATGACGCGGCCGGCGCCGCATAACGGACGTCATCCGCGCATGCGTGGTTGCCGTCCTCTCTAAGTCCGCCCCGCAAGAAGATGGGGGACGGATCTTGCGGGGCCGCAGAAGGAAGGAGATCCTCCTTCAGAGAGGTGAAGCCCGGTGCAGGATCCCCCCTCGCCCCCCCACAGGCCGCCCCCCCCCCCCCCCAGCGTTCACGCACCGCCCACGACTGCAGCGACCAGGTGTGGACGGTGCCGGGGGGAACCCGCCGTTTTGGCCTGGCCGCTCGGCCCATCCGGGCCTCAGAATAGCGGGGGTGCCGGAGAATCGCCATTTTCGGTGTCTCCGGCGATTCTCCGGCGATTCTGCGGCCCGCGGAACTCGACCGGGCCGTTCCCGCCGCTTGGGAGAATCGCGGGAGGGCGTCGGACTGGTGTCCCCGGAAATTTTGGCGGCCCAGGCGATTCTCCCAACCGGCGCGGGAGTGGAGAATCGCGCCCATGGTTTCTACAGTAGCCAACCAGTCCTAGAAATGGCCGGAGGGCTGTGACTTTATGGGGCAGGGGTAATTTAACAATCAAGTCGATCCTTTTCTGCTCGATCTCGCGTTTGCCATGCGTGATTACTGTACCTAAATAAATCACGTTTTCTTGTAAAATCTGGGCCTTCTTGGGGTTCGCTTTACAGCCAATTTGTTGTCGGAGTCCTAATAGTTTGGCGAGAAGCGAAATGTGCCCTCCCTTTGTGTCCGTCTGTAGTAGCAGATCATCTACATATTGGGCCAGACAATCGGGTCGGGAGAATTTTGCTAATCCATTTGCCAGCTGTCGGTGGAAAATGGAGGGGGAATTGTGGAAGCCTTGTGGAAGGCACGTCCATGTATATTGCTATCCTGGAATGTGAATGAAAAATTGTACTGGCACGCTTTATCCAAAGGAATGGACCAAAAGCCGTTGCTAATGTCCAGAACCAAATTTTTTTTTGACTGTAGTCCCTGTTTGAGCATGGTCTCGGGACTCGTGGCTACGGTGGGGGCTGCTACTGGGGTTACTTTGTTCAGTTCCTGGTAATCAATGGTCAGTCGCCATGATCCATCCGGTTTCCTGAGGGGCCAAATTGGTGCATTATTCGTGACGGCTACTGATCGCGTACTCCTTGATCAAGCAAACTCTGTATCACTTTTGAGATTTCTCCCTCTGCTTCTTGGGAAAAACTGTACTGCTTTTGGAGTCTGGGGTCGGGACCTGTAATATTCACCAAGCCAGCTATCTTGCCACAGTTGTGCTTGTGCTGTGCAAATGCTGCTTTGTGTCACTGCAGGACTTCCCTAACTTGTTTGTCTTGACTAATGGCTCGAGGGTTGAACCAGAAGTCTCCTACTGCACTGGTCCTATTTTCATACTCTCCAACTGTGAGCGTGGCGGGGGCTCGTGCTGCCTTTGCCATTCTCCACACACATTTATTCACTGGATCGAATGAGAGGTTGTGGGAGCTCATAAAGTCAATGCCTAAAATGTGTTCGGCTGTCTGGAGTGGATCGACCAGAACTACGGGGTGTTTTGTTTTAATGTTCCCTATCTGGATTGTGACTGGGGCTGTGATGTGTCCCTGCTGTAAATGACCTGTAAAACCGCTGAGTGTAATGGTGTCTGTCGTGGGCCACGTGTCTCGCTGAAACATCGTGGAGGAATTGAGCGTGGTGCGGGACCATCCTGTGTCCCAGAGAAATTCTACGGGGTGTCCCTGGACTGTGCCTGCCACTACCGGTCTACCGAATTTGTCCCAAAGGTTGTCGCAGACCCAAGTTGGGGAGCCCGAACACCGTCAGTCGGTGCCGCTCATATCTGTGCTGTCTGCACGGGAGCTAATACTGTGGATTGGCTTTGCCCTATTCTTGTTTAGGGTGCCTGACTGCTGGTTTCTCTGCTGCTTCTGGGGCACATTGCATTTTCATGCATTGTGTCCTAATTGGCCGCAATTATAACACTCCTGGGATTTGGTTTGCTATGGGCTGTTCCTTCCCTCATTTACCCATGAGGGGTTCTGGTGCGTCCTAACTGGATGCATGTCTGCCTGTTCTTCCTCTGCTTTGTCTAACGCTGTTTTGCATTGGATGGATTGTTCCCAAGCGCGGGACAATCTCTTCAAAACACATTTCTCGATGTGGGCCTCATCTGAGGGGTGTAATTTGCGCAAGCTCTCTATCCTGCCTCTGTTGCATGAGAAACTAGGATGCGGGTCCATTTGGCCATATTATCTGGGGACAAATGGGCGCAGGCTAACTTTCCAAACACTGCAGTAAAATGTATCCACAAGCATCCAGCAATCGCTGTGGGGTGCTCTGTCTTCCGTTGCCTACACTTGTTTCGGCCTTCTACGGGGTCTCCTTTGTTATAGCCGATCACATCTAGGATCGCTGTGTGCATTTCTTGGAGTGTGCCTCCTCCTACATTCTGTGGGTCGGGAAGAGCTGCCACGACTGAAGGGTCGAGGCTCAAAACTGTGAGTGTCACTTGCTCCTTTTCATCCAGGCCGTACATGGTCGCCTGCTGTTTTACCCTTGCAAAGAACTGGTGAGGGTCCGATGTGGGTAGGAACGGTGTAATCTTATCGCACGCATCCCGTAATTGGGTGACGGTTAACGGGGTAGTGTATATAGGAAATCTGGGTCTCCAGCTGTTGTGGCCATGCGCTGTGTGTTTACAGGGTTCAAAGGGGTGTGTTCTGCCTGTGCAGTCAGGGGTTGGGGCACTTGTCGTTTCTGGTTTTTTCCTGGGTACATGTCCCATGTACATATCTGTGGGCAGTCTCATTTAACTCCTGCCAATCGGGGCCGTTTTCCTGGTCTAACTGGGGTCCAAACATGTCCTGGAACCCATTCTGAGCAGAAAGCAGAGATTGCAATTCTGCGATTTGCTTCTGGCACTTTGCGTGATCTACCGAGCTCTGCCTTTGTTCCAACGTGGAAGTGTGGAGTGCTCGTAGGGCTGCTTTTAAGTCCTAACACTGTTTCTGCAACTGCTCGACCTGTTGTTCGGTTTCCTGTCTTACCAACACCGCGCGTTGCGTGTCCTGGTAGGCTTTGTCATGTTGGGACTGAAAGCTGCTCAAATGGGCGAGACAAGATTGGTGTGCCCGCTTGGCATCTGCCATCTCCTTGTCCCTCGCCGCTAACTGCTCTCTCAGTTCCCTGATTCTCTCTCTTATATCCACTCACATTTCCTTCACTACTCTTGTCTCTCTCCTCAATCTCTCTACGGAGCGTCCTAACGACCTCCTCTGTGCCTCGCAATTGTGCCAAACAGGACACGATTGCCATTGGCTTGCGAGCTTTCCCTAAGCTCTTCCTATGGATCTCTGTCAGGTTCTCCCACCAAGTATGCCCTATACTCCCGGGACCTGTTTCGTCGTTTGCGCAGAATTCGCTCCAAAGGGGCCTTTGAGATATTTTCTGATCTCCTCTTCTCATACGGGACACTGTCCTATTCTACCGGTCGCTGCGACCTCGAATTCTTGGGGGTTCATAAGGCGTTCCATTGCCTTCATTGCCATTTCTCTCGCTATTTCTGGGGTCCTTAATGAATTTGGAACAGGGGGTGATAACGTGGTGATGTAAACACGGGTACGGCTTACGCTAATTTCCGGCCTACAAAACTCCCGACAATGTTGCTATCTTTATTCGGTTCTAAATATGGCAGTCAATATGGTCGCCTTCCTTAATCTTAATTATGTTTGCTTTAGAGTCGCCAGGTATCTTTCCATACCACCACAAGGTTCAAAGCCGAATACCGATCAAAGAGCCAATACACCAGTTAGTTAGTTCAAAGTCAATACTATTTATTTACACACACAGTAGTATTTACTCATGCACAAAATACTACAAACTAAACTATATCTAACGCTAAAGCCTATACTTAGCTTCGGGCGCCCACTCAGTCAGAGGAACAATGGCTGTTGTTCGGTTCTGAGGTTGCTGGGGTCGAAGTGGTGAAGGGAAACAGCTAAGGTCGTCTGTCTGGTAGCGAGCGTTGACCTTTGACTTACTTGCTTCTGGTGCAGCTGGTGGACGGGTCTCTCCGCTTTGAGAGCCGATTCCAAGAGAACGATTCTCTCTCGGGTCCTTCTTCTGATACCCGAAGGGGTTTCACGCGCTTTTGGGTGGGCCTTGAACTTGGCCCCAATCAATAGGGCCGTATCTTGATCACGTATTGATCTTGACCAATAACGGGGTGGGTGCCCTGATGGCTGGGCGTGTCCTATGTGGCCGTTGGCCTGGCTTTGTTTATGCTTTCGGTTTGGGAAACTGGCACTGTGATGTCTGGAGCCAGAACGGTTGCTTGAGTGTCTTTCCTTTGTTCCCGGAGATGGGCCATCAATATGTTAATTGACCTACAGTTTCAGTCCCGTCTGGGAGCTGTTTCTTCAATATGCATACAGGCTCTGTGCCTGCTTGCTTTCTTAACATTGTCCATAGTTCCCTTCATTCATTGCGGGCATCCATTTTGTATTATGGAAGTGGCCATCCCAGATAGCTACACAATCATCAGTGCATATATTCCAACAACGATCAGATATGGGAGATCAAGATCAAATTCTATGCGGACCTGGATGGAGCTATTGCTTCAATGCAAGACCTGACTGCAGGTTTAGGATGGCTTAGGATAGTCCTGGGAATCAACATTTGGGGAAATGCAACATAAATGGCCTGCTTCGCCTGAGTCTTTGCAGCCACTGGAAAATCTCAATCATCAATGCCATCTTTAGACAGGTGGCAAAGTACAAAAATACTTGGATATGCTGGTGGAGTCAGTGAGAAAATTGTTTCGGAGCTCAGTCACACAGCTTTGTGCCAAGCGGACCTGTCTTGGCCTACTCAGGGCCCCAGTGCTACCTAGGTGCCCAGAGATGGAAGAGAGCCCTACCTGTTAGGAGCTGAGGTCCTGGGTCCCAAGTTCCTTTCCAGCTGAGCTGCTCCCTTGTACTGGCACTGGTGAAAGAGCAGCCCAACCCACTGACAGAGGAGGTTGCCGCGATGAAGAGACAAGTATGACAAGGTGGAAAAGTCCAGGTGGAAGGTAGGATAGAAAAGGAGGAAGGGTGAGTGAGTGGGTCTGGTATAATGTGCAATCATAAATGCAGAATTTCTATTCATACTAATGTAAAATATTCATTTTCTGAAGTTCATTGGGTGGGGTAGGGGCACTGCTCTTACACCAGCCCTGGTCACAGTGTGGGCATTGTCTTCAGAGGATCGTGGATTGTTTTTTTCCAAAACGGCTTATAACTCAGGACTAAACACCAGCCTAAGAGATTCAAATTCTGACGACACCCCACCCAATATAATTATCAATGACACAACCCTGAAGGCTGTGCATAACTTCATCAATTTCAGAAGGAAAATCCTCAGAATTGCCTGCATTGATAGCAAGGTGGATAATAGATTTGCCAGAGAAATCTCAGCACTTCACGTTTATACAAGACACTAGAAGCAATCAGGTATCAAACTTACAACTGTCTACAGAGTGCTAAATACTGACCCTCCTATATACTTGTGAGACATTTAAAAAAATTAATTCATAAGATGTGGGTGTGACTTGCTGAGCAGTATTGTTATTGTTTTCCATTCAACTGAATGACTTGCTGGGCCATTTAAGAGCCAATCACATTGTTGTGGATCTGGAGTCACATGTCGGCCAGACCAGGTAAATATGGGATTTCCTTCCCTTTTTTAAAAAAATGTTTAATTTAAAATAAATTTGTAACATTTACAGAGAGAAAAAAGGGCCCTATGCAAAAAGCCTTAACATAGTGAAAACGAACAGTGGGAAAGAATAAACATAGAACATAGAACATAGAACAATACAGCGCAGTACAGGCCCTTCGGCCCACGATGTTGCACCGAAACAAAAGCCATCTAACCTACACTATGCCATTATCATCCATATGTTTATCCAATAAACTTTTAAATGCCCTCAATGTTGGCGAGTTCACTACTGTAGCAGGTAGGGCATTCCACGGCCTCACTACATGTTAATCAGGCACTTCCCCTATCAGCTCTGTTTGCCCATGCCACACGTGTTCAGCCAAACCAATGTGGCTCTAACCCTCCCCCTCCTCGGGTGCTGCTGCTGTCGGTTTCCTGCGCTGTTCCCTGAGGGTCTGCAAGCGACCTTCTCCCCCGGGGGGGATCCCTGGTCACCCCCCCTTGCCCACTTAAGTCTCCTCTGCTCTACTTCCCAGCTGCCCCCCCCCCCCGACCTCCCCTGCCCCCCCGAGGCCTGACCAGCCAGGTCAACCCTGCGCTTGGCCCTAGCCCGCCCCTCCTCCTACTCTCCCTGGTGCCCCCTGACCTACGCTAGCTACGCTGACCCCTGCCCTTGGCGCCTGACTGCCTCCCGCCCGAGTGCTCGGGCCCTCCCCCACACACCAAGGACCCATTAACCTGATTGTATCTCCCTGTGCCGTTTCAAGTCCCTTAACCAGCCCCTAGCCCATCCCCCTATCAGAGGCCCCGATCTCCCGCCAAAAGGTACCAAGTGCAGGGCCCCCTTTGCAGGGCCCCTCTCTCTCTCTCTCCTCCCCCCCCCCCCCCCCCACCCCCGCCAACCCCCGTTGCAATCTCCCAAAAACACCCTAAGCAGTGCGCCCTCCAGCTCCCGCTCTCTGTCTAGGCTGAAAACAATCTTGGATAAAACATTACAGTACAGGATAATTTAACAAACCGCCGCCACACAAAAGCTCTGAGAGCCCAGAGTCCCTTAGTTCCAGTCCAGCTTCTTCTTTTAATAAAAGTCCACTCCTAGTCAGTGCAAGTTAGGTTAACAGACCGCCGCCACTGTACAGCACTGAGAAAATTAAGTGCCCGTTAGTTCAAGTCCAGTTTCTTATCTTTAATGAAAGCCCAAACCTGTTCTGGTGTCTCAAAGTAGTAGTGGAGTTCCTCAAACGTAACCCAAAGCTTCGCAGGATACAGCATTCCAAACCTCACCTCCTGTTTGTAGAGGGCTGCCTTTACCTTGATGAATCCTGCACGCCTCTTGGCTAGCTCCGTTCCCAAGTCCTGGTAGATGCGCACCTCGCAGTTCTCCCATCTGCTGCTCCTCTCCGCCTTGGCCCATCGCAGCACACGTTCCCGGTCAGCCAGCCGGTGAAAGTGGACCACATAGGCCCTCGGTCGGTCGCCCGCCCTGGGCTTCCTTGTGGGGGCTCTATGTGCCCCATCCAACTCCAGGGGTCGAGGGACGGCCTCCGGTCCCATCAGCGCCTCGAGCATACCCATCACGTATGCACCCACATCCGACCCCTCGCAGCCCTCGGGGAGGCCAATGATCCTCAAATTCTGCCTCCTGGCTCTGTTCCCCAGCTCTTCAAGCTGCTCCTGCATCCTCCTCTGGCGGGAGTTCAGCTCCTCCACCTCGTGCTCCAGCTCCGTTACCCCGTCCGCCTGGCTGGAGAGCTTCACCTCGACCTCCCTGAGCGCCTTCTCTTGGACCGCCTGTGTCTCGACTATTCGGTCCATTACCGCCCTCATCGGGTCGAACGTGTCCCTCTTCAGTTGGGCGAAGCAGCTCCGGAAAAACTTCATCTGTTGCTCCCTTGGCCAGTGAGCCTCCGCTCCCTGGTCCCTGCTGCCCGCCTTGCTTCGCCGCCCGGTCTGGGGTCCCCGCTGCTCCCGGTTCAATCCTTGCCGCTCCACTCGACCACTTCTGGTCTAGCTGTCCATACTCCGGGGGCAGATTTCCTTCCCTAAAGGACGCAAACCAGATTTTTTTTTTAATGACAATCAACAACAGTTTCATAGTCATCATTAGATTGTTTAATCAAGATTTTATTTCACCATCTGCTTGGTGGGATTCAAACCTAGATACCCTGAGCATTACCCTGGGTGACTAGTCTAGTGCAAATACAACAGTGCCATCGCCTCCCCGAGCTCCGTGGAACACCACTTCAAACAACTTTCCTATTGCAGGGCAGCCCGGACCATTAATCTTTGTTTTCTGTCACTAAGCCAACTTTTTATCCAGTTTGCCACATTGCCCTGTATCCCATGGGCTTTCACTTCTTGGCCAATCTGCCATGTGGGACTTTGTCAAACGCCTTGTGATAATCCATGTTTTTTAAAATTCATTTATGAGATGTGGGAGTCGCTGGTTAGGCCAGCATTTATTGTCCATCCCTAGTTGCCCTTCAGAAGGTGGTGGTGAGTTGCCTTCTTGAACCGCTGCAGTCCCTGCGGTGTGGGTACACCCACTGTGCTTTAGAGAGCGAGTTTCAGGATGTTGCCCCAGCGACAGTGAAGGAACGGCCGATATATTTCCAAGTCAGGGTGGTGAATGACTTGGAGGGGAACCTCCAGGTGGTGGGGTTCCCAGGTATCTGCTGCTCTTGCCCTTCTAGATGGTAGTGGTCATGGGTTTGGAAGGTGCTGTCTAAGGAACCTTGGTGAGTTACTGCAGTGCATCTTGTAGATGGTACACACGGCTGTTACTGTTCGTCGATGGTGAAGTGGAAGGGGGAGCAATCAAGTGGGCTGCTTTGTCCTAGATGGTGTTGAGATTCTCGAGTGTTGTTGGAGCTGCACTCATCCAGGCTAGTGGAGGGTATTCCATTACACTCCTGACTTGTGCCTTGTAGATGGTGGACAGGCTTTGAGGGGTGAGGAGGTGAGTTACTCACCGTAGGATTCCTAGTATTTGACCTGCCCTGGTAGCCACAGTATTAATGTGGCGAGTCCAGTTCTGTTTCTGATCAATGGTAACCCCCAGGATGTTGATTGTGGGGGATTCAGCGATGGTAATGCCATTGAATGTCACGGGGCGATGGTTAGATCCTCTCTTGTAGGAGATGGTCATTGCCTGGCACTTGCGTGGCGTGAATGTTACTTGCCACTTGTCAGCCCGAGCCTGGATATTGTCCAGGTCTTGCTGCATTTGGACATGGACTGCTTCATTATCTGAGGAGTGCGAATGGTGCTGAACATTGTGCAGTCATCCGCAAACATCCCCACTTCTGACCTTATGATGGAAGGGAGGCCATTGATGAAGCAGCTGAAGATGGTTGGGTCTAGGACACTACCCTGAGGAACTCCAGCAGTGATGTCCTGGAGCTGAGATGATTGACCTCCAACCACCACAACCATCTTACTTTGTGCCGGGTATGACTCCAACCAGCAGAGAGTTTTTCCTCTGATTCCCGTTGCCTCCAGTTTAGCGAGGGGCTTCTTGATGCCATACTCGGCCAAATGCTGCCTTGATGTCGAGGGCAGTCACTCTCACCTCACCTCTGGCATTCAGCTCTTTTGTCCATGGTTGAACGAAGGCTGTAATGAGGTCAGGAGCTGACTGACCCTGGCAGGACCCAAACTGAGCTTCCGCGAGCAGGTTATTGCTGAGTAAGTGCCGCTTGATAGCACTCTTTCAGATCTACAAGTCATCTGTGTGCGGATCCACGAGATGGGCGAGATCCTAAATGAATATTTCTCATCGGTATTGACTGTTGAGAAAGGCATGGATATGAGGGAACTTGTGGAAATAAATAGTGATGTGTTGAGGAGTGTACATATTACAGAGAAGGAGGTGCTGGAAGCTTTAAAGCGTATCAAGGTAGATAAATCCCCGGGACCTGATGAAATGTATCCCAGGACGTTGTGGGAGGCTAGGGTGGAAATTGTGGGTCCCCTAGCAAAGATATTTGAATTGTCGACAGCCATAGGCAAGATGCCTGAAGATTGGAGAGTAGCAAATGTTGTGCCCTTGTTTAAGAAGGGCTGTGGGGATAAGCCTGGGAACTACAGACCCATGACCTAACGTCTGTGGTGGGTAAGTTGTTGTAAGGTACCCTGAGAAACAGGATCTACAGTCATTTAGAGAGGCAAGGACTGATTAGGGACAGTCAGCATGGCTTTGTGAGTGGAAAATCATGTCTCACGAATTTGGTTGAGTTTTTTGAAGGGGTAACCAAGAAGGTAGATGAGGGCAGTGCAGTAGACGTTATCTACATGGACTTTAATAAGGCCTTTGACAAGGTACCACATAGTAGGTTGTTGCAAAAGGTTAAATCTCTACGGATCCAGGGTGAGGTAGCCAATTGGATACAGAACTGGCTTGGCGAGCGAAGACAAAGGGTGGTTGTAGAGGGTTGTTTTTCAAACTGGAGGCCTGTGACCAGCGATGTGCCTCAGAGATCGGTGCTGGGTCCACTGTTATTTGTGATTTATATTAAAGATTTGGATGAGAATTTAGGAGGCATGGTTAGTAAGAACATAGAACATAGAACGATACAGCGCAGTACAGGCCCTTCGGCCCACGATGTTGCACCGAAACAAAAGCCATCTAACCTACACTATGCCATTATCATCCATATGTTTATCCAATAAACTTTTAAATGCCCTCAATGTTGGCGAGTTCACTACTGTTGCAGGTAGGGCATTCCACGGCCTCACTACTCTTTGCGTAAAGAACCTACCTCTGACCTCTGTCCTATATCTATTACCCCTCAGTTTAAAGTTATGTCCCCTCGTGCCAGCCATTTCCATCCGCGGGAGAAGTCTCTCACTGTCCACCCTATCCAACCCCCTGATCATTTTGTATGCCTCTATTAAGTCTCCTCTTAACCTTCTTCTCTCCAACGAAAACAACCTCAAGTCCATCAGCCTTTCCTCATAAGATTTTTCCTCCATACCAGGCAACATCCTGGTAAATCTCCTCTGCACCCGCTCCAAAGCGTCCACGTCCTTCCTATAATGCGGTGACCAGAACTGTACGCAATACTCCAAATGCGGCCGAACCAGAGTTTTGTACAGCTGCAACATGACCTCCTGACTCCGGAACTCAATCCCTCTACCAATAAAGGCCAACACTCCATAGGCCTTCTTCACAACCCTATCAACCTGGGTGGCAACTTTCCGGGATCTATGTACATGGACACCTAGATCCCTCTGTTCATCCACACTTCCAAGAACTTTACCATTAGCCAAATATTCCGCATTCCGGTTATTCCTTCCAAAGTGAATCACCTCACACTTCTCTACATTAAACTCCATTTGCCACCTCTCAGCCCAGCTCTGCAGCTTATCTATATCCCTCTGTAACCTGCTACATCCTTCCACACTGTCGACAACACCACCGACTTTAGTGTCATCTGCAAATTTACTCACCCACCCTTCTGCGCCTTCCTCTAGGTCATTGATAAAAATGACAAACAGCAACGGCCCCAGAACAGATCCTTGTGGTACGCCACTTGTAACTGAACTCCATTCTGAACATTTCCCATCAACCACCACCCTCTGTCTTCTTTCAGCTAGCCAATTTCTGATCCACATCTCTAAATCACCCTCAATCCCCAGCCTCCGTATTTTCTGCAATAGCCGACCGTGGGGAACCTTATCAGACGCTTTACTGAAATCCATATACACCACATCAACTGCTCTACCCTCGTCTACCTGTTCAGTCACCTTCTCGAAGAACTCAATAAGGTTTGTGAGGCATGACCTACCCTTCACAAAGCCATGCTGACTATCCCTGATCATATTATTCCTATCTAGATGATTATAAATCTTGTCTCTTATAATCCCCTCCAAGACTTTACCCACTACAGACGTGAGGCTCACCGGTCTATAGTTGCCGGGGTTGTCTCTGCTCCCCTTTTTGAACAAAGGGACCACATTTGCTGTCCTCCAGTCCTCTGGCACTATTCCTGTAGGCAATGATGACATAAAAATCAAAGCCAAAGGTCCAGCAATCTCTTCCCTGGCCTCCCAGAGAATCCTAGGATAAATCCCATCAGGCCCTGGGGACTTATCTATTTTCAGCCTGTCCAGAATTACCAACACCTCTTCCCTACGTACCTCAATGCCATCTATTCTAATAGCCTGGGTCTCAGCATTCTCCTCCACAACATTATCTTTTTCCTGAGTGAATACTGACGAAAAATATTCATTTAGTATCTCGCCTTTCTCTTCAGACTCCACACACAACTTCCCATCCCTGTCCTTGACTGGTCCTACTCTTTCCCTAGTCATTCGCTTATTCCTGACATACCTATAGAAAGCTTTTGGGTTTTCCTTGATCCTACCTGCCAAATACTTCTCATGTCCCCTCCTTGCTCGTCTTAGCTCTCTCTTTAGATCCTTCCTCGCTACCTTGTAACTATCCATCGCCCCAACTGAAACTTCACACCTCATCTTCACATAGGCCTCCTTCTTCCTCTTAACAAGAGATTCCACTTCTTTGGTAAACCACAATTCCCTCGCTCTCCACCTTCCTCCCTGCCTGACCGGTACATACTTATCAAGAACACGCAGTAGCTGATCCTTGAACAAGCTCCACTTATCCAGTGTGCCCAACACTTGCAGTCTACTTCTCCACCCTATCGCCCCCCCAAGTCACGTCTAATGGCATCATAATTGCCCTTCCCCCAGCTATAACTCTTGCCCTGCGGTGTATACTTATCCCTTTCCATCATTAACGTAAACGTCACCGAATTGTGGTCACTGTCCCCAAAGTGCTCTCCTACCTCCAAATCTAACACCTGGCCTGGTTCATTACCCAAAACCAAATCCAATGTAGCCTCGCCTCTTGTTGGCCTGTCAACATATTGTATCAGGAAACCCTCCTGCACACACTGTACAAAAAACGACCCATCTAATGTACTCGAACTATATCTTTTCCAGTCAATATTTGGAAAGTTAAAGTCTCCCATAATAACTACCCTGTTACTTTCGCTCTTATCCAGGATCATCCTCGCCATCCTTTCCTCTACATCCCTAGAACTATTTGGAGGCCTATAGAAAACTCCCAACAGGGTGACCTCTCCTTTCCTGTTTCTAACCTCAGCCCATACTACCTCGGAAGATGAGTCCCCATCTAGCATCCTCTCCGCCAACGTAATACTGCTCTTGACTAGCAGCGCCACACCTCCCCCTCTTTTGCCTCCTTCTCTGAGCTTACTAAAACACCTAAACCCCGGAACCTGCAACATCCATTCCTGTCCCTGCTCTATCCATGTCTCCGAAATGGCCACAACATCGAAGTCCCAGGTACCAACCCATGCTGCCAGTTCCCCTACCTTATTTCGTATACTCCTGGCATTGAAGTAGACACACTTCAAACCACCTACCTGAACACTGGCCCCCTCCTGCGACATCAAATCTGTGCTCCTGACCTCTATACTCTCATTCTCCCTTACCCTAAAACTACAATCCAGGTTCCCATGCCCCTGCTGCATTAGTTTAAACCCCCCCAAAGAGCACTAACAAATCTCCCCCCCCCCAGGATATTTGTGCCCCTCA
This sequence comes from Scyliorhinus torazame, assembly GCF_047496885.1. Lineage (NCBI taxonomy): Eukaryota > Metazoa > Chordata > Chondrichthyes > Carcharhiniformes > Scyliorhinidae > Scyliorhinus > Scyliorhinus torazame. The sequence continues at coordinate 890,914 of NC_092717.1, forward strand.
GGTTCAGATGTAGACCATCCTGTCTGTAGAGGTCCCACCTTCCCCAGAAAGAGCCCCAGTTATCCAGAAATCTGAATCCCTCCCGCCTGCACCATCCCTGTAGCCACGTGTTTAATTGCTCTCTTTCCCTATTCCTCATCTCACTATCACGTGGCACGGGCAACAACCCAGAGATAACAACTCTTGTTTGTTCTAGTTCTGAGCTTCCATCCTAGCTCCCTGAAAGCCTGCCTGACATCCTTGTCCCCTTTCCTACCTATGTCGTTAGTGCCAATGTGGACCACATTTGCGGATGACACCAAGATTAGTGGCATAGCGAAAAGTGAAGAAGATTATCTAGGATTGAAACAGGATCTTGGGCCAGTGGGCCAATGAATGGCAGATGGAGTTTAATTTAGATAAATGTGAGGTGATGCATTTTAGTCGATCGGATTAGGGCAGGACCTATTCAGTTAATGGTAGGGAGTTGGGGAGAGTTACAGAAAAATGAGATCGGGACCGGAACCAATGTTCTCGGGGGTGTGTTTGCTAGTGCAGTTGGGGAGGGTTTAAACTAATGTGGCAGGGGGATGGGAACCGATGTAGGAAGTCAGTGGGGACAGAAACAAAAGGCAGGAAGGGAGAGTGTGTAAAGCATGACCAGAGAAAGCAGGGCAGAGAGCAAGGAAGGTCTACATTAAACTGCATTTATTTCAATGCAAGGGGCCTGACGGGCAAAGCGGATGAACTCAGGGCATGGACGGGCACATGGGACTGGGATATTATAGCTATGACTGAAACATGGCTAAGGGAGGGGCAGGACTGGCAGCTCAATGTTCCGGGGTACAGATGCTATAGAAAGGATAGAACAGGAGGTAAGAGAGGAGGGGGAGTGGCGTTTTTGATTAGGGACAACATCACGGCAGTACTTAGAGGGGATATATCCGAGGGTTCGCCCACTGAGTCTATATGGGTGGAACTGAAAAATAAGAAGGGAGAGACCACCTTGGTAGGACTGTACTACAGGCCCCCAAATAGTCAGCGGGAAATTGAGGAGCAAATATGTAAGGAGATTACAGATAGCTGCAAGAATAATAGGGTGGTAGTAGTAGGGGACTTTAACTTTCCCAACATTGACTGGGACAGCCATAGCATTAGGGGCTTGGATGGAGGGAAATTTGTTGAGTGTATTCAGGAGGAATTTCTCATTCAGTATGTGGATGGACCGACTAGAGAGGGGGCAAAACTTGACCTCGTCTTGGGAAATAAGGAAGGGCAAGTGATAGAAGTGCTAGTGAGGGATCACTTTGGGACAAGTGACCATAATTCCATTAGTTTTAAGATAGCTATGGAGAATGATAGGTCTGGCCCAAGAGTTAAAATTCTTAATTGGGGCAAGGCCAATTTTGATGGTATCAGACAGGAACTTGCAGAGGTAGATTGGGGGAGACTATTGGCAGACAAAGGGACGGCTGGTAAATGGGAGGCTTTTAAAAATGTGTTAACCAGGGTGCAGGGTAAGCACATTCCCTTTAGAGTGAAGGGCAAGGCTGGTAGAAGTAGGGAACCCTGGATGACTCGAGATATTGAGACTCTGGTCAAAAAGAAGAAGGAGGCATATGACGTACATAAGCAACTGGGATCAAGTAGATCCCTTGAAGAGTATAGAGATTGTCGAAATAGAGTTAAGAGGGAAATCAGGAGGGCAAAAAGGGGACATGAAATTGCTTTGGCAAATAATGCAAGGGAGAATCCAAAGAGATTCTACAGATACATAAAGGGGAAAAGAGTAACTAGGGACAGAGTAGGGCCTCTTAAGGATCAACAAGGGCATCTATGTGCAGAGCCACAAGAGTTGGGTGAGATCCTGAATGAATATTTCTCATCGGTATTCACGGTGGAGAAAGGCATGGATGTTAGGAAACTAAGGGAAATAAATAGTGATGTCTTGAGAAGTGTGCATATTACAGAGGAGGAGGTGCTGGAAGTCTTAAAGCGCATCAAGGTAGATAAATCCCCGGGACCTGATGAAATGTATCCCAGGATGTTGTGGGAGGCTAGGGAGGAAATTGCGGGTCCCCTAACAGAGATATTTGAATCATCGGCAGCCACAGGTGAGGTGCCTGAAGATTGGAGAGTGGCGAATGTTGTGCCCTTGTTTAAGAAGGGCAGCAGGGAAAAGCCTGGGAACTACAGACCGGTGAGCCTAACGTCTGTAGTAGGTAAGTTGCTAGAAGGTATTCTGAGAGACAGGATCTACAAGCATTTAGAGAGGCAAGGACTGATTCGGGGCAGTCAGCATGGCTTTGTGCGTGGAAAATCATGTCTCACAAATTTGATTGAGTTTTTTGAGGGAGTGACCAAGAAGGTAGATGAGGGTAGTGCAGTAGACGTTGTCTACATGGACTTTAGCAAAGTCTTTGACAAGGTACCGCATGGTAGGTTGTTGCAGAAGGTTAAAGCTCACGGGATCCAGGGTGAGGTTGCCAATTGGATTCAAAATTGGCTGGACGACAGAAGGCAGAGGGTGGTTGTAGAGGGTTGTTTTTCAAACTGGAGGCCTGTGACCAGTGGTGTGCCTCAGGGATCGGTGCTGGGTCCACTGTTATTTGTGATTTATATTAATGATTTGGATGAGAATTTAGGAGGCATGGTTAGTAAGTTTGCAGATGACACCAAGATTGGTGGCACAGTGGATAGTGAAGAAGGTTATCTAGGATTGCAACGGGATCTTGATCAATTAGGCCAGTGGGCCGACGAATGGCAGATGGAGTTTAATTTAGATAAATGTGAGGTGATGCATTTTGGCAGATCGAATCAGGCCAGGACCTACTCAGTTAATGGTATGGCGTTGGGGAGAGTTATAGAACAAAGAGATCTAGGAGTACAGGTTCATAGCTCCTTGAAGGTGGAGTCGCAGGTGGACAGGGTGGTGAAGAAGGCATTCGGCATGCTTGGTTTCATTGGTCAGAACATTGAATATAGGAGTTGGGACGTCTTGTTGAAGTTGTACAAGACATTGGTACGGCCACACTTGGAATACTGTGTGCAGTTCTGGTCACCCTATTATAGAAAGGATATTATTAAACTAGAAAGAGTGCAGAAAAGATTTACTAGGATGTTGCCGGAACTTGATGGTTTGAGTTATAAGGAGAGGCTGGATAGACTGGGACTTTTTTCCCTGGAGCGTAGGAGGCTTAGGGGTGATCTTATAGAGGTCTATAAAATAATGAGGGGCATAGATAAGGTAGATAGTCAACATCTTTTCCCAAAGGTAGGGGAGTCTAAAACTAGAGGGCATAGGTTTAAGGTGAGAGGGGAGAGATTCAGAAGGACCCAGAGGGGCAATTTCTTCACTCAGAGGGTAGTGAGTGTCTGGAATGGGCTGCCAGAGGTAGTAGTAGAAGCGGGTACAATTGTGTCTTTCAAAAAGCATTTAGATGGTTACATGGGTAAGATGGGTATAGAGGGTTATGGGCCAAGTGCGGGCAACTGGGACTAGCTTAATGGTAAAAAACTGGGCGGCATGGACTGGTTGGGCCGAAGGGCCTGTTTCCATGCTGTAAACTTCTATGATTCTATGATTCTATCAGGGAATACAAGTTCATAGCTCCTTGAAAGTGGAGTCAAAGGTGGCTAGGGGTGCAGCAAGTTCTGGAACATAAATCTTCAGTACTATTGCCGGGATATTGTCAGGGTCGATAGCCTTTGCAGTATCCAGTGTCTTCAGCAGTTTCTTGATATCATGCGGAATGAATCGTATTGGCTGAAGACTGACATCTGTGATGCTGGGGACCTCCGGAGGAGACCGAGATGGATCATCCACTCGGCACTTTTGGCTGAAGATTGTTGCGAATGCCTCAGCCTTGACCTTTTGCACAAATGTGCTGGGCTCCTCCATCATTGAGGATGGGGATATTTGTAGAGTCTCCTCCTCTAGTGAGTTGTTTAATTGTCCACCACCATTCATGGCTGGAATGGCAGACTATAGAGCTTAGAGCTAATGCATTCATTGTGGAATCACTAGCTTTGTCAAATACTTGCTACTTATGCTGTTTGACACACAATCGGTCCTGTGTTGTAGTTTCACCAGGTTGACACCTCATTTTTCGGTTTGCCTGATGTTGCTCCAGGCACGCTCTCCTGCAGTCTTCATTGAACCAGGGTCGATCCCCTGGCTGGGTGGTAATGGTAGAGTGGGGGATACGCCGGGCCATGAGGTTACAGATTGTTGTTGATACAATTCTGCTGCTAATGGCCCATTGTGCTCATGGATCACAGTCTTGAGTTGCTAGATCTGTTCAAAATCTATCTCATTTAGCACGGTGATAGTGCCACGCAACACGATGGAGGGTATCCTCAATGTGAAGACGGGACTTTGTCACCACAAGGACTGTGCGGTGGTCACTCCGACCGATACTGTCATGGACAGATACACCTGCAGCAGGCAGGTTTGTGAGGATGAGGTCAAGTATATTTTTCCCTCTTGTTGGTTCCCTCACCACCTGCTGCAGTCCCAGTCTAGCAGCTCTGTCCTTCAGGCCCCGGCCAGCTCGGTCTGTGGTGGTATTACCGAGACACTCTTGGTGACGGACAGTGAAGTCCCCCACCCAGAGCCCATTCTGCCCCCTCGCCACCCTCAGTGCTTCCTCCAAGTGGTGTTCAACATGGCAGAGTACGGATTCATCAGCTGATGGTGGCCGGTACGTGGTAATCAGCAGGAGGTTTCCTTGCCCATGTTTAACCTGAAACCAGAGGACTCCCAGGGTAACTCCCTCCCGACTGTATCCCACTGTGCTGCCACCTCTGCTGGGTTTGTCCTGCCGGTGAGACAGGACATACCCAGGAATGGTGATAGTGGTGTCTGGGACATTGTCCGTAAGGTATGATTCTGTGAGTATGACTATGTCAGGCTTTTGCTTGGCTAGTCTGTGAGACAGCTCTCCCAACTTTGGCACAAACCCCCAGCCGTTGTCCTTTCCGATGTCTTGTTCGATGCCGGGTGGTCCATCCGGTTTCGTTCCTTTTTTGTGTTTTCCTGGCAGTTGAATACAACCGAGTGGCTTGCTAGGATACTTCAGAGAGCATTTAAGAGTCAACCACATTGCTGTGGGCATGGAGTCACATGTAGCTGAGACCAGGTAAGGATGATAGCAACACAAGCGTGCTGAGCCAGTCAAGAAAACTGTGCAGTGCTGGTCCGAGGCATCAGAGGATATCCTCCGTGACTGCTTGGAGTCTGTGGACTGGTCCATATTCAAGGCCGCGGCAGCTAACTTGGATGAGTACGCAGCCACCGTCACAGACTTCATCAGTAAGTATGTCGAGGACTATGTACCAAAGAAGACAATATGGTGTTCCCCAATCGGAAACCCTGACTTAACTGAAAGGTTCACTCCCTGCTGAAGTCCCAGGCGCAGGTGTTCAAGTCTGACGACCCTGACCTAGAAAGGAAATCCAGGTACGACGTACGGAGGACCACTAGGGACGCCAAAAGACAATACCGGATCAAACTAGATGCCCATGACACAAACCCAGAATGTGGGTTGTGTGGGCAGGGCCTACACAAGATCACAGGCTATAAAGCAAGGCCAGGCGGAATCTCTGGGGCTGGAGCATCCCTTCCCGGTGAACTGAACAAGTTTGATGCCCACTTTGAACAAACAGCCAATACATCAGTGCCACCCACCCCAATAGCCCTGGACACACCCATACCCACTATAACAGCCTCAGAGGTAAGAGCTGCCTTCTTGAAAGTAAACCTGTGGAAAGCGACGGGCCCCGAAGGAGTCCCTGGGTGAGCACTCAGAGCCTGCACAGACCAGCTGCCGAGTGCATTCGCAGACATCTTCAACATCTCATTTCTCCGCTCGGAGGTCCCCACCTCCTTCAAGCAGACCACCATAATACCAGTAACAAAGAACAACAAGGTAGCCTGTCTCAACGACTGCTGACCGGTGGCCCTGACATCTATTATCATGAAATGCTTCAAGTGGCTAGTGACGAGACGGATCAATGCCAGCCTCCCAGACGGTCTTGTTCCACTGCAGTTCGCCTATCGGTGCAATCGGTCCACAGCAGATGCTAGCTCCCAGGCTCTACAATCAACACTCGAACACCTCAACAACAAGGACACTTACGTCAGACTGCTGTTCATAGACTGCAGCTCCGCCTCCAACACCATTATCCCAACAAGACTAATAACCAAACTCTGCAATCTTGGACTTGACCCCTCCCGGAGCAGCTGAAGCCTTGACTTCCTCACCAACAGACCATAAAGATCAGGATAGTTAAAAGCACCTCCTCCACAATAGTCCTCAACACCGGAGCCCCGCAAGGATGTGTGCTCAGTCCTCTACTGTACTCCCTACACACGGGACTGTGTGGCAACATTTAACTCCAATTCGATCTAAATGTTTGCGGATGATATGACTGTGGTGGGTCGTTTCTCAAACAACAACGAATCAGACTACAGAAGGGAGATAGATCACTTGGCTGCATGGTGTACCGAAAACAACCTCTATAAATGTCTGCAAAACCAAGGAACTGATCCTCAACTTCAGGGAGCGTAACACGCACCCCCCCCCCCCCCACCGTCTACATCAATGGCTCCGAAGTGGAGATGGTCGTTAGCTTTAAGTTCCTGGGGGTCACCATCACCAACAGTCTGTCCTGGTCCACTCACGTTGATGCAACAGTCAAGAAAGCCCAACAGTGTCTCTACTTCCTGCGGAAGCTAAAGAAATTTGGCATGTCTACATCGACGCTCACAAACTTCTATAGATGAGCCATAGAGGGCATCCTATCCGGCTGCATCACCGCCTGGTATGACAACTGCTTGGACCAAGATCGCAAGAAACTGCAGAGTGTAGCGAACTCAGCCCAACGCATCACACAAGCTTGTCACCCCCACATTGATTCTGTCTACACCTCATGCTGCCTCAGGAAGGCAGACAGCATTATCAGAGACCCCTCCCACCCAGGCATTGCCTTCTTCCAGACCCTTCCATCAGGCAGAAGGTACAGAAGTCTGAAGACCCGCACATCCAGACATAGGAACAGCTTCTTCCCCACAGCTACTAGACTCCTCAACAACTCCCCCTCGGACTGATCTGTTCCCTGTAAGCACACTATTCACGACGCCCTATGCTGCTCTTGCTGATAGTAAGAATCATTCACCTGAGGAAGGAGCAGTGCTCTGAAAGCTAGTGATTTGAAACAAACCTGTTGGACTTTAACCTGGTGTTGTAAGACTTCTTACTGTGCTCACCCTAGTCCAACGCCGGCATCTGCACATCATGGCTCTTGCTCATGTATTTGCTTTGTTTGGCCCTTGTTCTGTGCTGTAAGCAATCACTATTTGTCGATTTACTTTGTCGATTATTCTTTTTGTCCACTGTGTATGCACTGTATGTTCTCTTGGGCTGCAGAAAAATCCTTTTCACTGTACTTCGGTACATGTGACAATAAATCAATCAATGGACATTAGTGATCCACTATTCATCAGCCCTTCTTGTCACTTCCTCAAAGAATTTGATCACATTTGTTTTGTGAGGGCCACGAAGAATCCAGCACGAGTTGAAGGATAGAAAGAAATAACATTTATTTACAATAACATATATATATTATATTTATAGGGTATTGCCATTAGTCCCCAGCCAGTGGTAAGCAGGCAGGTTATAACTATGTGAGGCAAGACCTTCCTTTAACAAATCCATGCTGACTATCCCTGACTAGTCCATGCCTTTCTATGTGACAGTTAATCCTATCTCTCAGGATTGATTCTACTAATTTGCCCACCACTGATGTAAGACTAACTGGCCTATAATTGTTCGCCATTTCCTTTAATCCTTTTTAGCCCTCTGGTACCTTTGCTGTGTCTAGTGAGGATTGGAAAATCATCCTCAGAGCAGCTGAGATCAGGCGGATAATTGCAATGTCACAAACAGAAAATCAGGGTCGGGATTTGGCCGTTTTATCAAAATTGAGTTTTGCAAATTTGAAGTTGGCAACTCATAAAGCGTTTGAGCTAAAGATGCACCTTAGAAGAGAATGAAAACCAAACTGAGGGTTTGGAGATATTTTAGTTCATCCAACTCCATAATACAAAAGAACTGAAGACAAAACAATCAGCAAAAGTGAAAAACATCCAAAAACAGACCCGAGAACATTCTACACCAAAAACAGACCCTAGAACATTCTACACCAAAAACAGACCCTAGAACATTCTCCACCAAAAACAGACCCTAGAACATTCTCTACCAAAAACAGACCCTAAAATATTCTCCACCAAAAACAGATCCTAGAACATTCTACACCAAAAACAGACCCTAAAACATTCTCCACCAAAAACAGACCCTAAAACATTCTCCACCAAAAACAGACCCTAGAACATTCTCTACCAAAAACAGACCCTAAAACATTCTCCACCAAAAACAGACCCTAGAACATTCTCCACCAAAAACAGACCCTAAAATATTCTCCACCAAAAACAGACCCTAGAACATTCTCCACCAAAAACAGACCCTAAAACATTCTCCACCAAAAACAGATCCTAAAACATTCTCCACCAAAAACAGACCCTAGAACATTCTCCACCAAAAACAGACCCTAGAACATTCTCCACCAAAAACAGACCCTAAAACATTCTCCACCAAAAACAGATCCTAAAACATTCTCCACCAAAAACAGACCCTAGAACATTCTCCACCAAAAACAGACCCTAGAACATTCTCCACCAAAAACAGACCCTTAAACATTCTCCACCAAAAACAGACCCTAAAACATTCTCTACCAAAAACAGACCCTAAAATATTCTCCACCAAAAACAGATCCAAGAACATTCTCTACCAAAAACAGACCCTAGAACACTCTCCACCAAAAACAGACCCTAAAATATTATCCACCAAGAACAGATCCTAGAACATTCTCTACCAAAAACAGACCCTAAAACATTCTCCACCAAAAACAGACCCTAGAACATTCTCCACCAAAAACAGACCCTAAAACATTCTCCACCAAAAACAGACCCTAAAACATTCTCCACCAAAAACAAATCCTAGAACATTCTCTACCAAAAACAGACCCTAAAACATTCTCCACCAAAAACAGACCCTAAAACATTCTCCACCAAAAACAGACCCTAAAACATTCTCCACCAAAAACAGACCCTAGAACATTCTCCACCAAAAACAGACCCTAAAACATTCTCCACCAAAAACAGACCCTAAAACATTCTCCACCTAAAACAAATCCTAGAACATACTCTCCCAAAAACAGACCCTAAAACATTCTCTACCAAAAACAGACCCTAAAACATTCTCTACCAAAAACAGACCCTAGAACATTCTCCACCAAAAACAGACCCTAAAACATTCTCCACCAAAAACAGATCCGAGAACATTCTCTACCAAAAACAGACCCTAGAACATTCTCCACCAAAAACAGACCCTAAAACATTCTCCACCAAAAACAGACCCTAAAACATTCTCCACCTAAAACAAATCCTAGAACATTCTCTACCAAAAACAGACCCGAAAACATTCTCTACCAAAAACAGACCCAAGAACATTCTCTACCAAAAACAGACCCTAAAACATTCTCCACCAAAAACAGACCCTAAAACATTGTCTACCAAAAACAGACCCGAGAACATTCTCCACCAAAAACAGACCCTAAAACATTCTCCACCAAAAACAGACCCTAAAACATTCTCTACCAAAAACAGACCCTAAAACATTCTCTACCAAAAACAGACCCTAGAACATTCTCTAGCAAAAACAGACCCTAAAACATTCTCCACCAAAAACAGATTCTAAAACATTCTCTACCAAAAACAGACCCTAGAACATTCTCCACCAAAAACAGACCCTAAAACATTCTCCACCAAAACAGACCCTAAAACATTCTCCACCAAAAACAGACCCTAAAACATTCTCCACCAAAAACAGACCCTAAAACATTCTCCACCAAAAACAGACCCTAAAACATTCTCCACCAAAAACAGACCCTAAAACATTCTCCACCAAAAACAGACCCTAGAACATTCTACACCAAAAACACCCTAAAATATTCTCCACCAAAAACAGATCCTAGAACATTCTCCACCAAAAACAAATCTGAGAACATTCTCTACCAAAAACAGACCCTAGAACATTCTCCATCAAAAACAGACCCTAAAATATTCTCCACCAAAAACAGATCCTAGAACATTCTCTACCAAAAACAGACCCTAAAACATTCTCTACCAAAAACAGACCCGAAAACATTCTCTACCAAAAACAGACCCTAGAACATTCTCTACCAAAAACAGACCCTAAAACATTCTCCACCAAAAACAGACCCTAAAACATTGTCTACCAAAAACAGACCCTAGAACATTCTCCACCAAAAACAGACCCTAAAACATTCTCCACCAAAAACAGACCCTAAAACATTCTCTACCAAAAACAGACCCTAGAACATTCTCTACCAAAAACAGATCCTAGAACATTCTCCACCAAAAACAGACCCTAGAACATTCTCCACCAAAAACAGACCCTAAAACATTCTCCACCAAAAACAGACCCTAAAACATTCTCCACCAAAAACAGACCCTAAAACATTCTCTACCAAAAACAGATCCTAAAACATTCTCCACCAAAAACAGACCCTAGAACATTCTCCACCAAAAACAGATCCTAAAACATTCTCTACCAAAAACAGATCCTAAAACATTCTCTACCAAAAACAGACCCTAAAACATTCTACACCAAAAACAGACCCTAAAACATTCTCTACCAAACACAGACCCTAAAACATTCTCCACCAAAAACAGACCCTAAAACATTCTCCACCAAAAACAGACCCTAGAACATTCTCCACCAAAAACAGACCCTAAAACATTCTCCACCAAAAACAGACCCTAAAACATTCTCCACCAAAAACAAATCCTAGAACATTCTCTACCAAAAACAGACCCTAAAACATTCTCCACCAAAAACAGACCCTAAAACATTCTCCACCAAAAACAGACCCTAAAACATTCTCCACCAAAAACAGACCCTAAAACATTCTCCACCAAAAACAAATCCTAGAACATTCTCTACCAAAAACGTACCCTAGAACATTCTCCACCAAAAACAGACCCTAGAACATTCTCCATCAAAAACAGACCCTAAAACATTCTCCACCAAAAACAGATCCTAGAACATTCTCTACCAAAAACAGACCCTAGAACATCCTCCACCAAAAACAGACCCTAAAATATTCTCCACCAAAAACAGACCCTAAAACATTCTCCACCTAAAACAAATCCTAGAACATTCTCTACCAAAAACAGACCCTAAAACATTCTCTACCAAAAACAGACCCGAAAACATTCTCTACCAAAAACAGACCCTAGAACATTCTCTACCAAAAACAGACCCTAAAACATTCTCCACCAAAAACAGACCCTAAAACATTGTCTACCAAAAACAGACCCTAGAACATTCTCCACCAAAAACAGACCCTAAAACATTCTCCACCAAAAACAGACCCTAAAACATTCTCTACCAAAAACAGACCCTAGAACATTCTCTACCAAAAACAGATCCTAGAACATTCTCCACCAAAAACAGACCCTAGAACATTCTCCACCAAAAACAGACCCTAAAACATTCTCCACCAAAAACAGACCCTAAAACATTCTCCACCAAAAACAGACCCTAAAACATTCTCTACCAAAAACAGATCCTAAAACATTCTCCACCAAAAACAGACCCTAGAACATTCTCCACCAAAAACAGATCCTAAAACATTCTCTACCAAAAACAGATCCTAAAACATTCTCTACCAAAAACAGACCCTAAAACATTCTACACCAAAAACAGACCCTAAAACATTCTCTACCAAACACAGACCCTAAAACATTCTCCACCAAAAACAGACCCTAAAACATTCTCCACCAAAAACAGACCCTCGAACATTCTCCACCAAAAACAGACCCTAGACCATTCTCTACCAAAAACAGACCCTAAAACATTCTCCACCAAAAACAGACCCTAAAACATTCTCCACCAAAAACAGACCCTAAGACATTCTCTACCAAAAACAGACCCTAAAACATTTTCCACCAAAAACAGACCCTAGAACATTCTCCACCAAAAACAGACCCTAAAACATTCTCTACCAAAAACAGACCCTAAAACATTCTCCACCAAAAACAGACCCGAGAACATTCTCTACCAAAAACAGACCCTAAAACATTCTCTACCAAAAACAGACCCTAAAACATTCTCCACCAAAAACAGACCCTAAAACATTCTCCACCAAAAACAGACCCTAAAACATTCTCCACCAAAAACAGACCCTAAAACATTCTCCACCAAAAACAGACCCTAAAACATTGTCTACCAAAAACAGACCCTAAAACATTCTCCACCAAAAACAGACCCGAGAACATTCTCCACCAAAAACAGACCCTAAAACATTCTCCACCAAAAACAGACCCTAAAACATTCTCCGCCAAAAACAGACCTTAGAACATTCTCCACCAAAAACAGACCCTAAAACATTCTCCACCAAAAACAGACCCTAAAACATTCTCCACCAAAAACAGACCCGAGAACATTCTCCGCCAAAAACAGACCCTAGAACATTCTCCACCAAAAACAGATCCTAAAACATTCTCTACCAAAAACAGATCCTAAAACATTCTCTACCAAAAACAGACCCTAAAACATTCTACACCAAAAACAGACCCTAAAACATTCTCTACCAAACACAGACCCTAAAACATTCTCCACCAAAAACAGACCCTAAAACATTCTCCACCAAAAACAGACCCTAAAACATTCTCCACCAAAAACAGACCCGAGAACATTCTCCGCCAAAAACAGACCCTAGAACATTCTCCACCAAAAACAGATCCTAAAACATTCTCTACCAAAAACAGATCCTAAAACACTCTCTACCAAAAACAGACCCTAAAACATTCTACACCAAAAACAGACCCTAAAACATTCTCTACCAAACACAGACCCTAAAACATTCTCCACCAAAAACAGACCCTAAAACATTCTCCACCAAAAACAGACCCGAAAACATTCTCCACCAAAAACAGACCCGAAAACATTCTCCGCCAAAAACAGACCCTAGAACATTCTCCACCAAAAACAGATCCTAAAACATTCTCTACCAAAAACAGATCCTAAAACATTCTCTACCAAAAACAGACCCTAAAACATTCTACACCAAAAACAGACCCTAAAACATTCTCTACCAAACACAGACCCTAAAACATTCTCCACCAAAAACAGACCCTAAAACATTCTCCACCAAAAACAGACCCTAGAACATTCTCCACCAAAAACAGACCCTAAAACATTCTCTACCAAAAACAGACCCTAAAACATTCTCCACCAAAAACAGACCCTCGAACATTCTCCACCAAAAACAGACCCTAGAACATTCTCTACCAAAAACAGACCCTAAAACATTCTCCACCAAAAACAGACCCTAAAACATTCTCCACCAAAAACAGACCCTAAGACATTCTCTACCAAAAACAGACCCTAAAACATTTTCCACCAAAAACAGACCCTAGAACATTCTCCACCAAAAACAGACCCTAAAACATTCTCTACCAAAAACAGACCCTAAAACATTCTCCACCAAAAACAGACCCTAGAACATTCTCCACCAAAAACAGACCCTAAAACATTCTCCACCAAAAACAGACCCTAAAACATTCTCCACCAAAAACAGACCCTAAAACATTCTCCACCAAAAACAGACCCTAAAACATTCTCCACCAAAAACAGACCCTAAAACATTCTCCACCAAAAACAGACCCGAGAACATTCTCCGCCAAAAACAGACCCTAAAACATTCTCCACCAAAAACAGACCCTAAAACATTCTCCACCAAAAACAGACCCTCGAACATTCTCCACCAAAAACAGACCCTAGAACATTCTCTACCAAAAACAGACCCTAAAACATTCTCCACCAAAAACAGACCCTAAAACATTCTCCACCAAAAACAGACCCTAAGACATTCTCTACCAAAAACAGACCCTAAAACATTTTCCACCAAAAACAGACCCTAGAACATTCTCCACCAAAAACAGACCCTAAAACATTCTCTACCAAAAACAGACCCTAAAACATTCTCCACCAAAAACAGACCCTAGAACATTCTCCACCAAAAACAGACCCTAAAACATTCTCCACCAAAAACAGACCCTAAAACATTCTCCACCAAAAACAGACCCTAAAACATTCTCCACCAAAAACAGACCCTAAAACATTCTCCACCAAAAACAGACCCTAAAACATTCTCCACCAAAAACAGACCCTAAAACATTCTCCACCAAAAACAGACCCTAAAACATTGTCTACCAAAAACAGACCCTCAAACATTCTCCACCAAAAACAGACCCGAGAACATTCTCCACCAAAAACAGACCCTAAAACATTCTCCACCAAAAACAGACCCTAAAACATTCTCTACCAAAAACAGACCCTAGAACATTCTCCACCAAAAACAGACCCTAAAACATTCTCCACCAAAAACAGACCCTAAAACATTCTCTACCAAAAACAGATCCTAAAACATTCTCCACCAAAAACAGACCCTAGAACATTCTCCACCAAAAACAGATCCTAAAACATTCTCTACCAAAAACAGATCCTAAAACATTCTCTACCAAAAACAGACCCTAAAACATTCTACACCAAAAACAGACCCTAAAACATTCTCTACCAAACACAGACCCTAAAACATTCTCCACCAAAAACAGACCCTAAAACATTCTCCACCAAAAACAGACCCTAGAACATTCTCCACCAAAAACAGACCCTAAAACATTCTCCACCAAAAACAGACCCTAAAACATTCTCCACCAAAAACAAATCCTAGAACATTCTCTACCAAAAACAGACCCTAAAACATTCTCCACCAAAAACAGACCCTAAAACATTCTCCACCAAAAACAGACCCTAAAACATTCTCCACCAAAAACAGACCCTAAAACATTCTCCACCAAAAACAAATCCTAGAACATTCTCTACCAAAAACGTACCCTAGAACATTCTCCACCAAAAACAGACCCTAGAACATTCTCCATCAAAAACAGACCCTAAAACATTCTCCACCAAAAACAGATCCTAGAACATTCTCTACCAAAAACAGACCCTAGAACATCCTCCACCAAAAACAGACCCTAAAATATTCTCCACCAAAAACAGACCCTAAAACATTCTCCACCTAAAACAAATCCTAGAACATTCTCTACCAAAAACAGACCCTAAAACATTCTCTACCAAAAACAGACCCGAAAACATTCTCTACCAAAAACAGACCCTAGAACATTCTCTACCAAAAACAGACCCTAAAACATTCTCCACCAAAAACAGACCCTAAAACATTGTCTACCAAAAACAGACCCTAGAACATTCTCCACCAAAAACAGACCCTAAAACATTCTCCACCAAAAACAGACCCTAAAACATTCTCTACCAAAAACAGACCCTAGAACATTCTCTACCAAAAACAGATCCTAGAACATTCTCCACCAAAAACAGACCCTAGAACATTCTCCACCAAAAACAGACCCTAAAACATTCTCCACCAAAAACAGACCCTAAAACATTCTCCACCAAAAACAGACCCTAAAACATTCTCTACCAAAAACAGATCCTAAAACATTCTCCACCAAAAACAGACCCTAGAACATTCTCCACCAAAAACAGATCCTAAAACATTCTCTACCAAAAACAGATCCTAAAACATTCTCTACCAAAAACAGACCCTAAAACATTCTACACCAAAAACAGACCCTAAAACATTCTCTACCAAACACAGACCCTAAAACATTCTCCACCAAAAACAGACCCTAAAACATTCTCCACCAAAAACAGACCCTCGAACATTCTCCACCAAAAACAGACCCTAGACCATTCTCTACCAAAAACAGACCCTAAAACATTCTCCACCAAAAACAGACCCTAAAACATTCTCCACCAAAAACAGACCCTAAGACATTCTCTACCAAAAACAGACCCTAAAACATTTTCCACCAAAAACAGACCCTAGAACATTCTCCACCAAAAACAGACCCTAAAACATTCTCTACCAAAAACAGACCCTAAAACATTCTCCACCAAAAACAGACCCGAGAACATTCTCTACCAAAAACAGACCCTAAAACATTCTCTACCAAAAACAGACCCTAAAACATTCTCCACCAAAAACAGACCCTAAAACATTCTCCACCAAAAACAGACCCTAAAACATTCTCCACCAAAAACAGACCCTAAAACATTCTCCACCAAAAACAGACCCTAAAACATTGTCTACCAAAAACAGACCCTAAAACATTCTCCACCAAAAACAGACCCGAGAACATTCTCCACCAAAAACAGACCCTAAAACATTCTCCACCAAAAACAGACCCTAAAACATTCTCCGCCAAAAACAGACCTTAGAACATTCTCCACCAAAAACAGACCCTAAAACATTCTCCACCAAAAACAGACCCTAAAACATTCTCCACCAAAAACAGACCCGAGAACATTCTCCGCCAAAAACAGACCCTAGAACATTCTCCACCAAAAACAGATCCTAAAACATTCTCTACCAAAAACAGATCCTAAAACATTCTCTACAAAAAACAGACCCTAAAACATTCTACACCAAAAACAGACCCTAAAACATTCTCTACCAAACACAGACCCTAAAACATTCTCCACCAAAAACAGACCCTAAAACATTCTCCACCAAAAACAGACCCTAAAACATTCTCCACCAAAAACAGACCCGAGAACATTCTCCGCCAAAAACAGACCCTAGAACATTCTCCACCAAAAACAGATCCTAAAACATTCTCTACCAAAAACAGATCCTAAAACACTCTCTACCAAAAACAGACCCTAAAACATTCTACACCAAAAACAGACCCTAAAACATTCTCTACCAAACACAGACCCTAAAACATTCTCCACCAAAAACAGACCCTAAAACATTCTCCACCAAAAACAGACCCGAAAACATTCTCCACCAAAAACAGACCCGAAAACATTCTCCGCCAAAAACAGACCCTAGAACATTCTCCACCAAAAACAGATCCTAAAACATTCTCTACCAAAAACAGATCCTAAAACATTCTCTACCAAAAACAGACCCTAAAACATTCTACACCAAAAACAGACCCTAAAACATTCTCTACCAAACACAGACCCTAAAACATTCTCCACCAAAAACAGACCCTAAAACATTCTCCACCAAAAACAGACCCTAGAACATTCTCCACCAAAAACAGACCCTAAAACATTCTCTACCAAAAACAGACCCTAAAACATTCTCCACCAAAAACAGACCCTAAAACATTCTCCACCAAAAACAGACCCTAAAACATTCTCCACCAAAAACAGACCCTCGAACATTCTCCACCAAAAACAGACCCTAGAACATTCTCTACCAAAAACAGACCCTAAAACATTCTCCACCAAAAACAGACCCTAAAACATTCTCCACCAAAAACAGACCCTAAGACATTCTCTACCAAAAACAGACCCTAAAACATTTTCCACCAAAAACAGACCCTAGAACATTCTCCACCAAAAACAGACCCTAAAACATTCTCTACCAAAAACAGACCCTAAAACATTCTCCACCAAAAACAGACCCTAGAACATTCTCCACCAAAAACAGACCCTAAAACATTCTCCACCAAAAACAGACCCTAAAACATTCTCCACCAAAAACAGACCCTAAAACATTCTCCACCAAAAACAGACCCTAAAACATTCTCCACCAAAAACAGACCCTAAAACATTCTCCACCAAAAACAGACCCGAGAACATTCTCCGCCAAAAACAGACCCTAAAACATTCTCCACCAAAAACAGACCCTAAAACATTCTCCACCAAAAACAGACCCGAGAACATTCTCTACCAAAAACAGACCCTAAAACATTCTCTACCAAAAACAGACCCTAAAACATTCTCCACCAAAAACAGACCCTAAAACATTCTCCACCAAAAACAGACCCTAAAACATTCTCCACCAAAAACAGACCCTAAAACATTCTCCACCAAAAACAGACCCTAAAACATTGTCTACCAAAAACAGACCCTAAAACATTCTCCACCAAAAACAGACCCGAGAACATTCTCCACCAAAAACAGACCCTAAAACATTCTCCACCAAAAACAGACCCTAAAACATTCTCCGCCAAAAACAGACCTTAGAACATTCTCCACCAAAAACAGACCCTAAAACATTCTCCACCAAAAACAGACCCTAAAACATTCTCCACCAAAAACAGACCCGAGAACATTCTCCGCCAAAAACAGACCCTAGAACATTCTCCACCAAAAACAGATCCTAAAACATTCTCTACCAAAAACAGATCCTAAAACATTCTCTACAAAAAACAGACCCTAAAACATTCTACACCAAAAACAGACCCTAAAACATTCTCTACCAAACACAGACCCTAAAACATTCTCCACCAAAAACAGACCCTAAAACATTCTCCACCAAAAACAGACCCTAAAACATTCTCCACCAAAAACAGACCCGAGAACATTCTCCGCCAAAAACAGACCCTAGAACATTCTCCACCAAAAACAGATCCTAAAACATTCTCTACCAAAAACAGATCCTAAAACACTCTCTACCAAAAACAGACCCTAAAACATTCTACACCAAAAACAGACCCTAAAACATTCTCTACCAAACACAGACCCTAAAACATTCTCCACCAAAAACAGACCCTAAAACATTCTCCACCAAAAACAGACCCGAAAACATTCTCCACCAAAAACAGACCCGAAAACATTCTCCGCCAAAAACAGACCCTAGAACATTCTCCACCAAAAACAGATCCTAAAACATTCTCTACCAAAAACAGATCCTAAAACATTCTCTACCAAAAACAGACCCTAAAACATTCTACACCAAAAACAGACCCTAAAACATTCTCTACCAAACACAGACCCTAAAACATTCTCCACCAAAAACAGACCCTAAAACATTCTCCACCAAAAACAGACCCTAGAACATTCTCCACCAAAAACAGACCCTAAAACATTCTCTACCAAAAACAGACCCTAAAACATTCTCCACCAAAAACAGACCCTAAAACATTCTCCACCAAAAACAGACCCTAAAACATTCTCCACCAAAAACAGACCCTCGAACATTCTCCACCAAAAACAGACCCTAGAACATTCTCTACCAAAAACAGACCCTAAAACATTCTCCACCAAAAACAGACCCTAAAACATTCTCCACCAAAAACAGACCCTAAGACATTCTCTACCAAAAACAGACCCTAAAACATTTTCCACCAAAAACAGACCCTAGAACATTCTCCACCAAAAACAGACCCTAAAACATTCTCTACCAAAAACAGACCCTAAAACATTCTCCACCAAAAACAGACCCTAGAACATTCTCCACCAAAAACAGACCCTAAAACATTCTCCACCAAAAACAGACCCTAAAACATTCTCCACCAAAAACAGACCCTAAAACATTCTCCACCAAAAACAGACCCTAAAACATTCTCCACCAAAAACAGACCCTAAAACATTCTCCACCAAAAACAGACCCGAGAACATTCTCCGCCAAAAACAGACCCTAAAACATTCTCCACCAAAAACAGACCCTAAAACATTCTCCACCAAAAACAGACCCTCGAACATTCTCCACCAAAAACAGACCCTAGAACATTCTCTACCAAAAACAGACCCTAAAACATTCTCCACCAAAAACAGACCCTAAAACATTCTCCACCAAAAACAGACCCTAAGACATTCTCTACCAAAAACAGACCCTAAAACATTTTCCACCAAAAACAGACCCTAGAACATTCTCCACCAAAAACAGACCCTAAAACATTCTCTACCAAAAACAGACCCTAAAACATTCTCCACCAAAAACAGACCCTAGAACATTCTCCACCAAAAACAGACCCTAAAACATTCTCCACCAAAAACAGACCCTAAAACATTCTCCACCAAAAACAGACCCTAAAACATTCTCCACCAAAAACAGACCCTAAAACATTCTCCACCAAAAACAGACCCTAAAACATTCTCCACCAAAAACAGACCCTAAAACATTCTCCACCAAAAACAGACCCTAAAACATTGTCTACCAAAAACAGACCCTCAAACATTCTCCACCAAAAACAGACCCGAGAACATTCTCCACCAAAAACAGACCCTAAAACATTCTCCACCAAAAACAGACCCTAAAACATTCTCTACCAAAAACAGACCCTAGAACATTCTCCACCAAAAACAGACCCTAAAACATTCTCCACCAAAAACAGATCCTAGAACATTCTCTACCAAAAACAGACCCTAAAACATTTTCCACCAAAAACAGACCCTAGAACATTCTCCACCAACAACAGATCCTAGAACATTCTCCACCAAAAACTAACCCTAAAACATTCTCCACCAAAAACAGACACCACTGTGTAAGCAGAAAACAAGGATAGCAGCTGTCAAGCCAGCACTGAGGGCGATGTAAACATCACAGTGTGTTTAATGATTCCTATTTTGATTTAATCACCATTGTTAAACTTTGATCACAAGGAATTTCAAGTGCCCAATGCATTTAGTTTTGTCTATACATAGACGAGAAATGTTTTAATCTCATAAAATGGTGAATATTTTTGACCAATACATTTTTCCTGCTGTGGCGGGTGTTACAAAACTTGCCAAACCCCAGCCCGGAGGGCAGTCGGTTTGAAATTAGCGGCTCATTCTGAGTGGCTGGCCGTTCGTGTTTAATTGATAAATGGATGGTTAGTGGGGGAGCTGAGAGAGCAGGCAGCTGGTTTCACTCAGGGTGTAGCGTCAATGGAAAGAGTCGGCTGATGGAAAGTTTCAAAGTTCATGGTTCTTTATTTTCCGGCTTTTGGGTTAAATAGGGATTTTGTAGTTTAGGTAAGTTACCTCTTGCGAGACGATTTCAATTTTTTTTTTTTTTTTACAAAGGGTAGACAACTGCCCTGAGTCAAAGTAATTTAAAGTGGGCATGGTGATGTGTTTATGCGGGGGTTTTGCGAGCTTTGTAAATGTTGTGTTTGTTTTGCAGTTGGAGCTCCGATGAATCTGCCACCGATACCAGCCAGCTGTATTTTTAACTTCTTTCTTTGCTTGTTGCCAATCGCGATGAATTCTTCAGCAGCCGGACACAGGGTAGAAGATGGTCACGCACATAATCACAACAGGCCTTTCTTTTTCCAACCAATGCCATCACCACATATGTTTACACCTCCTGTACCCCACTTCATGCACCCTCCTGCCGTCCATCCGTACTTCTACCCAACAGTAGGTAAGCGGCGATACCATTCTCCATTCCAGATGCACAAAGAGGTCAGTCAGTAGTTGCGTCTGGGTAGCATCTGATTGATGGACTTTTACTTGTGTTTGTAGGTCGCATGGTTTGTGCCTTTAACTCTTGTTGGTGATAACTCGTCTCTTGTTAGTGAATGTCCTGTGCGCCCGGTTAGTCTGGTCTCTGGTTAACTCCTGACATTAATTGGAGGAGGGGGAACTGGTCTGGGTAATCACTGCTCCAGGAGGTGGGGGAGCCTCTGGCCCTGGTAACTCCCTGCTCCAGGCCTGGGAACTCCCTGCCCCAGGAGGGGGGAGGCGGGGGAACTGCTGGCCTGGGGAATCCCTGCCCCAGGAGGGGGGAGGCGGGGGAACTGCTGGCCTGGGGAATCTCTGCCCCAGGAGGGAGGGGGAACTCCCTGCTCCAGGCCTGGGCACTCCCTGTACAGGCTGCTCTGGTGGAGTTTAATATTGAAACCTGTTTTCCTTTACAATATTTAAATCTGGCAAAGGGCGATTGCCCTGCAAAATCCATGCTTGTGAAAAACCTCTAAACTGACACCTTTCCAATTTATTGAGCGAATCTGCTGTAGTCTGAATGTTTCCTGCCCCCAATCTGACCGTTTGAGCCGGAGGGAACTATGGGCTGGGTCTGGACTGCCCTTGTCACTCGCCATCTCTTTAGTGGATTATAAAGTAAAACTGTTAAAACAATTTAAAAGGGATATTATTGTCATGCGAGCCACTAGATTTTGTTCAAATGCCTTTGTGACGAGTGTCTTTCTTTCTATTAGAAATTGGTGGCGGTTTATATTATCCTATGTGTCCTATGCCATATCCAAGGAACTATGCCCCTCAATCACCAATACACCACACCAACTATAGAAGACCTTTTTTTAATTCCCCTCTGGTCGCTCGCCCGACGTTCTATCATTCTGCACGATTCCGACACTACCCCTTTCGCAAAAATGTCACTCATACGGAAGTACAGACCGACATCGAAACCAATTCGGATCGATCGAAAGGGGCAGATATGACCGAAACGGTGCCGTGTAAAAGCCAAGCTGCGGAGAAAAGAGTGCCCAAGTCTTCCGGTATTGAAACTAGTTCGGTAAGTGCGACTGCTCTTGCTCAAGAAAGAGTTGCTCACCAAGGAATTCGCGGTGAACCAGGCGAGACTGAAGGCAGCGCCGCATTGGCGGCTAAAAGTGGCAAATCTGCTGGCTACTCATTCCAGAAGGAAAAAATCCGGATCGAGTGTAGTGAAGGAGCCCCGTCAATAAACGTGTGGCGGTCCTTTGAAGCCACGGTTCCGATATATAATCCTGCCCCCAACACAGCAGAGGATAGGATTCAGTGCGAAGTGTGGTCAGTGAGTGCCTGCGAGGCTGCAGTTCCCTTCTATGGGTCCTTTGAGGCGGACAAAGTGATTCCTGGCACTGCCCAGTTTCCCATTCCTGGCCCCGCAGAGATGTTGGTGGATTCCAAGTGTTCAGAAAAGGCTCCGGAATTTAAAGCCCCGCCGGGTGAGGGGCAAACCTCGCCCAGTAAAACTGAGAACCACAAACTTCCAAAAACATTCCTCCATGAAGCGTCCCGGCAAAGGAGCTCGTGTGGGATTGTTAATCCCATTGGGATTGGAGTGGATGGGAGCAGGAGGCAGGGGAATGGACACATTGCAGAGAGGCGCCAGGTTTCAGAGTGTGACATGTCCAAGAGTGATGATTCTCTGGAGTCTGTGGAAGAATATGTTCCCTCGGCCAATGTGCTGGTTTGGTTACAGAGCCAGGCGCGAGGTTACCGCTGGAAAAACAGTCTTTCCCAACCCATCCCGGGTGGAGCAGCAATCCTGAATGGCTCCTTTGAAGAAATCTCTCCCAAAGACGAGGAATCGTCCTTTGATTTTTTCGACGCGATGCCAGCGAGGAAGCAAGTGTCCTACACTCACCTGATGTGCGATTCTGCCGCTCCGCCCGCCCGCCGCCCCGCCCGCCGCTCCGCCGCGCCGCCCGCCCGCCGCTCCGCCTCTCCGCCCGCCACTCCCCTCGGCAGCAGCAAGGAAAATCGCGCTCTTCCTGATAAACTTTGCAGCGCCTGTCAAAAACCAACCAAATCCAAGAGCGAGAAACCCGTCTGTAAAACGCAGCGGGAGCATCCCAGGAAATCTCCGTTAATTGGGAATGGTGTGGGCGGCGGGCGGCGCAAATGCCGCAAAATCTCCCCAGAATCGAGCAACTCTAACACCAACCACAAAACTGGCCTTTCCTCTGATTCGGAGCCGCCTTCCCGGGATCAGGACAGGAATTCCAGGGCCGGTGTCTCGGGAAAAGTCCACGCGCCTGGATTCTCCCGCAAGAAAATACTTCCCAGGCCAGCCAAAAGCTCCACTTTGCAGCTGGCCAATCGCCCACAAGACAAACGCAGAGGGAAGAGGACATTGGACCCGACTAAACATCCAGCTCACCAGAGAGAGCAAAACGGGGCGGGGACCGAGTGCGCGGAGCGCCAGAAACCGGGGCTAACCGCAAACCCAGAACGAAAACGTAAAGAGGGAAAGAGACGGAAGTGTCCACGGGAGGCTTTGAACGGTAAGATTCAGGCCGCCTTGTGCTGCTTGGGATAGGACCTGGATATGTGGGCGTCCCTGGTTAGGTCAGCATTTGTTGCCCATCCCTAAATGTTTTTGAGAGAGGGGGGGGTAGACCCAGAAGTGTTCCAGGATTTTGACCCAGGGACAGTGAAGGGGTGATTAAGTTAGGGTCGTGAGTGACTTGGAGGGGAACCTCCAGGTGGTGGGGTTCCCAGCTGTCTGCTGCTCTGTCCTTCTAGATGGCAGTGGTTCTGGGTTTGGAAGGTGCTGCTTGAACAGCCTGGGTGAGTTACTGCAGTGCATCTTGTGGATGGATGTTACTGTGCGTCGGTGGAGGGGACTGAAAGTTTGTGGACGGGGGCGCGTTTGTGGAAGGGGAGCAATCCAGTTGAGTGCTTTGTCCTGGATGACGTTGAATTTCTTTTATTATTGTGGACAGGCTTTGGGCAATCGGGCGAGTTACTTGTCACAGGATTCCCAGCCTCTGACCCGCTCTTGTAGCCACAGTATTTGTGACTAGTCCAGTTCGGTATCTAGTCATTGGTAACTGCCAGGATGTTGATAGTGGGGGAATTCTGTGATGGTGATGGCAATGGTGATTCTCTTGTTGGCAATGGCCATTGTACCTGGCACTTGCACTTGCCAGGCCTTGCTATATTTACTACTTCAGTGTCTGAGGATTTGCGAGTTGTGCAATATCCACAAACACCTTTGCATCAGGAGGGAGGTCATTAAAAGCAGCTGAAGGTTGGGTCGAGGACACTACCATGTGGAACCCCTGAGTGATATCCCAGGAGGACTGAGATGCCTGACACTGACCTACCACAACCATCTTTGTGTTTGGTTTCCACCCCACCCTCTCCAGCGAATCCCAAGTTGACATTCAGTAAGTACTGTTTTATAGCCATGTTGATGATCCCTTCCGTCACTTACTGATTGAGAGTAGGGCAGTAAATTAGAACGAAGAACAAAGAAAATTACAGCACAGGAACAGGCCCTTCGGCCCTCCCAGCCTGCACCGATCCAGATCCTTTATCTAAACCTGTCGCCTATTTTCCAAGGATCTACTTCCCTCTGTTCCCCGCCCGTTCATATCTGTCTAGATGCATCTTAAATGATGCTATTGTGCCCGCCTCTACCACCTCCGCTGGCATGTGTTTCAGGCACCCACCACCCTCTGCGTAAAAAAACTTTCCATGCAAATCGCCCTTAAACTTTCCCCCTCCTTGAAATCGTGACCCCCCTTGTAATTGACACCGCCACTCTTGGGAAAAAGCTTGTTGCTATCCATCCTGTCCATACCTCTCATAATTTTGTAGACCTCAATCAGGTTTTCCCCCCCCCCCCCCCCCCCAACCTCCGTCTTTCCAACGAAAACAATCCTAATCTACTGAACCTT
This sequence comes from Scyliorhinus torazame, assembly GCF_047496885.1. NCBI lineage: Eukaryota > Metazoa > Chordata > Chondrichthyes > Carcharhiniformes > Scyliorhinidae > Scyliorhinus > Scyliorhinus torazame. Next base: position 916,205 of record NC_092717.1, read on the forward strand.
TCTTCATAGCTAGCACCCTCCATACCAGGCAACATCCTGGTGAACCTCCTCTGCACCCTCTAAAGCATCCACATCCTACTGGTAATGTGGCGACCAGAACTGCACACAGTATTCCAAATGTGGCCTGACCATAAGTCCTATACAACTGTAACATGACCTGCCGACTCTTGTACTCAATACCCCGTCCAATGAAGGCAAGCATGCTGTATGCCTTCTTGACCACTCTATCGACCTGCGTTGCCACCTTCAGGGTACAATGGACCTGAACTCCCAGATCTCTCTGTACATCAATTTTCCCCAGGACTCTTCCATTGACCGTATAGTCCGCTCTTGAATTAAATCTTCCAAAATGCATCACCTCGCATTTGCCTGGATTGAACTCCATCTGCCATTTCTTGGCCCAACTCTCCAATCTATCTATATTTTGCTGTATTCTCTGACAGTCCTCCTCGCGATCTGCAACTCCACCAATCTTAGTATCATCTGCAAACTTGCTAATCAGACCACCTATACCTTCGACCAGATCATTTATGTATATCACAAACAACAGTGGTCTGAGTACGGATTCCTGTGGAACACCACTAGTCCCCTTTCTCCATTTTGAGACACTCCCTTCCACCACTACTCTCTTGTCTCCTGTTGCCCAGCCAGTTCTTTATCCATCTAGCTAGTACACCCTGAACCCCGTGTCATGTTCCTCGTTTGCGATGTGGGAGCTCAGGGACACGTCCACTGTCCCTGGCTCCTTCACGTGCAAGAAGTGTGTCTAGTTGCAGCTCCTGTTAGACCGCTTGACGGCTCTGGAGCTGCGGATGGACTCACTTTGGAGCATCCGCGATGCTGAGGACGTTGTGGATAGCACGTTTAGCGAGTTGGTCACACCGCAAGTGAAAGGTACTGAGGGAGATAGAAAATGGGTGACCAAAAGACAGAACAAGAGTAGGAAGGCAGTGCAGGTGTCCCCTGCGGTCATCTCCCTGCAAAACAGATCTACCGCTTTGGATACTGTTGAGGGAGATGGCTCACCAGGGGAAGGCAGCAGCAGCCAGGTTCATGGCACCATGGCTGGCTCTGCTGCACAGCTGGGCAGGAAGAAGAATGGCAGGGCTATAGTGATAGGGGACTCAATTGTAAGGGGAATAGACAGGCGATTCTGCGGACGCAATCAAGACTCCAGGATGGTATGTTGCCTCCCTGGTGCAAGGGTCGAGGATGTCTCTGAGTGGCTGCAGGGCATTCTGGGGGCGGGGGGGGGGGGGGGGTGTGAACAGCCAGTTGTCGTGGTGCACATAGGCACCAACGATATAGGTAAGAATCGGGACTAGGTCCTACAAGCGGAATTTAAGGAGCTAGGAGTTAAACTAAAAAGTAGGACCTCAAAGGTAGTAATCTTGGGATTGCTACCAGTGCCACGAGCTAGTCAAGAGTAGGAATGTCAGGATAGAGAGGATGAATGCGTGGCTCGAGAGGTGGTGCAAGAGGATTCAAATTCCTGGGACATTGGAGCGGTTCTGGGGGAGGTGGGACCAGTACAAACCGGAAGGTCTGCACCTGGGCAGGACTGGAACTGATGTCCTAGGGGGGGTGTTTGCTAGAGCTGTTGGGGAGAGTTTAAACTAATGTGGCAGGGGGATGGGAACTGATGCAGGAAGTTGGAAGGTAGTAAAACAGGGACAGTAATAAAAGGCAGTAAGGGGAAAGTGTAAGGTAGAGAAGCCATAGTCAAAAATCAAAAAGGCCGACAGTACAAGGTACAGCGACTGAGGGGAGCTCAGTGAATAGGACCAGGAATACTAAAAGGAATAAAACGGGAAGTGGAAACATTAATGGTAAGCGACGCGGCAGGTTGTTACATGAAGATATGGGTTCAACGACAAGGAAAATTAGGAGAAAGGTTAAGAGGAAATATAACTTAGGAGAGGTTACTGATCGAGGTGTTAAGATTCAGAACAGAGGTAAAAAAGCCAACATAAGTGTACTTTACCTGAATGCTCGTAGTATTCTGAATAAGGTAAATGAGTTGATGGCGCAAATCATCGTGAATGACTATGATTTAGTGGCCATTACTGAAACATGGTTAAAGGATGGTCACGACTGGGAGTTAAATATCCGAGGGTATCAAACTTTTCGGAAGGACAGAGTGGATGGTAAGGGAGGTGGTGTAGTGCTGTTATTTAAGGATGACATCCGGGCAACAGTAAGGGATGACATCGGTGCTATGGCGGATAAGGTTGAATCCATTTGGGTGGAAATCGGGAATAGTAAGGCGAAAAAGTCACTGATAGGAGTAGTCTATAGGCCACCAAATAGTAACACTATGGTGGGGCAGGCAATAAACAAAGAAATAACTGATGCATGTAGAAATGGTACAGCAGTTATCATGTAGATTAAAATCCCCCATGTCGATTGGTTTAACCAGGTCGGTCAAGGCAGCCTTGAGGAGGAGTTTATAGAATGTATCCGCGATAGTTTCCTAGAACAGTATGTAATGGAACCTACGCGGGAACAAGCGGTCCTAGATCTGGTCCTGTGTAATGAGACCGGATTGATTCAGGATCTCATAGTTCGGGATCCTCTCGGAAGGAGCAATCACACTATGGTGGAATTTAAAATACAGATGGAGGGTGAGAAGGTAAAATCAAGCACTAGTGTTTTGTGCTTAAACAAAGGAGATTACAATGGGATGAGAGAAGAACTAGCTAAGGTAGACTGGGAGCAAAGACTTTATGGTTAACAGTGGAGAACCTTCCAAGTGATTTTTCAGTGCTCAGCAAAGGTTTATACCAACAAAAAGGAAGGATGGTAAAAAGAGGGAAAATCGACCATGGATATCTAAGGAAATAAGGGAGAGTATCAAATTGAAGGAAAAAACATCCAAAGTAGCAAAGATCAGTGGGAGGCTAGAGGACTGGGAAATCTTTAGGGGGCAACAGAAAGCTACTAAAAAAGCTATAAAGAAGAGTAAGATAGATTATGAGAGTAAACTTGCTCAGAATATCAAAAAGATAGTAAAAGTTTCTACAAATACATAAAACAAAAAAGAGTGGCTAAGGTAAATATTGGTCCTTTAGAGGACCTGAGGGGAGATTTAATAATGGGCGATGAGGAAATGGCTGAGGAACTGAACAGGTTTTTTGGGTCGGACTTCACAGTGGAAGACCCAAATCGCATGCCAGTGACTGATGGAAATGAGGCTATGACAGGTGAGGACCTTGAGAGGATTGTTATCACCAAGGAGGTAGTGATGGGCAAGCGAATGGGGCTAAAGGTAGACAAGTCTCCTGGACCTGACTGAATGCATCCCAGAGTGCTAAAAGAGATGGCTAGGGAAATTGCAAATGCACTAGTGATAATTTACTAAAATTCACTAGACTCTGGGGTGGTCCCGGCGGATTGGAAATTGGCAAACGTGACACCACTGTTTTTATAAAAAAAAAAAAAAAAGGAGGTAGGCAGAAAGCGGGTAATTATAGGCCAGTGAGCTTAACTACGGTAGTAGGGAAGATGCTGGAATCTATCATCAAGGAAGAAATAGCGAGGCATCTGGATGGAAATTGTCCCATTGGGCAGACGCAGCATGGGTTCATAAAGGGCAGGTCATGCCTAACTAATTTAGTGGAATGTTTTGAGGACATTAACAGTGCGGTAGATAACGGGGAGCCAATGGATGTGGTATATCTGGATTTCCAGAAAGCCTTTGACAAGGTGTCACACAAGGTTGCTGCATAAGATAAAGATGCATGGCATTAAGGGGAAAGTAGTAGCATGGATAGAGGATTGGTTAATTAATGGAAAGCAAAGAGTGGGGATTAATGGGTGTTTCTCTGGTTGGCAATCAATAGCTAGTGGTGTCCCTCTGATCAGTGTTGGGCCCACAACTGTTCACAATTTACATGGATGATTTGGAGTTGGGGACCAAGGGCAATGTGTCCAAGTTTGCAGACGACACTAAGGATAAGTGGTAAAGCAAAAAGTGCAGAGGATACTGGAAGTCTGCAGAGGGATTTGGATCGGCTAAGTGAATGGGCGCGGGTCTGGCAGATGGAATACAATGTTGACAAATGAGGTTATCCATTTTGGTAGGAATAACAGCAAAACGGATTATTATTTAAATAAAATATTAAAACGTGCTGCTGTGCAGGGAGACCTGGGTGTGCCAGTGCATGAGTCGCAAAAGGTTGGTTTTCAGGTGCAACAAGTGATTAAGACGGCAAATGGAATTTTGTCCTTCATTGCTAGAGGGATGGAGTTTAAGACTAGGGAGGTTATGCTGCAACTGTACAAGGTGTTAGTGAGGCCACACCTGGAGTATTGTGTTCAGTCTAGGTTAATCCCAGAGCTGAAGGGGTTTGATTACAAGGAGAGGTTGAGTAGGCTGGGACTGTACTCGTTGGAATTTAGAAGGATGAGGGGGGATCTTATACAAACATATAAAATTATGAAGGGAATAGATAGGATAGATGTGGGCAGGTTGTTTCCACTGGCGGGTGAAAGCAGAACTAGGGGGCATAGCCTCAAAATAAGGGGAAGCAGATTTAGGACCGAGTTTAGGAGAAACTTCTTCACCCAAAGGGTTGTGAATCTATGGAATTCCTTGCCCAGTGAAGCAGTAGAGGCTCCTTCGTTAAATGTTTTTAAGATAAAGATAGTTTTTTGAGGGATTAAGGGTTATGGTGTTCGGGCCGGAAAGTGGAGCGGAGTCCACAAAAGATCAGCCATGGTCTCATTGAATGGTGGAGCAGGCTCAAGGGGCCAAATGGCCTATTCCTGCTCCTAGTTCTTATGTTCTTATTATGCTCTTATACCACTTCACTTTTTCCATCAACCTGCCATGGGAAACTTTATCAAATTGTCCAGGTTGGATCTGTCCTGCTTTGTTTACAGGACTGCTGGGGTGATGCCCATGTTGTCGCTGTACTGGAACAGCTTGGCTTGGGGTGCAGCAAGTTTTGGAGCACCAGTCCAGTACTAGATCTGGAATAGGTTAGGGCCCTTTTGCAGTACCCATTCAGCCATTTCTGATATCCTGTAAGGTGAATCAAATTGGCTGAGGACTGGGTACCTCTCGAGGTGATAGATCATTCATGTGGCACTCCAATTCTGGCTGGAGATTATTGCAAATGCTTCAGCCTTGTCTGTTGAGAGTGGGTATATTGGTGGAGCCTTCTCCAGTTAGCTGTTTAATTATCCACCATCATTCCTGATTAGATGTGGCAAGACTGCAGAGCTTGGATCTGATCTGTTGGTTGTGGGATCATTTGAGAAGTCCTGTTAGCACTGCTGCTTCACAATGCTGTGACCCGGGTTCAATCCCGGCCCCTGGTTACTGTCCATGTGGTTTCCACATTGTCCCAGTGTCTGCGTGGGGTTCTCACCACCACAACACAGATGTGCAGGGGAAATGGATTGGCCATATACGTTTATTTTTTAAAGTTTAAAAATTGGTCCTGTGTGGTACACCCAAATTGACACATTTTCAATATGCCCTGTGCTGATTCTGGCATTGCCTCCCATACTGTGCCATTACCACCAAGTGTGGGGGATATGTCCGACCTGAGGTGGCCCACAGTGCTTCATGGATGTCCAGTTTAGCACAATCGTAGTGCCACACAACATGATTGATGGTATCCTCAATGTGAAGGCGGGACTGCTAGTTTCTAAGGATTCCTGTGGGAGTAGTCGCCCCCGGTTGCTTAGGATGAGATCAAATATGGTTTTCTCTCGCTCGTTGGTTCCGTCACACCTGTCTCAGACCCAGTCTATCAGTATGTCCTTTTTGGGACTTGGCCAGTAGAGTGGGTACTCTGGGTGGGGGACATTTAAGTCCCCCACCCAGAGTACATTCTTTCCACACTCGGTGCTTCCTCCAAGTGATGTTCAACATGCAGGTGCACTGATTCATCAGCTGACATTGACGGTATGTGCCCATCACCTGATGCCATGAGACTTCATGGGGTCCAAGTTTATGTTGAGGACTCCTAGGACTGTATGCCACTGCTGCAACCTCTGCTGGCATTACCCTGCCAGTGGGGTAGGACATACCCAGGGGTGGTGATCGTTGAGTCTTGGATGTTATCTGGAAGGTATGATTCCATGAGTACGGGTATGTCGGGCTATTTCTTAACTAGTTTGAGAATGCTCCCAATTTTTGCACAAACCCCCAGATGTTAGTAAAGAGGACTTTGCAGGGTAAAGTGTTTGCTGTTGTAGTTTCCAGTGCCAAGATCTATGTTGGGTGGTCCAATTTAGTGGTTTTATACAACTGAGGGGCTTGGTGGATCATTTCAGAGGGCAGAGTTGACCATTGCTGTAGATCTGGAGTCACATGAAAGCTAAAGATTCTTTTCCAGAAGGATATTGGTGAACAATCCGAGCTTTTTATGACCGTATACAATGTTTTCACGATCGTCATTCAACTTTTTAAAAAAAAAAAAAAAAAAAAAAAATTGAGTACCCAATTCTCCCCCCCCATTGAGGGGCAATTTAACGTGGCCAATCCAGCTACCCTGCACATTTGTGTTGTGGGGGTGAGACCCATGCAGACACTGGGAGAATGTACAAACTCACGCACAGTGAGCCGGGATCTAACCCGGGTCCTTGGTACCATGAGGCAGCAGTGCTAATCACTGCGCCATCATTAGACTTTTAATTCCAGATGTTTATTAGATTCCATTTCCAATATGTGCCATGGCAGGATTCAAACCTGGGTCCCAGTGTTACCAGTCCAGTGACAATGCATAATACCACAGCCTCCTTACATATATTTGAGGGTCTTCTCTCTTAGCACCAGGAAGGACAAAACTGCTGGCCTAGTGAGACTACAGTGCTGAGGCCCCGGGTTTGAATCCCGACCCGGGTCACTGTCCATGTGGAGTTTGCACATTCTCCCCGTGTCTGCCTGGGTTTCACCCCCACAACCCTAAAGATTTGCTGGTTACGTGGATTGGCTATGTTAAATTGCCCCTTAATTGGAAAATAATAATAATTGGTTACTCGAAAAAAACATTTTTAAAAACTGCTGGCCTCACCACTCATTCCTCATCACCCATCACTGGTAACCCCAACAACAAATCTCTAAAGTCTACATCTCCTTTGTATGGTGCCCTGAACTTGGCTAAATTCTCTTATGTTCTGCACAAGTTCCCATGTAAGTTTAGCCCTTCTGCCCTCTCCCAAGTACATCTGCTCTATTTGCCTCAATTGCTTTTTGGGATAACACTTAAACTAAAATGTGGTGAAAAAGAATTCCCAGTTATATTTATTTAATGAGCCTGCAGACACTTGGCACGAGGGAAAACATATTCTCTTAAGTCTACCCTTTTCTAATCTCTATCTTGTTTTAATCTTTCAATGACAGTTACAACCTCCATTCTGTATCAACATTTAAATTTTGAGGGTGATACCGAAATGGGTGGGAAGACAAGTGGTGAGGATGATACAAAGTCTACAGAGGTAAAATAGACCAGTTTGGTAGATGGAATACAATGTAGGAAAATGTGAAGTTATACTTTGGTAGGAGCAGAATATTGAAATTGAGGCTGGAGCACGGATTTGGGGATCCTCTAACATAAATCACAAAAAACTAACATGGGGTAGCACGGTGGCAAAGTGGTTTGTACTGCTGTCTCGCTGCACTGACCGAGGTCCCAGGTTCAATCCTGGCTCTGGGTCACTGTCCGTGTGGAGTTTGCACATTCTCCTGTTTGTGTGGGTTTCGCCCCCACAACCCAAAGATGTGCAGGGTAGATGGATTAACCATGCTAAATTACCCCTTATTTGGGAAAAAATAATTGGGTACCCTAAATTATTAAGAAAGTCAACATGCAAGTGTGGTAATGAGGAAGGCAAATAGACGTTGGCCTTCCCATTCAAAGAGAATGGAGTGTAGAATAGTGAAATCTTGATAAAATTATACAAAGCACTAGTTAGACCACACATGGAATACTGTGAGCAGTTTGGTCCCCCTATCTAAGGAAAGATATCCTGGCATTTGAAGCAGTCCAGGAAATGTTCCTGAGGTTGATCCCTGAAAGAAGGATTTTCTTATGAGGTAGTGGTTGGATTGTATTCTTTGGAGTTTAGTAGAATGAGGTATGACCTTTTATTGAGACATAACGGATTCTTGGGGTTTGACAGGGTCGATGCCGAGAGGTTGTTTCCTCTTGTGAGAGTCTAGGACCAGAGGGCAGGATCTCAGTTAAAGGGTCGCCATTTAAGAGGAATTTCTTCTCCTAGAAGGTAGTGAATCTGTGGAATTCTTTATCAAAGAGTTGTAGAGGCTAGGTGGTCAAGTATGTTCAAGGTTGAGGTAAACGGATGTTTAATCGGAAAGGGAATTGGGTTGGGGGATTAAGTTTAGTTGAGGATTATTGTATCAGATCAGCCACTATTGCACTGAATGGCGGAGAAGACTTGATGAGCTGAATGGCCTACTTCTGCTCCGATGTCTTGTGGTTAGGCGAGGAACTCATGCAGGAGACTCGGGTGATTGGCCTCTTACAAGAAGTTGCTCCAGTGAGTCATACCTTGCAGAGGCCATTCTGTTCTCTCTCTGTCCGTAATGTACTCCCTCACTCTCCAGACCCCTGATGCCTCAATCCATCTATTCCCTTCTTAAATATAGTCACTGGCTTAGCCTCCATGGCCTTCTGTGGTCGAGAACTCCACAGGTTCACCACCTTGAGTAAAGACGTTTCTCATCTCAGTCCTGAATTGCCATCTCAAATGACCTTGTTAGAGACCCCTGGCCAGAGGAAGAAACATCCTGCATCTAACCCTGTCAGAATTTTATGCTTTTCAAATTAGATCCCCTCTCGTCCTTCTAAATTTGAGTGAATACCTGCGCCAGGTGACCTAATCTTTCCTCTAACAACCATCATAGAAGTTTACAGCATGGAAACAGGCCCTTTGGCCCAACCAGTCCATGCCGCCCAGTTTTTACCATTTAAGCTAGTCCCAGTTGCCCGCACTTGGCCCATAAACCCTCTATACCCATCTTACCCATGTAACTATCTAAATGCTTTTTAAAAGACACAATTGTACCCGCCTCTACTACTACCTCTGGCAGCCCATTCCAGACACTCACTACCCTCTGAGTGAAGAAATTGACCCTCTGGGCCCTTCTGAATCTCTCCCCTCTCACCTTAAACCTATGCCCTCTAGTTTTAGACTCCCCTACCTTTGGGAAAAGATGTTGACTATCTACCTTATCTATGCCCCTCATTATTTTATAGACCTCTATAAGATCACCCCTAAGCCTCCTACGCTCCAGGGAAAAAAGTCCCAGTCTATCCAGCCTCTCCTTATAACTCAAACCATCAAGTTCCGGCAACATCCTAGTAAATCTTTTCTGCACTCTTTCTAGTTTAATAATATCCTTTCTATAATAGGGTGACCAGAACTGCACACAGTATTCCAAGTGTGGCCGTACCAATGTCTTGTACAACTTCAACAAGACGTCCCAACTCCTATATTCAATGTTCTGACCAATGAAACCAAGCATGCCAAATGCCGCCTTCACCACCCTGTCCACCTGCGACTCCACCTTCAAGGAGCTATGAACCTGTACTCCTAGATCTCTTTGTAACTCTCCCCAACGCCATACCATTAACTGAGTAGGTCCTGGCCTGATTCGATCTGCCAAAATGCATCACCTCACATTTATCTAAATTAAACTCCATCTGCCATTCGTCGGCCCACTGGCCTAATTGATCAAGATCCCGTTGCAATCCTAGATAACCTTCTTCACTATCCACTGTGCCACCAATCTTGGTGTCATCTGCAAACTTACTAACCATGCCTCCTAAATTCTCATCCAAATCATTAATATAAATCACAAATAACAGTGGACCCAGCACCGATCCCTGAGGCACACCACTGGTCACAGGCCTCCAGTTTGGAAAAGCAACCCTCTACAACCACCCTCTGTCTTCTGTCGTCCAGCCAATTTTAAATCCAATTGGCAACCTCACCCTGGATCCCGTGAGCTTTAACCTTCTGCAACAACCTACCATGCGGTACCTTGTCAAAGGCTTTGCTAAAGTCCATGTAGACAACGTCTACTGCACTACCCTCATCTACCTTCTTGGTCACCCCCTCAAAAAACTCAATCAAATTTGTGAGACATGATTTTCCATGCACAAAGCCATGCTGACTGCCCCGAATCAGTCCTTGCCTCTCTAAATGCTTGTAGATCCTGTCTCTCAGAATACCTTCTAGCAACTTACCTACTACAGATGTTGGGCTCACCGGTCTGTAGTTCCCAGGCTTTTCCCTGCTGCCCTTCTTAAACAAGGGCACAACATTCGCCACTCTCCAATCTTCAGGCACCTCACCTGTGGCTGCCGATGATTCAAATATCTCTGTTAGGGGACCCTCAATTTCCTCCCTAGCCTCCCACAACATCCTGGGATACATTTCATCAGGTCCCGGGGATTTATCTACCTTGATGCGCTTTAAGACTTCCAGCGCCTCCTCCTCTGTAATATGCACACTTCTCAAGACATCACTATTTATTTCCCTTAGTTTCCTAACATCCATGCCTTTCTCCACCGTGAATACCGATGAGAAATATTCATTCAGGATCTCACCCAACTCTTGTGGCTCTGCACGTAGATGTCCTTGTTGATCCTTAAGAGGCCCTACTCTGTCCCTAGTTACTCTTTTTCCCTTTATGTATCTGTAGAAGCTCTTTGGATTCTCCTTTGCATTATTTGCCAAAGCAATTTCATGTCCCCTTTTTGCCCTCCTGATTTCCCTCTTCACTCTATTTCGACAATCTCGATACTCTTCAAGGGATCCACTTGATCCCAGTTGTTTATGTACGTCATATGCCTCCTTCTTTTTGACCAGAGTCTCAATATCTCGAGTCATCCAGGGTTCCCTACTTCTACCAGCCTTGCCCTTCACTCTAAAGGGAATGTGCTTACCCTGAACCCTGGTTAACACATTTTTAAAAGCCTCCCATTTACCAGCCGTCCCTTTGCCTGCCAACAGTCCCCCCCCCAATCTACCTCTGAAAGTTCCTGTCTGATACCATCAAAATTGGCCTTGCCCCAATTAAGAATTTTAGCTCTTGGGCCAGACCTATCATTCTCCATAGCTATCTTAAAACTAATGGAGTTATGGTCACTTGTCCCAAAGTGATCCCTCACTAACATTTCTGTCACTTGCCCTTCCTTATTTCCCAAGACGAGGTCAAGTTTTGCCCCCTCTCTAGTCTGTCCATCCACATACTGAATCAGAAATTCCTCCTGAATACATAACAAATTTCCCTCCATCCAAGCCCCTAATGCTATGGCTGTCTCAGTCAATGTTGGGAAAGTTAAAGTCCCCTACTATTACCACCCTATTTTTCTTGCAGCTATCTGTAAATCTCCTTACATATTTGCTCCTCAATTTCCCGCTGACTATTTGGGGGCCTGTAGTACAGTCCTATCAAGGTGATCTCTCCCTTCTTATTTTTCAGTTCCACCCATATAGACTCAGTGGGCGAACCCTTGGATATATCCCCTCTAAGTACTGCTGTGATGTTCTCCCTAATCAAAAACGCCACTCCCCCTCCTCTCTTACCTCCTGTTCTATCCTTTCTATAGCATCTGTACCCCGGAACATTGAGCTGCCAGTCCTGCCCCTCCCTTAGCCATGTTTCAGTCATAGCTATAATATCCCAGTCCCATGTGCCCATCCATGCCCTGAATTCATCTGCTTTGCCCGTCAGGCCCCTTGCATTGAAATAAATGCAGTTTAATGTAGACTTTCCTTGCTCTCTGCCCTGCTTTCTCTGGTCATGCTTTACACACTCTCCCTTCCTGCCTTTTGTTTCCGTCCCCACTGACTTCCTACATCGGTTCCCATCCCCCTGCCACATTAGTTTAAACCCTCCCCAACTGCACTAGCAAACACACCCCCGAGAACATTGGTTCCGGTCCCACCCAGATGCAGACTGTCCGATTTGTACAGGTCCCACCTCCCCCAGAACCGGTCCCAATGTCCCAGGAATTTGAAACCCTCCCTCTTGCACCATTTCTCAAGCCACGTATTCATCCTAGCTATCCTGTCATTCCTACTCTGACTATCACGTGGCACTGGTAGCAATCCTGAGATTACTACCTTTTTGAGGTCCTACTTTTTAGTTTAACTCCTAACTCCCTAAATTCAGCTTGTAGGACCTCATCCCGTTTCTTACCTATATCGTTGGTGCCTATATACACCACGACAGCTGGCTGTTCACCCTCCCCCTCCAGAATGCCCTGCAGCTGCTCCGAGACATCCTTGACCCTTGCACCAGGGAGGCAACATACCAACCTGGATTCTAGTTTGCGTCCGCAGAAACGCCTGTCTATTCCCCTTACAATTGAATCCCCTATCACTATAGCTCTGCCACTCTTTTTCCCGCCCTTCTGTGCAGCAGAGCCAGCCACGGTGCCATGAACCTGGCTGCTGCCACCTTCCCCTGGTGAGCCATCTCCCCCAACAGTTTCCAAAACGGTAAATCTGTTTTGGAGGGAGATGACCGCAGGGGATCCCTGCACTGCCTTCCTACTCTTCCTCTGTCTGTTGGTCACCCATTCCCTATCTGCCTCAGTAATTTTAATCTGCGGTGTGACCAACTCACTGAATGCGCTATCCACAACTTCCTCAGCATCGCGGATGCTCCAAAGTGAATCCATCCGCAGCTCCAGAGCCGTCAAGCGGTCTAACAGGAGCTGCAGTTGGACACACTTCTTGCAGATGAAGGAGTCAGGGACACCAGAAGGGTCCCTGACTTGCCACATCTCACAAGAGGAGCATGACACGGGTCTGAGCTCTCCTGCCATGACTTAAACCTGAAGGTAAATTTGAACTACACTACACCGCTAAGAGAAAGTCAAAGAGAGAAAAATCACTTACCAGTCACAAGCCAATCACTTACCTGCTGGCTGTGATGTAATTGCTCCCGAGACTCCCTCACAGTTCTGCTTCTCTGCACCTCCTTAAGATGAACACCAAATTCCCTTAACTAGTTAATTAATTTACTTAATTAATTGGTTTTTTTGGGGGGGGAAACTCAACCCCAAACACCAAACTTCAAAAAACACAGCCCTCACTCACCTCTTACCCGAACTCAGCCTTACCCAAACTCCGATACACTCTGCTTCCAGCACTCGGTTTCTAAAGGCACTTCAGCCACACCTTTTGTATCCTTCCTGATTTACAGTCAGCCAATAGGCCTGCTCCCGAAACTGTTCTCCCGAAACTAACAGCTGACCTGCAAGGTAAGGAAGTTTTTAAACCGTACTTACCTCACCCAGGCCGCAAACTTTTAAACTCTCCGCTCTGACTCGCAGCTCCCGCGCTTTTTAAATCTCCTGCGCTGTTTTCAATGTCCCGGCTCTCTCTCTCTCCCGCTCCCAGCTGACCTGCAAGGTAAGGAATCCTGCCATAACTTTCACTGCACTTCATTTATGGTATTCTCCCTAAGGCAAGTATATCCTTTCTTTGATGAGGAGACTAAAGCTGCACATTACTCTTAAGGTGTGGTCTCACCGAGGCTCAACAGTTGCAGTAAGACACCCTTGCTCCTGTGCTCCAGTCCTGTTGCAATGAAGGTCAACACTCCATTTGCCTTCCGAACAGTTTGCTGTACCTTTATGCTTGCTTTCAGTGACTGGTGTACTAAGACACCCAGGTCCCTTTTTTGCATGTCAACATATCCCAATCTATCACCATTTAAATAATACTCTGCCATTCTGTTTCTCTGTCTGAAGTGGATAACTTCACACTTGCCACTGCATCTGCCTTGTATTTACCCACTGTTTATCTGAATTTTAAAGCTTCTTCACATTCTCCTCACTCTTGTATTCACACCAAACTTGGAAATATTACTTTTGGTTCCCTCATCCAAATCATTACTGACCCCTAAAAATCGCCACCTGCCATTTTGAAGAAGACCCATTTATTGCTACTGTTTCTTATCTGCTAACTAATTCTCAATCCATGCCTATATAGTACCCCAATCCCATGTGCTTTAATTTTGACCACCTCGGAGGAACTAAGTATTCTGAAAATCCAAATACCCCATATTCAACCGTTCACCGTTATCTAGTCTACTAGTTACATCCTAAAAAATATCTGTAGGTTCGTCAAACATTATTTCCCTTTCATAAATCCGTATTGACTTTGTGTAATCACATTGATATTTTCTAAGTGTCCTCTTATTGAATCTACTAATGTTAGACTAACCGGTCTGTAATTCTGATTTCTCCTTTTTAAAAAAAAAAAAAATAGCAGCAGTACATTTACTATTAACCTACATCTGTTCAAGGCTAAGACCGATTTCTAATCAGTAAGGGGATAAAGGGTTATGGGATAAGGTGGGTAAATGAAGTTGTGGATTATCTCCTCACCATCAGTCACGATCTTGTTGAATAGCAGAGCCGACCTGATGGGGCCAAATGGCCTTGGTCCGCTCCCATGTCTTGCAGTCTTTAAACTTTCTCTATTATCAGGAGACCAGGACTCTGCACCACACTGTAATGTCCCCTGGTTTTTGCCAATTCAATAGCTGTGAAAATTGGCTTTGTTGCTTGGCTTGCGTCGGTCACTACTTTCTGACTTTCTGTATCTGTAATCCAGGATTCCTTTGCTTCCCTACCCTATTTTAAAAATGCCATTTCTCCAAAAACTACATAGCCTCTGTCTTATGAACATGCAACATCTCCCTTAACTGCTGCCAATTAAACATCCATTCTGCAAGTTAATTAACCGTAATGTCACTTATCTGAGATTTTGCTTCCAATTCCAGAGTCTGGTTCATTTGTAATTGTGCAGGGGTCCCATTTCTTGCTTTCTGCTTGTCCTGTAGTTGCCCTTAACTACTGCTTTTCTGCATTGTAGTCTGTTTGTGTCCCTTGGTCACCAGTCTGGGTTTACTATGCAATATCTTTTAATGCAGTCCTTCATAGAATCCCTACAACGTAGGACATTCGGCCCATTGAGTCTGCACCAACCCTCTGAAAGAGCACCCTACCTAAGCCCAGTCCCCTTCTCAGCTCCATTAACTGCACCTAACCTACACATTCTTGGACTGTGGGAGAAAACCGGAGCACCCGGAGGAAACCTGCGCAGAAACTTGGAGAATGTCCATGCTGTCGCCCAAGGCCAGAGTTGAACCAGAGCCCCTGGCACTGTGAAGCAGCAGTACTAACCTGTGCTTCATGAAAATCAAAATGTTGCATCAAGTGCTAACGGCTATCTACCATCTATTTCCGAATTCATTAAGGTTGAACCGTGACCTTTCCTTTTGGGAATAGTGCTCACTAAATTTTCTAATTTTCTGAATAAGGATTCCATTGTCTCCTAGCATTGACGTTAGGCTAACTCTTGTCTCCCTTTTTTAAAATATTGGGTCTCACTGACAGCTCATGTGAAACCTCGTGATATTATCCTCTTTTCTAATGAATTGTTATACAGTAACACAACTTTTTTTAAACGTACATAGATGCCATCCATCAAAGGGTTTTATCCTAATGTTTGACTCTTATCATATCCCGCATTCTATTTTGCCTATTTTCTTTCTTGTGCCCTGCTACCTTTATCTGTCTTTAAGGTAAATAATAGGCAAAGTAACTATCTGTTATTGACATTTCACTTGAGGTTAATTTGCATCGACTTCGTGGTCCTCTGTCCTGATTCTCTTTATCTGTAAATACTTTTATCTTTGATAAAATTATGCCTTTCTAACCTCTGCCCGTTCCTTTTTACCTGGACATCTATTCACTATGCATGGTGTGCCGCTATTGATTAGCTTCCCCTATTTAAAGGGATATTTTTTGAACTCTATACACCGATTACTGTTTTTCAAAAGGGAATTCCCACCACGGTATCTTCTGTAGTAAAATTCTCATTCCTTCAAAATAGACGTTTTCTTTTAGAACACCCAACTCTTTTTTTCAATTTGGGCAATTCACCTACCCTGCACATTTTTTTGGGTTGTGGGGGTGAGACCCATGCAGGCACGGGGAGTATGTGCAAACTCCACACTGACAGTGGGCTGGGATCGAACCGGGTCATCATCGTTGAGGCAGCAATGCTAACCACTGTGCCACCCATTTGGGGCTTTTTCAATTTATTATTTTATCTCTTTGGATTTATAATTTGACTTGCTTTGGGAAGTTTTTGGAATCGTGGACAACAATTCCATCTTTTTAAATGTTGAATTTTGCTTGGAATGAGTTACATAAAGTAGAATTTATATATAATGGCACGGTGGTGGCGCCGAGGACCCTGGTTCGATCCTGGCCCGGGACACTTCTCCCCATGTCTGCATGGGTTCACTCTCAAAACCCAGAATATGTGCAGGGTAGTGGAATTGCTCCTTTACTGGAATGAAAAAATTAGATACTCTAAATTCACAAAAAAAAAATTTGTATATAACAACGGGTGGATAGTCTGGGATGCACTAAAAGGAGCATGAACATCTGAACCCAGCCCATCTTGTATTTTGGACGTTTTGTTGTTCCTCTAGATTAGAAGCTGGTTATAAATCAACAGTTCCTCCCAATGCCTAAAAAGTAATGGGAAATAATTCCACAGGGCTCTGTTGTTGGGACCTTTTACTGTTTGTGTTGTATATTAACGATTTGGATGTGAATGTGCGGAGCATAATTGGGAAATTTGCAAATGACACCAAGATTGGCCAAGTGGTGGATAGTGTAGAGGATGGCTATAATCTCCAAGATACACATGGATTGGTGGAGTGAGCGATAAAGTGGCAGATGGAAATTAACACCAGGTGAGGTTATGCATTTAGGGAGTCAAACAGTTATAAGGAATACACAATAAATGGGAATATACTAGGGGGTAGATGAAGTGAGAGATCTTGGCGTACAAGTGCATGGATTCCTAAAGACAGCATAGGGATCCTCTCCTTCATTGGCAGAGGTATAGAGTATGAAAGTAAGGATATAATGTTGGAATTGACTAAAACACTGGAGGCCACAACTGGAGTATTCCATGCAGTTCTGGTCACCACATGACAGGAAGGATGTAATTGCTCTGGAGAGAGTGCAGAGGAGGTTTACAAGACAATTGCTAGGGTGTGAAATGTGTGGCTATGTGGATAGATTGGATAGATAGATGATTTTCCTTGGAACCAAGAAGGCTGAGTCCTTGGAACAAAGAAGGCTGAGGGATGACTTACTTGAGGAATACAAAATTTGAGTGGAAGAGATGGGGTGGACAGGATAAAATTGTTTCACTTGGTGGAGAATTCTAGAACCAGGACACATAGATTCAAGATAAGAGGCAGAAGAGTAATAAAGATTATTATTAGTGTCACCAGTAGGCTGACATTAAAACTGCAATGAAGTTGCTGTGAGGAGCCCCAGTCGCCACACTATGGCACCTGTTTGGGGTACACGGGGAATTTTGAATGTCCAATTCGCTAACCATATCTTTCGGGACCTGCGGGAGGAAACCGGAGCACCCGGAGGAAACCCACGCAGACACTGGGAGAGCGTGCAGACTCCGCACACACGCAAGCCGGGAATTGAACTCTGGTCTGTGAAGCTACTGTGCCACCCATGTACAGAGGGGACATGAGGAAGAACCTTCTTATCCAGAGGGTAGTGGGAGTCTGGAGTTTGCTGCCAGAGTTGGTGGTGGAGGCAGCAACCCTCAACGTCTTTAAAAGTACCTGGGCCTGTAGTTTGCTCTAAGCTACAAGTCTACGGACTGGATGCAGGAAGGTGGGGTTAGAAGGGACACCTGGGTGTCCGATGGCTGGCATGGACAAGATGGCTATGATTCTATGATTTTTGTCTCTTGTTTTGGTAAAGTGCAAAATGAAAGTGAAGAGTCTGTGGATGAATACTGGAATAAAGTAGGTGCAAAGCCCAAGTCGGCCACTCCATCACATGGTGATGCAGAACATGGTAAGAATATGTTCACATTTTAATACAAATTAAATGTATGCATGAGATGAAAATTCATCAACAGGTTTTGAGTTCTACACTGCTCATAATTCAATAATTTAAACAAAAAAATCAAGAAGCATTTAGAGTGCTTGAAATACCAAAGCATAAGGTCTCAAAGTGCTGGAAAATGGGATTGGAATAGATAAGTGCTTCTAATTTTAATCTTTATTGCCACAAGTAGACTTGCATTAACACTGCAATGAAGTTACTGTGAAAATCCCCTAGTCACTGCATTCCGGCGCCTGTTCGGATACACCGAGGGAGAATTCTGAATGTCCAATTCATCTAACAGCATGTCTTTCGGGACTTGTGGGAGGAAACCAGAGCACCCGGAGGAAACCCACGCAGACACTGGGAGAACATGCAGACTCTGCACAGACAGTGACCCAAGCCGGGAATCGAACCTGGGTCCCTGGTGCTGTGAAGCAACGGTGCTAACCACTGGCCAGTGCAGACATGATGGCTGAAGGGCCTCTTTCTGCGCTATAAAGCTCTCTGACTCCAGTCCCGAATATAACCCGATATGTTCTCGGTTAGAACTTTAAGCATGCAATGCAGATTTGGAGCTGCACTAGCAGCAGGAAAGAACATTTGGAATATATTGGAGACTTTATGCACCTGAGTGTTATGCAATGAAATTATATAAGATTTTATTCATTCATTGGATGTAGGCATTGCTGGTTACGTCAGCATTTATTGCACTGCAGTCTGTGGAATCCATACACCCACAGTGCTGTTGGGGAGAGTTCAGGATTTTGACCCACTTAACTGCACACTGCTCTCGGACCACCTGTGGTGTATATAGCACTTGAGCTATATTGAAAATTACATGGGCCAAAATGTGAAAACGTGTTGTGCCAGTAAGATTGTGCTGATTTTTAGCTGGCAATTGATCATGATCTGAAATTGCCTGGTCGTGCAGGTTCTGCTCAAAGTAGCTGGTTTCAGAATAGCTCCAGTGTGTACTGGGATTTAGTAGAGAGCGAACTCTGGTCAGTTGTATATCTCTCGGTGAGATTATTCACCGCATGGGCAGCAATAGAATTCCCCGAACTTTCCATCTTATAAAAGCCTCTCTGCTGTTCCAAGTTCCTGGATAATCTTCAATGTTGGCTTTACTTCCCACCCTCCTGCTTGATTCCCTTGGGAGTAAAATAAAAACTAAATGAAATTGGCCCTGAATACCTTCTAAGGTGTCTACAACCATCTAGCGTTCTTTTTAAAAAATATATATATAAATTCGCAATCCTCTGGGTGAAGACATTTCATTTTTTAAAAAATATATATTTTATTCAATTTTTCGGCCAAACAAAACAATACAAAGGTTTTCCCTTTTTACAACAATAAAACAATCTAAATAACAGTGACCGTTTTAACAAGTAAATAAATAATATATAAACTAAATGGCAACTGCCATAACAAAAATAATAACTCCAGATAATAAGATCAAACAATCCCATGTACATAACCAAGTACAAATATCTATACACCCCCCCCCCCCCCCCCCCCCCCGGGTTGCTGCTGTTACCTTCCCATTTCCTTTATCGTTCTGCGAGGTAGTTAATGAACGGTTGCCACCGCCTGGTGAACCCTTGAGCCGAACCTCTTAGTGCGAGCTTTATCCGTTCTAGTTTTATAAACCCTGCCATGTCATTTATCCAGGTCTCCACGCCCGGGGGTTTGGCTTCCTTCCACATTAACAATATCCTTCGCCGGGCTACTAGGGACGCAAAGGCCAAAACATCAGCCTCTCTCTCCTCCTGCACTCCCGGCTCTTCTGCAACCCCAAATATAGCCAACCCCCAGCCTGGCTCGACCCGGACCCCCACCACCTTCGAAAGCACCTTTTCCACCCCCACCCGGAACCCCTGCAGTGCTGGGCATGACCCAAACATGTGGGTGTGGTTTGCTGGGCTTCTCGAGCATCTCCCACACCTATCCTCTACCCTGGAAAATTTATTGAGCCTTGCTCTGGTCATATGTGCCCTGTGCAAAACCTTGAATTGTATCAGGCTTAGCCTGGCACACGAGGATGACTAGTTTACCCTACGTAGGGCATCAGCCCACAGCCCCTCCTCAATCTCTTGCCCCCAGCTCTTCTTCCCATTTTCCCTTCAGCTCATCCACCATGATCTCCCCTCGTCCCTCATTTCCCTGTATATATCCGACACCCTACCATCCCCCATCCATGTCCCTGAGATCACTCTATCTTGAATCTCCTGCGTCGGGAGCTGCGGGAATTCCCTCACCTGTTGCCTCGCAAAAGCCCTCAGTTGCATGTACCGAAATGCATTCCCTTGGGGCAACCCATATTTTTCCGTCAGCGCTCCCAGACTCTCAAACGTCCCGTCTTACAGATCCCTCAGTTGCACAATCCCAGCTCTCTGCCATGCTCCAAATCCCCCATCTATTCTCCCTGGGACAAACCTATGATTATTTCTTATCGGGGACCGCACCGAGGCTCCCATCCTTCCCCTATGCCGTCTCCACTGCCC
The DNA here is from genome assembly GCF_047496885.1 of Scyliorhinus torazame. NCBI lineage: Eukaryota > Metazoa > Chordata > Chondrichthyes > Carcharhiniformes > Scyliorhinidae > Scyliorhinus > Scyliorhinus torazame. The sequence goes on from NC_092717.1 coordinate 936,657, forward strand.
CCAAATTTTCAGTGTTGCCACCACCACTGGACTTGTGGTGTATTTCTTCGGGGAGAACGGCAACGGCGCCGTCGCCAATGCTTGTAGGCTGGTCCCCTTACAGGACGCCCTCTCCATTCTCTTCCACGCCGCTCCCTCCCCTTCTCCCATCCACTTACACAGCATTGAGATATTGGCGGCCCAATAATAATCACTTAAGCTCGGTAGTGCCAGTCCCCCCCCCCCCCCCTATCCCTGCTATGCTGCAAGAACCCCCTCCTCACTCTCGGTCTTCCCAGCCCACACAACACATGACACTTTTCTCGATTTTCTTGAAAAAAGCCTTTGTGACCATCAACGGGAGGCACTGAAACACAAAAAGGAATCTCTGGAGGACTACCATTTTGACTGCCTGCACCCTGCCCACCAGTGACAGGGACACCATGTCCCATCTCTTAAAATCCTCCTCCATCTGTTCCACCAATCGTGTTAAATTAAGCCTATGTAAGGTTCCCCAACTCCTGGCTATCTGAATCCCTAAGTACCGGAAATCTCTTGTTACCCTCCTCAGCGGTAAATCCTCTATTCCCCTGCTCTGCTCCCCCGGATGCACCACAAACAACTCACTCTTCCCCGTATTCAATTTGTACCCTGAGAATTCCCCAAACTCAGAGTGTCTGCATTATCTCGGGCATCCCCTCCACTGGGTCTGCAACATACAGCAATAAATCATCTGCATACAATGATACCCGGTGTTCTTCTCCTCCCCTAAGCACTCCCCTCCACTTCCTGGAGCCCCTCAGTGCTATGGCCAGGGGCTCAATCGCCAATGCAAACAGTAGCGGAGACAGGGGACACCCCTGCCTCGTCCCTCTATAAAGACGGAAGTAGTCCGACCTCTGCCTGTTCGTGACCACACTCTCCACCGGGGCCCTATACAGCAGCTGTACCCATCCAATAAACCCTTCTCCAAAACCAAATCTCCTCAGCACTTCCCACAGATAGTCCCCCTCCACTCTGTCAAATGCTTTCTCGGCGTCCATCGCCACCACTATCTCCGCGTCCCCCTCTGGTGGGGGCATCATCATCACCCCAGCAGTCTCCGTATGTTCGTGTTCAGCTGTCTCCCCTTAACTAACCCAGTTTGATCCTCGTGGACCACCCCTGGGACACAGTCCTCTATCCTTGTCGCCATCACCTTGGCCAGGAGCTTAGCATCTACATTTAAAAGGGAAATGGGCCTGTAGGACCCAGACTGCAGCGGGTCTTTTTCCTCCTTCAAAAGGAGCGATATCGTCGCCTCCGACATAGTCGGGGGCAACTTACCCCTTTCCCTGGCCTCATTAAAGGTTCTCTTCAAAAGCGGGGCCAGTAGGTCCATATATTTCCTATAAAGTTCCACCGGGAATCCGTCCAGTCCTGGGGCCTTCCCCGCCTGCATGCTCCCAATCCCTTTTTACCACCACCTCCATCTCCATCTGTGCTCCCAGCCCTGTTCTCTCCTGCTCCTCCACCTTCGGGAATTCCAGCTGATCCAGGAAACACATCATTCCCTCCTTCCCTTCCGAGGGCTGAGCCTTATATAACCTCTCATAGAATGCCTTGAACACCCCGTTCACTCTCTCCACTCCCCGTTCCATCTCTCCCTCCTCATCTCTCACCCCACCTATCTCCCTCGCTGCTCCCCTCTTCCTCAATTGGTGGGCCAATAGCCGACTCGCGTTCTCTCCATACACATACTGTACTCCCTGTGCCCTCCTCCACTGTGCCTCTGCCTTACCCGTGGTCAGCAGGTAAAATTCCACATGTAACCTTTGTCTTTCCCTGTACAGTCCCTCCTCCGGTGCCTCTGCATATTGCCTGTCCACCCTCAGAAGTTCTTTCAACAATTGCTCCCTTTATGTGCCCTTATGGATAGCAGTTCCCCTCTGACCACCGCCTTCAACGCCTCCCAGACCACTCCCACCTGAACCTCTCCGTTGTCATTAAGCTCCAAGTACCTTTCGATACACCCCCTCACCCTTAGACATACCCCCTCATCCGCCAACAACCCCATAGCCATTCTCCAGAGTGGGTGCTGCTCCTTTTCCTCTCCTACCTCCAGGTCTACCCAATGTGGAGCGTGGTCCGAAATGGCTATGGCTGTATGCTCTGTCCCTGTCACCTTCGGAATCAGTGCCCTTCCCAAGACAAAGTCTATCCGTGAGTATACTTTGTGAACATGGGAGAAAAATGAGAACTCCTTACTCCTGGGCCTACTAAATCTCCAGGGATCTACTCCTCCCATCTGCTCCATGAAGTCCTTGAGCACCCTGGCTGCTGCCGGCCTCCTCCCGGTCCTGGACCTCGATCTGTCCAGCCCTGGGTCCAGCACCGTATTAAAGTCTCCCCCCATTACCAACTTTCCCGCCTCCAGGTCCGGGATACATCCCAACATTCTCCTCATAAAATTTGCATCATCCCAGTTCGGGGCATATACGTTCACCAGAACCACTGCCTCCCCTTGCAATCTGCCACTCACCATCACATATCTACCCCCACTATCCGCCACTATGGTCTTTGCCTCAAACAGTACCCGTTTCCCCACTAAGATAGCCACCCCCCTATTCTTTGCATCTAAACCCGAATGGAACACCTGCCCCACCCATCCTTTACGTAGTCTGACCTGGTCTATCAGTTTCAGGTGTGTCTCCTGCAACATGACCACATCTGCCCTTAATTTCTTTAGGTGTGCGAGTACCCGTGCCCTTTTAATCGGCCCGTTCAGCCCCCTCACGTTCCACGTGATCAGCCGGGTTGGGGGGCTCTTTACCCCCCCCCCCTTGTCGACTAGCCATCCCCTTTTTTAACCCAGCTCCTCACCCGGTTCCCACGTACCCGTATATCCCACAGACGGTGCCCTCTCGCCTCGACCACCCCATCCCATAACCGCTTCCCCCCCCTCTCCTTAGCAGCAGCAACCCAGTTAACCCCCTCCCCCTCTAGCGTAGTTGCACCCCCCCCATGTTGCTCCCAGAAGTCAGCGAACTCTGGCTGACCTCGGCTTCCCCCCCTTGTCCTCGGCCCCCACTGTGCGAGGCCCCCTCCTTCCTGCGTCCCCGTTCCCGCCACAATTACCATAGCGCGGGAACAAAGCCTGCGTTTCCCACTCGGCCCCGCCCCTAATGGTGCATTTCCCTTCTCCTTCTCCTTTCTGTCCCACCGGCGCCCACAGTTCCTCATACTCCCTCTTTCCCCCCCCCCCCCCCCCACAACATGGGGAAGAGAGAAAAGCTACAGGATCACAGAATTAACAAATTGAAAAATTCCACCTACAGCTCCGAGTTTTCTTCGCCCATCTGAGGACCATCTCTCTGTCATTGTAGCGGAGAAACCTCACCACTATAGCTCGAGGTATTTCTCCAGCCTTTGGTCTTCGCACCAGAACTCGATAGGCTCCCTCCACCTCCAAAGGGCCCGTCGGGGCCTCCGATCCCATTAGCGAGTGAAGCATCATGCTCACATGTCCTGACGTCCGCCCCTTCTGTGCCTTCGGGAAGACCTAGGATTCTTAAATTCTTCCTCCTCGAGTTATTCTCCAGTGCTTCCAACCTCTCCACACCTTTTGTGCTGTGCCTCGTGCGTTTCTGCCTTCACCACCAGGCCCTGTATTTCATCCTCGTTTTCAGCAGTCTTTGCCTTCACGACCCGAAGCTCCAGCTCTTGGGTCCTCTGCTCCTCCTTTAGCCCTTCAATCGCCTGTAATATCGGGGCCAATACTTCCTCCTTCAACTCCTTCTTCAGCTTTTCCACACAGCGCCGCAGGAACTCTTGTTGCTCCGGGCCCCATAACAAACGGCCACCTTCCGACGCCATCTTGAGCTTCCCGTCCTTGCCGCTGCTCCAGAGGATCCTCCGTAATCCGGCCGCTATCCTCTCCCTTTTCCATGCGTGTCCGGGGGGATTCCCTTCTGGTTTACCGCACAGTGTTTTTGGCCGTTTAAATTGCCGTTGGGGCTCCTTTTTTTTTTTTTTTTTTTTTTAAGAGCCCAACAGTCCGTTCCAACGGGAGATGCCGAAACGTGCGACTCAGCTGGTCATTGCTGCACCCGGAAGTCCCCGGTGAAGACATTTCTCCTTATCTGTCCTAAATGTCTGACCTGATTGTGGAGTAGAGGTTGCATGCTATCAATCCCCTTACCCTTATTTAGCAAGAATCTATCTACTTCTGCCTTAAAAATACTCAAAATACTACTTCCACTGCTACTTGAGGAAACGTTTCATGACTTGTGACTCGAGTAATATTCTCCATCTGTCTTAAATGGACTGTCCCTTATTTTTAAACACTGATCCCAAATTCTGGATTCCCCCACAAGAGGAACCTCCTTTCCACATCCACTCTGTCTTGGGATCGTGTTTCAATCAAGTCGCCACTCACTCTTCTAAAACCCAGTGGGTGTAAACTTCGCCTGCCCAATCTTTCCTCCTAAGGCGACCATCAATTTTGGATATTGGTCTAGAAAACCACTCTGAACAACTTCCAAAGTGTTTATATCCTTCCTGAAGGAGACTGATTACTCCAGATGTGGCCTCATCAATACCCTGTATAACTGAAGCGTAGCCTCCCTATTTTTTTGTTTTCAATTCTGTCTTGGTGGGTGGGGGGGGGGGGGGGGAGGGGGAGAGGAGAAAGAAAGATGGTAACATTCCACTAACTTTCCTAATTGTACCTACATTCTAAATACTGTGATTGGTGCACAAGGGACCCAATTGCTCTGCAATCCCTCACCAGTTAGATGATTGTTTTTAAAAATCTTGAGGAGGGGCTACTCCAGAGACACAATAACTATGTCCTCTTCACAACTTTCTCCCTATGGAGTCATCAGAAAATTTTGCAACCATGTCTTTTGACCCTTTATCCAAATGATTTGTAAAATGTTGGTGCCCCAGCACTGACCCATGTGGCGAAGTAGATGTTGCATCAATGACCCATTTGTGCCCCCTTTTCCTGTTGGCTAATCTTTCCATGCTAATATTACCAGGCCAAGAACTTCTATTTTCCACCATAACCTTTGATGTGACACCTTGTCAAATGCCTTCTGGAAATTCAAGTACAATACGTTGCCTGGGTCTGCTTTATCCACAGCACGTTATTTCAAATAACTGCAATAAATTGATTAAACATGAATTCCCTCAAAATCTTCTTGACTCCTGATTACCTTGAATTTTCCAAGTGTCCTGCTAATGTCTTTAATGGCTTCTAATGTTTTCCTGATGCGAAGCTAACTGGCCTATAGTTTTCTGATTATCTTCCTCTGTTTTTGAATAATGGAGTTAAATTTTTGCTATCTTCCAATCTAATGGCACTTTCCCAAATCGAAGGAAGTTTGGAAATTAAAACCAACACCAACTATTTCACTAGCCACCTCTTTTAAGACTCTAGGTTGCTCCTCCGTATCACCCTTGGTGCATTTTCCTTCACTCCTTTCCAATTCCTGATTCCCTCCCTAACTATTTCTGCAAAGTTACTGGTATCCTTTTATGCTGAAGACTGATGCAGAATATCTGTTCTTCTGCCTTCTCCTTATTTTCCTTATTCTCCAGACCCACTTTTGCATTCTAGAACATAGAGCATTACAGGCCCTTCAGCCCTCTATGTTGCACCACTCTAAAGCCCATCTACACTATTCCCTTATCATCCATATGTCTATCCAATGACCATTTGAATGTCCTTAATGTTGGCGAGTCCACTACTGTTGCAGGCAGGGCATTCCACGCCCTTACTACTCTCTGTGTAAAGAACCTACCTCTGACATCTGCCTTATATCTATCTCTCCTCAATTTAAAGCTATGTCCCCTCGTGCTAGACATCACCATCCGAGGAAAAAGGCTCTCACTGTCCACCCTATCCAATCCTCTGGTCATCTTGTATGCCTCAATTAAGTCACCTCTTAACCTTCTTCTCGCTAACGAAAACAGCCTCAAGTCCCTCAGCCTTTCCTCATAAGATCTTCCCTCCATACCAGGCAACATTCTGGTAAATCTCCTCTGCACCCTTTCCAATGCTTCCACACCCTTCCTATAATGCGTCAACCAGAATTGCACGCAATACTCCAAATGCGGCCGCACCACAGTTTTGTACAGCTGCAACATGACCTCATGGCTCCGAAACTCAATCTCTCTACCAATAAAAGCTAACACACCGTACGCCTTCTTAACAACCCTCTCAACCTGAGTGGCAACTTTCAGGGATCTATGTACATGGGCACCGAGATCTCTCTGCTCATCCATACTACCAAGAATCTTACCATTAGCCCAGTACTCAGTCTTCCTGTTATTCCCTCCCAAATTAATCACCTCACACTTTTCTGCATTAAACTCCATTTGCCACCTCTCAGCCCAGCTCTGCAGCTTATCTATGTCCCTCTGTAACTTGTAACATCCTTTTGCAATGTCCAAACTCCACCGACTTTAGTGTCATCTGCAAATTTACTCACCCATCCTTCTACGCCCTCCTCCAGGTCATTTATAAAAATGACAAACAGCAGTGGCCCCAAAACAGATCCTTGTGGTACACTACTAGTAACTGGACTCCAGGCTGAACATTCTTCCAGCTAGCCAATTTCTGATCCAAACTGCTCAATCACCCTGAATCCCATGCCTCCGTATTTTCTGCAGTAGCCTGCCGTGGGGAACCTTATCAAACGCTTTACTGAAATCCATATACACCACATCAACTGCTTTACCCTCATCCACCTGTTTGGTCACCTATTCAAAGAACTCAATAAGGTTAGTGAGGCACGACCTACTCTTCACAAAACAGTGACTATCTCTAATCAAATTATTCCTTTCCAGGTGATTATACATCCTATCTCTTATAAACCTTTCCAAGACTTTGCCCACAACAGAAGTAAGGCTCACTGGTCTATAGTTACTGGGGTTGTCTCTACTCCCCTCCTTGAACAAGGGTACAACATTTGCTATCCTCCAGTCTTCTGGAACTATTCCTGTAGACAAAGATGACTTAAAGATCAAGGCCAAAGGCTCAGCAATCTCCTCCCTAGCTTCCCAGAGAATCCTAGGATAAATCCCATCTGGCCCAGGGGACTTATCTATTTTCACACTTTCCAGAATTGCTAACACCACCTCCTTCTGAACCTCAAGCCCTTCTAGTCTAGTAGCCTGAATCTCAGTATTCTCCTCGACAACATTGTCTTTTTCCTGTGTGAATACTGACAAAATATTCATTCAGCACCTCCTGTCTCCTCTGACTCCACGCACAACTTCCCACTACTGTCCTTGACTGGCCCTACTCTTACCCTAGTCATTCTTTTATTCCTGACATATCTATAGAAAGCTTTAGGATTATCCTTGATCCTACCTGACAAAGACTTCTCATATCCCCTCCTGGCTCTTCTTGGCTCTCTTTAGGTCCTTCCTAGCTAACTTGTAACTCTCGAGCGCCCAAATTGAACCTTCACATCTCCTCTTTGCATAAGCCTCCTTCTTCCTCTTGACAAGTGATTCAACTACTTTAGTAAACCACTGTTCCCTTGCTCGACCACTTTCTCCCTGCCTGACCGGTACATACTTATCAAGGACATACAGTAGCTGTTCCTTGAACAAGCTCCACATTTCCATTGTGCCCATCTCTTGCAGTTTTCCTCTCCATCCGATGTATCCTGCCTCATCACATCATAATTGCCTTTTCCCCCAGCTATAACTCTTGCCCTGTGTATATACCTATCCCTTTCCATCACTAAAGTAAACTTAATCGAATTGTGGTCGCACTCACCAAAGTGCTCACCTACCTCCAAATCTAGCACCTGTCCTGGTTCATTACCCAGTACCAAATCCAATATGGCCTCTCCGCTCGTTGACCTATCTACATACTGTGTCAGGAAACCCTCCTGCACACATTGGACAAAAACAGACCCATCTAAAGCACTCGAACTATAGTGTTTCCAGTCAATATTTGGAAAGTAAAAGTCCCCCATAACTGCCCTGTTACTTTCGCTCCTATCCAGAATCATCTTTGCAATCCGTTCCTCTACATCTCTGGAACTTTTCGGAGGCCTATAGAAAGCCCCTAACAGGGTGACCTCTCCTTTCCTGTTTCTAACCTCAGCCTATACTACCTCAGTAGATGAGTCCTCATCAAACGTCCTTTCTGCCACCGTAATACTGTCCTTGACTAACTGCCACCCCTCCCCCTCTTTTACCACCCTCCCTGAGCTTACTGAAATATCTAAACCCCGGCACCTGCAACAACCATTCCTGTCCCTGCGCTATCCATGTCTCTGAAATGGCCACAACATCGAAGTCCCAGGTACCAACCCATGCCGCAAGTTCACCCACCTTATTCCGGATGCTCCTGGCATTGAAGTAGACACACTTTAAACCACCTTCCTGCCTGCCGGTACACTCCTGCAACTTTGAAACCCTACTCCTGACCTCACTACTCTCAACCTCCTGTATACTGGAGCTACAATTCAGGTTCCCAAGCCCCTGCTGAACTAGTTTAAACCCTCCCGAAGAGCATTAGCAAATTTTCCCCCCCAGGATCTCTCCTAGTCTTTACTCTTTGATTACCACATCTTCCAAAATTTGAGCCGTTCCACTATTGGGGGCATTCTATTTGATTTTTCCTCACCACATGCCTGGGTGTGTGACCATTCATTGTGGTTTGAGGAACAGTTCCCACTCGTGGATTATTGCACTAGTGGATTAGATGATGGCATTTGAGTGATAGTCATAAAGTCATAGCCATAGGACAGCATAATGGTGAGCACTGCTACCTCACAGCGCCAGGGACCTGGGTTCAATTCCAGCCTTGGGTCATGTGGAGTTTGCATGTTCTCCCAGTGTCTGCATGGGTTTCCTCTGGGTGCTCCAGTTTCCTCCCACAATCCAAAGATGTGAAGGTTAGGTGGATTGGCCATGCTAAATTGTCCATTTAGTGTGAAAAGATTAGATGGGGTTGCAGGATTATGGAGATGGGGTGGAGGGAGTGGGCCTGGGTGCTCTTTCACCAGGTCGGTGCAGACTCTGGGCTGAGTGGCCTCCTTCTGCACTAGGGATTCTATGGTTCCAAAGTAGGATGTTTAAACATTCTTTTTTTTATATAGAGAAACAGCAACAGAAAGTCAAAGCCACCTGCAAACCAGCCCCTCTTAAGAGAAGCACACAAGAGTTTAATGAAATGGAGACTTGGGATTCATCCTGTTTGCATGGATTTCAAGGTGATCATTTTCTTAAATGTGTTTTGTTAAAATATCTATACTCATTGTGATAATTGCCAAGTGAGGATCTACAATAATTATACCTGAGCTTGAAAGAAACTTTGCAAATAACCTTGTTCCAATGGTCAACTTGTGCATTCCAAAAAGTCAAGATTTTGACAGACCACCTGTAAAATCTGAACTGTTTTCCTTCTATTCTAGGAAATGCACTGAGAAGAGGAAGGGCTAAAAAGATGCTAAAACATTCATGTATTTGATACACCTGAACAATCATTTGAAGTGTCTGCACAATGGAGTGATTTAAACACTGGTTGAAGAGAATAAATTAGTGAAAATGCAGGGAGTGGTGTCCTTTTTTTCTTTTTGAGTAATTTCAAAATGGAGAAGAGTATTTTATTGTGTCAAATCACATGTATCCATTCTGTAGCAGGGAGGTGTTGTAGACCTGACTGGTATTTCAACCATATTATTAATACTGGTTTATGGATGTGGATCTGATTTCAAACTGAAACAACGATTGCCAAGTTTTCTGTAATGTTATTGGCCTTAACAGTGTGGCCACTTTCTTTCTAGCAACCTAATTCCCTGCGGGATTTCAATCTCATCACTTAGTTAGGTCATTCCTTGGTGGTCACATTTTTTTTGGTGACTTTTGTGTGCGAATAAGTGAAAGTTTCCATTTACTGACCCTGAGCAGCTACAGTGCTATAACTAATCGAAGATCACAGAATAAGAGTGCAGAAGAGGCCTTTCGGCTGAGTCGGCACCAACGCATGAAAACATCTGACCTCTAATCCCATTTGCCAGCACTTGGCCCACAGCCTTGAATGTTATGATGTGACAAGTTCTCATCCAGAGAGGCAACCCCCCCCCCCCCACCCTCAGGCAGTGCATTCCAGGTTGTCACCACCCTTTGGGTAAAGTTTTTTTTTTTTTCCTCCAATTTCCCCCCCCCCCCCCCCCCCCCCCGAACCTCCTGTTCTCACCTTGAACTTGAGTCCCCTCGTAACCGACTAAGGGAACAGCTGCTCCCTATACACCCTGTCTGTGCCCCTCAATTTTGTACACCTTGATCAGATCACCACTTCGTCTTCTCTGCTCCAGAGAAAACAACCCCAACCTCTCTTTATAACCAATGTTCCATCCTAGGCAACATTCTGGTGAATTACCTCTGCACCCCCTCCAGTGCAATCACATCCTTCCGATAATGTGGCGACCAGAATTGCGCACAGTACTCCCGCTGTGTCCTCCAGTTCTCTGCAACTCCATCATGACCTCCCTGCTTTTGTAATCTATGCTTCGATTGATAAAGGCAAGTGTCCCGTATGCATTTTTCACCACCCTATTAACCTGCCCTTCTGCCTTTGGAGATCTATGCACAAATACGCCAAGGTCCCTTTGTTCCTTGGAAATTCACAGTCAGACCATTCATTAACTATTTCTTTGTTGCATTATTCCTTCCTTTCCATCTGCCACTTTGACCATCCCGTCTGTATCTTCCTGTAACCCAAGACACTCCGCCTCACTGTTAACCACCCGGCCAATCTTTGTCATCCACAAACTTCCTACCTCTCTCGTAGTCATCTTATGTTGTTTATACAAATGACAAAAAATAGGGGCCCCAGAACAGGTTCCTCTGGTATGCCACTGGCTTCCAGTAACTAAAAGAGCTGTCTGGTATCATCCTCTGTCTCCAACAATTAAGCCAATATTGAATCCACCTTATCAGTTACCCTGTATCCCTTGCTGCCTTAAGTCTCCCATGTGGGACCTTGTCAAAGGCTTTGCAGAAATCCATGTAAACGTCATCAACTGCACTACCCTCATCTACACACTTGGTCACATGCTCACAATTCTAGCAAATATGTTAGGCATGACCCGCCTCTGACAAAGCCTCCCTCCCCCCGAACTATAACTAATTGAGCATCCCAGCATCCTGGGACACAATTCATCTGGACTTGGATATTTGTCCACTTTCTCTCTCTCTCTCTCTCTCTCTCTCTCTCTCTCTCTCTCTCTCTCTCTCTCTCTCTCTCTCTCTCTCTCTCTCTCTCTCTCTCTCTCTCTCTCTCTCTCTCTCTCTCTCTCTCTCTCTCTCTCTCTCTCTCTCTCTCTCTCTCTCTCTCTTTTCCTTTTTCCCCCCCCCCCCCCGCATTCTCTAGGGTGAAGATGGATATGAAATATTCGTTCAACACCCTCCCACTCTCCCAATGCCCTCTGGCTCTACCCACAGATGTCCCTGTTGGGTCCTACTCTTTTCCTGATTTTCCTATTGATATACTCATGGAATATCTTGCCATTTTCCTTTGTATTTCTATTTGGGGACTGAGTAACACTTGGCATCAATTTCAGTATCTTTTGAAGCCTCCCTTCAGTTGCATGTGGAAGTATGCACCAATGTAATATCTTGCCCAAGGTCTTCTGCAGAGCCTGCATGGGAACTGTCTTTCCTGCATTCAATCCAATTGAGCCCCTGTCCATCCCTGTGCTGATAACACGTCACATGGTGGCTGCAAACTAATATTTGTCTAGCTTTACTCCTCAATGTGTACATGACACCCATTGTTCAGTGGCTAGCACTCTGACTTGGTCACAAGGTTCTGGGTCTCTATTCCATTCCAGGACTGGAGCACAAAAATCCAAGGCTGACATTCTGTGCATTACTAAGAACATGCTGCACTGTTTAAGGTACAGTCCTTCAGATGAGATGCTAAACAAGACTCCATTGTCTTTATTGGGCATGTGTAAACATTCTCCATTTGCTGTATCTTTGTCCCACTCCTGTATCCATCTATACCTTCCTTGGATCTTCACAAATGTCCTACTTGTATCATCAGCAAATTTAGCAACTATGCCTTTTTTTCTTTGTCTCACCCCTTGGGTGGGATAGGCAGCCATCTTGAGGTAGGCCTGGGGCCTAGGAATTAGTGATGAAGGTGGAACATGCAAGGCCTGGGGGGACCAGTAAAGAGGGCAAGGGTGTTTGCTCATTTAAGGAGACTGGGATCTCACGTGATTTTGAGACTTGCATGCAGGAAACGGGATCAGACTATGCTTTGACTTTGATAACGTGGTTGCATTCCAGGTGGAAAGGATTATAGCTGACCAGGGTGGACAGTATATGGTGGTAGTTGGGGTATTAGATGGGAAGCAGGTGGTTCTAGAAAATGTGTAAGCCCCGATTTGGGATGATGTAAGGTTGCTGGCTACGGTTCCAGATTTGGGACACCCACCAATTGTTTTGGGGAATAAGATGAACAGTGTGTTGGGCGAGGAGGGCAGAGCACTTGGTGGTTATTTCAGACATGCCCCACTTTGGGTGGACCTGGTGTTGGTCAGTCAGCGGCGGTGTAGTGGCTGCTATCAGACTTGGGGGTTTTGCATAAGGATTTCGAGGGACTATGTGGAAAGTATTGATAACTGGGAGGATTTGCCCTCTCTATTGTGTGGGAGGCATTGAAAGTGGTGATCAGGGGAGAGATCCTAGTGTTTTAAGGCATATTTGGACACCGATGGGAGGGAGGAGCGATCAAAACTGGTGGATGAGATCTTGGGGGTAGATCGTAGGTATGTGAGGGACCCAACCCCAAAGATTTTGGCGTGCAGTGCAGGAAAAAACCAAGTTACAAAGGCAGTGCTCAGAGTGTGGACAGGGGCAAACCCCTAATCCAGCTCCTTGCCTGCTCCAAAAAAACAATTCAAATTGAATCCAATTCATGGTCCCCACAAGAGAGACATACCAGATCCAGGCATTACACCTAACCTCGCGCTCTACTTAGCTAAAAGGCTGAGAAGCGATAACTGCAAATGCAGTTTGACTTGCTGTCCACAGACAGGGAGGTGCAGAAATTGAGGCGGGAAAAAGGGCGGTGGGGAGAAATGGGCAGTGCCAGTCATCTCGAGGCTCACCAATTAAGGTGTGTGGAAATGAGTTGGGGCCCCCTGGTGGCTATTTTGGGGGTTTCGGATGTGCCACAGATTTGCATCATAGAATCTTTACAGTACAGAAAAAGGCCGTTCAGCCCATCAAGTCTGCACTGATTCTCGGAAAGAATAACCCTACTTCCCTACCTATCATTTTGCACACCTTCAGGGGCAATTTAACATGGCCAACCCACTCAAGGTTCTTGCATTATAGCCGTGTGTTTCAAACTTTTATATCCCGGGACCCATTGCCAACTGGCATTCCTTCGGGACCCACTTGCTGGCCGGCACAGCCATGGTGGGCCAAAGGGTCTTTCTGTGTTTTGTGTAAAACTCTGATTCTAGACTGTAGAAATATATTCATAAGTGCAGGGGAGAGCCATGAGGTTGTTGTCAATGTTTGGATTAAGGAAAACAAATTTGCATTTTGAGTATAAAAGTTTTCAACCAATGCAGTCCAGTCACTGCTGTAATGCCAACTTGTGCACAGCAAGATTCCACAAACAGCAATGTGAAAAACCCCAGATAATCCTGTTTTTGTGATGTTGATTGAGGGATAAATGTTAGTTAGGACATCAGCGATAATTCCCTGCTCCTATTCAATGTCACCCCATGAGATATTTTACATTCACAATGAGAGGCAGAACCTCCATGAAACATGGTAACTGGAAAATGGCATTTCTACCAGGGCAGCATCGCTGCCGAGATGTGGAGGTGAACCTACACCGTCTGATGTAGAGATGAGCGTTGCCCTCTGAGCCACAACTAGCACATGGGAAACACTGCAGAAATTTAATCTCAGGGCCGATGCGGTGTGCTGATAAATGGCTGGGAAAGATGAATCCAGAACATTACTGTAAATTAAACAGAGTAAGACACAAGCATGCAGGTTTAAACTCTGAAAAGCTGCCTTTGGGGTTGATGTCAATATTTTTTCAGGATAGCAGCCGGTGACTAGTGGTGTGCCTCAGGGGTCGGTGCTGGGACCACAACTTTTCACAATATACATTAATGATCTGGAAGAAGGAACTGAAGGCACTGTTGCTAAGTTTGCAGATGATACAAAGATCTGTAGAGGGACAGGTAGTATTGAGGAAGCAAGGGGGCTGCAGAAGAATTTGGGCAGGCTAGGAGAGCGGGCAATGAAGTGGCAAATGGGATACAATGTGGAACAGTGTGAGGTTATGCACTCTAGAAGAAGGATTCTAGGCATAGACTATTTTCGAAATGGGGAAATGCTTCGGAAATCAGAAACACAAAGGGACTTGGGAGTCCTTGTTCACAATTCTCTTGAGGTTAACATGCAGGCTCAGTCGGCAGTTAGGAAGGCAAATGCAATATTAGAATACCAGACCAGGATGTACTTCTGAGGCTGTATAAGGCTATGGTCAGACCACATTTGGAGTATTGAGAGCAGTTTTGGGCCCCGTATCTAAGGAAGGATGTGCTGGCCTTGGAAAGGGTCCGGAGGAGGTTCACAAGAATGATCCCTGGAATGAAGAACTTGTCGTATCAGGAACGGTTGAGGACTCTGGGTCTGTACTTGTTGGAGTTTAGAAGGATGAGGGGGCATCTTATTGAAACTTACAGGATACTGCGAGGCCTGGATAGAGTGGACGTGGAGAGGATGTTTCCAATAGTACAAAAAACTAGAAGCAGAGTACACCATCTCAGACTAAAGGGACGATCCTTTAAAACTGAAATGAGGATGAATTTCTTCAGCCAAAGGGTGGTAAATCTGTGGAACTTGCCGCAGAAGGCTGTGGAGGCCAAATCACTGAGTCTTTAAGACAGAGATAGATAGGTTCTTGATCAATAAGGGGATCGGGGGTTATAGAGAGCAGGCAGGAAAATGGGGATGAGAAAAATATCAGCCATGATTGATGCGACCATCAATTCACACGAGACGATTAGTAGAAGTGAACAGTAGTTTTAATAAGCTAGATCTGTGCTTGCCTGCAACTGCTCTGTACTGAGTTGAGGTTTTCAGTAAAGCGTTTGATAAGGTTCCCCATGGTAGGCTACTGCAGAAAATACGGGAGCATGGGATTCAGGGAGATTTAGCAATTTGGATCAGAAATTGGCTAGCTGGAAGAAGACAAAGGGTGGTGGTTGAGGGGAAGTGTTCAGACTGGAGTCCAGTTATTAGTGGGGTACCACAAGGATCTGTTTTGGGGTCACTGCTGTTTGTCATTTTTATAAATGACCTGGAGGAGGGCGTAGAAGGATGGGTGAGTAAATTTGCAGATGACACTAAAGTCGGTGGAGTTGTGGACAGTGCGGAAATTTGTTACAAGTTACAGAGGGACATAGATAAGCTGCAGAGCTGGGCTGAGAGGTGGCAAATTGAGTTTAATGCAGAAAAGTGTGAGGTGATTAATTTTGGAAGGAATAACAGGAAGACTGAGTACTGGGCTAATGGTAAGATTCTTGGCAGTGTGGATGAGCAGAGAGATCTCGGTGTCCATGTACATAGATCCCTGAAAGTTGCCACTCTGGTTGAGAGGGTTGTTAAGAAGGCGTACGGTGTGTTCGCTTTTATTGGTAGAGGGATTGAGTTTCGGAGCCATGAGGTCATGTTGCAGCTGTACCAGAATATTGCCTGGTATGGAGGGAAGATCTTATGAGGGAAGGCTGAGGGACTTGAGGCTGTTTTCATTCGAGAGAAGACGGTTAAGAGGTGACTTAATTGAGGCATACAAGATGATTGGATAGGGTGGACAGTGAGAGCCTTTTTCCTCGGATGGTGATGTCTAGCACGAGGGGACATAGCTTTAAATTGAGGAGAGATAGATATAAGGCAGATGTCAGAGGTAGGTTCTTTACACAGAGAGTAGTAAGGGCGTGGAATGCCCTGCCTGCAACAGTAGTGGACTCACCAACATTAAGGGCATTCAAATGGTCTTTGATAGACATATGGACGATAAGGGAATAGTGTAGATGGGCTTTAGAATAGTTTCACAGGTCGGCGCAACATCCAGGGCCGAAGGGTATGTTCTATGAGTGCTGCCTACAGGCTGCAGGTTTATATACCACCTCCGAGGGGTGGAGCTACTGGCGGAGCCCACAGGGGCATCAATACAATACAGTGGTGAATTGCAGTAGCAATACGTTCAGCAGGGGTGTAGAGGGTTAGAGTTCATAATTGAATGGTGGCGCAGACTTGATGGGCCGAATGGTCTAATTCTGCTCCTGTGTTGCAGACGGACCGGGGATGTTCTGCAAAGCGGTCGTTCATTCTGTTTAGTCTCTCCAGTGTAGAGTCGACCACGCTGGGAGCAACAAATGCAATAGACCAGATTGAAGGAGGTGCATGTGAAACGCTGCCTCACCTGAAAATCTAGGCCCTTGGATGGTGAGCAAGGAGGATGTGATGGGGCAGGTGTTGCACTTTCTGCGATTTGCATGGGAAGGTGTGTAGGAAAATGGAGGAGCTTTTGGTGGTGATGGAGGAGTGGACCAGGGTATCCCAGATGGAACAGTCCCTATGGAATGTTGATGGGGGAGTGAGAGCGTTTGCTGGTGGCATAATGCTGGAGTTGGCGGAACTGGTGAAGGATGACCCTTTGAATGTGGAGCCTGGTGGGATGTAAAATGAGGACGAGGGGGATCCTATCCTGGTTCTGGGAGGTAGGAGTGAGAAGAGGTGCAGGAGGTAGGATGGACAAGGTAGAGAGCCCTGTTAACCACCAGTGGTGATTAAGGAAGAATGAAGAGAAGGGGGGGGGGTGCAAAACTGGGGCTCATATGGGGACCCATAGCCATGCCAAGGCATGTTAGAGGAAAAATTGTTCAGAGGACAAGTTCAGCCAGACAGAGGAGTGGTGGTGGATGGGGATGGTTCAGGCCTCTGTTCCAGGAAGAAGTGGAGAGCCCTCGGAGCATCCGGTGGAATGAGGTGTGGAAATATTGGACATGGTGAAGAGGTGGTGGTCAGGGCTGGGGAACAAAGTTGTTAATATGACGTAGAACATCAGAGGAATCGCAGATGTAGGTGGGAAGGGACTGAACACAAGGAGAGAGTATGGAGTCATGATGGGAAGAATTGAGTTTGGTGGGGCAGGAACATGCTGACATGATGGGCCTACCTGTCCAGTTTGTGGATTTTGGGGAGGAGGTAAAAATGGGTCATCAAGGGTTGGTAGTGAGGTTGGAAGCTGTAGAGGGCTGATACCCAGTACTGGTAACAATGACTTGATGCTTAGTGGTAGGTTAGGTCTGAGAGTGGAAAGTTGCAAGTTCAGAAGGAGACGGGTTCGAGTGGTTGCGAGGCGCAGAGACGGTCAATGTCACACTGACCGTTCTCAACGAAAAGAAGAGCAGGTAAGTGGTGTGGGGAAGGCTACATTAGACATGGGTGTTGTGATATGAGACAGGATTAATTGATAACCTCTTAGGTGAAGACACTGCTAGGTAGCAGTGACCATGTAAAAGATTTCAAGATTTATTTGGAAATTAGAAGGACTAACATCTTCTGGACGACTGCACTGGGCTGGGCCATCGAAAAGAAGTGATTTTAAATAGCTAACTTCAGATGGTTCTGTGAATTTTACTGGGAATGAGTTGAGGGGCAAAAAATTGACTTCTTAGGGCCAGAGTAACAATTTATATAAAACAAAAACATCCTCACACGGACCCCACCTGTCTGTTGTCTAAACCACTTGCCATCTAATTGTCCCTAACTAGTCATAAAAGAAGTATTTCTTGCCCCTCTGCTCTCCGCACCAGTTTTGTTGAGTGAGGAAGGTTGGACAAGACGGAAGCTGAGGAACCCCAGTGTGGGCGAGACAATGAGCCCGCGATTGCCACTGTGCAAGTTACCGGAACATGACTGAAGGGAGAAAAGAGTGGCTCTAAGGTTAGTATTTGGTTATTAGCTATTTAGAAAGCTGAGCTGGCAAATTGCTTAAGGGGTCGATTAACAGAGGTTCAGTGGCAGACATTTTAAGGGATATTCCAAAGAAGAACAGGGCAGCACTCTTGGGACAGCAGAGCAGTATCCGGGCCCATCCAGGCCCAGTCGCCACCGGGGACCCAGGTCACAGGGTGGGAATCACAGCAGGCCGCCTCCATTCCTGATATACTGTCTGAGGATCTACCTGGACGTTGGTACCTGTAAGGCCAGAAAATTAGACACCAGTTAAGTTGGCACGGGTGCAGGACACAGTGTAGTGTTAGGGGCTAGGGCACAAATCTGTATATATGTTTTCACAATAAACACCTGTGGTATCCTCTGACGGAATGAGCAGCTCGCATGCAGGAATCACCAAGGTGGACGGTGGGAAATGCTACCGTGGGCAGGGGCCAGACGTTGACACACGATGTGGAGCACCAGAGCTCATCGCAGAGCGGGTCATCATCCTGTATCCCATAGACCAGACACAGGGCCCGCATCCTGTAGTGCTGCAGATATGTATCACAGAAGGGGTTGTGATGTCCGTGCCCCTGGCCAATCCCCCTCTCTCCTCTTCTCCCCCCCCCCCCCAAGTCGGTGAACCTGGTGTGTGGCCTCCTGTGCCTGTTCAGGTCCCATGTCCTGCCCATCCACACCCTCCCACGCATCCTCTTCATCAGACGATGATTGGGGTTCATCTTCTCCCTCTCCTGTGCGATGTTGTGGAGGACCCAGCAGGCCACCACGATGTGGGTTATCCTCCCAGCGCCATACTGGAGGGCACCTGCAGAGTGGCCCAGGCACCTGAACCGCATCTTCAGGAGGCCAAAGCACCTTTCGATCACATCCCTGGTTGTTGCAGGGGCATCGTTGTAGTGGGTCTCCATGTTGATCAGTGGCCCCCAGATAGGCGTAATCAGCCATGGCCGCAGCGGATAGCCCCTGTCACTTAGGAGCCAATCCGACAGTTGGGAGTGCACCTCAAGAGGCCAGGAACCGTGAGTGTGCCAGGGTGAAGGTTTTATGCGCACTGTCGGTATCAGGCGCAGACGTGCATGCTCCAGCTGCATGTTCATCGAGTGGAAACCTTTTTGATTTTATGATCGGCCTGTCATCTGCAGGTGCTCATACATCTCATTGATCATCCCTGGACCCAGGGGATCTCCGCAATGGCTGCAAAACCTGCTGCCTGGTCCCTTGGTGGCCACTGCCCCTGGCACCTGTGCCTGCTGCCAAGGGTGTCCACATGGGACTGGGGCTGCAGCAATGGTGGTCCATGCCTGGACCCTGTCTCAGTCCCATGAGGGTCACCCCGGCCCCACGGCCTGTCCCCTCTGTCACACTCTCCACCCTCGGCCAGCCCTGCCAGTGTCGGGATTCTAGATCGTGGGGCATCGAAAACTGAGAAAATACCTAAAATACAAACCTAAATATACACTGTAGATCAAAGTGTAAAAGATTTTTTCAGCTCCCAATTTGAATATACTTTGCACAAAAGTAAACCCCCACCCTTTTTAGCCATGATATGTGTTCTGATCGGTCCCTGGGTGAGGTTCACAAATTTATCACCCACCCCATAGCCGCTGTGGGAAATATATTTGCACAAGCCCCAATCTATTATGTTTTGGAAGGGATTCTCCCAAATTGTTGCACCTCAGTGGGGAAGGTGAACTGCCCCCTGTCTTTCTTCAACCCCCTCAGTTGGTGCATCAGGATTGCTTCAAAAGGATCTCTTTCCCTGTGAAATTCTTTCTCAGTCCGAATGTATTTCTGTTTTAAAAAGAGCCAATTTAACCAAGTTTTCTTTAAAAAAAGTGAGTTTATTAGCTACTAAAACGCAAAGAGTTGCTAAAATGCATGCACATACATTTTTGTTTCAAGTATATTTATTGAAGATAATAACAAGATAACAAAAAATCAACCACGAAAGATGTAAAGGTACAAAGTTGAAAGGTTACAAACTAATCCCCAATAAAAAACACAAACTAAAACCTAAACACGATAACTAACCCCTCTAACGGCCAACAGTGTCTAGCTCCTTAAAAAAGGAGATGAACAATTATCATCTCAGAACTTCCCCAGGAGTAGCACCGGGCAGAACGGAGACCTCCAGCAATATTTACCTCTGGGCTGCCAGTGAGGCAAAGACAACATCCGCCCCCACCCCAGAGTGAAACGCCGGTGAGTCTGAGACCCCAAATATGGCGACCGATGGACATGGCTCCAGAACCAACCAGAAAATCTCCGATATAGTGTTAAAAAAGAAAACCCAGAAGTTGGCAAGTTTGGGGCAAGACACAAACGTGCGGCAAGTGATCAATCATCATTTGTCCTCCACGTTTGGGAAGAACCTACTCATCCTTATCTTGGTCAAGTGCATCCCGTGTAACACTTTAACCTGGATTAAACTCAGCCAGGCACAGGAGCACGTCGAGTTGACCCTGTGGAGAGATCCGCTCCAAGTCACATCAGTAAGCACAGGACCCAGCTCCCTCTCCCATCTTGCCCTCAACCCATCCAATTCGGCGGGATCTGACGAGAGAACATAGCCGTGTAGGTGTGAATTAGATCCCTCACCAGGTTGAGCCAAGGATAAAACCTTCTTCAGCAAGGAGGGGGGTGGGGCCATAGGAAAGGAAGGGAAATCCTTACGGGACAAGTCACAAATCTGAAACTAAGAGGCTGGAATTGGGCAAGTGAAATCTGTCAGCTAGCTCCCTAAAACTGGCAAATCTCCCCTCGACAAATAGCTTCCCAAAATGCTCAAGTCCCTTTGCCTTCCAAGATTTAAATGAAGGGTCCTAACCAGAAGGCAAGAAGAGGTGATTGTTACAAATAGGGGCTAATGGAGACAGGGAAAGAAGCTTAAATTGCTGCTGAAACTGTTTCCAAATCCTGAGGAAGGATATCACCACTGGGTTTGAGGAAAAGGTAGCGGAAGAGAGCGGCAGTGACTGTTGCTAACTTTTGGTGGCTCTTAATGTTGCTCGTTGTGTCTTTATTTAATTTGCTCTGTTTCTATAACCTTTGCTCTGGATTCGACAGGTATCTTTATGATACCACCACGAGGTTCAAGTTCAAGTGCTGATCAATAACTCAATACACCAGTTAGTACGTTTCAAATCAAAACACATTTATTATACACAGTCAATCACTACTCATGCATAAAACTCTACTTACTAGACCATCTCTTTGTTTTGGGCCTTCTTGGGGTTCACTTTACATCCAATTCGCTGTAGGAGTTCCAGGAGTTCGGACAGAAGCGCGATGTGCTCTGCCTTGGCTCTGCAGTAATAGGTCGTCTACATACTGGACCAGACATTCGGGGCGAGAACATTTTGATAAACTATTGGCCATCTGTCGGTGTAAAATGGAGGGGGAGTTGTGGAATCCTTGTGGAAGGCATGTCCACGTGTACTGCTGACCTTTAAAAGTGAAGGCAAATTTGTACTGGCACGCTTTGCCAGTGGAATGGACCAGAATCCGTTACTGATGTCCAAAACCGTAAAATATCGTGAGTTGAGTCCCTGTTTGAGCATGGTCTCGGGACTTGTGGCTACCGTGGGGGCTGCTGCAGGGGTGACTTTGTTGAGTTCCTGGTAATGGATGGTCAGTCGCCATGATCCATCGGGCTTTCTCACTGGCCAAATCGAGGCATTATTAGTAGAGGCTACCGATCTAAGTACGCCTTGTTCTAATAAACTGTCAATGACTTTTGAGATTTCTCCCTCTGCCTCTTGGGGAAACCCATATTGCTTCTGGGGTCTAGGGTCAGGTCCTGCTATTTGAACTGAACCAGCTATCCTGCCGCAGTCATGTTTATGACTTGCAAACGCAGTCCTGTTTTTCTGAAGAACTGCCCGAACCTGTTTGTCTGCACTAATCGTGGTCGGGTCAAACCATTGTTGACTGCGCTAATCTTATTCGCATACTCACCTACTGTGAGCGTTGCTGACTTTGTCATTTTCCAGACACATTGATTTACTGGGTCAAAGGACAGGTTGTAGGGGTTCATGAAATCGATGCCCAAAATGTGTTCTGCTGTGTGGGGCAGATCGACCAAAACGATGGGGTGTTTTGTTGTAATGTTGCCAATTTGAATGGGTACAGGGGCTGTGATGTGTCCCTGTTGTGAGTGGCCTGTGAAGCCGCTGAGGGTGATTGTGGCTGTAGTGGGCCACGTGTCTTTTTGGAACATGGTGGAGGAATTAATTGTGGTGTGGGACCCTCCTGTGTCCCAGAGAAATTCGAGGGGCTGTCCCCGTACTTTCGCTGCAACGACTGGTCGGCCGGACCTATCCCAAAGGGTGTCGCAGACCCAAGTGGGGAAGCCCGAACACCGTCAGTCAGTTCTGTTCATGTCTGTCTGGTCTGAACAGGTGCACACACTATGTATGGGCTTTGTCCTGCTTCCATTCAGAGTGCCTGCCTGCTGGGCTCTCTGTGGCTTTCGTGGGACATTGCACCCTCGTGCAAAGTGACCTAATTGTCCACAGTTGTAACACTCCTGTGGTTTCTGTGGGGGGCTGTTCCTGCCTTCGTTCACCCATGCGGGATTCTGGTGCACTTTAACTGCTTGAATATCTGCCTCTGCCTGCTGTTCTTCGGGTTTTCTAATCGCGGGTTTGTTGTGGACAGATTGCTCCCAGGTGCGGGACAACATTTTTAAAACCCACTTTTAGTTGAGCGCTTCTTCCGAGGGGTCATAGTTAGTACAAGCTTTTTGTCCTGCCTCTGTGGCATGGGAGATAAGGGTGCGGGTCCATTTAGCCATGTTGTCTGGGGACAAATGGGCGCGGTCTAAGTTTCCGAAAACGGCTGTAAAATGGATCCACAGGTGTCCAGCAAACGCTGTGAGGTGTTCTGTTTTCTTCTGCCTGCACTTATTCAGGCCTTCTACTGGGTCAACTCCGTTATTACCGATCATATCTAGGATCGCCGTGTGCATCTCTGCAAGGGTGCCTCCTCCTACATTCTGTGGGTCGGGAAGGACTGCTACAACAGAAGGGTCAAAGTTTAAAACTGTGAGCTTCACTTGCTCACGCTCATCCAGGCCGTACATGGTCGCCTGCTGCTTCACTTTAGCAAAGAAGTGGTGGGGGTCTGAGGTGGGGAGGAACGGTGTGATCTTTTCGCACGCGTCCCGTAATTGGGTCACGGTTAAGGGGGTGGTGTAAAGGAATTCCGCGTCTCCTTCCGATGTGACTGTGCGGTGGGTAGTGACTGGATTCATGGGTGCCTGATCTATCTGCTCTGTGGGGTTTGGGGTGCTTTTCTCCTTTGGGGCTTTCCTTGCGCACATGTTCCCTGTACATACCTATGCGCGGTTTTGTTTAGTGCTTGCCAATCAGGGCCGTCTTCTTCATCTAATTGGGATCCAAAGGTGCTTTGAAACCCATTTTGCACTGAAAGCAAAGACTGCAGTTCCACAATCTGCTTCCGGCATTTTGCATGATCCACTGAGCTTTGTCTGTGCTCCGTGGTGGCAGCATGGAGTGCCAACGCTGCTTTTAGATCGCTGCACTGCCTTTGCAATGCCTCTCCCTGTTTCTCTGTCTCTTCTCTAACCAGGACTGCACGTTGTGTGTCCTGATAGGCCTTATCGTATTGGGTTTGGAAGCTGCTCAGATGCGCTAGACAAGACTGGTGTGCCCTCTTGGCGTCATCCACCTCTCCGTCCTTTGCTGCCAACTTCCTTCTTAATTCTATATTCTCTCTCTCGATCTCACGAACATCGACCTTGCTCATTCGATGTCTCTCTTCTACCTCTTGGCGGAGCGTCTGAACGGCCTCCTCTGTGCTTCGCAATTGTGCCAGACAGGACACGATTGCCATTGGCTTGTGAGCTTTCCCTAAGCTCTTCTTATGGATTTCGCTCAGGTTCTCCCACCAAGTATGTCCTATACTCCCGGGACCTGTTTCCTCATTTGAACAAAAGTCACTCCAAAGGGGCCATCCTTTCCCTTTGAGGCACCTTCTAATCTCAACTTCCCAAACGGGACACTGACCTACTCATAGAATTTACAGAGCAGAAGGAGGCCATTCAGCCCATCGAGTCTGCACCGGCTCTTGGAAAGAGCACCCTACCCAAGGTCAACACCGCCACCCTATCCCCATAACCCAGTAACCCCACCCAACACTAAGGGCAATTTTGGACACTAAGGGCAATTTATCATGGTCAATCCACCTAACCTTCACATCTTTGGACTGTGGGAGGAAACCGGAGCACCCGAAGGAAACCCACGCACACACGGGGAGGATGTGCAGACTCCGCACAGACAGTGACCCAAGCCAGAATCGAACCTGGGACCCTGGAGCTGTGAAGCAATTGTGCTATCCACAAGGCTACCGTGCTGCCCCAAACTCCCCGTACTCTGCTGCTGGTCACTGCGACCACGAATTCTTGAGGGTTCATGAGGCGTTCCATTGCCTTCATTGCCACTTTTCCTATCTGAATGCTCTCTTTTAAAATTTGGAACGAGGGGGTACTAAGGCGGTGCTGTAAACACGGGTATGGCATTCGCTACTTTCTGGAATACAAACTCCTGACAGTTTTTCGCAACAAAATCTATCAGTTTTACCTCATAGCCCTGTTAGTGACGCATGCATTAACACACTTCCGAATTATGAGGATTGATCAGAACTGCTTGAACACTTGTGAATTTTTCTGTTCCCAATTGGACTCTCAATTCAAATTTTGGGTTCTCCCGGAGTGGTTAGGCCACTTCTAAGTCGGGTCCCGTCAGAGTTCGCCAGTAAATGTTGCTAACTTTTGGTGGCTCTTAATGTTGCTCGTTGTGTCTTTACTTAATTTGCTCTGTTTCTATAACCTTTGCTCTGGATTCGACAGGTATCTTTATGATACCACCACGAGGTTCAAGTTCAGGTGCTGATCAATAACTCAATCCACCAGTTAGTACGTTTCAAATCAAAACACATTTATTATACACAGTCAATCACTACTCATGCATAAAACTCTACTTACTAGACTATCTCTAACACTAAAAGGCCTGTACTTAGCTTCGGAACTGGCCCACCAGGTCAGGGGAACAAATGGCCTTTCGTTCGATTCTGAGTCTGCAGGCTTCAAAGCTGGTATCGACTGGTAGCTAGGAGCGCCTATCTCGTAGCGTGCGTTGACTGGAGACTTACTTGGTTGGTGTAGCTACTAGGCAGGTTACAGTCAAGTTGATTCGAGCTGCTGAGTGACCCTGCCAAGAAGGACAAATTGAACTTGGGGGCTCGATTTTATATACCCCAGGGGCTTCGCGCCGTTCGGGGCGGACCCCGTACCTGGTTCCAAGTAATTGGACTGCGTTCTGATCACTTGGATCGATTTCTCCAATACTGGAGCCGTTCCCTGATCGCTGGGCGGTCCCTGAGTGTCCGTTGTCCTTCCTTTGTCTTGGTTCCTGCTGGCGCCGAGGAGTCTGGCTTGGCCTTATTCACCTTAAATGTTTATAATTGTTCCTGGGGATCGCTCATCAACATGTAGATGGCTGTGAGTTTCAGTGCTGTCTGGGTTCCTGCAAGTTCTAATACAGGAAACTTTGCAACTGCTTGTTTCTCCTGCGTTGGCTGAATTTCCCAGCATTCTTAGCGGATCTCCATTTTAAAGTCGGGAAGTGGCCAACCCAGGTGGCTAAATGACGCAGTAATTATGGCACGAAGAGTAATAATAATCTTTATTGTCACAAGCAGGTTCACATTAACACTGCAATGAAGTTACTGTGAAAAGCCCCCAGTCGCCACACTCCGGCGCCTGTTGGGGTTCACAGAGGGAGAATTCAGAATGTCCAAATTCCCTAACAGCACGTCTTTCGGGACTTGTGGGAGGAAACCAGAGCACCCGGAGGAAACCCACGCAGACATGGGGAGAACATGTAGACTCCGCACAGACAGTGACCCAAGCCGGGAATTGAACCTGGGACACTGGCGCTGTGAAGCAACAGTGCTAACCATTGTGCTATTGTGCCGAGTAGAGGTAGGGCACGAGCGATCCTGCATTCTCCATAAGACCATAAGACATAGGAGCAGAATTAGGCCACTCGGCCCATCGAGTCTGCTCCGCCATTCAATCATGGCTGATATTTTTCTCATCCCCATTCTCCTGCCTTCTCCCCATAACCCCTGATCCCTTATTAATCAAGAATTCTCCCCCAACTAATCCACGGCACAATGTTTTGGATGTTAGCAGCCCAATAGTAACACAAAACATTTGGAAGAGCCGAGCCTCTCAGCCATCCATCTCTCTGGAGCAGAACCCTGAGGATTCTGGGACTCTGACCCACCCACATGAAAGTAGAGATAAATGTGTTAACAGGACAGGTGTTAGATTTGGAGGTAGGTGAGCACTTTGGTGATAGTGACCACAATTCAATTACGTTTACTTTAGTGATGGAAAGGGATAGGTATATACCGCAGGGCAAGAGTTATATCTGGGGGAAATGCAATTATGATGCGATGAGGCAAGACTTAGGATGCATCGGATGGAGAGGAAAACTGCAGGGGATGGGCACAATGGAAATGTGGAGCTTGTTCAAGGAACAGCTACTGCGTGTCCTTGACAAGTATGGACCTGTCAGGCAGGGAGGAGGTGGTCGAGCAAGGGAACCGTGGTTCACTAAAGCAGTTGAAACACTTGTCAAGAGGAAGAAGGAGGCTTATGTAAAGATGAGACATGAAGGTTCAGTTAGGGCGCTCAAGAGTTACAAGTTAGCTAGGAAGGACCTAAAGAGAGAGCTACGAAGAGCCAGGAGGGGACATGAGAAGTCTTTGGCAGGTAGGATCAAGGATAACCCTAAAGCTTTCTATAGTTATGTCAGGAATAAACGAATGACGAGGGTAAGAGTATGGCCAGTCAAGGACAGTAGTGGGAAGTTGTGCTTGGAGTCCGAGGAGATAGGAGAGGTGCTAAATGAATATTTTTCGTCAGTATTCACACAGGAAAAAGACAATGTTGTCGAGGAGAATACGGAGATTCAGGCTACTAGACTAGAAGGGTTTAAGGTTCATAAGGAGGAGGTGTTAGCAATTCTGGAAAGTGTGAAAATAGATAAGTCCCCTGGGCCGGATGGGATTTATCCTAGGATTCTCTGGGAAGCTAGGGAGGAGAATGCTGAACCTTTGGCTTTGATCTTTAAGTCATCTTTGTCTGCAGGAATAGTGCCAGAAGACTGGAGGATAGCAAATGTTGTCCCCTTGTTCAAGAAGGGGAGTAGAGACAACCCAGGTAACTGTAGACCACTGAGCCTTACTTCTGTTGTGGGCAAAATCTTGGAAAGGTTTATAAGAGATAGGATGTATAATCATCTGGAAAGGAATAATTTGATTGGAGATAGTCAACACGGTTTTGTGAAGGGTAGGTCGTGCCTCACAAACCTTATTGAGTTCTTTGAGAAGGTGACCAAATAGGTGGCTGAAGGTAAAGCAGTTGATGTGGTGTATATGGATTTCAGTAAAGCGTTTGATAAGGTTCCCCACGGTAGGCTACTGCAGAAAATGCAGAGGCATGGGATTCAGGGTGATTTAGCAGTTTGGGTCAGAAATTGGCTAGCTGGAAGAAGACAAAGGGTGGTGGTTGATGGGAAATGTTCAGACTGGAGTCCAGTTTCTAGTGGTGTACCACAAGGATCTGTTTTGGGGCCACTGCTGTTTGTCATTTTTATAAATGACCTGGAGGATGGCGTAGAAGGATGGGTGAGTAAATTTGCAGATGACACTAAAGTCGGTGGGGTTGTGGACAGTGCGGAAGGATGTTACAAGTTACAGAGGGACATAGATAAGCTGCAGCACTGGGCTGAGAGGTGGCAAATGGTGTTTAATGCAGAAAAGTGTGAGGTGATTCATTTTGGAAGGAATAACAGGAAGACAGAGTACTGGGCTAATGGTAAGATTCTTGGCAGTGTGGATGAGCATAGAGATCTCAGTGTCGATGTACATAGATCCCTGAACGTTGCCACCCAGGTTGAGAGGGTTGTTAAGAAGGCGTACGGTGTGTTAACTTTTATTGGGAGAGGGATTGAGTTTTGGAGCCATGAGGTCATGTTGCAGCTGTACAAAACTGTGGTGCGGCCGCATTTGGAGTATTGCGTGCAATTCTGGTTGACGCATTATAGGAAGGGTGTGGAAGCATTGGAAAGGGTGCAGAGGAGATTTACCAGAATGTTGCCTGGTATGGAGGGAAGATCTTATGAGGAAAGGCTGAGGGACTTGAGGCTGTTTTCGTTAGCGAGAAGAAGGTTAAGAGGTGACTTAATTGAGGCATACAAGATGACCAGAGGATTGGATAGGGTGGACAGTGAGAGCCTTTTTCCTCGGATGGTGATGTCTAGCACGAGGGGACATAGCTTTAAATTGAGGAGAGATAGATATAAGGCAGATGTCAGAGGTAGGTTCTTTACTCAGAGAGTAGTAAGGGCGTGGAATGCCCTGCCTGCAACAGTAATGGACTCACCAACATTAAGGGCATTCAAATAGTCATTGGATAGACATATGGACGATAAGGGAATAGTGTAGATGGGCTTTAGAGTGGTTTCACAGGTCGGCGCAACATCGAGGGCCTAAGGGCCTGTACCGCGCTGTAATGTTCTATGTTCTATGTTCAATAAAAAAGGATTTGGGCAAAATAATTGGGATACATAGAAAGAAAATTAAAACCTGGGTAGTACATTAATTTTGATCGTTTGGATCCTACCTGACTGAGGGAGGTTGTTCCGTCTCTAAATCCGTTCTGAAATTATTGATCAGGCTTGTAGTTTAATATATAAAGTGAGGCCTAATTTTGGGCTACCCAGGCCTCCAAATAACGGAAACTGGTATTGGAAATATGGAAAGATACAACATTTCTAGTTTGGTGGGGAGAGTGAAAGCTGATCTGGCAAGGTGGGATGGTCTCCCTCTGTCACTGGCGGGTCAGGTACAGACGGTTAAAATAACGTGTTGCCGCGATTTCTGTTTATTTTTCAGTGCCTGCCAATTTTCCTGCCTAAGGCTTTTTTCAGAGAGATTGAGGGAAAGATTACTTCGTTCATATGAGGAGGGAAGGCGGCCAGAGTTAAAAAGGTGCTCCTACAGAGGGGAAGGCAGGCAGGGGGCTTGGGTCTTCCGAACCTGATGTATTACTACTGGGCGGCGAATGTGGAGAAGGTGCGGAGCTGGATCAGAGGGTTTGATTGCCAGTGGGTCAGAATGGAGGAGAGTTTGTGCAGGGGGTCGGGATTGAAAGCAATAGCAACAGCGCCGCTCCCGATAGCCCCGGGGAAGTACGCAGGGAGTCCGGTAATAATAGCTTCATTGAGAATTTGGAGACAGTTTCGCCAACACTTCGGGTTGTGGGCAGGGTCAAGGGAAATGCCGATTCGGGGGAACCACCGATTTGAGCCAGGGAGGTGGGATGGAAATTTTCGGAAATGGGAGGAGAAGGGGATTAAGACACTAAAAGATTTGTTTCTTAGGGGTCAGTTTGCAGGATTGAAGGAGCTGAAAGCGAAGTATGGGCTGGAGCAGGGGGAAATGTTTAGATACATGCAAGTTCAAGATTTTGCCAGAAAGAAGATACAGAGCTTCCCGGTGGAGCCGGCCTCCACATTGCTGGAGGAAGTGCTGACGACGGGGACTGGAGAAGGGTGGTAGCGACAGCGGTTTACGGAGCTATTTTGGAAGAGGAGAAGGCACCACTGGAAGGGATCAAAGCAAAGTGGAAGGAAGAGTTGGGAGAGAATATGGAGGAGGGGTTCTGGTGTGAGGTGCTCCGGAGAGTGAATGCCTCCACCTCGTGCGCGAGGTTGGAGCTGATACAGCTGAAGGTGGTATACAGAACACACTTCACGAGGGCGAGAACGAGCCGATTCTTTGAAGGAGTAGAAGATGTGTGTAAAAGTTGCTGGGGGGGAGGGAGGGGGCCCCCTGCTAATCATGTTCATATGTTTTGGTCCTGCCCAAAGCTAGAGGATTACTGGAAGGAGGTTTTTAGGGTCATTTCTAGAGTGGCGCATGTGAAAATGGATCCGGGTCCCCGGAAGGCCATATTCGGGGTGTCGGACCAGCCAGGGTTGGAAACGGGTGCGGAGGCAGATGTTGTAGCCTTCGCCTCATTGATCGCCCGAAGGCGGATCCTGATAGGTTGGAGAGCAACCTCTTCACCCTGTGCCCTGGTGTGGCGGGGGGGCCTGTTGGAATTCTTGACGCTTGAGAAGGTTAAGTTTGAACTGAGGAGAAGAATGGAGGGGTTCTACAATTCATGGGCATTATTCATTATGCACTTTCAAGAACTGGATAACATCGAACATTTGTTGGGGCGTGTGGGTGGGAGGGGGCGGTGTGTGTCAATGGTGGCTATGGGTGATTCCTGATTCCTTTCTGTCATTTGTTTGTGTGAACATGCGGGCTAATGTTTGGGGTTTGGTGGGAGGATGGGATTGTTGTTATTGATATATTTGTTACTGATTATTGTTTATTGTTGGTGGGTGTAAATTTGGGAGAAAATGTGAAAAAGGAGGAGAATAAAAATATTTAAAAAAAAGAAGAAATACGGAAAGATAATGAGCTAAACTGTGGTTAGTTTGGGGGGAGGGGGGTCATTGGAATACACTCACTCTGACCGAAATTCAATTTATAACCAGAGAAGGAGCCAAATGTATTGAACTTATTAATTTTTTCCCCCTAATTTAGAGTACCCAATTATTTTCCCCAGTTATGTGGGAGCTCAGGGACACGTCCACTGTCCCTGGCTCCTTCACGTGCAAGAAGTGTGTCCAGTTGCAGCTCCTGTTAGACCGCTTGACGGCTCTGGAGCTGCGGATGGACTCACTTTGGAGCGTCCGTGATGCTGAGGACGTTGTGGATAGCACGTTTAGCGAGTTGGTCACACCGCAAGTGAAAGGTACTGAGGGAGATAGAAAATGGGTGACCAAAAGACAGAACAAGAGTAGGAAGGCAGTGCAGGTGTCCTCTGCGGTCATCTCCCTGCAAAACAGATCTACCGCTTTGGATACTGTTGAGGGAGATGGCTCACCAGGGGGAGGCAGCAGCAGCCAGGTTCATGGCACCGTGGCTGGCTCTGCTGCGCAGCTGGGCAGGAAGAAGTATGGCAGGGCTAGAGTGATAGGGGACTCAATTGTAAGGGGAATAGACAGGCAGTTCTGCGGACGCAATCGAGACTCCAGGATGGTATGTTGCCTCCCTGGTGCAAGGGTCAAGGATGTCTCGGAGCAGTTGCAGGATATTCTGGGGGGGGGGGGGGGGGGGGGGTGAACAGCCAGCTGTCGTGGTGCACATTGGCACCAACGATATAGGTAAAAAACGGGACGAGGTCCTACAAGCTGAATTTAGGGAGTTAGGAGTTAAACTAAAAAGTAGGACCTCAAAGGTCGTAATCTCAGGATTGCTACCAGTGCCACGAGCTAGTCAGAGTAGGAATGTCAGGATAGATAGGATGAATGTGTGGCTCAAGAGATGGTGCAAGAGGGAGGGATTCAAATTCCTGGGACATTGGAACGGTTCTGGGGGAGGTGGGACCAGTACAAACCGGACGGTCTGCACCTGGGCAGGACTGGAACCGATATCCTAGGCTCTATTTGCTAGAGCTGTTGGGGAGAGTTTAAACTAATGTGGCAAGGGGATGGGAACCGATGCAGGAAGTTGGAAGGTAGTAAAACAGGGACAGAAACAAAAGGCAGTAAGGGGGATATTGTAAGGCAGAGAAGCCATAGTCAAAAATCAAAACGGGCAACAGTTCAAGGTACAGTGACTGAGGGGAGCTCAGTGAATAGGACCAGGAATACTAAAAGGAATAAAACGGGAAGTGAAAACATTAATGGTAAACGACGCGGCAGGTTGTTACATGAAGATATGGGTTCAACGACAAGGAAAATTAGGAGAAAAGTTAAGAGGAAATATAACTTAGGAGAGGTTACTGATCGAGGTGTTAAGATTCAGAACAGAGGTAAAAAAGCCAACATAAGTGTACTTTACCTGAATGCTCGTAGTATTCAGAATAAGGTAAATGAGTTGATGGCGCAAATCATCGTGAATGACTATGATTTAATGGCCATTACTGACACATGGTTAAAGGATGGTCACGACTGGGAGTTAAATATCAGAGGGTATCAAACTATTCGGAAGGACAGAGTGGATGGTAAGGGAGGTGGTGTAGCTCTGTTATTTAAGGATGACATCCCGGCAACAGTAAGAGATGACATCGGTGCTATGGAGGATAAGGTTGAATCCATTTGGGTGGAAATCAGGAATAGTAAGGCAAAAAAGTCACTGATAGGAGTAGTCTATAGGCCACCAAATAGTAACATTATGGTGGGGCAGGCAATAAACAAAGAAATAACAGATGCATGTAAAAATGGTACAGCAGTTATCATGGGGGATTTTAATCTACATGTTGATTGGTTTAACCAGGTCGGTCAAGGCAGCCTTGAGGAGGAGTTTATAGAATGTATCCGCGATAGTTTCCTAGAACAGTATGTAATGGAACCTACGAGGGAACAAGGGGTCCTAGATCTGGTCCTGTGTAATGAGACAGGATTGATTCAGGATCTCATAGTTAGGGATCCTCTCGGAAGGAGCGATCACAATATGGTGGAATTTAAAATACAGATGGAGGGTGAGAAGGTAAAATCAAGCACTAGTGTTTTGTGCTTAAATAAAGAAGATTACAATGGGATGAGAGAAGAACTAGCTAAGGTAGACTAGGAGCAAAGACTTTATAGTGAAACAGTTGAGGAACAGTGGAGAACCTTCCAAGTGATTTTTCACAGTGCTCAGCAAAGGTTTATACCAACAAAAAGGAAGGACGGTAAAAAGAGGGAATATCGACCGTGGATATCTAAGGAAATAAGGGAGAGTATCAAATTGAAGGAAAAAACATACAAAGTAGCAAAGATCAGTGGGAGACTAGAGGACTGGGAAATCTTTAGGGGGCAACAGAAAGCTACTAAAAAAGCTATAAAGAAGAGTAAGATAGATTATGAGAGTAAACTTGCTCAGAATATAAAAACAGATAGTAAAAGTTTCTACAAATATATAAAACAAAAAAGAGTGGCTCAGGTAAATATTGGTCCTTTAGATTATGAGAAGGGAGATTTAATAATGGGAGATGAGGAAATGGCTGAGGAACTGAACAGGTTTTTTGGGTCGGTCTTCACAGTGGAAGACACAAATAACATGCCAGTGACTGATGGAAATGAGGCTATGACAGGTGAGGACCTTGAGTGGATTGTTATCACCAAGGAGGTAGTGATGGGCAAGCTAATGGGGCTAAAGGTAGACAAGTCTCCTGGACCTGATGGAATGCATCCCAGAGTGCTAAAAGAGATGGCTAGGGAAATTGCAAATGCACTGGTGATAATTCACCAAAATTCACTAGACTCTGAGGTGGTCCCGGCGGATTGGAAATTAGCAAACGTGACACCACTGTTTAAAAAAGGAGGTAGGCAGAAAGCGGGTAATTATAGGCCAGTGAGCTTAACTTCGGTAGTAGGGAAGATGCTGGAATCTATCATCAAGTAAGAACTAGCGAGGCATCTGGATGGAAATTGTCCCTTTGGGCAGACGCAGCATGGGTTCATAAAGGGCAGGTCGTGCCTAACTAATTTAGTGGAATTTTTTGAGGACATTAACAGTGCGGTAGATAACGGGGAGCCAATGGATGTGGTATATCTGGATTTCCATAAAGCCTTTGACAAGGTGCCACACAAAAGGTTACTGCATAAGATAAAGATGCATGGCATTAAGGGGAAAGTAGTAGCATGGATAGAGGATTGGGTAATTAATAGAAAGCAAAGAGTGGGGATTAATGGGTGTTTCTCTGGTTGGCAATCAGTAGCTAGTGGTGTCCCTCAGGGATCAGTGTTAGGCCCAAAACTGTTCACAATTTACATAGATGATTTGGAGTTCGGGACCAAGGGCAATGTGTCCAAGTTTGCAGACAACACTAAGGATAAGTGGTAAAGCAAAAAGTGCAGAGGATACTGGAAGTCTGCAGAGGGATTTGGATAGGCTAAGTGAATGGGCTAGGGTCTGGCAGATGGAATACAGTGTTGACAAATGTGAGATTATCCATTTTGGTAAGAATAACAGCAAAAAGGATTATTATTTAAATGATAAAATATTAAAACATGCTGCTGTGCAGAGACCTGGGTGTGCTATTGCATGAGTCGCAAAAAGTTGATTTACAGGTGCAACAGGTGATCAAGAAGGCAAATGGAATTTTGTCCTTCATTGCTAGAGGGATGGAGTTTAAGACTAGGGAGGTTATGCTGCAATTGTATAAGGTGTTAGTGAGGCCACACCTGGAGTATTGTGTTCAGTTTTGGTCTCCTGAATTGAGAAAGGACGTACTGGCACTGGAGGGTGTGCAGAAAAGATTCACTAGGTTAATCCCAGAGCTGAAGGGGTTGGATGAGGGGGGGATCTTATAGAAACATATAAGATTATGAAGGGAATAGATAGGATAGATGCAGGCAGGTTGTTTCCACTGGCGGTTGAAAGCAGAACTAGGGGGCATAGCCTCAAAATAAGGGGAAGTAGATTTAGGACTGAGTTTAGGAGGAACTTCTTCACCCAAAGGGTTGTGAATCTATGGAATTCCTTGCCCAGTGAAGCAGTAGAGGCTCCTTCATTAAATGTTTTTAAGATAAAGATAGATCGTTTTTTGAAGAATAAAGGGATTAAGGGTTATGGTGCTCGGGCCGGAAAGTGGAGCTGAGTCCACAAAGGATCAGCCATGATCTCATTGAATGGTGGAGCAGGCTCGAGGGGCCAGATGGCCTACTCCTGCTCCTAGTTCTTATGTTCTTATGTTATGTTCTTCAGGGGCAATTTAGCGTGGCAAATCCACCTGCCCTGCCCACCTTTGGAATGTGGGGGAGAATGTGCAAACTCCACACGGAAAGTGACCCAGTGCCGGGATCGCACCCAGGTCCTCAGTACTGTAGGCAGCAGTGCTAACCACTGTGCAGAACGTCTTCATTATGTCATCTATGGAGGGAGTCGGGTCTGTAATGTACAGAAGTACGTCGTCCACATTAAAGTGATACCCGATGCTCCCGGCAAATATCCCTCCAATGATCAGAGGCCATTAGCGCTATACAGAGAAGCTCTATTGCCAAGACAAACAAAAGTGGGGAAAGAGGGCAGCCCACTAGTGCCCCAACCCAAGGGGAAGTAATCTGAGTGTAGATTGCCCTTACGAACGTTGGCATTTAGGGGCATTATATGACAGAGGAATCCAGGAGGCAGATTTATGGCTGAATCCAAACCTGGCAAGAATTCCAAGCAGACATTTCCATTCCACTTTATTAAATGCTTTTTCAGCGTCGGGGGATACTATAACCTTAGGCTCGTGCTGAGGGGGAATGAATAACGTTTAAAAGGCAATGAACATTGGCCCACAATGTCGGCCTTTCACAAAGTCTGTTTGATCCTCCAAAATTATGCCTGGGAGGCAAGACCCCAGAAGCTTAACATCCATGTTTAAAAGTGAGATGCGTCGATCTGAACCGCATTCAGCTGGGTTCTGTTTTTGAAAACTCACCACTATTCTTAGAATTCCCCCTATACCAAAAAGGGCCGACATTCTAAATGGTGATCAGGGATTCTCACTCCCCGACTCCGATGCAGGCTTCAGTGGGTGCTATTCAGGTCAAACTATGTTTTCAACTTATCCCCCGGTATAACCCATTCCTTCTGGTCTTCTTTAGATGTATTCGCTGATGAGCTCGGTTGCTGTGTCCTGTCTTTCCCATGTACCGAGCTGTGAGAGCTGACTCTGCTGACTTGTCTCTGAGCTGACTCTGCCTACTCTTTAAATTCTAATCTTCCTTAGATGTATTAGCTATTTTAGCTCGACTGCTTTGCCCTGTCTCTTTCCCATGACCGAGCTGACTGTAACCTGGCTCTGAGCTGCTTCTCTTGTTCCTTCTCTGATTCTCTCTGAGTTCTGGTTCTGGGTAGTTCCTGCTCTGGTCTCTCGGTTTATATATTTTTCTAACAGTTATTAAGTTTTTATGACGTTATTGTAAAGTAACATATTTCACTTTGATTGTAAAAAGTATCTTTGATCTAAACATTCTAATCCACTAAGTATTCATTCTGACATGACTTCATCTCATAGATCTGATTACATTGTTTCCTTTGTGATGTTCAAAATGCTTTGGTTTCAATAGAGTTGTGAATTTTAATTCCTGTCATTTCTATAGTTTTATTTTCCAATTATGTCCTCAGCTCATAATTTTGACTTTGATTTTGGCTTTGAATTATGTTTCTCGTAGACTGATAGTCTCCAGTTTTCTTTAATTTACCTGGTTTAGCAAATTTTCACACCTAGAATTATCACCAAATTCAACTGAACCTCATGCTTTCCTTTCCAGCTGCTCACTAAGATAGTTAATTTCAATGAAGGTGTGAAACATTGTTTTTGGCTTCATTCAAAATCCTGTTTGTCTTGTTTGCTGAGCCTGCTTGACCAAGGCTATCTGCAGTTTACAATCCTCTCCTGGCAGCTGCTGTTAACCCTTTGTGGGATATTTCCCTGTATCCTCCCATGTTTCTCTCAGACCAGATATTGCCAGACTTCCATGTTTCAAATGACACATCTTTCCATATTTTCAATTACAGTCCCTGTCCCCTTAAAGCAGCAAAGAAATAGAGAATTGAGTGAGGGTCTGAGACAATGAACCCTGAGACACTGGCTCATTAAACATATTTGCGTAATTTCAAGAAGGAATTAGATATAGCTCTTGGGGCTAAAGGGATCGAGGGATATGGGGGAAGGCGGGATCAGGGTATTGAACGTGATGATCAGCCATGATCATAATGAATGGTGGAGAAGGCTCAGAAGGGCCGAATGGCCTCCTCCTGTTTCTATTTTCTATCTATGTTTCTTTGTATCAAATATTAAGGGTACGAGCTGTTCCAAGAATATTTTGTAAAACTTGAGTTCTGTTTTACATTAAGATCCTGAATGTGGACGTGCAAGTCTCTTTCACAGAGGTAAATAACCTTTGAACTGTGTGTGTCAGGGGCTGGCAAAAGCTGAAGAATTGAAGCTTAAAGTGGAAGCATTTGTGATAAAACCTCCAGAGGCTTGTCCAGGAATCAGACCAGGAAAAGACTGCGACATTCCAGGATCAGAGCTGCATTCTCACAGGGAGCAAAAACTCCACCTGGTGGTAGAAAAGCAGAATCGCACGGACCTGGAATTCTTGGGTGAAACACCATCTGGTGGTTGAAGGATGGAATTGCGCCAACCTGTATCTCTTGACTAAATCTATTTTCTAGAGGCTGCAACCACAGCATGGAACACTCATCTCAAACCTACCCTTTAATCCCCATTTTATTTTTATCCCTGCCAACACTTATTTGTGTCTGTCTTGTGTGTATCTGTGGGTAGAGGGTGGTTTCATAGAATTTACAGTGCAGAGGAGGCCATTCGGCCCATCGAGTCTGCACTGGCTCTTGGCAAGAGCACCCTACCCAAGGTCAACACCTCCACCCTATCCCCATAACCCAGTAACCCCACCCAACACTAAGGGCAATTTTGGACACGAAGGACAATTTATCATGGCCAATCCACCTAACCTGCACATCTGTGGGACTGTGGGAGAAACCGGAGCACCCGGAGGAAACTCACGCACACACGGGGAGGATGTGCAGACTCCGCGCAGACAGTGACCCAAGCCGGAATCGAACCTGGGACCCTGGAGCTGTGAAGCAATTGTGCTATCCACAATGCTACCGTGCTGCCCTTGTGGGTCTTGCGATTAGGTAGTCTGGTAGACGGTTGTTTCCTTATATGTTCATCTTTTCTTCTTTTTATTAATGAACAGTTTATTAATGATTGACTTATGAATCTGGTGTCTGTAACTCATTGGAGCAGTCAAGGGTTAAAGATCTTTGGAAAATGCAAATTATTGGTTAATTCACTTACGTTGGGACTCTGGGGTCTGTGAAGCTGGTATTGACCATGCACTCGCCCAGGGTGTCATAATATAAATTGGGGGCTCGTCCGGGATTGGAAACGTTCAACTGTGAATTTGGGGGTACAGAGTAAATTACAAAAAGACACCAGGTTTGTTATAATATAACAAGATGGCTATGGAAACGGCTAAGACATTTTTCCAGGTGGACAACATATCCCTGGTATTTTTGGAGGAGCTTTGCAAAGACCCACTCATCGAATTGGCAAGGGAATTGAATCTGGTTGTACATGCTAGAGCTAAAAAGGTGGAGGTAATTGAGGTGACTGCTCAACATTTAAATTTGAAGGCAATGCAGCCCAAGCCAGATCCACGGTCAGTAGAATTGGCTACGATCCAGTTACAGGTGAAACAGTTAGAAATGCAGCAAAAACAGAGAGAAACAGAAATGAAGAGAGAGGAAAGAGCGAGCGAGCAAAAAGAAAAAGAAGTGGAGATGGAGATGAAGAAGCTAGAGTTAGAAAAAGGGGTGGGTAGCTTCCAGAATGTGAAGAGGAGCCTAGTCCGAGAACAGAACTTAGTGGTGATAACCCTGCAGAGTAAGTTGATGGGGAGGGCACAGGAAGTTTATGCTGCCTTGTCAGAGCAGAATTCCAGGGATTCTGACTGGGTGAAGATGGCTATTCTAGATGCATATGAATTGGTTCCTGATGCATATAGACAAAACCTCCGGAATTTGAAGAGACTGCCGGGGCAGACTTGTGCAGAGTTTGAGAGGATTATTAGAACAATATTAACAGTTGTTTACGAGCTTTGGATGTTGCAACTGCCTATGAGCCTCTGAGAGAGGTCCTTCTATTAGAGGACCAAGAGATTGATTAAGAGGGGAAAAATAGAATATGAGAATGAACTTACAAGGAACATAAATGCAGCCTGTAAATGTTTCTGTAAAAGGTAAAAAGAAAAAAGATTAGCGACAACAAATGTAGGTCCCTGATAATGGAGAACAGGACAATGGCAGAGCAGTTAAACAACTACTTTAGTTCTGTCTTCACAAATGAAGAAGACACAAATAACTTGCTCGGGAAGCAAGGGTCTAGCAAAAAGGAGAAATTGAAGGAAATTAACTTCAGTGAAAAAAAGTGCTGTATAACTTAATAGGACTGAAAGCTGGTAAATCCACAGGGCCTGATGAAGTTGTCACCTTCCAAAGTTCCGTAGATTCTGAAATGTCTCGGCAGATTGGAGCGTGGCAATTTAAAAAAAAAAAATTTAGAATACCCAATTCATTTTTTCCAATTAAGGGGCAATTTAGCGTGGCCAATCCACCTAGCCTGCGCATCTTTGGGTTGTGGGAGCAAAACCCACGCAAACATGGGGAGAATGTGCAAACTCCACACGGACAGTGACCCAGAGCCGGGATCGAACCTGGGACCTCGGCGCCATGAGGCAGCAGAGCTAACCCACTGCGCCACCGTGCTGCCCTAGAGTGGCAAATATAACTCCGCTATTTAAAAAAGGATTAAGGGAGAAAACAGGCAACGATAGACCGATTAGACTAACATCAGCAACAAGGAAAACAAAGAAAAGTATAGCACAGGATCAGGCCATTCGGCCCTCCAAGCCTGTGCCGATCATAATGCCCTAACTAAAAAAAAAACCCTTATGCCCTTACTCGGTCCGTATCCCTCTATTTCCTCCCTTGCTTTCATTAGATGGGGTATCGAGTATAAACCTCGCAAACTATGTTACAGTTATAGAGAACGTTGGTTAGGCCACATTTGGAATACTGTGTCCAATTCTGGTCACCACACTACCAGAAGATCATGGAGGCTTTGGAGAGAGTACAGAAAAGGTTTACCAGGATGTTGCCTGGTACGGAGGGTATTAGCTATGAGGAGAGATTGAATAAACTGGGATTGTTCTCCCTAGATAGACGGAGGCTGAGGGGTGACCTGATAGAAGTTTATAAAATTATGATGGGTATAGATAGGGTGAACAGTTGGAGTTTTTTTACACAGAGGGTGGTGGTGGCCTGGAATGCACGGCCAAGTGAGGTGGTTGAGACAGATACGTTAACAACCTTTAAGATTTATCTTGATAGACACATGAACAGACGGGGTATAGAAGGATACAGGCGGTTGGTTTAGATAAGACACATGATCGACGCAGGCTTGGAGGGCCGAAGGGCCTGTTCCTGTGCTGTATTGTTCTTTGTTCTATTCATGCACACATCCAGATGCCTCTTACTGTACCTAATGTGCTTCCACCACATCCTGTAGCAGCGCGTTCCAGGCACCCACCACTCTCTGCGTGAAAAAGTTGAGAACAAAGAACAATACAGCACAGGAAAAGGCCCTTCAGCCCTCCAAGCCCGTACCGGCCATGATACCACCCTTGACCAAAACCCTCAGCACTTCCTAGTGCCGTATCCCTCTATACCCATCCTATCTGTGTGTTTGTCAAGATGCCTTTTGAACGCCGTTAATGTATCTGCTTCCCCAACCTCTCCTGACAACGCGTTCCAGACACTCTCCACCCTCTGTGTAAAAGACCTGCCTCGCACATCTCCTCTAAATTTTGCCCCACAGACCTTAAACCTATCCCCCCTGGTGACTGACCCCTCCACCCTGGGAAAGAGTGCCTGCCCATCCACTCTATCTATACCCCTCACATCTCCCTTAAACTTTCCTCCTCTCACCTTGAACCTGTGACCCCTTGTAATTGGCACTTCCACCCTTGGAAAAAGCCTCTGACTGTCCACCCTGAATATACCTCTCATAATTTTGTCGACCACTATCAGGTCTCCCCTCAGCCTCCGTCTTTCCAGTGAAAACAATGCTAGTTTATTCAACCTCTCCTCATAGCCAACACCCTCGAGACCAGGCAATATACTGGTGAACCTTCTTTGCACTCTCTCTAAAGCTTCCACGTCCTTCTGATAATGTGGTCACCAGAACTACACGCGATACTCCAAATGCAGCCTAATCCAAATCTGACTCCATTTTTATACAAGATGGCTTTCACTCCATTGAAGGCAGCTCTTGGTTTTGCCAGTCCACACTCAGATCTTGGTACAGCTATTTGATATCTCGATGCTCTCTAGCCCAGCGAAGGACCTGTTCCTTTTCCTTGAAGGTATTAAATTGTTCAATAACTGCAAAAGGTGGATCTCCAGATTGAGGCTTTGGTCGCAAAGAACGATGGGCCTGGTATAATATTGGGGGGGTGTAGTCACACCCTTACCCACCATCTTGTGAAATGTGTCCGAAAAATATTCAGCACCCCACCCCCCCAACCGCCCAAGTGGACAGGCAGAAAAGGAATGGATGACTCCCAGATAGAGTGAATGCACCCAGGCAGGTAGTCTAGGAGTCACCTTGGCCCATATCCCACATTTTGGATGCTGCTAGGGAGATGATTTCTCTGGGGAATGCAGCACAAGCTAAGTCTATGAGTGGCCCAGCTGTACAGACCGGGAGGAAAACAAGAGTGTAGATGGGATTTAGAGCGGTTTCACAGGTCGGCGCAACATCGAGGGCCGAAGGGCCTGTACTGCGCTGTAACGTTCTCTGTTCTATGTTCGAAGAGTGGGATGTCAATAATGATGGGGCTTCTATCTTAAGTGGAACAGACAGGTAATTCTGTGGCCACAGATGTGACACGAGGGTGGCATACTGCCTCCCTGGTGCCAGAGCCAAGGATATCACTGA
Source organism: Scyliorhinus torazame (assembly GCF_047496885.1). NCBI lineage: Eukaryota > Metazoa > Chordata > Chondrichthyes > Carcharhiniformes > Scyliorhinidae > Scyliorhinus > Scyliorhinus torazame. The sequence goes on from NC_092717.1 coordinate 978,316, forward strand.
ACGGCTGCAGGACATTCTGAAGAGGGAGGGTCAGCACCAGAGGTTGTGGTCTATGTCGGTACCAACGACATAGATTAGAAAGGGGGTGAGGCTGAATATAGGGAACTAGGAAATACATTTTAAAACACAACCTTGAAGACAGTAATCTCAGATCACTCCCAGTGCCATGTGCTGGTGAGATCAGGAATTGGAGAACAGACCAGATGAACACGTGACTGGAGAAATAGAATAGGAGGGAGGAATTTAGATTTCTGAGGCATTAGAACCGATTTCAGGGGAAGATGGTGTCATAATATACACCAGTATATCATGGTGCAGACACACACACTGATGGACACACAGCGGGACCAATCAACACACCCAACACCGCAGCCAATCACCAGTTAGAGCACACGCACTATAAAGACAGGGGGCATCAGAGTTCCCGCTCATTCGGGATGCAGCCTCTCAGAAGGACAGAGCTTACAGCTTACAGCACAGATCCTCACCATGTGCTGAGTGCATAGACTGGTTAGGACAGGCATAGGTCTTTAGTTTAATCTAACATCGTGTTAACCCACAGTGAAAGTATGTTCAACAGTTTCTAACTTAATAAAATAGTGTTGCACTATTTTAAGTGTTGGTGGCCTGTATGTGTTCCACGGATCCAGAGCACCCAACACATCATGATACCAGGAGTTGAGGGATATTAGAACTTCTTAGACCTACCTGCAAGTGATCTGCCTTCCACCAGCATACAGCCATCCTGCAAAATGGACAGCGTCTGCCCGCCGCCGCCGCTCCGCATCACCGGTAACCTGGGGGCCAACTGGAAGATATTCAAACAACGCTTCCAGCTCTACCTTGAAACCACAGACCGGGAAAATGCCTCAGACACCAGGAAGATCGCTCTCTTCCTATCCACGGCCGGGGAACATGCCATCCACATTTTCAATTCTCTCACCTTTGCGGATGATGAAGATAAATCAAAATTCAAGACGGTCCTCCTCAAGTTTGACACTCACTGCAGCATAGAGGTGAATGAATGTTTCGAGCGCTATGTATTCCAACAGCGTTTACAGGGTAAGGATGAACCTTTCCAGTCCTTTCTCACTCCGCATCCTTGCGCAGTTCTGTAATTACGGCCCCACCTCCAACTCTGCAGAAAGATTTAGACAGTTTAGGAGAGTGGTCCAAGAAATGGCTGATGAAATTCAACGTGGGCAAGTGTGAGGTCTTGCACTTTGGAAAAAAGAATAGAGGCATGGACTATTTTCTAAACGGTGACAAAATTCATAATGCTAAAGTGCAAAGGGACTTGGGAGTCCTAGTCCAGGATTCTCTAAAGGTAAACTTGCAGGTTGAGTCCGTAATTAAGAAAGCAAATGCAATGTTGTCATTCATCTCAAGAGGCTTGGAATATAAAAGCAGGGATGTACTTCTGAAGCTTTATAAAGCATTAGTTAGGCCCCATTTAGAATACTGTGAGCAGTTTTGGGCCCCACACCTCAGGAAGGACATACTGGCACTGGAGCAGATCCAGCGGAGATTCACACGGTGATCCCAGGAATGGTAGGCCTAACATACGATGAGGATCCTGGGATTATATTCATTGGAGTTAAGGAGGTTGAGGGGAGATCTAATAGAAACTTACAAGATAATGAATGGCTTAGATAGGATGGATGTAGGGAAGTTGTTTCCATTAGCAGGGGAGACTAGGGCCCGGGGGCACAGCCTTAGAATAAAAGGGAGTCACTTTAGAACAGAGATGAGGAGAAATTTCTTCAGCCAGAGAGTGGTGGGTCTGTGGAATTCATTGCCACAGAGGGCGGTGGAGGCCGGGACGTTGAGTGTCTTTAAGACAGAAGTTGATAAATTCTTGATTTCTCGAGGAATTAAGGGCTATGGAGAGAGAGCGGGTAAATGGAGTTGAAATCAGCCATGATTGAATGGTGGAGTGGACTCGATGGGCCAAATGGCCTTACTTCCGCTCCTATGTCTTATGGTCCATGATACGCGACCAGATCGTTTTCGGTGTTCAGTCGGACCCCCTACGCCAGCAGCTCCTCAAGGTAAAGCAGCTCACCCTAACGGTTGCCATTGAGACCTGCGTGCTACATGAACACGCCACTAGTTGGTATTCCCACATCCAAGCGGCTGAAACGGCGCGGCAAGGTCCCCACGAGGCAGAACGGGTCCAAGCAATCGAGCAACTCCAGGGCCTCAGCCTGGATGAGGGCGGCCATTTCGCGCGCTTTTCGCAGACTCCCGCGCTTGTGCACACCGAACGAGGGGACGGCGACGTCGACGAACGTACTGTGCAGGCACGCACCACGTACTAGCGCACCACGCATGCGCGGTGCCGCAGCGAACGTACTGATGCTACAACGTGCAGCAACTGTGGCTCCGCCCACTTAAAGCGGCAATGCCCTGCCAAATCCCGACTGCCTGAGATGTGGCAAACTTGGCCACTATGGTGCTTGATGCAGATCAGCTTAGCCTGCCAACTCGTATCGCTCCGGCCAGCATCGCAGAAATGTCCGGGCCATTCAACCCACGGTCACCGAGCCCAATTCGGACCTGCTACCCGATATTGACACCGAGGACCCGAAGGTGCCTTTTCGAGTCGGTATCGTTACAAAAAACAGGGTGTCCCCGAAGCAAAGAATCCAGCCGCTGTCGGTATACAGCATCAATCCAGACGATGAGTGGTGTGCCACCCTGATGGTCAACCGGACCCAAATACGATTCCGCCTGGACACTGGTGCCTCCGCCAATCTCATTGCGCGGTCTGACCTCCAAAGCCTTTGTGTCAAACCAGCCATCCTCCCATCAGCCTGCCAGCTATTAGATTATAATGGCAATGCCATTGCTGCTAGCGGCTCGTGCCAACTTGAAGTGACGCACAGGTCACGCAAAGCCATCCTTCCCTTTGAAATCGTGGGCTCCTCGAAAGCCTCCCTGCTTGGCGCGCAGGCATGCAAGCTGTTGAACCTAGTTCAGAGAGTTCACTCTCTCTCTCCTGATGACACGTCTGCCTTTCAGGACACCGACTTCAGGACGCAGCTCGACGCCATCATCGACCAGCACCACGACGTCTTCGAGGGCATGGGCACGCTCCCGTACACCTACAAGATTTTATTAAAACCAAATGCCACGCCTGTGGTGCACGCACCTCGCAGGGTCCCAGCACCCCTTAAGGACCGCCTCAAGCAGCAGCTGCAGGACCTCCAGAACCAAGGAGTGATTTCCAAAGTCACGGAACCGACCGACTGGGTCAGCTCCATGGTGTGTGTAAAAAAGCCTTCCGGCGAGCTGAGAATTTGCATTGATCCCAAGGATCTAAATCGCAATATCATGAGGGAGCACGATCCAATTCCCAAGCGCGAAGAGCTCACATGCGAGATGGCTCGCGCCAAGCTCTTTACCAAACTCGACGCCTCAAAAGGATTCTGGCAAATCCAGCTCGATAAATCCAGCAGGAAACTTTGCACATTCAATACCCCCTTTGGCAGATATTGTTACAACAGGGTGCCGTTCGGGATCATATCTGCATCAGAAGTGTTCCATAGGATTATGGAACAAATGATGGAAGGCATTGAAGGTGTTCGCATCTATGTCGATGACATAATCATTTGGTACACCACCCCGCAGGAGCATGTTAGTCGCCTCCAGCGTGTATTCAGACGTATACATGAGCATGGCCTCCACCTCAACAGGGCCAAATGCTCCTTTGGTCAGACGGAACTCAAGTTCCTCGGGGACCACATCTCCCAATTGGGTGTGCAGCTGGATGCGGACAAGGTAGCTGCCATCACAGCTATGAAAACACCAGAGGACAAGAAGGCGGTCCTCCGATTTCTGGGCATGGTCAATTTTTTAGGGAAATTCATCCCTAACCTCGCCTCTCAGGAACCTGGTCAGGAAGACGACAGACTTCCAATGGCTCCCTGCCCACGAGCGCGAATGGAGAGAACTCAAAACAAAACTGACCACGGCCCCAGTCTTAGCTTTCTTTGATCCAGCAAAGGAGACCAAAATTTCGACCGATGCCAGTCAATCCGGCATTGGGGCAGTGCTCCTTCAACGTGATGAGGCCTCATCATGGGCCCCCGTTGCATATGTGTCACGTGCGATGACCCCCACGGAGCAACGCTACGCGCAGATAGGAAAGGAGTGCCTGGGCCTTCTGACCGGTGTGGTTAAGTTTCATGATTATGTCTGCGGACTTCCTCAATTCACCGTCGAGACCGACCATCGCCCGCTGGTCAATATAATACAGAAAGACTTGAACGACATGATGTCTCGCCTCCAGCGTATTCTTCTCAAGCTCCGGCAATACGGCTTCCAGCTGGTATACACCCCAGGCAAAGACCTCATCATTGCTGACGCTCTCTCCAGGTCAGTCAACACTCCGTGTGACCCAGCGGGATTTGTCTGCCAGGTTGACGCCAATGTGGCATTCGCGGCCTCCAATCTACCTGCCACGGATGAACGCCTCGTCCAAATTCACCGCGAGACGGCGGCTGACCCCTTGCTACAGCGTGTCATGCGCCACCTAACGGACGGGTGGCTCAAGGGCCAATGCCCTCAGTTCTATAATGTCAGAGATGATCTGGCGGTAGTAGGCGGGGTTCTTCTAAAACTGGACCGCATTGTCATCCCGCATAGCATGCGCCAGCTTGTCCTGGAACAACTACACGAGGGCCACCTTGGCATGGAAAAGTGCCGCCGACGGGCCCAAGAGGCAGTGTACTGGCCCGGCATTAATGAGGACATAGCCAACACAATGCTCAACTGCCCCACTTGTCAGCGCTTCCAGCCGGCCCTACCACGTGAGACCCTGCAGCCCCATGAGTTGGTCACGTCACCATGGACCAAGGTGGGCATCGACCTGTTCCACGCGCTGGGTAGAGACTATGTCCTGATCGTGGACTACTTTTCGAATTACCCGGAGGTGATACGGTTGCACGACATCACCTCGTCTGCAGTCATTCGTGCCTGTAAAGAAACCTTTGCTCGACACAGCATCCCACTCACGGTGATGTCGGACAATGGCCCCTGCTTTGCCAGCCAGGAATGGTCCAACTTTGCCAGGCAGTACAATTTTGCCCATGTGACATCCAGTCCCCTGTACCCCCAATCCAACGGCAAAGCGGAGAAGGGAGTACATATAGTCAAACGGCTCCTATGCAAGGCTGCCGATGCTGGGTCCGATTTCTACCTCGCCTTGCTGGCCTATCGCTCCGCCCCACTGTCCACTGGCCTGTCGCCAGCCCAGTTATTCATGGGTCGTACCCTGAGGACGACGGTGTAGAACAACAAAGAACAAAGAAATGTACAGCACAGGAACAGGCCCTTCGGCCCTCCAAGCCAGCGCCGACCATGCTGCCCGACTAAACTACAATCTTCTACACTTCCTGGGTCCGTATCCCTCTATTCCCATCCATGTAGTCCATCCATGTCCCAGACCTCGACCACATTCCGGTCCTTCGCCGGATGCAGCTGTCTCGTGCACAGCACAAGGCGGCTCATGACTCCCGTGCAGCTGATCTCCCTGCTCTGGCTCCAGGTGACAATGTCCGCATCCATCTTCCGGATGGTGGCTGGACTGCAACCGCTGTTGTCCTTCGGCAGGTGGCCCCCTGCTCGTTCCTGGTTCGTCTACCGGATGGCTCTATTCTGCGCTGCAATTGACGCGCCCTTCGTCTCGTTCCACGCTCGCCACGTGATCCTCCACTGTCGCCTCGCCCTCCTGCTGACCCTGCCACGGACTATGCAGAGCTCCCTGTCACTCTGCATCCCCCTGACTCTGACGCAGCATCCCCCCGTCCAGCCCGCTCCTGAACCGCCGGCTCTAGACTCACCCTTGAGGCGGTCAACCAGAATTTGTCGCCCACCTCAGAGACTAAATTTATGAACTTTGCGGACTTATGGACTCTCTGAATTGTTTTGTTGCTATGTTTGATCGTTTCCCTGGTTTGTATATAGTGTTGATCTCGTTATTCTTGTTGCATACTGCTTCTCTGCACCAGGCACCTTCCCATGTAAATAGCTTAGTTATCATGTACATAATCCTGTAAATATGTCTTCGCACCCCACACGTAGTTAGGAACATTATCACCATACATTATTTATTGCCACGCACATACATTCTTTTATAAAAGGGGGGATGTCATAATATACACCAGTATATAATGGTGCAGATACACACACTGATGGACACACAGCAAGACCAATCAACACACACAACACCGCAGCCAATCACCAGTGAGAGCACACTCACTATAAAGACAGGGGGCATCAGAGCTCCCGTTCATTCGGGATGCAGCCTTACAAGGACAGAGCTTACAGCTTACAGCACAGATCTTCACCATTTGCTGAGTGCATAGACTGGTTAGGACAGGCATAGGTCTTTAGTTTAATCTAACATCGTGTTAACCCACAGTGAAAGTATGTTCAACAGTTTCTAACTTAATAAATAGTGTTGCACTATTTTAAGTGTTGGTAGCCTGTATGTGTTCCACGGATTCAGAGCACCCAACACATCAGATGGGACCTGTACAAGTTGGACGGGTTGCACCCCAGCTGGTGTGCGGCCAATATCTTCACTGTGGCATTTGCCAGTGCTGTGGGAGATGGTTTACACTCAGAGACAGGAGTAGCAACCTGAACGGGGAGACATGAGAGGAAAAGAAAGATGGGAATTCAGGATGGAAAAATAGAAAGCAGAAGTGGAAGGCAGAGGAATCAAAGCCTAGACCAAATAACAGTAGAGCAAAGGAACAGGCCCTTTGGCCTACCAAGCCTGCACCGACCATACTGCCCATCTGATCTAAAACCTTTTCCACTTCCAGGATCCGTATCCCTCTATTCCCATCCTATTTGTGTATTTGTCAAGATGCCCCTTAAACATCACTATCGTACCTGCTTCTGATGAATGTGATATAAAATAGTAACTTTAACGATATTAGTTACTGTAATGTAGATATAGGCCGGTCTAATTCTAGTGAGTTCACAGACAAAGGATTTCAGAGAGCATGGCAAAGGAGGGGGGGATGGGGTGTTTAGAGTATGAGGAGAAAAGGATGCTGGGTAATAAGAGGCCAGGGGAAGGAATGAGAAGTGATCCAATTAGGATGTATGGCCAGGTCAGGAGGGGTATAGGATGACCTGTGGGAGTCGTGTGTGTGAAACTTGATGCCATTTGAATGTATTTGTAAAGATTTCTTTGTTTCCAACAGCACTCGATTCTGGAGACCGAGGAGACTGCTTGTGTTCTGGGTTTTTGTGAAACGAGTCAGACTTGCAAGTCGAATAAAAATAACTAATGCTATGCCTGCAAATCCATCTCGAGTTTTATTGAGGCCAGACTGACGGGTAAAGAATTTATTAATTTCTCACTTCCACCACCTCCTCCGGCAGCGAGTTCCAGGCACCCACTACCCTCTGTGTAAAAAACATCCCTCGCACATCTCCTCTAAACCTTGCCCCTCGCACCGTAAACCTATGTCCCCTCGTAATTGACTTTTCTACCCTGGGGAAAAAACATGTGATTATCCAGTCTAAACCTCGATCAGGTTGTCCCTTAACCTCCGTCATTCCAGTGAAATAATTTTGGTTTATCCAACCTCTCCTCATAGCTAATACCCTCAAACCTCTTCTGTACCCTCTCCAAAGCATCCACATCCTTCTGGTAGTGTGTATGCAATATTCCAAATGAGGCCTAAATAAGGTTCTGTACAGCTGCAGCATGACTTGCCAGTTTTTATACTCAATGCCCTGGCCGATGAAAGCAAACATGCCGTATGCCTTCTTGACTTCCTTATCCACTTGTGTTGCCCCTTTCAGTGATCTGTGACCTGTACACCCAGATCTCTCTGACTGTCAATACTCCTAAGGGTTCTACCATTTACTGTTTAATTCCCACCGGCATTAGACCTTCCAAAATGCATTACCTCACATTTGTCTGTATTAAATCCATCTGCTATCTCTCCGCCCAAGTCTCCAAACGATCTAAATCCTGCTGTATCCTCTGACAGTCCTCATCGCTATCCGCAATTCTACCAACCTTTGTGTCGTCTGCAAACTTACTAATCAGACCAGTTTTCCTCCAAATTATTTATATATACTACAAACAGCAAAGGTCCCAGCACTGATCCCTGTGGAACACCACTGGTCACAGCCCTCCAATCAGAAAAGCATCCTTCCATTGCCACTCTCTGCCTTCTATGACCTAGCAGTTCTGTATCCACCTTGCCAGCTCACCTCAGATCCCGTGTGACTTCACCTTTTGTAACTGTCTGCCATGAGGGACCTTGTCGAGACTTCCGGTTGCGGCTATGCAGAGCTAATTTACACATTCGGCGGCTCCCGCAAAAACGGACTTTTGGGCTCTTTTCAGGGCCCCCAATGGCACTTTTTCAACGTTTCCCGGTGTGGGAAGGAGTTAATAACAGCTCCCCGTCAGTATATGGCTTTATCTAGGAGCGGGGCGACAAAAAAGGTGGTGGTGGGCCCAAAGAAGGGTGGGAAGAAGGACAAAATGGCGGCGGGCGGCGACCAGGCAGCGTGGAGGCAGTGGGAGTTGCTGCTGCTAAGGTCAAGGAGGAGCTGGAGCGAGTGGGGGGGTCGAGACGGGGGTATGCCGCTGTGGGGAACGGGCCTGGTGTGGGGTGCGGGCGCGTGGCTGGCCGAGGAGGGGTCATGGCTCGTCGGCGGGGGAGGGGGGCGGGTAGCCCCCTGATCCGGCTGATAACCTGGAATGTAAGGGGACTGAATGGGCTGGTTAAGCGGGCCCGCGTGTTCGCGCACCTGAAGGGGCTCAAGGCGGATGTGGTTATGCTCCAGGAGACACACCTGAAGGTGGCAGACCAGGTAAGACTGAGGAAAGGGTGGGTAGGTCAGGTGTTTCACTCGGGGCTAGATGCCAAAAATCGAGGGGTGGCGATCTTGGTGGGAAAGAAGGTGTCATTCGAGGCGTCGAGCATTGTGGCAGATAATGGCAGTAGGTACATAATGGTAGGTGGTAAGTTGCAGGGAGAGAGGGTGGTACTGGTCAATGTGTATGCTCCGAACTGGGACGGTGCGGGTTTTATGCGGCGTATGTTGGGTCGGATCCCAGACTTGGAAGTGGGGGGCCTGATAATGGGGGGAGACTTTAACACGGTGTTGGATCCGGCACTGGATCGCTCCAGGTCTAGGACGGGTAGGAAGCCGGCGGCGGCTAGAGAGCTGAGGGGGTTTATGGACCAAATGGGAGGGGTGGACCCTTGGAGATTTGCAAGGCCGGGGGCTAGGGAATTTTCATTCTTCTCACATGTCCAGAAGGCTTATTCTCGAATCGACTTTTTCATTTTGAGTAGGGCGCTGATAGCGAGAGTAGAGGATACCAAGTATTCGGCAATAGCCATTTCGGACCACGCCCCGCATTGGGTGGACTTGGAGATGGGGGAGGAGAGGGACCAGCGCCCGCTGTGGCGCTTGGATGTGGGGCTGTTGGCGGACGAGGAGGTGAGCGAGCGGGTCCGAGGAAGTATAGAGAGGTACTTGGAGACCAACGACAACGGGGAAGTCCGAGTGGGGATGGTATGGGAGGCACTGAAGGCGGTGGTGAGGGGAGAGCTGATCTCCATTAGGGCCCACAAGGTGCGGAGGGAGCGGGGGGAGAGGGAGAGGCTGGTGGGGGAGATGGTGAGGGTAGACAGGAGGTATGCGGAAGAGCCTGAGGAAGGATTGTTGAGGAAGAGGTGCAGCCTCCAGGCCGAATTTGACCTGGTGACCACCAGGAAGGCGGAGGTGCAGTGGAGGAAGGCCCAGGGGGCGGTCTACGAGTATGGGGAAAAGGCAAGCCGGATGCTGGCGCATCAGCTTCGGAAGCGGGACACAGCTAGGGAGATCGGGGGAGTTAAGGACAGGGGAGGGAGTGTGGTGCGGAGTGGGGTTGGCATCAATGGGGTCTTCAGGGACTTCTACGAGGAATTGTACCGATCCGAGCTCCCACGGGAGGAGGGAGGGATGGGCCGTTTCCTGGACCAATTGAGGTTTCCAAAGGTGGAAGAGGGGCTGGTGGCGGGACTGGGGGCCCCGATTGGGCTGGAGGAGCTGATCAAAGGGATAGGAAGCATGCAGACAGGGAAGGCACCGGGGCCGGACGGTTTCCCTGTCGAGTTCTTGAAAAATATATGGACCTGTTGGGCCCGCTGTTAGTTAGGACCTTTAATGAGGCAAGGGAGGGGGGGCTTTACCCCCAACGATGTCCCGGGCACTGGTCTCCTTGATCCTGAAGCGGGACAAGGAACCCCTGCAATGTGGGTCTTACAGACCGATTTCCTTGCTAAATGTAGATGCCAAGGTGCTGGCGAAGGTCTTAGCCACGAGGATTGAGGATTGTGTGCCGCAGATCATCCATGAAGACCAGACGGGGTTTGTGAAGGGGAGACAGTTGAACGCGAATGTGCGGAAGCTTTTGAACGTTATCATGATGCTGGCGAGGGAGGGGGAGGTGGAGATAGTGGTGGCGATGGACGCTGAGAAAGCCTTCGATAGGGTAGAGTGGGGGTACCTGTGGGAGGTGCTGAAGAGGTTCGGGTTTGGGGAGGGGTTTGTCAGGTGGGTTAGGCTGTTGTACGAGGTCCCGATGGCAAGTGTGGCCACCAACAGGAGGAGGTCCGAGTACTTTCGGTTACACCGAGGGACGAGACAGGAGTGTCCCCTGTCCCCCCTGCTCTTCGCACTGGCGATTGAACCCCTGGCTATGGCACTGAGAGAGTCGAGGAGCTGGAGGGGGTTGGTGCGGGGTGGGGAGGAGCATAGGGTGTCGCTTTATGCGGACGACCTGCTGCTGTATGTGGCGGACCCGGTGGGAGGAATGCCAGAGGTAATGAGGATGCTTAGGGAATTCGGGGACTTTTCGGGGTACAAGCTCAATATGGGGAAGAGCGAGCTGTTCGTAGTTCAGCTAGGGGACCAGGAGAGGGGGATTGGCGAGCTCCCACTAAAAAGGGCGGAGAGGAGTTTCAGATATTTGGGTGTCCAGGTGGCCAGGAGCTGGGGGGCCCTGCATAGGCTTAACTTTACAAGGCTGGTGGAGCAAATGGAGGAGGAGTTCAAGAGGTGGGATGCGTTGCCGCTGTCCTTGGCAGGTAGGGTGCAGTCAGTCAAAATGACGGTGCTCCCAAGGATTTTGTTCCTGTTCCAGTGCCTCCCCGTGTTTATCCCGAAGGCTTTTTTCAGGCGGGTTAACAGGAGTATAATGGGGTTTGTGTGGGCGCGAGGGACTCCGAGGCTGAGAAGGGTGTTCCTGGAGCGGAGTAGAGATAGGGGGGGGCTGGCGCTGCCCAACCTCTGTGGGCACTACTGGGCCGCCAATGCGACGATGGTGCGCAAGTGGGTGATGGAGAGGGAGGGGGCTGCATGGAAGAGGCTGGAGACGGCGTCCTGTGTGGGTACGAGTCTGGGGGTGCTGGCAACGGCACCGCTGCCGCTCCCTCCAAGGAGGTATACCACGAGCCCGGTGGTGGTGGCGGCCCTCAAAATTTGGGGGCGGTGGAGGCGGCATAGGGGGGAAGTTGGGGCCTCGGCGTGGACCCCATTACGGGGGAACCACCGGTTCGCCCCAGGAAGAACAGGTGGAGGGTTTTCGGGGTGGCACAGGGCAGGTGTACGAAAGTTGGGGGACCTGTTTCTGGATGGGAAGTTCGCGAGCTTGGGTGAGCTGGAGGAGAAGTATTGGCTCCCCCCGGGGAACACCTTCAGGTACTTACAGGTAAGGGCGTTTGCCAATCGGCAGGTGGTGGAATTCCCGCGGCTACTGCCACAAACAGTACAGGACAGGGTGCTCTCGGGGGGGTGGGTGGGAGTGGGGAAGATCTCGGAAACTTACCAGGGGATGCAGGAGGTGGTGGAGTTGAAAGGTAAGTGGGAGGAGGAGTTGGGAGAGCAGATCGAAGAGGGGACGTGGGCAGATGCCCTAGGGAGGGTGAACTCTTCCTCTTCGTACGCGAGGCTCAGCCTCATACAGTTTAAGGTGCTGCACAGGGCACACATGATCGGGACAAGGAAGAGCCGGTTCTTTGGGGGTGAGGACAGGTGTGTTAGGTGCTCAGGGAGCCCAGCAAATCACACCCATATGTTCTGGGCATGCCCAGCGCTGGAGGAATTTTGGAAGGGCGTAGCGAGGACGGTGTCGAGGGTGGTAGGATCCAGGGTCAAACTGGGCTGGAGGCTCGCAATATTTGGGGTGGCAGAGGAGCCGGGAGTGCAGGAGGCGAAAGAGGCCGGAATTCTGGCCTTTACGTCCCTGGTAGCCCGGCGAAGGATTCTCCTTCAGTGGAAAGATGCGAGGCCCCCAAGCGTGGAATCCTGGATCAGCGATATGGCAGGGTTCATTAAATTGGAGAGGGTGAAATTCGCCTTGAGAGGGTCGGTACAAGGGTTCTTTAGGCGGTGGCAACCGGTCTTAGACTTTCTGGCAGAACGATAGACATTGGTCAGTGGCAGCAGCAGCTCGGGGGGTGGGGGGGGGTTTACTTTATTTTTGTTTAATTTACACTGGAGGGTCTGAGGGGGTGTATACACCTGTTGTGTTAAGTCGGGGTGTTAATGTTAATTCATTATTTAGGTACGGGGGGGGAGGGGTTTGGGGAGTTGCTTTTTTAGATTGTGTTTTGTACTTAATCCTGTTGGGTTCTTTTTTCTTTCTCATTTTGTTATTGATATTTTATGAAAACCTTTAATAAAAATTATTTTTTTTTTTAAAATGAGGGACCTTGTCAAAGGCAACATCTCCTCAAAAAACCCGATCATGTTATCAAGATTATCTTGCAATTGTGTCTGTCCGGTATCTGCTGTGATTGTGAACTTGCCTCCATTCACCTGATGAAGGAGTGCTCTGAAACCTTGTGATTTCAAATAAACCTGTTGGACATTAACCTGGTGTTGTGGGACCTCTTACTGTGCCCATCCCAGTCTAGCGCCAGTATCTCCACAGCATACTTAACCCGTCTCATTTTCCTGTGGTCCAATGTCTATTCTTGCCTCTCTCTTACCTTTTATATATTGGAAAAAAAACTCTTGCTATCTTCTTTTATATTCCAAGTACTGATCCAAGCTCTAAGTTCATCTGCCTTACCTGCTGTACTTCTCAAGTTGAAACAAATGCATTTCAGACCACCAGTCCCGCTGTGTTCAGCAACATCTTTCTGCTCTTCCTCCGTCTCTTCCTGATCCTATTCCTTTGTCCAGTTATTTTACCTTCTGACCTATTGCTCTGGTTCCCACACCCTGTCACACTAATTTAAACCCTCCAGTGTGACACTAGCAAACCTCCTAGTCAGGATATTGGTGCCCCTCCAGTTTAGGGGAACCCGTCCTCCATGTACAGGTCCCACCTGCCCCAGAAGAAATCCCAATGGTCCAGATACCTGAACCCTCCCTCCTACACCAACCTTTTAGCCACATGTTTAGCTCCACTGTCCTCCTATTTCTAGCCTCACTGTCACATGACACAGGAATCAATCCAAGATTACTACCCAAGAAGCTCTATTTTTTAACTTACTACCTATCTCCCTGAACCCACCCTGCAGGACCCCTAATTCTTCCTGCCTATGTTGTTAGTACCAATGTGTACCACGACTTCTGGCTGTTTACCCTCCCCCTTCAAGATGACTCGTGCCTGTTCAGAGACACCCTTGACCCTGGCACCATGGAGGAAACATACCATCCTGGAGTCTCTTTCACGTCCACAGAAGCTCCAATCTCTGCCTCTAACTATAGAGTCCCCTATAACTAATGCTCTTTTGTGCTTTGTCCCTCCCTGCTGAACATTAGAGCCAGCCGTGGTGTCACTGCTCTGGCTGCTGTTGTTTTCCTCTGATAGGCTATCCTCCAACAGTATCCAAAACAGTATACCTGTTAGAGAGGGTGACAGTCACAGGGGATTCCTGCACTGACTGCCTGCCCCTTCTAGTGATCACCCATCTGCCTGCCTGCGCTTTGGGTGTAACCACATCTCTAAAACTCCTGTCTATGATGCTTTCCGCCGCCTGCATGCTCCTAAGTGCAACCAACTGCTGCTCCAACCAATCCATGCGGTCTGTGAGGAGTTGCAATTGGGTGCATTTCCTGCAGATGTAGTTGTCCAGAATGTTGGAAGCATCACGGATCTCCCACATCGCCCAGGTGAAGCACTTTACCCGCTGACTGACATTTCTAGCACTAATTAATTAGTTTTAAAATGAATGCTTATTAAATTAAGTTACAATGAACTAAATGGTCCCTGGAGCTATATTTCATTTATAAATATTAAATGCTAAATACACTAATCTCCGTCCTCCGGTTTTTTCACTCTACTTAGTTAATGAAAGAGTACTTCAATTTTGTTTGCCTTGCAGCATACCAGGCTATTTTACAAAATATGATGTGTAAAAATGTTAATAATAATAATCTTTATTATTGTCACAAGTAGGCTTCCATTAACGCTGCAATGAAGTTACTGTGAAAATCCCCGAGTCGCCACACTCCGGTGCCTGTTCGGGTACACGGAGGGAGAATTCAGAATGTCCAATTCACCTAACAGCACGTCTTTCAGGACTTGTAAAAGACAAATCCAAGGGTACTGGGCAGAATTCCCCATCAGCCGACGCTGGAATCGCAAAACGCAATTGGGCGGAGAATTGGTTTTGGCGCTGAAATCGTGGCGGGCACCGGTTTAACGTCAAATCACAATTATCCGGCGCCTCGACAGCAGCGTCAATGCGTTCCACTCCGCACATACAGTAAATGGCATATCATTAGTGGGCCTGAGCCGGTATTTCCTAGGGCCTCCGCAATTCTCCGCCTCTGCAGGGGGCAATTCCCCACTGCGCGGTTCACTTGTGTTTTAAAAAATCGTGAATCATGCACTGTGGCTGCTGAGGGAGGGAGAGGGGGGACGGAAAGTTTCCAACACCGCCATAGCTTGTTGACAGTTGTGCCGCTGGCCGGGGGGCTTCTGCCAGGGTCGGGGTGAGTAGTGGGGATGGCCAAGAGGTGAGCTGTGGGGTCGGGATGGATGGGCATCGAACACCATTGGCATCGAACACCATTGCCGCAGCTTGCCAGGCAGCCATGTGGCTGCGCACGCTGTTAACAGCCACTTTGCCATGGGTCGTATGGGGCCCCTCCCAGGCGTCCCCCAGCTTCCTTCTGGCCCCAGCCAACCTATCAGCTGTGTGGGCGCGCTCCAGCACAGCCAGTGCCATCTTGTTGGCTGGGATGAGTGTGTGTGGGGAGTGTAATGTGTGTGTGGGGCTGGGATGAGTGTGTGTGGCGAGTGTAATGTGTGTGTGCGGCTGGGATGAGCGTGTGTGGGGAGTGTAATGTGTGTGTGCGGCTGGGATGGTGTGTGTGGGGAGTGGAATGTGTGTGTGCGGATGGGATGAGTGTGTGTGGGGAGTGTAATGTGTGTGAGCGGCTGGGATGGTGTGTGTGGGGAGTGGAATGTGTGTGTGCGGATGGGATGAGTGTGTGTGGGGAGTGTAATGTGTGTGAGCGGCTGGGATGAGTGTGTGTGGGGAGTGTAATGTGTGTGTGCGGCTGGGATGAGCGTGTGTGGGGAGTGTAATGTGTGTGTGCGGCTGGGATGAGTGTGTGTGGGGAGTGTAATGTGTGTGTGCAGCTGCAGCTTGTCAGCCTCCCGAGTGTGTCAATCACAGACCCGGCGAATCCCGCACTGTTTTTCATTAGAGTCGATTGTGCTCCACAAGGTGCCGGTGCCAGCCCCTCAATTGTCGCTATATTGGTCCAGGTGTGGCGCCAGCTTTGCTGTTGTGGAACTCCATGAATCCTGTCCCAGCATTCACATGGAGTCTCAGGAACGGAGAATTCCGCCGGCTGTATCTGAATGAATGAATCAATCACAATAAGGTCGATGAATTAACAGCGAAAATAGATGCATACGGTTACGATACGCATAGAAAATAGAAGCAGGAGGAGGCCATTCGGCCCTTCAAGCCTGCTCCGCCATTCATTATGATCATGTACGATCATCAAGTTCAATACCCTGATCCCGCCTTCCCCCCTTATCTTTTGATCCCTTTAGCCCAAGAGCTATATCTAATCCCTTTTTGAGATTACACAACATTTTGGCCTCAACTACTTTCTGTGGGAGTGAATTCCACAGATTCACCGCTCTCTGGGTGAAGACATTTCTCCTCACCTCAGTCCTGAAAGGTTTACCCCTAATCCTCAAACTGTGACCCCGAGTTCTGGACTCCCCCACCATCGGGAACATTCTTTCTGAATCTACCCTGTCTAATCCTGTTAGAATTTTATAAGTTTCTGTGTGATCCCCTCTCGCTCTTCTAAACTCCAGTGAGTATAATCTGAACCAACTTAGTCTCTCCTTATATGTCAGTCCCGCCACCCCAGGAATCAGTCTGGTAAACCTTCGCTGCGCTCCCTGCATAGCAAGAACATCCTTCCTCAGATAAGGACACCGAAACTGCCCACAATACTCCAGGTGTGGCCTCACCAAGGCCCTGTACAATTGCAGCAACACATCTCTTATCCTGTACTCAAATCCTCTCGCTATGAAGACCAACATACCATTTGCCGCCTTTACTGCCTGCTGTACCTGTGTCCTTACTTTCAGCGACTGATGCACGAGGACACCAAGCTCTCGCTGGGTATCCGCCTCTCTCAATTTACTTCAATTCTAATAATAATCTGCTTTCCTGTTTTTGCTACCCAAGTGGATAACCTCACATTTATCCACATTATACTGCATCTGCCATGCATGTGCCCACTCACTCAGCCTGTCCAAATCCAGCTGAAGCATCTCTGCATCCTCCTCACAGCTCACCCTCCCACCCAACTTTGTATCATCTGCAAATTTGGAGATAATACATTTAGTTCCCTCATCCAAATATTAATATATAATGCGGGACCCCATTAGTCACTGCCTGCCAATCAGAAAAAGACCCATTTATTTCAACCTTTTGCTTCCTGTCTGCTAACTAGCTTTCTATCCATCTCAAGACACTACCTGTAATCCCATGCACGTTAACTTTACAAATTAATCTGCTATGTGAGACCTTGTCGAAAGCCTTCAGAAAATCTATACAAACCACATCCACTGGTTCTCCCTGGTCAACTCTACGGGTTCTACTTCAAAGAATTCTAGTAGATTTGTCAAGCATCATTTCCCTTTTGTAACTGACTTGGCTACAGAGTGACCAAGGTTGGAAACTAGATATTCAAGGGTATTCAATACTTAGGAAGGACAAGCAAAAGGAAAAAGGAGGTGAGGTGGCATTGTTAGTAAAGGGTGAAATCAGTGAGAAAGGATATTGGCTCAGAGCATCTGGATGTTGAATCAGTCTGGGCAAAGCAACAAACGACTGAACTTGGTGGGAGTTTTCTAGTAGCATCCAAACATTGGTGGAAAGGTAAGGGATGGCATTAAACAGGAAATTAGAGATGCAGGTAACTTTAATCTACATATAAATTGGGCAAACCACGTTAGCAATGATAAATTGGCAGATGAACCCCTGGAGTGTGTACTGGGTGTTTTTTTGGACCAGTATGTTGAGGAACTAACTAGAGAACAGGTTATCCTAGGTTTGGGATGGGATTCAATGAAGCATTTTCGAGGTTCATTTGTGGTGGGTTTTTCAGGGAGTTTGCCGCCTGCATTGCCGGCAATTTGCCCACCGCTATCCAATGACACTTAGGGCGCAATTCTCCGGAAAATTCATGAGGACCTGTACTGATTGGCGCCTGGCTGCAGCCTCCCTGGGGAGGCCGGAGAATCGAGGAAGGCCTGTGTATCCCGGGTGAGTAGGCCTTCAGTAGGTTTACAGCCTACTTCCAGGAGCGCCGCTTGGTCCCACCCTATGTGGGTGGAGTTCCGGTTCGGGCGCCTCACGGGACTTGGGTGAATTCCGCGAGGGGCAGAGGCTGCCACGAGGCCTCTCCCCTGAAACTCCAGTCGTGTTGTGTTCTCGCTCGAGCTGCCGTATTGGGCAATGCAAAGAGGTTACTTCATAATCTTATTGTTTGGGGTCCTTTAGGGAATAGTGACCATATGTGATAAAATTCTTCATTGGATTAGAAAGTGAAGTAGCCCAATCCAAAACTAGGGTCCTAAATCTAAACAAAAGGAACTACAAAGACATGAGGGGTGAGTTGGTTGCAATCGATTGGGTAACTTCATTGAAAGCCATGATGGTAGATAGCCATTGGCTAATATTTAAGAAATGATGCATGCATTTCAACAGCTATACATTCCTTTCAGGCGCAAAAACACAACAGGCAAAGTGGCTAAACCATGACTAACAAATCCAAAGGGGTGTCATACAAAATTGCTCGTAAAAGTAGTAAGCCAGCGATTGGGAGCAGTTTAGAATTCAGCAAAGGAGGGCCAAGAGATTGATCAAGAGGGGAAAAATAGAATATGAGAATAAATTTGCAAGGAATATAAATGCGGCCTGTGAAAGTTTCTGTAAATAGGTTAAAAAAAAAAAGATTAGTGACAACAAATGTAGGTCCCTCAGTCTGAAATGGAAGAATTGATAATAGAGAACAGGACAATGGCAGAGCAGTTAAACAACTACTTTAGTTCTATCTTCACAAATGAAGAAGACACAAATAACTTACTCGGGAAGCAAGGGTCTAGCAAAAAGGAGGAATTGAAGGAAATTAGCTTCAGTGAAAAAAAGTGCTGTATAACTTAATAGGACTGAAATCTGGTAAATCCACAGGGCCTGATGATCTTCATCACAGGGTACTAAAGGAAGTGACCATGGAAATAATGGATGTTTTAGTTGTCACCTTCCAAAGTTCTGTAGATTCTGAAAATATCTCGGCAGATTGGAGAGTGGCAAACTATTTAAAAAAGGATCAAGGGAGAAAACAGGCAACGATCGACCGGTCAGACTATCAGCAACAAGGAAAACAAAAAACAAAGAAAAGTACAGTAAGAAGTCTTACAACACCAGGTTAAAGTCCAACAGGTTTGTTTCAAACACTAGCTTTCGGAGCGCTGCTCCTTCCTCAGGTGAATGAAGAGGTATGTACCAGAAACATATATATAGACAAATTCAAGGATGCAAGACAATGCTTAGAATGCGAGCATTTGCAGTTAATTAAGTCTTTACAGATCCAGAGATAGGGGTAACCCCAGGTTAAAGAGGTGTGAATTGTCTCAAGCCAGGACAGTTGGTAGGATTTCGCAGCACAGGCCAGATGGTGGGGGGTGAATGTAATGTGACATGAATCCCAGGTCCCGGTTGAGGCCGCACTGCTCAGACGAGGAGGAGCGTAACAGACATCTACAGACACTGAAAGATGCCCTCGTACGAACGGGATATGACGCTCGACTCATCGATCGACAGTTCCAACGCGCCACAGCAAAAAACCACACCGACCTCCTCAGAAGACAAACACGGGACACAACCGACAGAGTACCCTTCGTCGTCCAGTACTTTCCCGGAGCGGAGAAACTACGACATCTTCTTCGCAGCCTTCAACATGTCATCGATGAAGATTAACATCTTGCCAAGGTCATCCCCACACCCCCACTACTTGCCTTCAAACAACCGCGCAACCTCAAACAAACCATTGTTTGCAGCAAACTACCCAGTCTTCAGAACAGTGACCACGACACCACACAACCCTGCCATGGCAATCTCTGCAAGACGTGCCAGATCATCGACATGGATACCACCATTACACGTGAGAACACCACCCACCAGGTACGCGGTACATACTCGTGCGACTCGGCCAACGTTGTCTACCTCATACGCTGCAGGAAAGGATGTCCCGAAGCGTGGTACATTGGCGAGACCATGCAGACGCTGCGACAACGAATGAACGGACATCGCGCAACAATCATCAGGCAGGAATGTTCCCTTCCAGTCGGGGAACACTTCAGCAGTCAAGGGCATTCAGCCTCTCTCCGGGTAAGCGTTCTCTAAGGCGGTCTTCAGGACGCGCGACAACGCAGAATCGCCGAGCAGAAACTTATAGCCAAGTTCCGCACACATGAGTGCGGCCTCAACCGGGACCTGGGATTCATGTCACATTACATTCACCCCCCCACCATCTGGCTTGCGAAATCCTACCAACTGTGCTGGCTTGAGACAATTCACACCTCTTTAACCTAGGGTTACCCCTATCTCTGGATCTGTAAAGATTTAATCACCTGCTAATGCTCGCATTCTAAGCATTGTTTGGCATCTTTGAATCTGTCATAGAATCATAGAAGTTTACAGCATGGAAACAGGCCCTTCGGCCCAACCAGTCCATGCCGCCCAGTTTTTTACCATTAAGCTACCATTAAGCCCGCACTTGGCCCATAACCCTCTATACCCATCTTACCCATGTAACCATCTAAATGCTTTTTGAAAGACACAATTGTACCCGCTTCTACTACTACCTCTGGCAGCCCATTCCAGACACTCACTACCCTCTGAGTGAAGAAATTGCCCCTCTGGGCCCTTCTGAATCTCTCCCCTCTCACCTTAAACCTATGCCCTCTAGTTTTAGACTCCCCTACCTTTGGGAAAAGATGTTGACTATCTACCTTATCTATGCCCCTCATTATTTTATAGACCTCTATAAGATCACCCCTAAGCCTCCTACGCTCCAGGGAAAAAAGTCCCAGTCTATCCAGCCTCTCCTTATAACTCAAACCATCAAGTCCCGGCAACATCCTAGTAAATCTTTTCTGCACTCTTTCTAGTTTAATAATATCCTTTCTATAATAGGGTGACCAGAACTGCACACAGTTGACCAGAACTGCACACAGTGTCTATATATGTGTTTCTGGAACATACCTCTTCATTCACCTGAGGAAGGAGCAGTGCTCCGAAAGCTAGTGTTTGAAACAAACCTGTTAGACTTTAACCTGGTGTTGTAAGACTTCTTACTGTGCTCACCCCAGTCCAACGCCGGCATCGCCACATCAAAGAAAAGTACAGCACAGGATCAGGCCCTTCGGCTCTCCAAGCCTGCGCCGATCATGATGCCCTAACTTTAAAAAAAAAACTTCTGCCCTTACTCGGCCTGTATCCCTCTATTTCCTCCCTATTCAGATACCCATCCAGATGCCTCTAAAACTTGTTAATGTGCCTGCTTCCACCACATCCTCTGGCAGCGCATTCCAGGCACTGACACATCAATCACCTGGTATGGCTCATTCCCCAATACCAAGTCCAGTATGGCCCCCTCCCTGGTTGGATTGTCAACATACTGTATCAAAAAGCCCTCATGGAAACATCTAATAAATTGCTCTCCATCCGAGCCTCTGGCTGTCAGGGATTCCTAGTTATTATGGGGGAAGTTAAAATCGCCCATCACAACTACCCTGCTTTTTTTGCACATTTTCTATATCTGACTACACAACTGCTCCTCTGTCTACTGCAGGCTGTTGGGCGAGCGAGAGTACAGTCCCAACATTGTGATTTCAAAGAACAAAGAACAATACAGCACAGGATCAGGCCCTTCTGCCCTCCAAGCCTGTACCGGCCATGATACCACCCTTGACCAAAACCCTCAGCACTTCCTAGTGCCGTATCCCTCTATACCCGTCCTATCCATGTATTTGTCAAGATGCCTTTTGAACTCTGTTAATAACCTTCCACAACCTCCTCTGGCAACGCGTTCCAGGCACTCACCACCCTCTGTGTAAAAAACCTGCCTCGCACATATCCTCTAAACTTTACCCCACGGACCTTAAACATATTCCCCCTGGTGACTGACCCCTCCACCCTGGGAAAGAGTACCTGCCCATCCATTCTATCCATACCCCTCATAATCTTGTAGACCTCTAACAGGTCATCCCTCAATCTCCATCTTTCTAATGAAAACAGTCCGAGTCTATTCAGCCTCTCTGCATACCTAACACCAGACCAGGCAACATCCTGGTAAACCTCCTCTGCACCCTCTCCAAAGCCTCCACATCCTTCTGCGACCAGAATTGTGCTCAATATTCCAAGTGAGCCCTTACCAAAATTCTATACAACTGTAGCATGTCTTGCCAGTTTTTATACTCGATGCCCCGTCCAATGAAGGCAAGTATTCCGTATGCTTTCTTGACTACCTTGTCCACTTGTGTTGCCACCTTCAAAGATCTGTGGACCTGCACGCCCAGATCTCTCTGACTTTCCATATTCCTTAGAGTTTTGCCATTTACGGGAGATTTCCCCCCTGTGTTAGACCTACCAAAATGCATTACCTCACATTTGTCTGGATTAAACTCCATTTGCCATTTCTCTGCCCAGGTCTCCAACCTATCTAAATCCTGCTGTATCCTCTGACAATCCTCAACACTATCTGCCACTCCACCACCCTTGGTATCATCCGCAAACTTATTAATCAGCTGCGTTTTCCTCCAAATTGTTTATGTACACTACAAACAGCAGAGGCCCCAACACAGATCCCTGTGGAACACCACTAGTCACAACCTTCCATTCAGCAAAACACCCTTCTACTGCTACCCTTTGCCTTCTGTTACTGAGCCATTTCCTTATCCATCTTACCACCTCACCTCTGATTCTGTGTGCCTTAACTTTTTGTACCAGTCTGCCTTGAGGCACCTTGTCAAGGCTTTACTGAAGTCCATGTAAACAACATCCACCGCCCTCCCCTCATCAGTCATCTTTGTCACCACTTCAAAAAACTCGATCAAGTTAGTGAGGCCCGACCTCCCCTTCAGAAAACCATGCTGCCTATCGCTAAAGAGTCCATTTGTTTCCAAATGGGTATAAATCCTGTCCCTGAGAGTTCTCTCCAATAATTTATCTACTACTGATGTGAGGCTCACCGGCGTATAGTTTCCTGGATTATCCCTGCTACCTTTCTTAAACAGCAGTTCCACATTAGCTATTCTTCACTCCTCTGGTCAATGTTTCCCCCAGTCTCGACACTTACTGGCCTGCTGTTCCGGTTCCCAACCCCCCTGCCACACTAGTTTAAACCCTTCCGAACAGCACGAGCAAACCTCCCGCCCAGGATAATGGTGCTGCTCAGGTGCAACGCAGTTTCTTGTACAGGTCCCACCTTCCCCAGAAGACATCCCAGTGATCCGTATCCTCCCTCCTACACCAGCTCTTTACCCAACCTGTTTAGCTGACAATCTCCCTGTTCCCAGCCTCATTAGCATGTGGCACAGGGAGTAACCCTGAGATTACTACGTTAGAGGTCCTGCTTTTTAGCTCCTGACCTAATTCTCTGAATTGTCTTTGCAGGACCTCTTCCCTCTTCCTGCCTATGTCATTAGTTCCAAGGTGGACAATGGTCCCTTTTGTGGCCACAGAAATGTGCCCCTGACTATCAAGTCTCCTACTCCTATCACTCACTTGGACTTAGCCCGACCCTGCTCTACATCAGAACCAGTTGTGGTGCCACAGGCCTGGCTGCTGCTGGTATCTTCCCTGAGAGGCTATCCCCCCCCCCCCCCCCTCAACAGTATCCAAAGCGGTCTCCCTGTTTGAGAGGGGAATAGCGACAGGAGGCTCCTGCCTTACCTGCCTGCCTCTCCTGACGGTCACCCATCTACCTGCCTGAACCTGTGGTGTGACCACCTCCCTGAAGCTAGTGTCTATCACACTCTCTACTCCCCTATGCTCCGCAATGAATCCAGCTGCTGCTCCAACCGAACTACGTGGTCTGTGAGGAGATGCAGCTGGTCACACTTCCCGCAGACAGAGTTGACAGGGATGCTAGAAAGCGCCCCGATCTCCCACATCTGACAGGAGAAGCCTATCACTGCACTAACTGCCATCTCTGCCCTTGTACATTTAAGAAAGATAGAAGAATTAGAATCTTACCTTGCTTGTCTTCCTCACAGTGCCTTTTTTTTGTTTAGAGGAAGAGGAAGGGAGGGAAACACTAATTTAGTGTTTCAGGTTTAACCGCTCCTTGACACCAGTTCGTCAGCTACCCACAGTACATTCGAGGTGATGGAGTTGACTTCTCCCAGAATCCTCTTCTGCTGCCTCTGCTGGAGTCTATTATAAAGGATGTGATAACAGGAGACTGAGAAAATATCAACGGGATTAGACAAAGTTGATGAAAGAAAAATCATGCCTGACAAACCTGCTGGAGTTTTTGATAGGATGTAACGAGTAGGATAAGGGAAACTGGAGGATGTAGGTTATTTGGGTTTTTACAACGCTTCTGAGAAAGTCCCAGATAGGAGTTTAGTGAGCAAAATGAAAGCACATTGGATTGGGGGTAATGTGCTGGCATTGATTGAGAGGAGGAATAATTGGGCCTTTTTCAGAATGGAAGACACTGACTAATGGGGCATTAGTCCAGCATTTTGTTTTTAGTTCAGATTCCCTGCATCCAGAGCATTTTGCTCTTAGTTGAAAGCAAACATGCAGGTACAGCAAGCTGTTAGGAAGACCAATGGTATGTTGGCCTTCATTGCAAAATAATTTGAGTAATAATAATAATCTTTATTGACACAAGTAGGCTTACATTAACACTGCAATGAAGTGACCCAAGCCGGGAACCTGGATCCCTAAGGCTGTGAAGCAACAGTGCTAACCACTGTGCTACCATGGAGCAAGGATGTCTTACAGCAGCTGTACAGGGCCTTGGTGAGGCCACAGCTGGAGTATTGTGGCAGTTGGGGACCTTTTCTAAGAAAGGATGTTCTTGCCATGGGCAGAGTGTAGTGGAGGTTCACCAGACTGATTCTGAGGTAGCAGAGTGTAGTGGAGGTTCACCAGACTGATTCTGAGGTAGCAGAGTGTAGTGGAGGTTCACCAGACTGATTCTGAGGTAGCAGGATTGCCTTTCGAGGAGAGATTGGGTCGACTTTTAAAAAATTCTTTCTTGGAATGTGGGCATTTGCTGCCCATTCCTAATTGCCCTTTAACTGAGTGGCTATCCAGGCCATTTCGGGGGGGGGGGGGGGAGTGTGGGGGTAGTTAAGAATCAACTACATCTCTGTGTGTGTCTGGAGTCACATGTAGGCCAGACCGGGTCAGGACGGCAGATTTCCTTCCCTGAAGGGCATTAGTGAACCAGATGGGTTTTTACGACAATCGGCAATGGTTTCATGGTTATCATTAGACTTTTAATTCCAGATTTTTATTGAATTCAAATATGACCATCTGCCTAGGTGGAATTCAACCCCGAGTCCTAGAGCGTGACCCTGGGTGTCTGGATTATTAGTCCAGTGGCAATACCATTGCACTGCCTCTCTGCCTGAGCTGTATTCACTGGGGTTAGGAGAATGAGAGGGAATCTCATTGAAACGTATATAATGCTGACAAGATTGGACAGACTGAGTTCGGAGATGATGAGCACGACTTAACGACCTTGGCGTCCGACTTGGCATCGGGACGAGGTGGTTGAAACGCACAAGAGGCCTCTCGTGAGATTTGCGACTCTCAAAACGCTGCTCAAAATTTAATGGATCTCGCTAGACGTTGCAATCTGGATCTCGCCCTCACTGCATATTTAAATGAGTCATTAAGCTCGCCAGGGCGCTGTTTAGTACTGGTTTCCACAAATGTAGACCGCAGTCCCAGTGGCACTTGGGGGTCTCCAAAGCCTGACGAAACCCCCAGGTGATCGGGAACAGGGCAGTAGGGCACCTTGGCACTCTCTCAGGCACCTGGGTACCTTGTCACTCCGAGCCTGGCACCTTGGCAGTGCCACCTTGCCACTGCTGCACTGCCCAGGTAGCACTGCCGGGGTGACAGTGCTACAGTGTCTGGGTGCCAGCCTGGCACTGCCAGGGATGAGGCCCAGGGGGCCCTTACCAAATAGAGGGGGTGAGGGAGTGTTTCCGAAGGCCTCCCTGAGGTTCGGGGGGGGGGGGGGGTCAGAAACAGGGTGGGGGGGGGGGGGGGTTGGGGGTGGTGAGATCAGGGCCGTGGGACAAAATGGAACCCTGACCTGTGAGGAGCCTTTCCCGCTG
Source organism: Scyliorhinus torazame (assembly GCF_047496885.1). Lineage (NCBI taxonomy): Eukaryota > Metazoa > Chordata > Chondrichthyes > Carcharhiniformes > Scyliorhinidae > Scyliorhinus > Scyliorhinus torazame. Next base: position 1,004,216 of record NC_092717.1, read on the forward strand.
TGCCCGTCAGGAAATGATTCGAAGTGTGGCCTCGGCAGAGAGACCCCCCCCTCCCCCGAGTCCAACAGCAAAGTGCCATTGATTAGCGCAGAGAAACACCCGACTAAACGTGCACAAAACTGGACACATTTCTTCCAGTTAAATCACGCCTGATGTCTCCACTAGCTGAGGGGCTCGTGGATCATGGTGTCAGGATAGGGAAGGCCATTTAGTACAGGGATGAGGAAAAATTCCTCCACTAGGAGGGTGGCAAACGTGTGGAATTCTCCACCACGTAAGTCTGTGGAGGCCAGATCGCTGAATGTAGTTGAGAAAGAAATAGATAGATTTCTAGACACTAAAGATGTCCAGAGGTTTGGGGAGAGTGCGGGAGAATATCATTCAGTTAGAGGATCAGCCATAATGACATTGAAGTCCATTAATGGAAGTTAAAAGCCAGGCCAGACAGAGTTGTCATCTTTGGTTTGTTGCCGGTGCCACGTGATAGCGAGGCTAGGAATAGGGAGAGAGTGCAGTTGAACACGTGGCTGCAGGAATGGTGTAGGAGGGAGGGCTTCAGGTATTTGGATAATTGGAGCGCATTCTGGGGAAGGTGGGACCTGTACAAGCAGGACGGGTTGCATCTGAACCAGAGGGGCACCAATATCCTGGGAGGGAGGTTTTCTACTAATCTTCGGGAAGGATTAAACTAATTTGGCAGGGGAATGGGAACCGGATTTGTAGTCCAGCAACTAAGGTAGCCGATATTCAGGACGCCAAAGCGTGTAGTGAGGCAGTGGGGAAGGGAACACTGACAAAGGAGTGTTGCAGGCACGGAGATGGGTTGAAGTGTGTATACTTCAACGCAAGAAGCATCAGGAATAAGGTTGGTGAACTTAAGGCATGGATCTGTACTTGGGACTACGATGTGGTGGCCATCACGGAAACTTGGATAGAAGAGGGGCAGAAATGGTTGTTGGAGGTCCCTGGTTATAGATGTTTCAATAAGATTAGGGAGGGTGGTAAAAGAGGTGGGGGGTGGCATTGTTAATTAGAAATAGTATAACAGCTGCAGAAAGGCAGTTCGAGGAGTATCTGCCTACTGAGGTAGTATGGGTTGAAGTCAGAAATAGGAAAGGAGTAGTCGCCTTGTTAGGAGTTTTCTATAGGACCCCCAATAGTAACAGAGATGTGGAGGAACAGATTGGGAAACAGATTTTGGAAAGGTGCAGAAGTCACAGGGTAGTAGTCATGGGTGACTTCAACTTTCCAAACATTGAGTGGAAACTCTTTAGATCAAATAGTTTGGATGGGGAGGTGTTTGTGCAGTGTGTCCAGGAAGTTTTTCTAACACAGTATGTAGATTATCCGACCAGAGGGGAGGCCATATTGGATTTGGTACTTGGTAATGAACCAGGGCAAGTGATAGATTTGTTAGTGGGGGAGTAATGGATTTAGTAATGGAGAGGGATAGGTGCGTGCAACAGGGCAAGGTTTACAATTGGGGGAAGGGTAAATACGATGTCAGACAAGAATTGAAGTGCATACGTTGGGAACATAGGCTGTCAGGGAAGGACACAAGTGAAATGTGGAACTTGTTCAAGGAACAGGTACTACGTGTCCTTGATATGTATGTCCCTGTCAGGCAGGGAAGAGATGGTCGAGTGAGGGAACCATGGTTGACAAGAGAGGTTGAATGTCTTGTTAAGAGGAAAAAGGAGACTTATGTAAGGCTGAGAAAACAAGGTTCAGACAGGGCGCTGGAGGGATACAAGATAGCCAGGAGGGAACTGAGGAAAGGGATTAGGAGAGCTAAGAGAGGGCATGAACAATCTTTGGCGGGTAGGATCAAGGAAAACCCCAAGGCCTTTTACACATATGTGAGAAATATGAGAATGACTAGAGGAAGAGTAGGTCCGATCAAGGACAGTAGCGGGAGATTGTGTATTGAGTCTGAAGAGATAGGCGAGGTCTCGAACGAATACTTTTCTTCTGTATTTACAAATGAGAGGGGCGATATTGTTGGAGAGGACAGTGTGAAACAGATTGGTAAGCTCGAGGAAATACTTGTTAGGAAGGAAGATGTGTTGGGCATTTTGAAAAACTTGAGGATAGACAAGTCTCCCGGGCCTGACGGGATATATCCAAGGATTCTATGGGAAGCAAGAGTGAAATTGCAGAGTCGTTGGCAATGATCTTTTCGTCCTCGCTGTCAACAGGGGTGGTACCAGGGGATTGGAGAGTGGCGAATGTTGTGCCCCTGTTCAAAAAAGAGACTAGGGATAACCCTGGGAATTACAGGCCAGTTAGTCTTACTTCGGTGGTAGGCAAAGTAATGGAAAGGGTACTGAAGGATAGGATTTCTGAGCATCTGGAAAGACAATGCTTGATTAGAGATAGTCAGCACGGATTTGTGAGGGGTAGGTCTTGCCTCACAAGTCTTATTGAATTCTTTGAGGAGGTGACCAAGCATGTGGATGAAGGTAAAGCAGTGGATGTAGTGTACATGGATTTTAGTAAGGCATTTGATAAGGTTCCCCATAGTAGGCTTATGCAGAAAGTAAGGAGGCATGAGATAGTGGGAAATTTGGCCAGTTGGATAACAAACTGGCTAACCGATAGAAGTCAGAGAGTGGTGGTGGATGGCAAATATTCAGCCTGGAGCCCAGTTACCAGTGGCGCACCGCAGGGATCAGTCCTGGGTCCTCTGCTGTTTGTGATTTTCATTCATGACTTGGATGAGGGAGTTGAAAGGTGGATCAGTAAATTTGCAGACGATACGAAGATTGGTGGAGTTATGGATAGTGAGGAGGGCTGTTGTCAGCTGCAAAGAGACATAGATAGGATGCAGAGCTGGGCTGAGAAGTGGCAGATGGAGTTTAACCCTGAAAAGTGTGAGGTTGTCCATTTTGGAAGGACAAATATGAATGCGGAGTACAGGGTTAACGGTAGAGTTCTTGGCAATGTGGAGGAGCAGAGAGATCTTGGGGCCTATGTTCATACATCTTTGAAAGTTGCCACTCAAGTGGATAGAGCTGTGAAGAAGGCCTATGGTGTGCTAGCGTTCATTGACAGAGGGATTGAATTTAAGAGCCGTGAGGTGATGATGCAGCTGTGCAAAACTTTGGTAAGGCCACATTTGGAGTACTGTGAACAGTTCTGGTCGCCTCATTTTAGGAAGGATGTGGAAGCTTTGGAAAAGGTGCAAAGAAGATTTACCAGGATGTTGCCTGGAATGGAGAGTAGGTCTTACGAGGAAAGGTTGAGGGTGCTAGGCCTTTTCTCATTAGAGCGGAGAAGGATGAGGGGCGACTTGATAGAGGTTTATAAGATGATCAGGGGAATAGATAGAGTAGACAGTCAGAGACTTTTTCCCCGGGTGGAACAAACCATTACAAGGGGATATAAATTTAAGGTGAATGGTGGAAGATATAAGGGGGATGTCAGAGGTAGGTTCTTTACCCAGAGAGTAGTGGGGGCATGGAATGCACTGCCTGTGGAAATAGTTGAGTCGGAAACATTAGGGACCTTCAAGCAGCTATTGGATAGGTACATGGATTACGGTAGAATGATATAGTGTAGATTAATTTGTTCTTAAGGGCAGCACGGTAGCATTGTGGCTAGCACAATTGCTTCACAGCTCCAGGATCCCAGGTTCGATTCCGGCTTGGGTCACTGTCTGTGCGGAATCTGCACATCCTCCCCGTGTGTGCGTGGGTTTCCTCCGGGTGCTCCGGTTTCCTCCCACTCTCCAAAGATGTGCAGATTAGGTGGATTGGCCATGATAAATTGCCCTTAGTGTCCAAAATTGCCCTTAGTGCTGGGTGGGGTTGCTGGATTGTGGGGATAGGGTGGAGGTGTTGACCTTGGGTAGGGTGCTCTTTCCAGGAGCTGATGCAGACTCGATGGGCCGAATGGCCTCCTTCTACACTGTCAATTCTATGATAATGTATGATTAATCTAGGTCAAAGGTTCGTCACAACATTGTGGGCCGAAGGGCCTGTTCTGTGCTGTATTTTTCTGTGTTCTATGTTCTATGTTCTATGAATGGCGGCGCAGGCTTGATGGGCTGAATGGCCTACTGCTGCTCCTATTTTCTATGTTTTTAATCTGGGTCTGGAAGCTGTTTACCCAGCTGAATAGACTTAACTGGAAATTTTAAAAATGATCCTAGCTTTCTGTATTTGGTCCTTATTGTGGTGGCTTGAGTAACAATCTGGAGGCTTCCACTGGCAACAAAGGGGTTTATTAACAAAAGGCAAACGCTGGTCTATTTACAGGCACAGGGTCTTATGTCTTTGGCTTTGGGCTCCACTCTGCCCAGGCCCCTCCTCCCAGGGCCCAGCGCTAACTCACTGTTGTCTGGGGTTTACACGCTCCCATATGGTTGGCCTCAAGCTGGCCACGTGGTCCGCCAGACCGCCCCTTAATGGGACCGTACTGCAACATCTCCACCCCCCCTTAAAGTCCCTTATTACATTTTACACAATATCTATGCACAAGTACGACATACATGGCAAAAAATATCAGGTGAGAGAGTATTCATCAATGAGTCAGTCAGTCTGTGGACCTTCGAGTTCTCCTGGACGTCAATAGTCCTCTCACATGCTCAGCAGCCTCTGAGGCAAGTGGCCGGTGACAGTCCAGGAGGCACTGATCGGGGAGCAGGCTTGACTGGCTTCCAGCGGTACAGCTGCTTGGGTTGACCCGGGAGTTCTCAGCTCCCTCTGCTCAGGAACACTCACAGTAGTGTCAACACCAGTGGGACCCGCATGTGTTGCCGCACCACCCCCCCCCCACGCCCCCTACCCCCAACCCTCCCTCCCGCACATCACGGCTCCTCAAATGGTCAATATGTTTTTTGACGGCCCTTCCATTTACATTCACCACGTATGACATGGGCCCCGACAGGGACACATTCTGCCCGGCTAATCATAGTAAGCCCGAGGCAAACTTAAGACCAGGTCCCCTACCCAGAATGATCTGTCGACCTTCTGCATAGCCCCTTGATTTCTGTGGGAGGCCTGGCACCCCTCCATCCTCCCAGCCAAGTCAGGAAACATTAAATCCAAACGGGTTCTGAGGCGATGGCCCATCAGCAACTTGGCGGGTGTGACCCCCCATGGTGGTGTGGGGGGGTTTGAGTTGTATGATTACAGAAAATTAGCAAGGCGTTGGTGCTGAGATTTGTCGGATTGTTTCCTCATGGTGTTTGAACAGCCATTTCGGCCAATCCATTGGTCGCAGGATGGTATGAGGCTGTCCTGGTGTGGCATATGCCATTAACTCCAACAAAATTCTAGAAACCTCCCCTGTGAAAGGGGTGCAGGTGTCAGATACAATGGATTCTGGCAGACCATGTATAGCGAAAATCTGGCGTAAGGCGTCCACCATAGCTGCCGAGTTCAAAGTACCCACCCCTTGTATAGACAGCCACTTGGAGTGGACATCCACCAACACCCCCAGGATAGGGCCCGTGTAGTCAATGTTGATCCTGGTCCATGGGCGACCTGCACATTCCCAGGGGTGGAGTCTGGCCGATGGAAGCAGAGATTGTTCAGCCTGACAGGGGATACATTGCTGTAACATTTCTCTGATGGCTTTATATTCTTGACCAACATATATATCTGCGTGCTGTTTGCCCTGGATAGGCAACTCCTGTAAGAGAGGGATCTCTGGCTGGTGGTGGAACAACATGAGCCCCATAAGATCATCCCATCCGCACAGGTCAGTGCACCTTTGTGGGTTAAATAGGGCCTTAGGTGCTTGGACTTCTCATAGTGCCACCCAGACTGTATCATCCACTTCACTTTTGCCAATATGGGATCCCACTGGATCCAGTTATGAATGTGGCCAGCCGACACTGGCAAGGTATCGAAGAAAGTCAAGGTCAATATGATCTCCTGGTGTACTGGTGGAGGTGGCACGGGGGAGGAGGAGTTGGCTCAACGCACCTGCACAGGCAATCTGCGCGCGAACAGAGCACAGAACGGGAAGATCTGTTTGCGCATGCGCGAGAGTCCGAGCACGCGCAATTGCAAAAAGGCCCCAAGTACAGGAACAGCGATCTGCGCATGCGCAATCGCTTCCTATGACCTACGTCACACACTTCATGACGTCAGAGGTCCCGGACTACGCCCCCTTAAAGGGGAAATGTCCCAAAACACGAAAAAAAAATTTAAAGCCTCAAAAACAGATTCTTTCACCTGGAACGACAGCACAATGCCTGAAATTTGACAGTAGCTGAAAGGAACCTCCGCAGAACCCTGCAACAAGCAGTAAGCACCGCCCAAAGAGATGGCACAGTCCTTGAAGATGATGACTCAGACCTTGAATTCTTCTTTGGACATCGCGAGCCCAATGCCAGCTCCGACACAAAATGTGATGCTATGGTTCTAGAAGACTACGACTCAGACGAAGATTTCACCTTGGGAGACTACCCCAGTACCAAATCCGAACCGCAACTAGAGGGGTTGTACTTTGAAGACCCCGACGACGAGTTCTTCGGATTTGAGGATCTTCAGCCCAGCAGAAATGACATCCCGCCTCGTGAGTGCAGGATGATGCTGCAGCCTGACACCAAGAGACAGAGAACGGTACAAGCCCACAGAGAGCGGCCTGCTACCTCACGGAGAGTGGTCCACGCACCGTGAAGGGTCTCCGGCTCCACACAGAGAGTGGTCCACGCACCACAAAGGGTCCCAGCCTCCACACAGAAAGCGATGAAAGACTCCACAGCGAGACAACTGCACGTCTCCACACAAGAAGTGATTCCAGTGACACAAGCCTCCACAGCGAGCTTGTGGACAGATTCCACGATAGAAGCAACGCATGAACAAGAAGTGACTCGAGTGACACAAGCCTCCACGGAGAGCTCATGGACAGACTCCACGATAGAAGCAACGCAAGGCTCCAGAGCGCAGTCCGTGCATGAACAAGAAGTGATGACAGTTTCCACAGAGAGACCAATGCACGATTCCACACAGGGAACGCTGCAAGACTCCACAGAGGGAGTGATACAAGCCTCCACAGCGAGCTCGTGGACAGCCTCCACGATAGAAGCAATGCAAGACTCCAAAGCGCAGTCCTTGCATGAACAAGACCATGAAGGTCTAGCAACCTCCTCTGAGCAACCAGCAGCAGACAATGCAAGTCTGCCACGCTCAAGTGAACAACAGAAAGACTATGACAGTCTGCCATGCTCAAGTGCACAGCAAGCAGACTATGACAGTCTACCACGCTCCAGTGAACAAGAAGAAGACTCTGACAGTCTACCCAGATTATTTGAGCCACCAGAAGAAGACTCTGACAGTCTACCCAGCTCAAGTGAAGGACAAGAACACACTGAGGCTCTACCCACTGTATGTGAGACAGGTGACGACGGCATCCCACTTCCCATACCAGATATGCAACGTGACAGACCTAAGCTAGAATGTACCGAGGCACTCGACAATCACAGTGAGACTGCTGGTGACTCCGGTGACACCACGTTACTTCAAACCTCATTCGCTCGAGCCTCTCCACAAGCAAATGCATTCCTGAATGTTTTGACTCCGGATGTGGAGCATCAAGAAACTTCAGAAGATGCAAGTGAACCTGAAATGACTCCGGAAGGGGAGCATCAAGAAGCCAAAGCTGATTCAGGTGAACCAGAAAGGGCTGCAGACGGGGAGCATCGACAAGCCAAAACTGACTCAGGTGAAACAGACCAGACCCCAGACGGGGAGCATCAACAAGCCAAAGCTGATTCAAGTAAGCCGGACATGACTCCAGATGGGGAGCGCTGCGAACTCAGTGACGGCACGCTCAAGGAGACAGCAGAAGCCACAAATCACGCTGACACGAGTAACTGTGTGAAGGACTCGTATTATCCACAGAGTGGTCCTTGAGCGCAGCAAACACGGCAACAAAACCAACCACCACAACAACAACATCAAAGACAATAGCAAGAAGCGTACCAAAGGCAACAACGTCGACAACGAGCGCGACAAAAACAACACCAATGGAATTACGACTGGAACAACGTGGTACAACTCTGCAAATGAGGGACACTGTTACTGCTCAGCTCAGTACAATGACATGCCATGGCAGGACGATGCATCTTACCAATTCATGTTTGCTGCACTACCAACCGGCAACCTGGCTTTCAGGACAGATGCCATCAAGAATTACCACCACAAGCAACGCAAGAAAAAAAGAGTCCAAATCCGACAACGAAGTGATGTGACCACTTCTTGGTTCCTTCAGCACAGGGACACTGATGGCGTTTACAATGCAATGCCACCATCAACATCACCAACTCACCAACCAAACAAGAAAGCCACTCGACCATAATAATTCATGAAATTTGGACTCATGCATATGATTTGGACTCATTGTTTAATGATCGCTTGTACAGAGTATCACTCATCTACCTAGTTTGTTCAATTTTCTTTAACACTGTACAGAAAATATGTAACACGAAAAAAGGGGGGATGTGGTGATATACATCACTGTAAGTACACAAAGGGTTCATGTAAATACACTACACCTAGCTAGACACTAGAGGGAACACCAGAGACAATACACACAGACAGTCAGACAATAGGTCAGTAGGATAGGACACGACCAATGGGCAGTCACAATAAACACTGAGGTGACACTACCCCAGGAGGGCATTACGCCAACCCATATAAAAGGACACATCACACATGCTCAGTCTATTTCCAGTGGAGACACTCAGTGAGTACAGACACAGGGTTGATTGAACATCACTCCCACCACATGGATTGTAGCAGACTGGTTTGTTAGTCTGAGTAGCTATAGCAGGATTAACAGTAGAGTCGAATCCAAGTAGGAGAATTGTTAATAGTTTAGTAAATGTGTTAAAGCTGTCTCCAAGTCTGAACCTTCCTTTGTCAGAGTACACATCAAGGAAGCAGCTTATGCTACGACAAGGGCATAACAAAACATGGTTCCAGTGAGTAACTGTTAAAATCCATATAGCTCAACTCACCAAAACAGTGACAACCAGCAACAAAAGCCAGGCAAGATGATGTTCGGGATTCCTATTCCACAGCAGCTCCAGTACCAAGGCAATCTCAGTGAAAACTGGCGTTGGTTCCGGCAGAGATTCGAGATCTACCTGGTCGCGTCCGACCTAGATGGCGTGGCGGATGCAGAGAAAATAAAGCTTCTACTTACCATCGCGGGTCCAGAAGGAGCTGAAATCTTCCAGACCTTCAAATACTCAAAGGGGCAAAACAAGAGCGATTTCCAGACAGTCCTGGACAAATTCCAATAATTCTGCGAGGAACATACAAGAATAAACAGTAAAAGAGGCGCCAAAACTCACCACGAGGCGAAGGTAGGATTTCCTTTGAAGATAAGGTTTCCGTTATCTGGACCACTGGGAGCTCTTCCGGGGCAGGTGTGACCTACATAAGAAGGACGGGTTGCAGCTAAACTGGAGAGGCATAAATATCCTGGCCGCGAGGTTTGCTAGTGTCACACGGGAGGGTTTAAACTAGTATGGCAGGGGGGTGGGCACGGGAGCAATAGGTCAGAAGGTGAGAGCATTGAGGGAGAACTAGGGAATAGGGACAGTGGGGCTCTGAGGCAGAGCAGACAGGGAGAAGTTGCTGAACACAGCGGGTCTGGTGGCCTGAAGTGCATATGTTTTAATGCAAGAAGTATCACTGGTAAGGCAGATGAACTTAGAGCTTGGATTAGTACTTGGAACGATGATGTTGTTGCCATTACAGAGACCTGGTTGAGGGAAGGGCAGGATTGGCAGCTAAACGTTCCAGGATTTAGATGTTTCAGGCGGGATAGAGGTGGATGTAAAAGGGGTGGCGGAGTTGCGCTACTGGTTAGGGAGAATATCACAGCTGTACTGGGGGAGGACACCTCAGAGGGCAGTGAGGCTATATGGGTAGAGATCAGGAATAAGAAGGGTGCAGTCACAATGTTGGGGGTTTACTACAGGCCTCCCAACAGCCAGCGGGAGATAGAGGAGCAGATAGGTAGACAGATTTTGGAAAAGAGTAAAAACAACAGGGTTGTGGTGATGGGAGACTTCAACTTCCCCAATGTTGACTGGGACTCACTTAGTGCCAGGGGGTTAGACGGGGCGGAGTTTGTAAGGAGCATCCAGGAGGGCTTCTTAAAACAATATGTGGACAGTCCAACTAGGGAAGGGGCGGTACTGGACCTGGTATTGGGGAATGAGCCCGGCCAGGTGGTAGATGTTTCAGTAGGGGAGCATTTCGGGAACAGTGACCACAATTCAGTAAGTTTTAAAGTGATGGTGGACAAGGATAAGAGTGGTCCTAGGATGAATGTGCTAAATTGGGGGAAGGCTATTTATAACAATATTAGGCGGGAACTGAAGAACATAGATTGGGGGCGGATGTTTGAGGGCAAATCAACATCTGACATGTGGGAGGCTTTCAAGTGTCAGTTGAAAGGAATTCAGGACCGGCATGTTCCTGTCAGAAAGAAGGATAAATACGGCAATTTTCGGGAACCTTGGATAACGAGAGATATTGTAGGCCTCGTCAAAAGGAAAAAGGAGGCATTTGTCAGGGCTAAAAGGCTGGGAACAGACAAAGCCTGTGTGGAATATAAGGAAAGTAGGAAGGAACTTAAGCAAGGAGTCAAGAGGGCTCGAAGGGGTCACGAAAAGTCATTGGCAAATAGGGTTAAGGAAAATCCCAAGGCTTTTTACACGTACATAAAAAGCAAGAGGGTAGCCAGGGAAAGGGTTGGCCCACTGAAGGATAGGCAAGGGAATCTATGTGTGGAGCCAGAGGAAATGGGCGAGGTACTAAATGAATACTTTGCATCAGTATTCACCAAAGAGAAGAAATTGGTAGATGTTGAGTCTGGAGAAGGTTGTGTAGATAGCCTGGGTCACATTGAGATCCAAAAAGACGAGGTGTTGGGTGTCTTAAAAAATATTAAGGTAGATCGGTCCCCAGGGCCTGATGGGATCTACCCCAGAATACTGAAGGAGGTTGGAGAGGAAATTGCTGAGGCCTTGACAGAAATCTTTGGATCCTCACTGTCTTCAGGTGATGGCCCGGAGGACTGGAGAATAGCCAATGTTGTTCCTCTGTTTAAGAAGGGTAGCAAGGATAATCCAGGGAACTACAGGCCGGTGAGCCTTACTTCAATGGTAGGGAAATTACTGGAGAGAATTCTTCGAGACAGGATCTACTCCCATTTGGAAGCAAATGGACGTATTAGTGAGAGGCAGCATGGTTTTGTGAAGGGGAGGTCGTGTCTCACTAACTTGATAGAGTTTTTCGAGGAGGTCACTAAGATGATTGATGCAGGTAGGGCAGTGGATGTTGTCTATATGGACTTCAGTAAGGCCTTTGACGAGGTCCCTCATGGTAGACTAGTACAAAAGGTGAAGTCACACGGGATCAGGGGTGAGCTGGCAAGGTGGATACAGAACTGGCTAGGTCATAGAAGGCAGAGAGTAGCAATGGAAGGATGCTTTTCTAATTGGAGGGCTGTGACCAGTGGTGTTCCACAGGGATCAGTGCTGGGACCTTCGCTGTTTGTAGTATATATAAATGATTTGGAGGAAAACTGGTCTGATTAGTAAGTTTGCAGACGACACAAAGGTTGGTGGAATTGCGGATAGCGATGAGGACTGTCAGAGGATACAGCAGGATTTAGATCGTTTGGAGACTTGGGCGGCGAGATGGCAGATGGAGTTTAATCCGGACAAATGTGAGGTAATGCATTTTGGAAGGTCTAATGCAGGTAGGGAATATACAGTGAATGGTCGAACCATCAAGAGTATTGAAAGTCAGAAAGCTCTAGGAGTACAGGTCCACAGGTCACTGAAAGGGGCAACACAGGTGGAGAAGGTAGTCAAAAAGGTATACGGCATGCTTGCATTGGGTATAAGAATTGGCAAGTCATGTTGCAGCTGTATAGAACCTTAGTTAAGCCACACTTGGAGTATAGTGTTCAATTCTGGTCGCCACACTACCAGAAGGATGTGGAGGCTTTAGAGAGGGTGCAGAAGAGATTTACCAGAATGTTGCCTGGTATGGAGGGCATTAGCTATGAGGAGCGGTTGAATAAACTCGGTTTGTTCTCACTGGAACGAAGGAGGTTGAGGGGAGACCTGATAGAGGTCTACAAAATTATGAGGGGCACAGACAGAGTGGATAGTCAGAGGCTTTTCCCCATGGTAGAGGGGTCAATTACTAGGGGGCATAGGTTTAAGGTGAGAGGGGCAAGGTTTAGGGTAGATGTACGAGGCAAGTTTTTTACACGGAGGGTAGTGGGTGCCTGGAACTCGCTACCGGAGGAGGTGGTGGAAGCAGGGACGATAGTGACATTTAAGGGGCAACTTGACAAATACATGAATAGGATGGGAATAGAGGGATACGGACCCAGGAAGCATAGAAGATTGTAGTTTAGTCGGGCAGCATGGTCGGCACGGGCTTGGAGGGCCGAAGGGCCTGTTCCTGTGCTGTACATTTCTTTGTTCTTTGTTCTTTGAAAACGGCAGTTTTGAATTTCAGCCACCTTGGAAAAGGTGCTGCACGTGCGCAGTTGCGCGAACTGCGCACAGAACGGGAAGGTCCGTTTGCGCATGCGCGAGAGGCCGAGCACGCGTAATTGCTAAAAAGGCCCCAAATACAGGAACAGCGATCTGCGCATGCACAATCGCTTCCTACGACCTACGTCACATGTTTCAGGATGTCAGAGGCCCCGGACCACGCCCACTTAAAGGGGAAATGTCCCAAAACACGAAAAAAAACTTAAAGCCCCAAAAACAGATTCTTAAATAAATAAACTTTGGAACCTTTAAAAAAAAAGATTATTTCACCTGGAACGACAGCACATTAAAGAAGCAGCTTATGCTACGTCAAGAGCATAACAAAACATGTAACAAAGTGGTTTATTAACGAAAGGCAAAAGCTGGTACCGCGAGACGAGAATGGTGAAACAATCGAGGCTTTATTGCACAAGATGTTGAGCCTCCTGCAGCTGGAACCAGAATGGGAGCAGTGCAGGAGATCATACACTTTTATACGCCGCCTGCAGGGAGGAGCCAGCAGGCTGGGATTTAGTGTGGTACCTGTAATACATGAGCAGTACCGTAATACATGCAATGTGTTACCAGTGGTGTTTACCACAAGAACACACTACGATGGGTCTTATCCACACTGGGTCCCTGCTCCCAGGGCCCCATGCTAACTTGCTATTGGCTAGGGTTTGCATGCTCCCATGTGATTGGTACTGAGCTGATCACGTGGTCTGCCAGGCCCAGCTCCTCAAAAGGGCCACGCTAACACACTGATATTTTTTAGTCTGCACTTAGGTGCTGACCATTTAGACTACATTTTAAGATTTTTTTTGTTTTCTTTTAAAATGGATGTTTAATTATACTGCAACACTAGGGGAAGCACTTACTGCATGTGTGCAGAGGCAATGATCTCAATTTTACACATTCTACAATGTCAGGCTTTGACTGAAACCCAGTGTGGTGGTATGTATTAGGGGTAGTACGGTACCTGTGAAGCCGAGAGGCTATTGGCTGACAGGTCCCGGGTCCTGGTTGGATCTGCCGCCTGCTGGCTCCGCCCAGAAGGCGGAGTATAAGAGCTCGAGTTCTCCCAGCAGCCGCATTCTGTAACTGAGCTGCTGGGGAACAAGTCTTGCTTATTAAAGCCTCGATTGACTTCATCTCTTCTCGACTTGAGTGAGTAATTGTTGCGCCACAATTTATTAAGCGAGCTTAAAAAGACTATGGAGCTCCGGATCGCCCCGGAGTGTCTGCGAATCAGCCCCCATGCAGCAAACTCGGCGGCCGTGTTTAAACACTGGCTAGCATGCTTCGAAGGTTACCTTTAAACGGCCCCCGGCCGGACCACGGAAGATCAGAAAATGCAGGTCCTGCATTTCAGGGTGAGCCCGGAGATCTACACGCTCATCGAAGACGCGGAGGATTTCCCGACGGCGCTCGCCATGCTGGAATCTACATTCGGCCCGTAAACCAGGTCTACGCACGCCACCAACTCGCGGCGAGGTGGCAAATCCCCGGAGAATCGCTCAACGAGTTCTACAGCGCACTGTTGATATTGGGAAGGAACTGCAACTGCCCGTCGGTGAGCGCAAACGAGCACACGGAGCTCCTAATCAGGGATGCTTTTGTGGCAGGTATGACTTCTTCTCAAATTCGCCAGAGACTGTTAGAGAGAGACTCGTTAGGACTCACAGAGGCACGGGCCCTTGCGGCCTCCCTCGACGTGGCCTCACAAAATGCCCGCGCCTACGGCACCGACCGCGCGGCAGCCCCTTGGGCTCCGTGGATCCCCGTTGTGACCGACTCCCCGGCACCCCCCACCCCCCCGCAAGCCTGCGCGGCTAGAGCACCAGACCATTCCGGTGGGCCCCGCTGCTATTTTTGCGGGCAAGCGAAACACCCCCGGCAGCACTGCCCGTCCCGCTCAGCTATTTGTAAAAGCTGCGGCAAAAAGGGGCATTACACGGCGGTGTGCCAGTCCCGGGGGGTCGCCGCAATCTCCGGGGGAGAACGGGGACAGCAGACTCAACCCTCCCAGCGCTCCATGTGCGGCCCGCGGGTGCCGCCATTTTGGGTCCTGGACACCACGCGGGGAGGATGGGTGCCGCCATCTTGTGACCACCCGGCCACGTGCGATCCATGGGGGCGGCCATTGTGTCCGCCCCCAGCCGCGTGCGATCCATGGACGCCGCCATCTTGGCTGATAGCCAAGGACCCCAGCATAGACATCTCCACGGGGTCAGAAGAAAACGCCACGGTGCAGCAACCATGACTGGCTTTGGTGACCCTGGACCAATCGCGGCCCCGGACGCTCCAAACGGCAACGACAATGGTGCTGGTCAAAGGGTACGAGACGCCATGCCTAATCGACTCTGGGAGCACGGAAAGTTTTATCCACCCGGACACAGTAAGACGCTGTTTTCTCTCTATTCGTCCGAGTACCCAAAAGATTTTTCTGGCAGCGGGATCCCATTCCATAGAGATCAAAGGGTTCTGCATCGCGAACCTAACGGTGCAAGGGAGGGAGTTTAAGAATTATCGGCTTTATGTCCTTCCCCACCTCTGCGCTCCCACTCTTTTGGGGTTAGCTTTCCAATGTAACCTCCAAAGCCTAATGTTCCAATTCGGCGGCCCAATACCCCCACTCACTATCTGCAGCCTCGCGACCCTCAAGGTTGAACCGCCTTCCTTGTTTGTGAACCTCACCCCGGATTGCAAACCCGTCGCCACTAGGAGCAGACGATACAGCGCCCAGGACCGAACATTTATCCGGTCTGAAGTCCAGCGGCTGCTGAAGGAATGCATAATCCAGGCCAGCAATAGTCCCTGGAGAGCCCAGGTGGTAGTTGTGAAGACCGGGGAGAAGCAGAGGATTGTCATAGACTATAGTCAGACCATCAAGGTACACACACCTATATGCGTACCCTCTCCCCCGCATATCCAACATGGTCAATCGGATTGCACAGTACAAGGTCTTTTCCACCGTGGACCTCAAGTCCGCCTACCACCAGCTCCCCATCCGCCTGAGTGACCGCAAGTACATGGTCTTCGAGGCAGACGGGCGGCTCTACCACTTTTTAAGGGCCCCATTCGGCGTCACGAACGGAGTCTCAGTCTTCCAACGGGAGATGGACCGAATGGTTGACCAGCACGGGTTGCGGGCCACGTTCCCGTATCTCGACAACGTAACCGTCTGCGGCCATGACCAGCAGGACCACGACGCCAACCTCCACAAATTCCTCCAGACCGCTAATGCCCTGAACCTCACCTATAACGAGGAAAAATGCGTTTTTAGCACCAACCGTCTGGCCATCCTGGGATACGTAGTGCGCAATGGAGTGATAGGCCCCGACCCCGAACGCATGCGCCCCCTTATGGAATTTCCCCTCCCCCACTGCTCCAAAGCCCTGAAACGCTGCCTGGGCTTCTTTTCGTATTACGCCCAGTCGGTTCCCCAGTACGCAGACAAGGCCCGCCTGTTAATCCAGTCCACTACCTTCCCCCTGTCGACAGAGGCCCGCCAGGCCTTCCGCCGCATCAAAGCAGATATCGCAAAGGCCACGATGCACGCAATCGACGAGTCCCTCCCCTTCCAGGTCAAGAGCGACGCCTCCGATGTAGCTCTAGCGGCCACCCTTAACCAAGCGGGCAGACCCGTGGCCTTTTTCTCCCGGACCCTCCACGTCTCAGAAATCCGCCACTCCTCAGTGGAAAAGGAAGCCCAAGCCATAGTGGAAGCTGTGCGACATTGGAGACATTACCTGGCCGGCAGGAGATTCACTCTCCTCACTGACCAACGGTCGGTAGCCTTTATGTTCGATAATGCACAGCGGGGCAAAATCAAGAATGACAAGATCTTGAGGTGGAGGATTGAGCTCTCCACCTATAACTATGAGATCTTGTATCGTCCCGGAAAGCTGAACGAGCCGTCCGATGCCCTATCCCACGGCACATGTGCCAACGCACAAGTAGACCGCCTCCAAGCTCTCCACGAAGACCTCTGCCACCCGGGGGTCACTCGATTCTACCATTTTGTGAAGTCCCGCAACCTCCCCTACTCTGTTGAGGAGGTCCGTACTGCCACCAGGAACTGCCAAATCTGCGCAGAGTGCAAACCGCACTTTTTCAGGCCAGATAGAGCGCACCTGATAAAAGCTTCCCGTCCCTTTGAACGCCTCAGTTTGGATTTCAAAGGCCCCCTCCCCTCCACCCACCGCAACACATACTTCCTGAACGTGGTGGACGAGTACTCCCGTTTCCCCTTCGCCATCCCCTGCCCCGACATAACAGCGGCCACAGTCATTAAAGCCCTCGGCACCATCTTTACACTGTTCGGTTTCCCCGCGTACATCCATAGCGACAGGGGGTCCTCCTTCATGAGCGACGAACTGCGTCAGTTCCTGCTCAACAAGGGCATTGCCTCGAGCAGGATGACCAGCTACAACCCCCGGGGGAACGGTCAGGTAGAGAGGGAGAACGGTACAGCCTGGAAGACCGTCCTACTGGCCCTACGGTCCAGAAATCTCCCAGTTTCACGGTAGCAGGAAGTCCTCCCGGATGTCCTCCACTCCATCCGGTCGCTGCTGTGTACCACCACTAATCAAACGCCTCACGAGCACCTCCTTGTCTTCCCTAGGAAGTCCTCCTCCAGAACGTCACTGCCGACTTGGCTGGCAGCCCCAGGGCCCATCTTGCTCCTTAAACATGTACGGGCGCACAAATCAGACCCGTTGGTCGAGAGGGTTCACCTTCTCCACGCAAACCCTCAGTACGCCTACGTGGCGTACCCCAACGGCCGACAGGACACGGTCTCCCTACAGGACCTGGCGCCCGCCGGAAACACACACACCCCTCCAACACCAATCACCCCCTCCCTCCCACCGGCGCACCCCACGACCGCTCCCTTCCTGGGTGGAGCGGTCCTCCTCCCGTGTCCGCCCAGGAGTAAAGAAACAGGGACAAACAGCGCAACGCTCCCAGAGACGACAGTGCCCGAGCCAGCACCTGCACCACCACCGGTGCTGAGGTGTTCGACAAGGACGACCAGGGCACCCGCTCGACACGTGGAATCCGCGTGACACAAAAAAAACAACTTGTAAATAATTCTGACAACCTGTACATAGTTAACTGTTGGGCTAAATGCATAGCCACTGTACAAAATTAGTTCCAGGACCAGCCTTGAAAACCCCTACCACCATGCGAACAACCACCCCGCCGGGTTCTTTTTTAACAAGGGGTGAATGTGGTGGTATGTATTAGGGGTAGTACGGTACCTGTGAAGCCGAGAGGCATTGGCTGACAGGTCCCGGGTCCTGGTTGGATCTGCCGCCTGCTGGCTCTGCCCAGAAGGCGGAGTATAAGAGCTCGAGTTCTCCCAGCAGCCGCATTCTGTAACTGAGCTGCTGGGGAACAAGTCTTGCTTAATAAAGCCTCGATTGACTTCATCACTTCTCGACTTGAGTGAGTAATTGTTGCGCCACACCCAGCAAGTATCTCTCCAGCTGCACAGCCCAGTTTTTAGTCAAGATTCTGAGCCTCTCACGGGAAAATGAATCAGGAGGTGTAGTTTGCTGTGGCAGTGCGGGGCCTGAGAGAGCTGGCAAGGTCAGACACACAGAGACCAGTGACCCCTCCTCCCACTACCCTCAGCATCGGGACTGTCACCGAACCTGGCAGTGCCAGCGTGGTGCCTGGGCATCTGCCGCCCCCCCCCTCCCCAGGGGCTATAACTACCTCCCCCTCGGGGATAGCAAGGTATGAATATTCAGCGAGGGGGGGGTTCATGTGCCGCGGGCTGGCAAAGTGTATTCAAATGTACTTAAATGAGGCTCCCCCCGTTTCTGGACATGAACCTCGTCACGTCACTGGCAAGGGAGGGGGGTTGAAAAGCGCTATCTCGCTGCCAAGACGCGTTTCCCGATTCTGTGGGATTTTCCACCCACTCCGCCATGTCCGAAAATTGTTTGTTATGTGTTAAAGGAAAGAGGAACAGTTCTTTGGTTATAGAATCTGCCATATTGTGGAGATAAATAGGAACTGAGTTGTTTCAAACTCACATCAACACCGGCGGCACTTTCCCCCGGGTTGGACACGATCAGACCTCAAGCTGAACACAACCCGCAATCTCCACTGCCGGGGAGGCGACAGCACCAGTTCCGGGGGGGGGGGCGATCCTGGAGGTGGGGGGGGGGGGGGAGGAGCCCCGATGCTGAGGGGGGGGGGGGGGAAAGCCCCGATGCTGAGGGGGGGGGGGAAAGCCCCGATGCTGAGGGGGGGGGGGGGGAAAGCCCCGATGCTGAGGGGGGGGGGGGGAAAGCCCCGATGCTGAGGGGGGGGGGGAAAGCCCCGATGCTGAAGGTGGGGGGGGGGGGGAGGAGCCCCGATGCTGAGGGTGGGGGGGGGGGGAGGAGCCCCGATGCTGAGGGTGGGGGGGGGGGGAGGAGCCCCGATGCTGAAGGTGGGGGTGGGGGGAGGAGCCCCGATGCTGAGGGTGGGGGGGGGGAAAGCCCCGATGCTGAGGGGGGGGGGGGAAAGCCCCGATGCTGAGGGGGGGGGGGGGAAAGCCCCGATGCTGAGGGGGGGGGGGAAAGCCCCGATGCTGAAGGTGGGGGGGGGGGGGGAGGAGCCCCGATGCTGAAGGTGGGGGGGGGGAGGAGCCTCGATGCTGAGGGTGGGGGGGGGGGAGGAGCCTCGATGCTGAGGGTGGGGGGGGGGCGATGCTGAAGGTGGGGGGGGGGGAGGAGCCCCGATGCTGAAGGTGGGGGGGGGGGAGGAGCCTCGATGCTGAAGGTGGGGGGGGGGGGAGCCTCGATGCTGAGGGTGGGGGGGGGGCGATGCTGAAGGTGGGGGGGGGGGAGGAGCCCCGATGCTGAAGGTGGGGGGGGGGAGGAGCCCCGATGCTGAAGGTGGGGGGGGGGGGGAGCCTCGATGCTGAAGGTGGGGGGGGGGAGGAGCCCCGATGCTGAGGGTGGGGGGGGGGGGGAGCCTCGATGCTGAAGGTGGGGGGGGGGAGGAGCCTCGATGCTGAGGGTGGGGGGGGGGGGGCGATGCTGAGGGTGGTGGGGGGGGAGGAGCCCCGATGCTGAGGGTGGGGGGGGGGAGCCCCGATGCTGAGGGTGGGGGGGGGGAGGAGCCCCGATGCTGAGGGGGGGGGAGCCCCGATGCTGAGGGTGGGGGGGGGGTGGACATGGTGGTGGTTGAGGAGGACCCAATGCTATTTCATAGTTTTTTACTGCACGAATAAACTAGTCAGATATCCAATCTTTACAAATACAGGAACTATGTCCATATCATTTAATGACTCCCCACTTCGAGATATTTTCACAAGATATGTGAATAACCTGCTGATTAATTTTGACAGTTTTATTTTACTTGTTGTTTATCAGTTTTCTTGAAGTTTGGAGATAAATGAACAGGTCAGCGATGGATAATACAGTGTCCTTGCCAGGAACGTTCACAAGCACCAACTTCACTTCCAATACCTCACTTGCCTGCAATCCACTTGGAGCCAGTTCTAATGCAGCTTTAATAACAATTTACACCATCGTGCTGATTGGAGGTTCAGCTGGAGCTGCCATCATGACTTGGAAAATAAAAACTGACAGGAAATCCATCACATCCACTGCTGTGATCAACCTTGTATCGGTGCACACTTTCTTCCTCCTGACCCTGCCGTTCCGCATTTCCTACTACGTCCTCGGTGAATGGAAGTTTGGTGAAATATTTTGTAAGCTGGTGAGTGCAATGATACACGCTCACATGTACTTGTGCTCTATGTTCTATGTGGCCATAGTTGTCATGAGGATGATCGGTTTCTTTCGCGAAAGGAAGACGATGCAGTTTTATCAGCCTTGGCATGCCAGTGCTGCCAGCCTGGGCATCTGGGCACTGGTGCTTCTTGCTGTTTTCCCTTTGTTTTTATCATATTTTGAGAGCTCAAATAAGGATGGCAAGAAATGTTTTGAATTCACGATTACAGCTGCCTCATCATATACTAAGACTATGAACTGCCTTGCTGTTATTATCGTCTTAACAACCTTCGCTGTTTTACTTGCCACCCAAGTTGGCATATTTGTGCAATTGGTGATCCGTTATCAAGATAATCTGCGTAACCAGCAAGAATTTGGAGCTCAGACAAAGACATTGTTGTTTATATTGGTTATGATATGTTTTGTCCCATACCTTGGATTCAGATTGTTTTACATAAATCAAGTTGCGACTGACCCCTGTTCATTGAGCTTAAATATCACTAATGAAATATTTTTAGCTCTGACTGCAATGAGCTGTTTCGATGTGGTTATCTTCCTAGTGGCTGCCTACTGAGAAATCAGCCACTTCTGATTTAATTTTCAGTCAGTGTCAATCTTTTATGTATAACAGAAGTATGCACCAGGCTCGCAACGGAGCTCACTCACTAAAAGTTACATATATTCATTTGCAGGGCCATGTCCCCTGAAAGATAAATAACATATCCAAGAACTGCATCTTTTTTAATTAAGGAAAAGCATGGGAACATTTGCTCGGCGCATTCTCCATGGTAACGGCTTGATCAATCAATGTTGACTGCCCAAAGATTAGCACCTTTTCTTCATGCAGTATAAATTGTTGTTTCCTATGAAATTTGGCATTTTGTGTCTGTCTTGATGAGTGTGAGATGAAATACTTCAATCAGCATGTTTCTCTTCAGCCACACATAAATTCTGTACTATCAAGCAACTATTTATAATAGCAAGTATTGAAAGCGATATAAATTGTGTGAAACAATAGTTGCTATTAGAGGTGTGAATACTGATGAGAACAATTAGAGGTGTGAATACTGATGAGAACAATGGGTTGTTCACTAGTCCAACTCCACAAGGTGCATTGATGCTTCAGGTTTGAGGTGACAGTTTAGCTGAGTTTTCCCCTACCCCAGAAGTTTTTGTGTGCTAGCCCATAATCCAAGTTGATCAGTACTGAGGCAGTGCTACATCTTCAGGGGTTTTCTAAGAGTTGTTAAACTGAGACCAGTTTAGCTAGATTACTTTATCAGAAACAGGAAGAAATAGGTGGAAGTAGATTCCGAACATCCTTGATGCGACCATCAATTCACACAAAACCAGGTGTAAGCAAACTGTGGCTTTAATCAACTAGAACAGTGCCTGCCTACGACTGATCTGTTAGTGGGAGCCGCCTACAGGGTGACTGCTCTTATACCTCCCCTCAAGGGGAGGAGCCAGGGGCAGAGCCCACACAGGCCCCAACGTGCTACATCATAGGTAATACCTTACAATGGTCCATAGGTGGAGCCCACATGGGCAACAGCGTAATACAGATATGCACATGGTGAATTGTTACAGCAGTACATTCACCACAATTCTGTCAGTATTCTTCCTTAATCAGAACTATGAAATAACTAGGAATACAGTAAATCACACGGAATCAGAGGTGAGCTGGCAAGATGGATACAGAACTGGCTAGGTAATAGAAGGCAGAGAGTAGCAATGGAAGGGTGCTTTTCTGATTGGAGGGCTGTGATTAGTGGTGTTCCGCCGGGATCAGTGCTGGGACCTTTGCTGTTTGTAGTATATATAAATGATTTGGAAGAAAATGCAACTGGTCTGATTAGTAAGTTTGCAGACGACACAAAGGTTGGTGGAATTGCGGATAGCGATGAGGACTGTCAGAGGATACAGCAGGATTTAGATTGTTTGGAGACTTGGGCGGAGAGATGGCAGATGGAGTTTAATCCGGACAAATGTGAGGTAATGCATTTTGGAAGGTCTAATGCAGGTAGGGAATATACAGTGAATGGTTGAACCCTCAAGAGTATTGACAGTCTGAGAGATCTAGGTGTACAGGTCCACAGGTCACTGAAAGGGGCAACACAGGTGGAGAAGGTAGTCAAGAAGGCATACGGCATGCTTGCCTTCATTGGACGGAGCATTGAGTATAAGAATTGGCAAGTCATGTTGCAGCTGTATAGAACCTTAGTTAGGCCACACTTGGAGTATAGTTTTCAATTCTGGTTGCCACACTACCAGAAGGATGTGGAGGCTTTAGAGAGGGTGCAGAAGAGATTTACCAAAATGTTGCCTGGTATGGAGGGCATTACCTATAAGGAGAGGTTGAATAAACTTGGTTTGTTCCCACTGGAATGAAGGAGGTTGAGGGGCGACCTGAAAGAGGTCTATAAAATTATGAGGGGCATAGACAGAATGGATAGTCAGAGACTTTTTCCCAGGGTAGAGGGGCCAATTACTAGGGGCCATAGGTTTAAGGTGCGAGGGGCAAGGTTTAGAGGAGATGTACGAGGCAAGTTTTTTACACAGTGTGTAGTGGGTGCCTGGAACACGCTGCCGGAGGAGGTGGTGGAAGCAGGGACAATAGTGATGTTTAAGGGGCATCTTGACAAATACATGAATAGGATGGGAATAGAGGGATATGGACCCAGGAAGTGTAGAAGATTGTAGTTTAGTCGGGCAGCATGGTTGGCGCAGGCTTGGATGGCCGAAGGGCCTGTTCCTGTGCTGTACTTTTCTTTGTTCTTTGTATGGCTGTTTGTGAGTTCTTGCTTTTTGCAATGTTTTGTAAAGTTGTTCATATAATAATACGTGCTATATTTCAAATATGTGAAAGATTTTGCAATATTTTTGTGAGATGTTTTAAAGTCTATGCTTTCCTTTATTATGTACATGATTTGCAGATGAACAAGTAGCCAGCATTCTCATTGGCTCTTCAATTGTGTATTAAACCACTCAAAACTCCCATTTAAGGTGTTCTCTGTGGATTAATAACTTCATCTTCATAATATAATTTGGAAAATTCCATTTCAAGACTTGTAACAGAAGCATGAATTTAATTTGCTCTTATCCATTTAGTTCTTTGTTCAGTATTTTGTTCAACAGTGAGGAGATTAAAACAGGAAGGGGTCAGTTACTGAGGAAGGTGGTGTAATGAACAATGTTGCACAACACACACCAGCTGTTTTGAACAAAGCATGGTGTCTCTATTCTTTATTAAACAATGCCTATCTCCAACTTTGCAGACCTCCCATATATCCTGCCTTTGTCAAATCCTAATAACATGACCGAAAATGGTAAAACTGCTGTAAATGGCAACAATTGTTTCTTGAGCTGATAATGAGATTTATATCCATCAAAATAATCAAATAAATCAAAAAAGTGATCAAAATAAAGGTGTCTTGATTGTACATATAATTTTTATATACATATATTTTTGTACAGCGGGGTGTTCTGCTCGCCATTTTAAAATAACGTCCCAATCTCCGAGACCCCCAAAGTGATCCCCAACCTCCCGCCCAGCCAGAACACACTATGGGAGGTCCTAACATCTCCAACACCTATGCAGAGCACACCCAGCCCAATCGCACAAAATGCCAAATTGGCAGTGCCAACCTATCACCCTGTGGTGCCCATGCAAGCTGGCAGTGCCACCTGGGCACCTTGACAGTGACAGGCTGGCATCCCAAGTGGCACTGCCAAGATGCCAGGCTTGCACTGTCAGGGTGCTCAGGTGGCATCAGCAGTGCCAGGACACTATTCTTCCCAAAGGTCATGCAGCTGGGGGAACCCCAGGGGGCCCCTCAAACCCCAGGGAGACCCCCAGGAGTTCCATCCTTCTGGTCCCTATTTGTGGGGACCAGTGCTAAGCAGCGCTCATCTGAGGTCTCCGAGGTGACGGGATGAATCCCAAAACCTTGGGTACCTCGGGAATCTGCACATTAGAGTGAGGCTAGCTGTCTCGCTCTAATATGCAGATTTGCAAAAACTTTGATCCCGCCCATAATGGGCAGGGTTTACATTGCAACGTCTCGCGAG
Source organism: Scyliorhinus torazame (assembly GCF_047496885.1). Classification (NCBI taxonomy): domain Eukaryota; kingdom Metazoa; phylum Chordata; class Chondrichthyes; order Carcharhiniformes; family Scyliorhinidae; genus Scyliorhinus; species Scyliorhinus torazame. Next base: position 1,028,552 of record NC_092717.1, read on the forward strand.
ATCACGTTGGAGCGGGGTCTGCCGGCTTTTATTGGCCATGCGGTGCTGCAGCGAACTGCTTTTCTGGCATAGCGCGGCCATTGGACCGCACCTGTAGGAGCAGATGTAGGCCACTCAGCCCATCGAGCCTGTTCCGCCATTCAATGAGATCATGATCATGATGTAATCCTCAATTCCACTTTCCCGCCCTGACCCCATAACCCTCGATTCCTTTACTGATTAAAAATCATGGTCGATTTGATTGGTTGATTTATTGTCACATATACCGAAGTGAAAAGTATTTTTCTGCGGCCAAGGAAACATAGACAGTAGACAAAAAAAATAGTAGATGGTTGCAGTTGATGCGAAAAAGTACACAATAAAGTACATCGACAAATAAATAATTAGTTACAGTATGGAACAAGGATTCATCCCCTTCCTAGAATCCTTCACAAGTTTGAGGAGCTGAATTAGTTATTCCTGTTCCCTGTTACATCACCTCCCTTGTGCAGTTGGACAAATTCCATTCTCTGTTGTTTGGCAGACATTTCAATAGCTTGAGTTCACTTCCTTCCACATTTAGTTGCAGATGTGGCCAATGAAGGGACTGAAATAGGAAGTTCTGTAAGACTGAGAAAGATAATGTGCAAAAATACTGCACAACATACTGACTACTGTACCCTTTATTCACTACTTCCCCAAAAGTGCTCACAGCAACTACTCTGAGATGGTAGTATAGTAATTCTACCTGGATTAAGAATATGGATACATGGAGTGGAATTTAATCTATGGCACTCTGTTCCCAACAATGGAACCAGATGTGGTGTCACCTCTTTCACATCTTGGGAGCTGCATCCATACAATTCAGATGAAAATTTAAAGGGGAGGTCACGGGCACAAGAAACACATGGGGCTGGGTTCTCCAATTTTGAGACTAAGTGCCGACGGCAGCGTGGAAATAGTGGTGTTTTACAACAGAAAAAACAATGCAACAGCTCACTGATTCAGCAACTCTAAATGGGCTCGCACCATCACCACGTGGAACACGATCATTTCCATAGAAAACGGTGCCGGATTCGCCGGGTCCGTGATTTTTTCACGAGGATCACACGCCGCAGCCGCGCTTAAATGATCCATTCCCACACACACCATCCCAGCCAGCAAGGTGGCTGGTGGAGAGCAGCGCCACTGTTCAGGGACCCTGAGTTGGACACCCTCCTGACGTGGAGGAGAGGCGATGACACTGTACCCTGACCCAGGAGGAAGGCCGTCGTCTGCCGGACCTGGGCACAAGTGGCAGACGTGGTCAGCGCCGTGGGCATCGTTGCCTGGACTGGAATGCAGTGCAGGATGAAACTGCACAACCCCCTCAGGGCGGCCAGGATGAGTTGGCCGATCTGTGCCCCTGGCACTAACTCCGCCCCCCCCCCCCCGCTCTGTGCCCCTGACACTAACCCCCCCACCCCCCCCCGCTCTGTGCCCCTGACACTAACTCCCCCCCCCCGCTCCGTGCCCCTGGCACTAACTCCCCCCCCCCCGCTCCGTGCCCCTGGCACTAACTCCACCCTCCCCCACTCTGTGCTCCTGGCACTAACTCAGCCCGTCCCCGGTGGTGCCGGTCATGCGTGCCACCCAGGAGCGCCGGTTTCGGCTATGGATCAGTGTGTCCAAGGTCTGGTTAATTCTGTGTAGGCGGGGGTCGAGACCCAGGTCAGGGCTGCCTTCTCACAGGCAGCCATGTGCCAGAGCCACCCGGATATTGCAGTGGTGCTCCTCAGCATGGCCCAGTCACAGCGGGCCATGTCTGGGAATGTCAGCGGCACAGCTCAGGCGCTGGCCAGCGTGGCGCAGATACTGGGCGGGGTGCCCCGGTCCCAGACGGAGATGACCCAGACCCAGAGGGAGGTGGACCAATCCCAAAGGTAGGTTGCGCAGTCACTGGCTGATGTGGCACAGGCCCACAGGGTGGTGGCACAGTCGCAGCATGATGTGGTGCAGTCCCAGACGGAGATGGGCCACTCCCTGTGCTCCATGGTTGTGAGTGTGCAGATCCTTGTCGAGACCAGAGCCGGCCTCCAGGACTGGCAGCGTCAGGTGGAGGGAGGGCATCAGGGGATGACTCTGCTCGCACCCCAGTCCAATGGAGTAGCTCAGGAGCCATCGGGCACCCCGAGGAAGGAGGAGTGATGGGGCCCGTGCCAGTGACACCCGCAGAGAATGTGCCGGGAGACCGCAGCACCTCGGACTCCACCCCTCCTGTCTCTGGTGCATCTGTTGGACAGCGGGCAGAACAGGGCAGCATCATGCCACCCAGGACACCCGAGGAGGACTTTAGGCATGGACTATTTTCAAAATGGGGAAATGCTTCGGAAATCAGAATCTCAAAGGGACTTGGGAGTCCTTGTTCACGATTCTCTTAAGGTTAACGTGCAGGTTCAGCCGGCAGTTAAGAAGGCAAATACAATGTTAGCGTTCATGTCGAGAGGGCTAGAATACAAACTAGGGATTTACTTCTGAGGCTGTATAAGGCTCTGGTCAGACCCCATTCGGAGTATTGTGAGCAGTTTTGGGCCCCGTATCTAAGGAAGAATGTGCTGGCCTTGGAAAGGATCCAGAGGAGGTTCACAAGAATGATCCCTGGAATGAAGAGCTTGTCATATGAGGAACATTTGAGGACTCTGTCTGTACTCATTGGAGTTTAGAAGGATGAGGGGAGATCTTATTGAAACTTACAGGATACTGCGAGGCCTGGATAGAGTGGACGTGGAGAGGATGTTTCCACTTGTAGTAAAAACTAGAACCAGAGGACACAATCTCAGACTAAAGGGACGATCCTTTAAAACAGAGAAGAGGAGGAATTTCTTCAGCCAGAGGGTGGTGAATCTGTGGAACTCTTTGCCGCAGAAGGCTGTGGAGGCCAAATCACTGAGTGTCTTTAAGACAGAGATAGATAGATTCTTGATTAATAAGGGGATCAGGGGTTATGGGGAGAAGGCAGGAGAATGGGGATGAGAAAATATCAGGCCTGATTGAATGGCAGAGTAGACTCGATGGGCCGAGTGGCCTAATTCTGCTCCTATGTCTGATGGTCTTATGATCATCAGCCACGACCCGTCTAAACTAAAACCTGCTTTTCAAACGTCCCTATCCCTCTATTCCCACCCTATTCATGCATTTGTCAAGGTGTCTCGTATCTGCTTCCACCATCTCCCACAGCAGCAAGTTCCAGGCACTCACCACCCTCTGTGTAAAAAACTTCCCTCACTCTCCTCCTCTAAACTTTCCACCTCACACCTTAAACCTATGTCCCCTCCTAATTGACTTTCCACCCTGGGAAAAAGTGTCTGACTAACCACTCTGTCCATGCCACTCATAATTTTCTAAACCTTTATCAGGTTGCCCCTCAACCTCCCTGCTACCCTTCTTAAACAAAGAAACAACATTGGTTATTCTCCAGCCCTCTGGGACCTCACCTGTAGCCAATGAGGATACAAAGATTGCTGTCAAGGCCCCAGCAATTTTGGGTTTCAAAGAATGAGAAATGATCTAATTGAAACCGACAAAATACTTAAAGGAATACAAGGGTAGGTGCAGGTAAGATGTTTCCCAGGTTGGCGAGTCTAGAACGAGGGAAGGCAATCGCAAAATAATAGGGAAGTGAGTTTGGACTGAGACGAGCAGAGTTTGTTTACTCAGAGGATTTTGAATCGTTGAAATTCTGGAAATTCTGTTAAAGCTCTCTGCGGTTGAGAACATTTGAAGTGGAGATTGACAAATTTCTGAATACCAATGATGTCAAGAGGGACATGGATTGGATTGGATTTGTTTATTGTCACGTGTACCAAGCTACAGTGAAAATTATTTTTCTGTGAGCAGCTCAACTGATCCTTAAGTACATGACAAGAAAAGGATATAAAAGAAAAAACATAATAGGGCAACACAAGGTACACAATGTAAATAGACACTGGCATTGGGTGAAGCATACAGGGGTGAACTGTTAATGAGGTCAGTCCATAAGAGGGTCGTTTAGGAGTCTGGTAACAGCGGGGAAGAAGGTGCTTTTGAGTCTGTGTGTGTTCTCAGACTTTTGTATCTCCTGCCTGATGGAAGAAGTTGGAAGAGTGAGTAAGTCAGGTGGGAGGGGTCTTTGATTATACTGCCCGCTTTCCCCAGGCAGTGGGAGGTGTAGATGGAGTCAATGGATGGGAGGCAGGTTCGTGTGATGGACTGGGTGGTGTTAACGACTCTCTGAAGTTTCTTTCGGTCTTGGGCTGAGCAGTTGCCATACCAGGCTGTGATGCAGCCTGATAGGATGCTTTCTATGGTGCATCTGTAAAAGTTGGTAAGGGTTAATGTGGACATGCCGAATTTCCTTAGTTTCCTGAGGCAGTATAGGCACTGTTGTGCTTTCTTGGTGGGAGCGTCGACGTGGATGGACCAGGACAGATTTTTGGAGACGTGTACCCCTAGGAATTTGAAACTGCTAACCATCTCCACCTCGACCCCGTTGATGCTGACAGGGGTGTGTACAGTACTTTGCTTCCTGAAGTCAATGACCAGCTCTTTAGTTTTGCTGGCATTGAGGGAGAGATTGTTGTTGCTGCATCACTCCACTAGGTTCTCTATCTCCCTCCTGTATTCTGACTCAGATACTGGAATTCTTTTTCTTTTACATCCCCTCCTAAAAATATTCTTTTTATCCAACTTTCATTGTTTTGAAGAGCCAACAACTGAAACATTCACGTTCCATTTCTCTTCTCAAATGCCATTTGACCTGGTGTGTTTTCAGCATTTCTTCTTTATTTAAAGTTTCCACCATTTGTATTTTTTTCTTTTTCGATCAATAGTTCACTCTGTTTTGTTCAAAAATACCACCCAGTGGTATAAATCTCTGCTCTGCCATTCAATCATGGCTGGTATGTTTCCCATCCCCATTCTCCTGCCTTCTCCCCATAACCCCTGATCCCCTTATTGATCAAGAACCTATCTATCTCTGTCTTAAAGACACTCAGACCCTCCACAGCCTTCTGTGGCAAAGAGTTCCACAGAGTCAATTCACATTTCTAATCTGTGTGAATGTATGAGTATGTTTTATTATTTTCCTTGCATTTAGTAGCTAATAAACTCAATCTTTCTTTAGCTCAAGAAAGCCTTTTTAAATTGGTTCCTTTTCAAACATAAATATTTTGGGAAAAGGTATCCACAAGGGAAGGGATCCTTTTGAAGTAATTTTGTTGCGATCAACAGAGGAGTTTGAATAAATGAAGGGAACCAGTTCATCCCGGGGACATAACAATTTAGGAGTCTCCTAAATTGGTGCTTGTGTTCGGATAGATCCCACAGAAGGGTCAGAGAACTCGGCCTTTTGGCTAAGGTGAGCGTGAGGTCAGGTGTAATGCCTGGATCTGGTATGTCTCTCTTGTGGGAACCATGAATTGGATTTAATTTGAATTTGTTTTTGGAGCAGGCAAGGAGCTGGATTCGGGGTTTGCCCCTGTCCACACTCTGAGCTCTGCCTCTGTAACTCTGATAAAGCAATAAAAAAAAATGTGTGGTCCTCATTCAGGGACCAGTTGTAACACTATTCTGAGCAATATATTGCATTGGAGCGAATGAAAATTGTTGCCTCATTTGATCAATAAAACATTCACCGTTCTCTTGCCACTTTCAACCAGTTTTTTTAAGGGGCAATTTAGCGTGGCCAATCCACCTACCCTGCACATCTTTGGGTTGTGGTGGGTGAGACCCACACAGACATGGGGAGAATGTGCAAAGCCCACATGGATAGTGACCCATGGCCGGGATCGAACCTGGATCCTTGGCACCGTGAGGCAGCAGTGCTAACCACTGCACCACCATGCCACCCGGGTCCCCAGCGCTGTGAGGCAGCAGGGCTAACCACTGCGCCACCCAGGTCCTCAGCGCTGTGAGGCAGCAGGGCTAACCATTGCGCCACCATGCCACCCGGGTCCCCGTCTGTGAGGCAGCAGTGCCAACCACTGCGCCACCATGCCACCCGGGTCCCCGGTGCTGTGAGGCAGCAGGGCTAACCACTGTGCCACCCGGCGCTGTGAGGCAGCAGTGCCAACCACTGCGCCAACGTGCCGCAGCTTTCAACCAGTTTTAATGAGCTCCAAATTTGAGGGTCTGTTACAGGCATCTTTGCTGTGAATTCCTATTTGTATAATCATTTGTTCTTTTTACTTCCTGATAGATACTATCTTTGTGTATCATCCACCAGTTTCTGAATTCATGGCAGCCTTTTCATAGCTTCCTGGAGATCAGTATTTCCAATTTTACTTGCATTTTACAATGCAAGTAAATAAAAGAAAAGTTGTTCCTTTTCTTTTACATTACCCCTAAAATATTCTTTTTATCCAACTTTCATTGTTTTGAAGGGCGAACAACTGAAACATTCACGTTCTATTTCTCTTCTCAAATGCCATTTGACCTGGTTGTCTTTCCAGCATTTCTTCTTTATTTAAAGTTTCCACCATTTGTATTTTTTTTCTTTTTCGATCAATAGTTCACTCTGTTTTGTTCAAAAATACCACCCAGTGGTATAAAATTTTAAAGTATGTTCACAATGAAAGGACTACCTTGTAAAGTCACCTTTAAGCTTTTGGCTTTGCGGTTTTTGAGAAGCTTTCAGATGTTCCTACTGCTGTTTATTTTAACCTTGTGGTTAACCTGTGAATGTCTTGTTGGGCTGATTCTATATGTGCCTTTGAAGTGCTAGCCTGTAGTCACAGATGTGATACTGGTGCATGGTCTATCAGAATTGTTCAGTTTATGGTGATTGCTTGCCCCACCTCTTCCTGAGTATCAGTCAGTTTCTGCTGTATTTCAGCACTGACCTTTCTCACTCCACCATCTTTATTCGGAGATAAAAACCAGCATCAACAATTTTGATTTGAGGTACCAAGTTCTTCATGTACAGAATTTTGGTAGGATAAATTATTTGAAATTCTCTCAATGCATCTCAGAACAAAATTAATTTTGAATTTATCCTGCGTTTTATTCATTATAAGTACCTTGTGATTTCAGTACAGATAAATTAGATTCTTCAGTGGACAAATGTGTTTTGCTGTGTATGTTACTGTGGTTCAGACCTGTGCTTGTTTATATATATATATATATATAGACAACTTGCACACTATTGTGGAATTATATTTACTTCTGCTTTAATGAAAATTATTGACATAGCTGACTCTGGTACGCTAATAGCTATTCCTCTTGTGTGCGTTTAGATGGCGAAGGTTGTTCTGCTACGGTGTTCTAGCCATGTCGGATCCCACACCCTCCTGCCTTCCTCACATGGAAACTTCCCAGCGAAGGTCGCTAAATAGTGACCAAGAGTGGCAGCCTTTGCTCAGTGTCCGACTGGCAATGTTCTTCCCAAACTGAGCTATTGGGAACTAGCGTCTGATTCACGTTTATATTAATGAGTTCAAGGACAAGAAGGTAGCCATTTAGCTCCATGACGCTGGTCTACCACTAAATTAGACCATGGTTGATCCATATCTTAACTTCATTTGACAGAAGGTCGTGTGGTGTAGTGGGTTAGCGTCCCTACCTCTGAGACAGAAGCTCTTCGGGTTCGAGTCCTGCCCCAGGGCTTGATAGCCAAGGAAGGTATGTTTGTAACATGACCAACGGGTTGAGTGTCAACCTGTAAATCTTTCCGACAATGCCAAATGTGTGGTGGTAAGAGCAGGAGAGACTCCTGGTCAGCCACACTTGATGTGGAGTTGCGCCCCTCAAGCTACAATAATAATCTTTATTATTGTCACAAGTAGGCTTACATTAACACTGCAATGAAGTTACTGTGAAAATCTACTAAGGGCAGCATGGTGGCGCAGTGGATTAGCCCTGCTGCCTCATGGCGCCGAGGTCCCAGGTTCGATCCCGGCTCTGGGTCACTGTCCGTGTGGAGTTTGCACATTCTCCCCATGTTTGCGTGGGTTTTGCCCCCACAACCCAAAGATGTGCAGGTTAGGTGGATTGGCCACACTAAATTGCCCCTTAATTGGAAAAATGAATTGGGTACACTAAATTTATAAATAAAAACAAAAAAAGAAAATCCACTAGTTGCCACACTCCAGCGCCTGTTCGGGTACACAGAGGGAGAATTCCGAATGTCCAAATTACTTAACAGGACGTCTTTCAGGACTTGTGGGAGGAAACTGGAGCACCCAGAGGCAACCCACGCAGACACAGGGAGAATGTGCAGAATCCGCAGTTTCTGAATCTGTTGGTGGGTGTTCTCAGACTTTTGTATGTCCTGCCCGATGGAAGAAGTTGGAAGAGTGAGTAAGTCAGGTGGGAGGGGTCTTTGATTATACTGCCCGCTTTCCCCAGGCAGCGGGAGCTGTAGACGGAGTCAATGGATGGGAGGCAGGTTCGTGTGATGGACTGGGCGGTGTTCACGACTCTCTGTAGTTTCTTACGGTCCTGGGCTGAGCAGTTGCCATACCAGGCTGTGATGCAGCCCGATAGGATGCTTTCTATGGTGCACCTGTAAAAGTTGGTAAGAGTCAATGTGGACATGCTGAATTTCCTTAGTTTCCTGAGGATGTATAGGCGCTGTTGTGCTTTCTTGGTCATAGCGTCGACGTGGGTCGACCAGGACAGATTTTTGATATGCACACCTAATAATTTGATAACTGCTAACCATCTCCACCTCGGTCCCATTGATGCTGATAGGGTTGTGTACAGTACTTTGCTTCTTTAATTTTGCTGGCATTGAGGGAGAGATTGTTGTCGTTACACCACTCCACTCGGTTCTCTATCTCCCTCCTGTACTCTGACTCATCGTTGTTCGAGACTGGACCCACTACGGTCGTGTCATCAGCAAACTTGTAGATGGAGTTGGAACCAAATTTTGCCACAGTCGTGTGGGAATAGGGAGTATGGTAGGGGGCTAACTTCGCAGCCTTGCGGGGCCCAGGTATTGAGGACTATCGTGGAGGAGGAGTTATTGTTTTTTCTTACTGATTGTGGTCGATGGGTCAGGAAGTCGAGGATCCAGTTGCAGAATAAGGATCTAAGTCCTAGGTTTTGGAGCTTTGAGATGAGTTTGGCTGGGATTATGGTATTGAAGACAGACTGTAATCAATAAATAGGAGTCTGATGTCAGAGTCCTTGTTGTCGAGATACTCCAGGGATGAGTGGAGGGCCAGGGAGTTGGTGTCTGCTGTGGGCCGGTTGTGGCGGTATGCGAATTGCAGTGGAGCAAGGCATTCTGGGAGTATGGAGTTGATGTGCCTCATGACCAACCTCTCGAAACACTTCATAATGATCGATGTCAAGGCCACCGGACGAAAGTCATTTACATACGCTGCCTGGTTCTTCTTTAGCACCGGTATAATGGTGGTCTTCTTGAAGCAGGTGGGGACCTCGGAACTGAGTAGGGAGTGGTTGAAGATGTCCGCGAACACATCTGCCAGCTGGTCCGCCCAGGATCTGAGTGCACGACCAGGGACCCCGACCGGGCCCGTTGCCTTCCGAGGGTTCATTTTCAAGAAGGCCAATCTGACTTTGGAATCTATGATGGTGGGTATGGGTGTGTCTGGGGCTGCTGGGGCAGTTGACAGCGGTTTGATCGTTCCCTGATTGAACCGAGCATAGAATGCATTGAGCTCATCATGGAGGGGGCGCAGTTGCCAGAGATTCTGCTCAGCTTCGCTTTGTAGCCCGTTATGTTGTTTAAGCCTTGCCACTACCGACAAAGTCTGTCACTCTAGCTTGGTCTGATATTTTCTCTTGGCATCGCTGTTGTAACCCCACTGTTCAAGAAGGGAACAAGGAAAAAGATCGAAAATTATAGGCCAATTAGCCTAACCTCGGTTGTTGGCAAGATTCTAGAATCCATTGTTAAGGATGAGATTTCTAAATTTTTGGAAGTGCAGGGTCGGATTAGGACAAGTCAGCATGGATTTAGTAAGGGGAGGTCGTGCCTGACAAACCTGCTAGAGTTCTTTGAAGAGATAACAAATAGGTTAGACCAAGGAGAGCCAATGGATGTTATCTATCTTGACTTCCAAAAGGCCTTTGATAAGGTGCCTCACGGGAGACTGCTGAGTAAAATAAGGGCCCATGGTATTCGAGGCAAGGTACTAACATGGATTGACGATTGGCTGTCAGGCAGAAGGCAGAGAGTTGGAATAAAAGGTTCTTTTTCGGAATGGCAACTGGTGACGAGTGGTGTCCCGCAGGGTTCAGTGTTGGGGCCACAGCTGTTCTCTTTATATATTAACGATCTAGATGATGGGACTGGGGGCATTCTGGCTAAGTTTGCCGATGATACATAGATAGGTGGAGGGGCAGGTAGTATTGAGGAAGTGGGGAGGCTGCAGGAAGATTGAGACAGTTTAGGAGAGTGGTCCAAGAAATGGCTGATGAAATTCAACGTGGGCAAGTGCGAAGTCTTGCACTTTGGAAAAAAGAATAGAGGCATGGACTATTTTCTAAACGGTGACAAAATTCATAATGCTGAAATGCAAAGGGACTTGGGAGTCCTAGTCCAGGATTCTCTAAAGGTAAACTTGCAGGTTGAGTCCGTAATTATGAAAGCAAATGCAATGTTGTCATTTATCTCAAGAGACTTGGAATATAAAAGCAGGGATGTACTTCTGAAGCTTTATAAAGCATTAGTTAGCGGGTAAATGGAGTTGAAATCAGCCAAGATTGAATGGTGGAGTGGACTCGATGGGCCGAATGGCCTTACTTCCACTCCTATGTCTTATGGTCTTATAGCTGCAAGAAAAATGCAGCTATAAGGCCTCTTATGATGTCTTATGGTCTTAAGGGTACAGTAATACAATAACCGTTCATCACATTCACCCCCTGGTTAAAAAAAACGAAGTCCGGCGGGGATGAAGTGGAATCATAAGGCCATTCGTTTCGGCGGCCTGATCATCCACATCGACCTTTTCAGCTTGAGCGGTGGTGCGGCGGACACGGACGTCTTAGTTGAGGGTACGTCCGGGAGCACGGTGGTCGGAGCCTTGGTCTGGGTCGGGGTAGGGGATCGGGGCACAGGGGAAATAGCTGGGGCTGGGGGTAGTGGTGCCGGCGCCGGTGGGGTGTAGGGGGGGGGGGCGCGCGCGGTCGGTGTACACCGATGGGGATTGGGACTGGCGGGGGGGGGGGGGGGGGGGGGAGGGAGTAGTGGGTGCCGGATCCTGCAAGGGAGCCGTGAGGAAGGTTGCGTCTGTAGTGGGGGAACCAGCAGGTACCAGATCCCAGAGGGAAACCGTATCTTGCCTGCCGTCGCGGTACTTGACATAGGCGTATCGGGGGTTCGCATGTCGTAATCGGACCCTCTCAACCAGGGGATCTGTTTTATGGCTCCTCGCGTGCCTCCGCAGAAGAACAGGTCCCGGAGCCGTCAGCCAAGGTGGAAGTGAGACCCTGGAGGTGGACTTCCTGGGGAAGACAAACAAGCAGTTGTGAGGGGTCTCATTCGTGGTCATGCAGAGGAGCGACATAATGGAGTGTACGGCGTCGGGTAGGACCTCCTGCCAGCGGGTGGTTGGGAGACTTCTCGACCGTAGGGCCAGAAGGACAGCCTTCCAAACTATTGCGTTCTCCCTCTCCACCTGCCCGTTTCCCCCGCGGGTTATAACTGGTCGTTCTGCTCGAGGCGATGCCTTTGCTGAGCAGATACTGACGCAGTTCATCGCTCATGAACGATGTACCCCAGTCGCTGTGGATATAAGCGGGGAAACCAAACCGGGTGAAGATGCTGGGCAGTGCCTTTATCACAGTGGCCGAGGTCATGTCGGGACAGAGGACGGCGAATGGGAAGCGGGAGAACTCGTCGATGATGGTGAGGAAGTAGGCATTGCGGTTGGTGGACGGGAGGGGCCCCTTGAAGTCCACACTTAGTCGCTCAAAGGGGCCCCGAGGCCTTTACGAGGCGAGCCTTGTCTGGCCGGTAGAAGAGCGGTTTGCACTCCGCGCAGATCTGGCAGGCCCTGGCCATGGCCTTGACCTCCTCGGTTGAGTAAGGTAGGTTGCGGGACTTGATAACGTGGACGAGCCGGGTAACCCCCGGGTGACAGAGGTCACTGTGGATGGCTTGCAGGCGGGCCTCTTGCACGTTGGCGCATGTGCCGCGGGACAGGGCATCTGGAGGCTCGTTGAGCTCCCCTGGACGATACTTGATATCGTATGTGTAGGTGGAGAGTTCGATCCTCCAGCTCAAAATGTTATTGTTTTTTATTTTGCCCCGTTGCGTGTTATCAAACACGAAGGCTACCGACCGTTGGTTGGTGACGAGGGTAAACCTCCTACCGGTTAGGTATTGCCTCCAGTGCCGCACTTCCTCCACAATGGCTTGTGCCTCCTTCTCGACTGCAGAGTGCCGAATCTCGGGGGCGGTGAGGGTCTGGGAGAAGAACGCTACTGGTCTGCCTGCCTGGTTGAGGGTAGCAGCCAGGGCGATGTCTGACGCATCGTTCTCTACCTGGAAAGGGATAGTTTTGTCCTCCGCGTGCATAGCGGCCTTGATGATGTCGGCCTTGATGCGGCTGAAGGCCGATCGGGCCTCAGCCATCAGGGGAAATATCGTGGTCTTTATGAGTGGGCGGGCTTTGTCCGCATATTTGGGGACCCACTGGGCGTAATAGGAGAAAAGCCCCAAGCACCGTTTGAGGGCCTTGAGGCTGCGGGGGAAGGGAAGTTCCTTCAGGGGGCGCATGCGGTCGGGGTCGGGACCTAGGACCCCGTTTTCCACGACATAGCCGAGGATGGCTAGCAGGGTTGTGTGGAAAATGCATTTTTCCTTCTTATAGGTCAGGTTGAGGGCTTGGGCGGTCTGGAGGAACTTTGAGGTTCGCGTCATGGTCCTGCTGATCATGGCCGCAGATGGTGACATTATCCAAGTACGGGTATGTAGCCCGCAAGCTGTAATGGTCCACCATTTGGTCCATCACCCTCTAGAAGACGGAAACCTCACTTGTGACGCCGAAGGGGACCCTGAGGAAGTGGAAGAGCCAGCCGGTGGCTTCAAAGGCAGTATAGGGGCGGTCTTTTGGTCGGATAGGGAGCTGGTGGTAGGCGGATTTGAGATTGACTGTGGAAAATACCCGATATTGGGCGATCCGAATTTCTGCTATGCGAGGAAGGGGGTACGCATCGAGCTGCGTGAAGCGGTTTATGGTCTGGCTAGAATCCACGAACATCCGGACTACCACCACTTGTGCTCTCCAGTGGTTGTTGCTAGCCTCAATGACCCCCTCTCTCAGTAAACGCTGGACCTCTGACTTGATAAAAGTCATGTCTTGGGCACTGTACCGCTGGCTCCTGGTGGCGACGGGGTTACAGTCGGGAGTGAGGTTCGCGAATAGAGAGGGGGGTGCGACTTTCAGTGTTGCAAGGTAGCATACCGTGAGGGGGGGGGCAAGGGTCCACCGAACGTCAGTGTCAGGCTTCGGTGGCTGCATTGGAAATCCAGTCCGAGCAGCAGGGGGGCACAGAGGTGAGGGAGGATATACAGTTTGAAAAGGGTGTATTGGGCGCCCTGGATCGAGAGATCCGCGATACAGTACCCCTTGTTTTGGACCGAGTGGGACCCGGATGCGAGGGCTATGGTTTGGGACGCGGGATGGGTGCGCAAGGAGCAGCGCCTTACCGTCTCTGGATGAATACAGCTCTCTGTGCTCCCGGAGTCGAAAAGACATGGAGTGTCACGCTCGTTGACCTGGACCTTCATCATCGAGTTCTGCAGATGTTTTGGCCGCGTTTGGTTGAGGGTGATCACTCCCAGTTGCGGGTAGTCCGAGTCCTCAGCCAAGCCGGTTCGAGAAGATGACCGCCGCCAAGATGGCTGCCCCCATGATTCGCATGAGGCAGATCACGTGTCAGAAGGGGACGTGTCGGGTCAATGCGCAGCTGCGTTGCGAGGCCTGCGGGCCTGTGAGCCTGATTTTTGGGCCTGCTGTACTTTTGTTTCTGGCCCTTGGGCCTGGCCAGGCAGACCCTCGCAAAATGCCCCTTCTTCCCGCAGTCGCTGCAGATGGCGGAACAGGCTGGGCAGCGTGGGCATGGGTGCTGGCCCTGCCCACAGAAGTAGCACGGTGTGCACCCAGTCTGGGCAGGTCGCCGCGCGGCACAGGCCCGTAACATGGCCGAGTCTGGGGAAGTCCGAGGGGGGCTCGCAGGGTCCGCGGGGTATGTGCCTATGTGCCTAAATTATGTCGGACCACTTCCAGCGAGGTGGCGAGCATTAGCGTGTCCTTGAGGTCTTTTGCCCCATTTTTGAGTAGCAGCTGCCGGATGTAGGTGAGCGGATGCCCGTCACGAAAGCGTCTCTGATGTGCAGGTTCATATGGATTTCCCCCGTCACATCCTGATGGTCATAGTCCCTAGCGAGCGCGGTTAGTTTTTCTCCAAATTCGTCTAGCGTTTCCCCCAAGCTGCCGGCAGGTAGAGAGCAGATGCCGGGCATGTACCTCGTTGATGGGTTTGACAAACCGCTTGCGTAGTATCTCGACTGCCTCTTCGTAGATAGTCGCCTTTTCGAGCGTGGCGGAGATTCTGTGACTCACCCGGGCGTGGAGTAGGCGCAGCTTGCGTGGCCCCAGGATGGGAGTCCCTGAGGAGTCCAGGTAGGCCTCGAAGCATCGGAGCCAGTATTAAAAAATGTCCTTTGCCTCCAGTGTCCGTGCTTCCAGATTGAGCTTCTCTGGTTTTAGGACTGCGTCCATGCTGATGTAGTTTAGCTTATTAAATTGTTGTACCCTCAAAAACGACGCTAGAGAATAAAACGGTAAAGAAGGCTTTAATAAGATAAGAACTAGCCTGGTGCCGAGACGGGTGCTTACTGGGTGCCACCTGCAAGGCAGCCCCTTATATACGACTCCCAGGTGGGCGGAGCCGGAGGCAGAGTCCCCCAGGGTTCCAAGCCCGGTCTTAAAGGGGACATCACCTTACATGATGATAAGGGTACAGTAATACAATAACCGTTCATCACACTCCCATTTGTGTGTTTGTTGTTTATATATAAATGCCTTAATATAAAAAAAAAGAACTTGGCATGCTGACAGGCAGTTTTAAGGGTTTATGGCTACAGATGGGAAGACTTTTACTTTTGGAGATCAAGCTCGATAAACACTGACAAATGTTGTTGGTGGATCTTAAAAAATCAATTGAAGAGGCCTTGGTCCCATTTAATTCTCAAAACCACCATAAGACCGTCAAAGCTCATGGAGCTACAATTAAGGGAAAGGACGTCACATTGTTGGATCACAGTGACAGGATCACCTCCTAGGAGTCCGACCTGGCTTCAGTGGTTGATGTTAACAAAACATTAACAGCTAAGCTGATGGAGAACAGGTCCAGGAGGCAGAATGTGCATAGTGTGTGGTTACTGGATGGGATCAAGGGCCGCACCCTAATGAATATTTATTGAACATGTTCCTTAAGATGGTGGGGGAGGGTGTACTTCCCCCCCCCTCCCAGAATTAGACGGGGCCCAGTGTTTGCTCCGGCCTAAGCCTCGCTCTGGAGATCCTCCACATGCGGTGATCACAAGATTCCATTGTTTCAGAGAAAAGGAGTTGGTTCTTCGATGGGCAAAAGAGCATCGGGATCTCAGCTGGGAAGGCCGCTCTATTAGGCTGTACTAAGACATGAGTGCGGACCTAGCTAAGGAAGAAGCTACTTTTAATGGAGTGAAATCCAGCCTCCACAGGAGTGGAGTCAGGTTCGGGACGATCTTTCCAGCTTGCCTTTGAGTAACGTTCCAGGAAAAGGACCACTTTTTTGACTTATTGGGAGATAGGAACTCCTTTGTCAAAAAGCACAAGTTGTGCGCTGTTTAATGTTTTATGGCTCCATGTACAGGCACTTTGTATTTTGCTTCTTTTCATGTTTGTTGTTTGGATGTACTTTTGGGGCTATTAGTTATATTTGAGAGTTCTGCTGTTTGTTTATTATATTAATCTATTATTCTCTTTCTCTTTTCATTATTGCCATCTGGTATGACTTTTAGTCGTTAGCGTGGCATTGTAAAATAAATCAATGTTTATTCTCCAGTTGGGAGTCTCCCTGCTAACAAGGAGTGTTAGTTAACAGGAAGGGTTTCTGCAGCTCATTAGTTTTGAAGATGAGCTTCGAATTTGTGTTTAGTTTTGTTAATTGTAGGCTTTAGGATAAGGTATTGATGGCCAGTGTTTCATTTGCTTTTGGGTGTGGTTATACTCAACTTAGAACATGGAACATACAGTGCAGAAGGAGGCCATTCGGCCCATCGAGTCTGCACCGACCCACTTAAGCCCTCACTTCCACCCGATCCCCGTAACCCAATAACCCCTCCTAACCTTTTTGGACACTAAGGGGCAATTTATCATGGCCAATCCACCTAACCTGCACGTCTTTGGACTGTGGGAGGAAACCGGAGCACCCGGAGGAAACCCACACACACACGGGGAGAACGTGCAGACTCCACACAGACAGTGACCCAGCAGGGAAGCCAGTGCTATCCACTTGTGCTACCGTGCTGCCCACACGGGGCAGCAACTGTGATGCTGTTTTTGGGGTGGGGATGGGGGTGGGTGAAGTGGGTTTTAGTGGTAGTTTGCTGATGGTATCTGCTGGTTTCCCTTTGCCGAGTCATCTGGCTTGGATTGGTGGCCATCTTGGGTGGATCTTTTTGCTTCATCTTGGTTGTGACCCTTGTCACCTCCATTCCGCCTGGTTACCTGGAACGTTCGGGGTTTGAACGGGCCTGTATAACGGACGAGAGCATTCACTCATTTTAAGAGCCTAAACTCTGATGGTCTTTTTGCATGAAACCCATTTGCGTAACAATAATAATCTTTTATTGTCACAAGTATGAAGTTACCGTGAAACCAGGATATGCTAAGACTGCATTTGACAAGTTTTTTATTCCAGTTTCAATAGCAGGGAGAGGGGTACGGCGATTTTAATGAATAAAATAACCCAGTTCTCCTCTTCTCAGATTATGGCTGACCCCAATCGTTATTGTTTGTGGCTCCCTGTCAAACCCTAGTAGTTCTGGTCAATTTTTATGCCCCTAATTGGGATGCTATGAATTTCATTAACTCTCTGTTAGCTTCCCCAACCTCGATTCACACCAGCTTATCTGGGGGGGGGGGCAACCTGAATTGCGTTGTGGACCCTAAATTGGATCGATCTAAACCTAAATCCCTTGTTCCGTTACAGATGGCCAGGGCTTTGTCGTCCTTTACGGCTCAGATGGGGGAATAGATCACTGGCGTTCTTTGTACCCAAACAACAGGGGTTTTTCCCATGTCCACCATGCCTATTCCCGCACTGATTTTTTCATTTTATATCGAGCTCTCCTCCCTTCGGTAGTGGTGGCTGAGTACTCAGCAATTGTAATTTCTGTTCATGCCCCATATTTGATTTATCTGTTGCTGGAGTCCAGCCCTGTCCAATGCCCACCCTGGAGATTGGATACTACTTTGCTGTCCGATTAAAAAATATTGTGAGCGCCTGTTCACCTCCTATTGACGACGACATCAAATTAAATAGGTTCGACTCAATCCCCCCTCCACGTTGTGGATGGGGGAAATGATCTCTTATAGAGCAAACGTGCTGTGGATGAAGAAGCTGGACCAGCAGAGGCTGGTGGTCTCCATTTTAGAGGTGGATCGCCAGTACTCACTCAATCCTACTTCAGAGCTACTCGCAAGCAGAAAAAGCTGCAGACACAACTTGAATTACTGTCCAAGAACAAGGCTGTATGTCAGTTCCAGCACTCAAGGGGTACTTTTTATGAGTATGGAGTGAAGGCTTCTGGCTCATCAATTAATACGCCAAGCGGTTCCGTGAGATCCCCAGATACTTAATCTAGGTGGCAGCCTCAGTTCCATCCCTCACCAGGACAATGCGCCATTTGTCTTTTTACCTATATAAACTGCAGCTCCTTTGGACAAGTCGCCCACCCAGCTGTGAAGGCGGATAAGAACTGTGAGTTGGACTCCCAGTTATACCCCAACAAGGTTTTGAAAGGTATTGAGTTGAAGCAGACTGGCAAGACCCCTGGCTCAGATGGCTTTCCGATCGAATTTAATCAGTTCTCGGAACAGCTTGCACCTATGTTATTAGATCGGTTTAATGACACTCTATCCAGGGTTCATTGCTTCCGACCCTGACTCAGGCCTCTACTTCCTCACTCCTTAAGAAGGGCAAGGACCGTTGAGTGCGGTTCAGACCGGCCCATCTCGCTTTTAAGCGTGGACGATAAGCTGCTCACCAAGGTTCTGGTGCTGTGTCTGAAGCCTTGCATTCTTCGTATAATTTCAGAGGATCAAACAGGCTTTGTAAAGGCCGGAAGTTATCAGCCAATATATTTTGCTTTTTAAATGTCATTCTTTCCCCCTCACCTGCACCTGAGCCTGAGGCGATAGTTTCCCTTGGACACTGAGAAAGCATTTGACAGGGTGAAATTTATTTGAGATTCCTGGGAGATTTGGATTCGGCCATAAATTTGCCTCTTGGATCTGCTTGTTATATAATGCCCCACGGCCAGCGTTCGCACCAACACGTTTTACTCAAACTACTTCCCCTTGAATAGGGGCATTGGACAGGGTTGCCCATTTTCTCCACTCTTTTTCACCCTGGTGATATAGCCTTGAGGGCCTCTAGTCAATGGAGGGTATTATTTGTGAGGGGTGGAACATTGAGCACCTCTTTATGCAGATGATCTATTTTTATATATTACAGACCCAACTCCCTCCACAACAGCATAATGAAGACATTCAATACCTTTGGCTTCTTCTCTGGCTATAAATTAGGAAAGAGTGAATGGTTTTCCATTAACCCCCGGGATGGAAGCCCATTTAGGTACGTTACTCGCCCGCCTCTCTGGGACAAGTTTCATTCCTTGGGAGTCAGGGTAACCCACAATTGGTCTCACTTCACAATTGAATTACTCGAACCTGATCGATATGTTAAAATGGACACACAGAGGTGGAACAACTTTCCTCTACTTTTGGCGAGTAAGATTCAAACAATAAAAATGAATGGAGTCTCGAGGATTTTCTTTTTCCTTCAATGTCTCCCCATTTTCTTTTTTAAAATTAAGATTAATAAATAGATATCTGCTTTTATTTGCATGGGTAAGAATCCTAGAATCCACAGTGTTCTACTCCAGAGAGAAGGCGGGCAGGGGACCTGGCCCTTCTAAACTCCGCAGCTGTCATAGTGCATATAGACACCAACAATATAGGTAAAACATTGGATGAGGTCCGACAAGCTGAATTTAGGGAGTTAGGAGTTAAACTAAAAAGCAGGACCTCAAAAGGTAATGATCTCAGGATTGCTAACAGTGCCACGTGCTAGTCAGAGTAGGAATGGCAGGACAGATAAGATGAATATGTGGCTTGAGGGATGTTGCAAGAGGGAGGGATTCAAATTCCTGGGGCATTGGAACTGGTTCTGGAAGAGATGGAACCAGTACAACCCAGATGGTCTGCATCTGGGCAGGACTGGAACCAATGTCCGAGGATGAGTGTTTGCCAGTGCTGTTGGGGAGGGTTTAAACTAATATGGCAGGAGAATGGGAACCAATGCAGGAAGTCGGAGGAAAGTAACGTGGGGACAGAAACAAAAGGCAGTAAAGGGAAAAGTGGAAGGCAGAGAAACCACAGATAAAAATCAAAAAGGGCCACATTACATCATAATTCTAAAAGGGCAATAAATGTCAACAAAACAGACGCTGACAATCATTAACGGATATGATGTAATTGGGATCACGGAGACCTGGCTCCAGGATGACCAAGGATGGGAACTCAACATCCAGGGATATTTAAGAAGTGAAGATGTCGGCGTTGGCCTGGGGTGAGCACAGTAAGAAGTCTCACAACACCAGGTTAAAGTCCAACGGGTTTGTTTCGAATTAGTAGCTTCCGGAGTACTGCTCCTTCATCAGGTGAGTGAAGGGGTGGGTTCCACAAACACATATATAGACAAAGTCAATGATGCAAGATGATACTTTGAATGCAAGTCTTTGCAGGTCCAGACAATGCAATTGGAGTGAGGGATAATCACAGGTTTAAAGAGGTGTGAGTTGTATCAAGCCAGGACAGTTGGCAGGATTTCACAAGTCCAGGCCAGATGGTGGGGGATGAATATGGTGTGACATATGAGGCCGTACTCATGAATGCGGAACTTAGCTTTCAGTTTTAAAAAAAAACACAATTTTATTGAGGTATTTTTGGGCATTGTAAAGTTACAGATTACAGAAATATGCAAACATCAACAGAAAACCAACACTTTAACCAAACCATAATGCACACACCCGCTCCTCTCCCATAAAGACACTACCCGCCTATTTATCCTTCCTAATCTTCTCTAATCTTCCCCCCCCCCCCGACATTCACTCTCCCGCGAAAAAGTCGATGAATGGTTGCCACGTTTGGGTGAACCCCAATACAGCTCCCCTGAAGGCGAACTTGATTTTTTAAATACCCAGAAAACTTGACATGTCCGAAAGCCATAGTTTGGTCTTCGGGGGTTTTGAGTCCCTCCATGCCAGCAGTATCCGCCGCCGGGCTATCAAGGAAGCAAAGGCCAGAACATCTGCCTCTTTCTCCCCCTGGACTCCCGGGTCTTCTGAAACCCCGAAAATTGCCACCTCTGGACTCATCACCACCCTTGTTTTCAGCACCCGGGACATGACCCCCGCAAATCCCTCCCAGTACCCCCTAAGCTTAGGGCATGCCCAAAACATGGAAACGTGGTTCGCTGGTCCTCCCGCGCATCAGCCGCACTTGTCCTCTACCCCAAAGAATTTGCTCATCCAAGCTACCGTCATGTGGGCCCGGTGAACGACCTTAAACTGAATCAGGCTGAGCCTGGCACAAGTTGCAGTTGAGTTTCCCCTACTCAGGGCTTCCGCCCATACCCCGTACTCCATCTACCCGCCGAGCTCCTCCTCCCATTTGAGTTTCAGTTCCTCCGTCTGGGACTCTTCTTCCTTCATGAGCACATTGTAAATATCCGAGACTCTACCCTCTCCTCCTTCTCCTCTAGAGACTATTCTGTCCTGGATCCCTATTGGCGGGAGGCGTGGGAAGGATGGGACCTGTCTGCGTACAAAGTCCCGCACCTGTAAGTACCGAAAGTCATTTCCCCTTTCCAGCCCAGCTTTTTCCTCCAACTCGGAAAGTTCCCCTCCAGGAACATATCGCCCACCCTCTCTCACCCCTGCCCGCCGCCATGTTCGAAACCCTCCATCCATGTTCCCGGGGGCGAATAGATGGTTATCACAAATTGGAGCCCAGACCGACGCACCCACCTCCCCCGCATGCTTTCTCCACTGGCCCCAAATCTGCAGGGCCGCCCCCAGTATTGGGCTGGTGGAGTACCTGGCCGGCGCAAGCGGTAGGGGAGCCGTGACCAGGGCTGCCAAACTGGTGCTCCTGCACGAAGCCGCCTCCACTCGCTCCCAGATAGACCCCGTACCCACCATCCATTTCCTTATCATGGCTATATTAGACGCCCAGCAGTAGTTGATCAGATTCGGCTCCTTTCAAGCATCGCCTTCCTCACCCGCGGGGATTCCCCCCCCCCCCCCCCCCGACAATGATGATTTTGCCGGTCCTTTTGAAGAAGGACCGTGGGATAAAGATCAGGAGGCACTGGAAGATGAACAGGAATCGAGGGAGGGTGGTTATCTTTACCGTCTGCACCCTCCCCGCAAGTGACAGCGGGAGTGCATCCCATCTCCGAAACTCTCTCTTCATTTGTTCCACCACTCTAGTCAAATTTAACTGATGTAACCTGCCCCAGTCTCGTGCCACCTGTATCCCCAAGTACCGGAAACTTTCCCCAACCAGCCTAAATGGCAGCTCCTTCAGCCTATTGTTGCTCTTTCTAGCTTTAGTCTATTTGCTCTGTTTAGGTCACCTTTGCTCATGAGTCGCCAGGTATCTTTATGATACCGCCATGTGGTTCAAGTTCAGGTTATGATTAACAATACAGCACACCGCTTAGTAAGGATTAAAACAACGGTCATTTATTATATACAACAAGCAATATTAATACCCTAATACTACTTTCTATATAACAAACCTATCACTACTGGCCAATACATAACTTAGGAAGAGCCCACCAGGTCAGGGAAACGAATGGCTTGTCCAATCAAATCTGGCCCGCGGCATTCAAAAGGCTGCTACAGGTCGGTGGCTAGGTGTCTCTACCGGATAGCGATCATTGGATTCAAACTTACGATACACGGTGGCTGGTCTTGCGAAGGTCTCGAGCAGGCGAAGAGGAGAGAGAGAGAGATCTGAACTTGGACCTTTACTTTTATAGGGCCCAGGGGCTTCCCGCCTCCCGGGGAGGCCCTTGACCCTGAGTCCCAAGTGATTGGATTCTGTCCCCAGTCTCTGGGGTCGATGTGTCCAATGGTGAGGCGATTCCTCGATCGGGGGGTGGTCGCTCACCTGTCTTTGTTTCGGCCACTGCAGGCGCCGACAGGTCTGGCCCGGTATTCAATTGCTAATATGTTGCAATTGTTCCCGGGGATAGCCGATTTAGCTGTGGATGTCTGAGTAGATTAGGTGTAAACAGTCCTGAATGCAACTGCGGATACCTGGGTTGATGGGCTGTTGATAGCCCTGAGTATCGATCTGGGCTACCTTCCCCGAGCTGAAGCTGCAAACCTGTCTGCAGCTGCCTGCTTGTGTCTTCTTGGCTGCTTTTCCCAGCAGTCTTTCGGGTTAGCCATTTTAAACTGGGTTTTGGCCAGATTAATCGGAACGCAGCCATTTTACATGGCTACACTATTCTCCTGGCCCCTTGCCTGCACTACAAACATCTCACTCTTGGCCATATTGAAGTTGTACCCTGAGAACCCTTATAATCATCTAGATAGGAATAATATGATCAGGGATAGTCAGCATGGCTTTGTGAAGGGTAGGTCATGCCTCACAAACCTTATTGAGTTCTTTGAGAAGGTGACTGAACAGGTAGACGAGGGTAGAGCAGTTGATGTGGTGTATATGGATTTCAGCAAAGCATTTGATAAGGTTCCCCACGGTAGGCTATTGCAAAAAATACGGAGGCTGGGGATTGAGGGTGATTTAGAGATGTGGATCAGAAATTGGCTAGCTGAAAGAAGACAGAGGGTGGTGGTTGATGGGAAATGTTCAGAATGGAGTACAGTCACAAGTGAAGTACCACAAGGATCTGTTCTGGGGCCGTTGCTGTTTGTCATTTTTATCAATGACCTAGAGGAAGGCGCAGAAGGGTGGGTGAGTAAATTTGCAGACGATACTAAAGTCGGTGGTGTTGTCGATAGTGTGGAAGGATGTAGCAGGTTACAGAGGGATATAGATAAGCTGCAGAGCTGGGCTGAGAGGTGGCAAATGGAGTTTAATGTAGAGAAGTGTGAGGTGATTCACTTTGGAAGGAATAACAGGAATGCGGAATATTTGGCTAATGGTAAAGTTCTTGAAAGTGTGGATGAGCAGAGGGATCTAGGTGTCCATGTACATAGATCCCTGAAAGTTGCCACCCAGGTTGATAGGGTTGTGAAGAAGGCCTATGGAGTGTTGGCCTTTATTGGTAGAGGGATTGAGTTCCGGAGTCGGGAGGTCATGTTGCAGCTGTACAAAACTCTGGTACGGCCGCATTTGGAGTATTGCGTACAGTTCTGGTCACCGCATTATAGGAAGGACGTGGAGGCTTTGGAGCGGGTGCAGAGGAGATTTACCAGGATGTTGCCTGGTATGGAGGGAAAATCTTATGAGGAAAGGCTGATGGACTTGAGGTTGTTTTCGTTGGAGAGAAGAAGGTTAAGAGGAGACTTAATAGAGGCATACAAAATGATCAGGGGGTTGGATAGGGTGGACAGTGAGAGCCTTCTCCCGCGGATGGATATGGCTGGCACGAGGGGACATAACTTTAAACTGAGGGGTAATAGATATAGGACAGAGGTCAGAGGTAGGTTCTTTACGCAAAGAGTAGTGAGGCCGTGGAATGCCCTACCTGCTACAGTAGTGAACTCGCCAACATTGAGGGCATTTAAAAGTTTATTAGATAAACATATGGATGATAATGGCATAGTGTAGGTTAGATGGCTTTTGTTTCGGTGCAACATCGTGGGCCGAAGGGCCTGTACTGCGCTGTATTGTTCTATGTTCTATGTTCTAGAACCGGCCAAACTGCCTCAATGTCTCCAGTATATTTTCCATCCCGGCCAGTGGTTCCGACACGTACAAGAGCAGGTTATCCGCATAGAGAGAGACCCTGTGCTCCACCTCCCCGCTAGTCATTCCCTTCCACCCCTTTGCAGCTCTCAGCGCAATCGCCAACGGTTCTATGGCCAGCGCGAACAGCAACGTGGAGAGTGGGCATCCCTGTCTGGTCCCGTGATGTAGTCTGAAGTAATCTGACATTATCCCTTACGCTAGCTTTTGGGGCCTGGTACAATAGTCTGACCCAATTAACCAGTCCCTCCCCGAATCCAAACCGTCCGTGTACCTCCCACAAATAGTCCCACTCCACCGAAGGCCTTCTCAGCGTCCATTGCTTCACATTAAGCAATCTTCTCAAGTTGGCTGTCAGCTGCCTGCCTTTCACAAACCCTGTTTGATCGTCCCCAATCACCTCCGGTATGCAGTCCTCAATTCTGATCGCCAGGACCTTGATCAGGGGCTTGGCGTCCACATTGATCAGGGAGATTGGCCTGTATGACCCGCAGGATTCCGGGTCCTTGTCCCGCTTTAATATCAGTGAGATGGTGACTTGAGACATCGTCGGAGGCAGGGTCCCTCTGTCCCTCGCTTCATTAAAAACCCTAGTCAGGACCGGTCCCACTATCTCCGAGAACTTTTTGTAAAACTACTGGGTATCCATTTGGTCCCGGGGCTTTCCCCGACTGCATGGCCTTTAGGCCCCCCAATACCTCCTCCACTCTAATCGGGGCCCCCAGCCCGTCCACTAGTCCCCCGCCTACTTTTGGGAAGATTAGTCCGTCCAGGAACTGTTTCAGCTCCTCCGGGGGTTCTGAAGTGTAAAGCTTACTATAAAAGTCCCGAAACACCTTATTCAGTCCTGACGGGTCCTCCACTCTGCTCCCCTCCCCATCAACCAGTCTACTTACTTCCCTGGCCGCCTCCCTCTTCCTGAGTTGCTGCGCTAGCAATCTGCTGGCCTTCTCCCCATGCTCATACACCACTCCCCTCGCCTTCCTAAGTTGTTCCACGGCCCTACTTGTGGATAGCACCCCCAGTTCCGCCTGCAGTCTCCGTCTTTCCATGAGTAGGTCCTCCCCCTGGGACCCCGCATGCTCCTCGTCTATCCGGTGAATTTCCCTAACCAATCTGTCCATTTCTGCTCTGTCCGCCCCGACCCTGTGAGCCCCAATTGAGATCAGCTCCCCCCCTCACTACTGCCTTCAGCGCCTCCCACAGGGTCGCTGCTGAAACCTCCCCCGTATCGTTCACCTGCAAGTAATTTTCCATATACTTCCGCAGTCTCTCACATACCCCCTCCTCCGACAACAGTCCTACGTCTAACCTCCATTGCGGGCGTTGGTAATTTGCCCCCCCCGACCTGCAGGTCCACCCAGAGCGGGGCATGGTCCGAGATAGTGATTGCCGAGTATTCCGTATTCTTTACCTTCCCTACACTGTCCCTGCTCAAGATAAAGAAATCAATCCTAGAGTATACTTTTATGAACGTGCGAGTAGAACGAGTAGCCCCTTCCCGTCGGCTGTCTGGCTCTCCATGGGTCCGCAGCCCCCATTTGCTCCATGAACCCTTTCAGCTCCCTTGCCATTGCTGGGAGTCTGCCCGTTCTGGGACATGACCGGTCCAGCCCTTCCTTAGCCTAGTCTGGTCAGACACTTTCAAATGTGTCTCCTGCAGCATAATTACGTCCACCTTTAGAGCCCGCAAGTGCGCGAACACGCGTGCCCTTTTAACTGGCCCATTTAGTCCTCTGACATTCCAGGTGATCAGCCTGGTTGGGGGGCACACAACTTAGATGTAGAGGTCAGTGCACAATAATGTAGATGGTCACTAAATTTAGAGTACCAAAATCTTTTTTTCCCAATTAAGGGGCAATTTAGCACAACTAATCCACCTACCCTGCACATCTTTTTGGGTTGAAGAAGTGGGACCCACACAGACACTGGGAGAATGTACCATTACACGGGAGGACACCACCCACCAGGTACGTGGGACAGACTCGTACGACTCGGCCAACGTTGTCTACCTCATACGCTGCAGGAAAGGATGTCCCGAGGCATTGGTACATTGGTGAGATCATGAAAATGCTGTGACAACGGATCAATGGACGTCGCGCATCAATTGCCAGGCAGGAATGTTCCTTTCCAGTCAGGGAATACTTCAGCAGCCAAGGCGTTCTCCAAGGTGGCCTTCAGAATGCGCGACAACGCAGAATCGCTGAAACTGATAGCTAAGAACTTCCGGTGATGCACCTGTGCCAACTTAGCTGGTGCCTACCTTCCTTATTTTAATGTGTCCTACTGCACCTTCTAAAGGTGTGAGGCCAGACAGCACACGGATGTGGAGGCGACCTGCTGCGTATCTTGCCCTCTGATCTGAGATGCCTCTGGCAGCCGTCTTCTGGAGGGCCTGGACCTGGATGGGGCCAGCCAACTTTCAAGTGTCACATTTGACGAGGGGCCACCCTGTTCTGCCCGCTGCCCATTCGTTACGCTAGTGTCAGTTGGGGATGGAGGTTAAGAAGCACTGAGGTGTTCCACCTGGCGTTGCCAGTCCAGGAGGCCCGCTCTCGTCTCAACTAGGCTCTCGATGCCCTCAGCCATGGAGCACAGAGACTGGGACATGTCCCTCTGCGACTGGTCTAGGCCAGTTAGCACCCAGCCAATGCTCTTGTTGACCTCAGCCATGACGCTTTGTGACTGGGCCAAGTTCTAGAGTGCGGCAACAATGTCCATGTGGGTCTAGTTCATGGCTGCCTATGATTGGGTTTCCTGTCCTGAGCCTCAGCCATCACCGCAGAGTGTGCCCAAGCCTTGGATGTCTTGACCCATGGCTGTGACTTTCTCACCCAAGCTTTCCATTGCAGCTGCCACCCGTTCAGTGTTGGCCTGGGTACCACGCATTGTCGGCATATTCTCCTGCATTTGAAGGCGGTTGGACTCCTCCAGCTGCACCTGCAGGCGCCGGATTCTTGCTGACCCCCCCCCCCCTTGATCCTGACTCTGCGTTTGCATCTCCACCAGCGATGGGATCATTCTTTCCAGAAGCGTGATAGCTGTCCGGACTACAGCTAGTTCCTGGGATCGGGCTGCCCTCCAACCACCCGCACCCTCGGGAGTCCCTATCTCCACCTGATGTGCTGCAGCATGTGTGAAAGGTGACCCAGGAGCCTTTTCATTAAAATGCCCCACTGGGGTGATAGTCTGCGATGGTGGAATGTGCAATGAATGCAGTGACAAGACGTTGGTGGCATCCCTGGACTGGTCCTCCAGAGTGGGGTGTGCTGGGGGCTAGATACCCAAGAGAGGCTGGCATAATCTGATGGTGATCCTGCAAGGCAAAACACAAGAGACATGGTGAGATCTTGGGAAGGAGTTTCCTGGGGGAGAGAGGTGACTCACTTGCTTTTGGGACAACATTTTAGGGGCTAACAGTTATCACATGCCGACCTCTGCCTCAGAGACAGCTCTCTACTGCACCTCCCTGGATAATGCCACCATCCTCTGTTCAGCAGGGATGAGGATCCAGAGGTCTGCGATGCCCCCTCAGGTCTTCTCCCGATCCCGGAGATTATGGGTTATCTTTTCCTAGTGGACACATAAAGGACATGGTGAGACGTATGAAGGCGAATTACAGTCTGTAGCTTGTGGCATGCGTGTGCAAAGCACCTGGCCAAAGAGGACAATATTGGTGTTGGGGTTTGTGCAGGGTGGGATGGAAGATACGGGCAGGTGGGTTTTGGTTGGCCTCTATGGGAGTGGAGGTGTGATGTGAGGAGTGAGGGACAGGATGATGCCAGGGGACAGAGGTGATGGCTCATCCGAGCTGCCCTAAGCAGGTCGTTCATCTTCTTGTAGCACTGTGTGCCGATCTGCATGGTGAGGCTCACCGCGCTGAGCGCATCGGCCACCTCCACCTAGGCCTGGTTAATGACCGTGCACGGTAGCCTCCTGCCCACACTGGGGATGAGGGTGTCCCGCCTCTTCTCCACCGCAGCCAACATTCTCTCAAGCTCTGCGTCCGTGAAGCGTGGATTTGTAGTTTGTAACTTCTTGGCTGGAATGAGTGGGTAGGGAATGGTGTGCATATAAACAGCTCCTGCTTGTCAAGCTCCCCAGCGGCAATTCCGGTCCCAGCAAATCCGACATTGAGAAATGAGAATTTCTCTCGATTCACGTGGACAGAGTGCTGGACTATCTGCAGGTCCGGAATTACTTCAGAGGCAGTGCCCCAAACGGGTAAACTGTACGCAATTCAGTCCTGGCGTCGGGATTCTCCCGTTCCTCGGTGGTACATTTCTCGGAAGCTGCAATGTCTACCTGTCTAAGTTGTCAAAATGTTTTTTCTTTGTATTTGGCTTGATTGATATTTGTATTTCATGTTTTCATACAATAACAATAAATTGAATACCTAATGCTTAAGAAATAGTAGACCATTTTGAAGACCTTCATTTCCGTGATCTGATCTGTAAACTGTTTTATTTTATTTTTTATAAACTGTACAAGAAATGGATGAAAGTGTTATAATTTGCAATTTACACGTTGATCCTCTCGAACTTCAACCTATGCCCTCAAGTTCTCGATTCCCCAACCCTGGGAAAAGACTGAGTACATTCACCCTATCCATGCCTCTTATGATCTTATCCACCTCTCCAAGATCACCCCTCAGTCTCCTACACTCCAAAGAAAACTGTCCCAGCCTGTCCAGTCTCTCCCTGTAACTCAGTCCCTTGAGTCCTGGCAACATCCTTGTAAATCTCTTCTGCACTCTCTTCAGTTTAATACCATCTTTCCTGTAGCAAGGTGACCAAAACTGAACAATACTCCAGGTGTGGCACAACTGCAACATAACTTCCCAACTTCTCCTGCCTTCTCTCCATAACCTCTATCCCCTTATTGATCAAAAAGCTATCTACTTATGCCTTAAAGACACTGTGATTTGGCCTTCACAGCTTTCTGCAGATTATATTAAAACTATACATTTGGGTTACGACTGAGAATTTGAGAAAGTACATTGTCTGTGAAACTATCACCATGTTGATAAACATAAGAGCTTTTGTTTTATTGAAGGTTGGGCAACAAACTAAATTCATCAGCTCGAGAAATGACAGAACAATCGGCAATGTCTATTGAAGGCCATTTCAACTCTTCAGGCGATAATCGAACAGTCCACTTAGACCATGAAGAGCAGAAGTCTGTTTTAATAGTACTGTACTCTATTGTGTTTGTGGGAGGAGTCATTGGAGCTAGCGTTATGCTACATCGGATACTCAAGAGTGACAAGAACTCAAAGTCATTTATCATAATCAATCTCTCAGTAGCACATGTCATTTTTCTTATAACAGTGCCATTTCGTATTTCTTACTATGTAACCGAACAATGGACATTTGGCCTAGTTTTCTGTAAGTTGGTCAGTGCTGTTATACACGTTCACATGTATTTAACCTTTGTATTTTATGTGATCATCATCACCACAAGATTTCTTAATGTCTTGCAAAAGAGGGAGTATCTAAAGTTTAACAGGCCATGGATTGCTTTAGTGTTCAGTGTAACCCTTTGGCTTGTGGCAACTGTGATTATTTTTCCAATATTTCTAATTAATTATGGCGTTAACCAGAATTATGAAGAAAATCGGTGTTTTCATTTTGAGGCTGAAATTTCATCAGCACCTGTGAGGATAGTCAACTACATTTTGATCTGTACAACAATGTGTACCATTATCATTTTGTTTATCTGGCAGATAAGTATAATGTCAAATCTGGCCATCAAACATGGCTCACAGACATGTGCTCATCAAGTTTTTCGTGCCCAACTAAAGACACTGACATTTATATTGATAATGTTTGTGTTTCTTGTTCCATATCTTGTATTCAGAATATATTACATCAAAAACTTTGATGAAAAATCATCAATTCTGCATTCAATTAATGAAATTGGTTTATCCATAACAGGAATGTGTTGTTTCGATTTGCTAATTTTTTGGATTTGGTATTCCTTTTAGAAATTAGCAGGCAATAGAACATAGAACATAGAAAATACAGCACAGAACAGGCCCTTCGGCCCACGATGTTGTGCCGAACCTTTGTCCTAGATTAATCATAGATTATCATTGAATTTACAGTGCAGAAGGAGGCCATTCGGCCCCTTGAGTCTGCACCAGCTCTTGGAAAGAGCACCCTACCCAAACTCAACACCTCCACCCAACACCAAGGGCAATTTGGACATTAAGGGCAATTTATCATTGGCCAATTCACCTAACCCGCACATCTTTGGACTGTGGGAGGAAACCGGAGCACCCGGAGGAAACCCATGCAGACACGGGGAGGACGTGCAGACTCCGCACAGACAATGACCCAAGCTGGAATCGAACCTGGGACCATGGATCTGTGAAGCAATTGTGCTATCCACAATGCTACCGTGCTGCCCTTAAGAACAAATAAATCTACACTATATCATTTTCCCGTAATCCATGTACCTATCCAACAGCTGCTTGAAGGTCCCTAATGTTTCCGACTCAACTACTTCCACAGGCAGTGCATTCCATGCCCCCACTACTCTCTGGGTAAAGAACCTACCTCTGATATCCCTCCTATATCTTCCACCTTTCACCTTAAATTTATGTCCTCTTGTAATGGTGTGTTCCACCTGGGGAAAAAGTCTCTGACTGTCTACTCTATCTATTCCCCTGATCATCTTATAAACCTCTATCAAGTCGCCCCTCATCCTTCTCCGCTCTAATGAGAAAAGGCCTAGCACCCTCAACCTTTCCTCGTAAGACCTACTCTCCATTCCAGGCAACAGCCTGGTAAATCTTCTTTGCACCTTTTCCAGAGCTTCCACATCCTTCCTAAAATGAGGCGACCAGAACTGTACACAGTACTCCAAATGTGGCCTTACCAAGGTTTTGTACAGCTGCATCATTACCTCATGGCTCTTAAATTCAATCCCTCTGTTAATGAACGCGAGCACACCATAGGCCTTCTTCACAGCTCTATCCACTTGAGTGGCAACTTTCAAAGATGTATGAACATAGACCCCAAGGTCTCTCTGCTCCTCCACAATGCCAAGAACTCTACCATTAACCCTGTATTCCGCATTCATATTTGTCTTTCCAAAATGGACAACCTCACACTTTTCAGGGTTAAACTCCACCTGCCACTTCTCAGCCCAGCTCTGCATCCTATCTATGTCTCTTTGCAGCCGACAACAGCCTTCCTTACTATCCACAACTCCACCAATCTTCGTATCGTCTGCAAATTTACTGACCCACCCTTCAACTCCCTCATCCAAGTCATTAATGAAAATCACAAACAGCAGAGGACCCAGAACTGATCCCTGCGGTACACCACTGGTAACTGGGATCCAGGCTGAATATTTGCCATCCACCACCACTCTCTGACTTCTATCGTTATCCAACTGGCCAAATTTCCCACTATCCCATGCCTCCTTACTTTGTGCAGAAGCCTACCATGGGGAACTTTATCAAATGCCTTACTAAAATCCATGTACACTACATCCACTGCTTTACCTTCATCCACATGCTTGGTCACCTCCTCAAAGAATTCAATAAGATTTGTAAGGCAAGACCTACCCCTCACAAATCCGTGCTGACTATCCCTAATCAAGCAGTGTCTTTCCAGATGCTCAGAAATCCTATCCTTCAGTACCCTTTCCATTACTTTGCCTACCACCGAAGTAAGACTAACTGGCCTGTAATTCCCAGGGTTATCCCTAGTTCCTTTTTTGAACAGGGGCACGACATTCGCCACTCTCCAATCCCCTGGTACCACCCCTGTTGACAGTGAGGACGAAAAGATAATTGCCAACGGCTCTGCAATTTCATCTCTTGCTTCCCATAGAATCCTTGGATATAACCCTTCAGGCCCGGGGGACTTGTCTATCCTCAAGTTTTTCAAAATGCCCAACACATCTTCCTTCCTAACAAGTATTTCCTCGAGCTTACCAATCTGTTTCACACTGTCCTCTCCAACAATATCGCCCCTCTCATTTGTAAATACAGAAGAAAAGTACTCATTCAAGACCTCTCCTATCTCTTCAGACTCAATACACAATCTCCCGCTACCGTCCTTGATCGGACCTACCCTCGCTCTAGTCATTCTCATATTTCTCACATATGTGTAAAAGGCCTTGGGGTTTTCCTTGATCCTACCCGCCAAAGATTGTTCATGCCCTCTCTTAGCTCTCCTAATCCCTTTCTTCAGTTCCCTCCTGGCTATCTTGTATCCCTCCAATGCCCTGTCTGAACCTTGTTTCCTCAGCCTTACATAAGTCACCTTTTTCCTCTTAACAAGACATTCAACCTCTCTTGTCAACCATGGTTCCCTCACTCGACCATCTCTTCCCTGCCTGACAGGGACATACATATCAAGGACACGTAGCACCTGTTCCTTGAACAAGTTCCACATTTCACTTGTGTCCTTCCCTGCCAGCCTATGTTCCCAACTTATGCACTTCAATTCTTGTCTGACAACATCGTATTTACCCTTCCCCCAATTGTAAACCTTGCCCTGTTGCACGTACCTATCCCTCTCCATTACTAAAGTGAAAGTCACAGAATTGTGGTCACTATCTCCAAAATGCTCCCCCACTAACAAATCTATCACTTGCCCTGGTTCATTACCCAGTACTAAATCCAATATTGCCCCTCCTCTGGTTGGACAATCTACATACTGTGTTAGAAAAGCTTCCTGGACACACTGCACAAACACCACCCCATCCAAACTATTTGATCTAAAGAGTTTCCACTCAATATTTGGGAAGTTAAAGTCGCCCATGACTACTACCCTATGACTTCTGCACCTTTCCAAAATCTGTTTCCCAATCTGTTCCTCCACATCTCTGCTACTATTGGGGGGCCTATAGAAAACTCCTAACAAGGTGACTGCTCCTTTCCTATTTCTGACTTCAACCCATACTACCTCAATAGGGTGATACTCCTCAAACTGCCTTTCTGCAGCTGTTATACTATCTCTAATTAATAATGCCACCCCCCACCTCTTTTACCACCCTCCCTAATCTTATTGAAACATCTATAACCAGGGACCTCCAACAACCATTTCTGCCCCTCTTCTATCCAAGTTTCCGTGATGGCCACCACATCGTAGTCCCAAGTACCGATCCATGCCTTAAGTTCACCCACCTTATTCCTGATGCTTCTTGCGTTGAAGTAGACACACTTCAACCCATCTCCGTGCCTGCAAATACTCTCCTTTGTCAGTGTTCCCTTCCCCACTGCCTCATTACAAGCTTTGGCGTCCTGAATATCGGCTACCTTAGTTGCTGGACTACAAATCCGGTTCCCATTCCCCTGCCAAATTAGTTTAAACCCTCCCGAAGAGTACTAGCAAACCTCCCTCCCAGGATATTGGTGCCCCTCTGGTTCAGGTGCAACCCGTCCTGCTTGTACAGGTCCCACCTTCCCCAGAATGCGCTCCAATTATCCAAGTACCTGAAGCCCTCCCTCCTACACCATTCCTGCAGCCACGTGTTCAACTGCACTCTCTCTCTATTCCTAGCCTCGCTATCACGTGGCACCGGCAACAAACCAGAGATGACAACTCTGTCTGTCCTGGCTTTCAACTTCCAGCCTAACTCCCTAAACTTGTTTATTACCTCCACACCCCTTTTCCTACCTATGTCGTTGGTACCAATGTGCACCACGACTTCTGGCTGCTCCCCCTCCCCCTTAAGGATCCTGAAGACACGATCCGAGACATCCCTGGCCCTGGCACCCGGGAGGCAACATACCTTCCGGGAGTCTCGCTCGCGACCACAGAATCTCCTATCTATTCCCCTAACCATTGAATCTCCTACAACTAATGCTTTTCTATTCTCCCCCCTTCCCTTCTGAGCCCCAGAGCCAGACTCAGTGCCAGAGACCTGGCCGCTAGGGCCTTCCCCCGGTAGGTCATCCCCCCCAACAGCATCCAAAACGGTATACTTGTTTTGAAGGGGAACGGCCACGAGGGATCCCTGCACTGTCTGCCTGTTTGTTTTTTCCCCCCTGACTGTAACCCAGCTATTCTTGTCCTGTACCTTGGGTGTGGTTACCTCCCTGTAACTATTCTCAATCACCCCCTCTGCCTCCCGGATGATCCGAAGTTCATCCAGCTTCAGCTCCAGTTCCCTAACACGGTCTTTGAGGAGCTGAAGTTGGGTGCACTTCCCGCAGGTATAGTCAATGGGGACACCGGTGGTATCCCTCACCACCCACATCCTACAGGAGGAGCATGTAACTGGCCTAGCCTCCATCCCCTCTTACCTTACAGAATATAGCTGCTGTGTGGACTAACTAGATCTCCGCCCTCCGACTCTGCTCCCAGTCAGCTACACTTCCTGTAAACTCCTGGCTCTCTTCGCACTCTTTGCGGAAATGTCGGAAACAAAATGAAAGGAGCACCTTACTCCCTCCTCACCTAACTCTTTCGGTCACCAAACTCTCACTATCGCACTCAAAAATCACCAAATTCAGCACTCAGTGCAATGAGCCAAATGAAGATTGTAACTGCATGTATTTATTTCTTTTGGGCACATCCCATACTTTTATAGAACAAAAAAAATACTTTTAATAGTTAACAATTTCAGAAACATACACTTACTAATTACCTTGCTATTTCCAACATTTATGGGATCTCTTTGGGTTCCGATAGTAAATTGCCATTTATGGTATCAATTTGGGATCATGGACAGTTGAGAATTAAAATATAACAAAAGGAAGTCCATTATCATTGCAAATCTGTAAAGTAAAACTTGTCAAAGGTTAAACACATCCTGTTTGACTCACTTTGTTACTGATATGATTTTTAATATTGTTGCCTGTTACTGCTCGGTTGGAAAAGATGGATGTGATTTACTAAAGAAGAGGTCATACATGCGCTTCTACATTCTCACTGAATTATGGAAAACCATCCTACCTGAAGCTGGATGCCTCTGCCATTCTCCAAAGAAGCATTTGTAATAATGTATTCTGATGCAAATTTTCAACTCTGTACAGTATTGGCTTACTTTTGTATCTTCGATAATTATTCCAAGGAATACATTCTTTTTGAATAAAAAGCATTTCCAGAAACACCTCCACATGCACCAACTTTTCTGTACCCAAATTTCAGACATGAAACAATCTAGCCTAAAACTCTCCAAGGAACGCACTTTATAAATCAGTCAATTTGTTATCAATTTCCGTCTTCAAATCAGGTAGGTCCATCATCCAACAATGATGAACAAACATCTTAATAATAATCTTTATTAGTGTCACAGGTAGGCCACATTGCAATGAAGTTACTGTGAAAATCCTCAAGTCGCCACGCTCCGGCTCCTGTTCGGGTACACGGAGGGAGAATTCAAAATATCCAATTCACCTAACAAGCATGTTTTTCTGGACTTGTGGGAGGAAACTGTGTTAGCTTCTGGCTGCTGTTCAGTAAAGAGTGAAGAGTTCTGCTCCTTTCCCAAGACACCTTTATTTTCCTTGAACACACTGTACAAAACTCACCACATCACACCCCACAAGGGCCACCTGCAATCTCTTTACATATCAGTGTCAATTATTGGATACTTAACATCAAAAGAGACATCTAAATGGAAGTCTCTTAAACTATTCCTAACAATCTCCCCTTCCTTGGAGAAAAAAAAATTGTGGTTAAAAACAAAATTACAAGAAACTCAAAAACACGCACAATTTCCCCCCTCTTTTTTATCATTTTTGGAAGGAAAAAAAAGTCACAGAAACAGGCGCCCTTCATTAACGATATCCAAAGGTTTCTGTGAACAAGCCCCTCTTTTCGTAAAACAATCTGACAATTGATAGCTACTGTCGACCCATTTCATTTTTCTATCTCCCCTCTGTCCAACATCTGTCCAACCAGGGGCAGCACGGTAGCATTGTGGATAGCACAATTGCTTCACAGCTCCAGGTTCGGTTCCGGCTTGGGTCACTGCCTGTGCGGAGTCTGCACATCCTCCCCGTGTGTGTGTGGGTTACCTCCGGGTGCTCCGGTTTCCTCCCACAGTCCAAAGATGTGAAGGTTAGGTGGATTGGCCATGATAAATTGCCCTTAGTGTCCAAAATTGCCCTTAGTGTTGGGTGGGGTTACTGGGTTATGGGGATAGGGTGGAGGTGTTGACCTTGGGTAGGGTGCTCTTTCCAAGAGCCGGTGTAGACTCGATGGGCCGAATGGCCTCCTTCTGCACGGTAAATACTATGAAAAAAAAAGAATCTGCTTCAAACTTGCAATGTCGATCCTTAACCCCTTTTCTCATTGACACTTTTTGTAGAGTGTGCATTTTCCCTGTGACACTCAATGGGTATGTTACCCAAATCCTCTAATCCCAAAATGTCTGTCAATATCGGAGATATATAAAAGGCCATATCCACTGCCTCTACAAGGCTTAACATCTCAGCGGCAAAGTGCTTTTGACCACTCTCCTTATTTTCTTTGTTTCCCACGCAAGAGGGCAACATTTACCATTGTTCCCTAAAATGAAAATTATAAAACCTCGTGCGGTTGAAACCACATCACATAAAATTGCATAGGATGCATCACTATAAACTATGAGTTTCAAGTGCCTAAGATAACCTAAAACCGGGAACCTCAAAACACACTCCTGCATTTTTAATTTGACCAACACTTTATTTGCTCTCATTATGTCTTTTTTTGTACTCAATTCAATCAAACTAACGTCCGGTCTAGCCTGTCTACCTAACCAATTCAGTTGTCCAATTAAACTTCGCAGTTGCTCTTCTTCCATCTTTGAAACCACTGCGTCTTTTTGTGAAACCTGACCACGACTAATTGCAATTGGGCTGATGCTCTCCAAATAAGATTGCTGACGTAAAGTTTCACCTAACTCAGTCTGTCTGATTTCCAGTCCAATATATTTAAATGCACCGGAAGCCTGACTTCCAACCCTGAATTCTTTCCTCAACCCAGAGATTACAATAGTTTCAAAATCACGAGCCCCACCCCATAGAAAAATCATGACATGCATCAAAAAGATGCCAGAAGTATTTCCTTTATAGTGCCAGTAAAACATTGCCAGATCTGCTTTCAACCGGCAACAGCATAACTTTAACAAAACTGACCTTACCGAAAAATACCAGACTCTAGATGCATCATTTAATCCATATGCACATTTGTTCACCTTCCAGAGTGCGCCTTCTGTTTTAGCTGCTTCTTTAGGACGGAGAAAAATGTCTCTCTGGAGCTGATGCCCCTGCAAAAAGGCAGCTTTTATATCTATAGATTTGCATTCCCATGCCTTTGTGACTAATAGAGCCAAGAAGATCTTTAAAATAACCTTTCCTGCCGTAGGTGAATTTACCCTTAAATCCTGATCTTCTAAGTTTTCTTCAAATCCCCTTGCCACAAGCCTGGCCTTTGCCTTAAGTTCCATCCGGAAGAACCTTTTTCGTGCAAATCCATCTGTGGGATAGAGCTCTTTGTCCCCTATCCGGTACTTCCGTTCATACCCCAAATTCACTCCAACTATGCAGTTCTGGCTGTTTGGCATCTTTGATAACTTTTCCATCTAATTTATTGGAGGCCACCAAAATTTCAAGAGCATGTGGGCTTCTACTGCTAGTAGCATTCATAGTCTTACTCATGTTCCGAGACCTTGACAAACTACGACCCTCTCCCACCTGGTATCTCGTTCTGTACTGCTAGATCTTTCCCTTCTGCTGTGGGATGTCCTTTCAATAGTTCTTGACCTTTTCCTGTGAACCGGTTCACTATCCGAGAACTGGAACTGCATTTTTTGCCCTCCATGTTTGAACTTCGTGCTCTCAATCCATTGTCTTGATTCCCTCCCCTGTATGCTGTACATTCAAGCAGTGTTTATACTTTCCAGTGGCCTTCCCTGCTCTACTAATAACTGTTGCATCCTTCCATTGACTAGACCCTTCAGGCAAGTATGTCACTTTTGTACCAACTTTTGGCAGTTGTCCTTTCGGAAACATTGCCAGTTCTAATTCATCAAATGTATTGTGTTCCTCCACAGAAACCCTGTCTATATCAGTTAATTGGTCCTCATAGTTCTGTAACACATGCGTACCAGATGACCCTGGTTCCTCCTCATGTCTGCCTGCTCTGTCTAAATTTGAAAATTTGTAATCTGTACCCATTATCCTTGAATAATGTACCCCAATAATCTGATTGCCATGTTGCAAAATAATTTTTTCGCCATCTATGCCTATGATCTTCCCTGGGCCTTTCCATTCATTAAAATTGCCTCTCTTATAGTATACTATGTCTCCTTGCTGAAAAACGGTATTTGATGGCCGTACATTATGCCTTAAAGCTCTGCGAATTCTTTCAGAGACTTCAGCTTCCAAAAAAGCTTGTCTACTGCTATGTAATGCATTTAAATGCTCAGCAAAGGCAGAGCTAATTGTAGTTCCTTCTCAAGCTGGAGGCCGGTCATCTAAAATGGATGGAATTTTAGGATTTCTACCAAACACTAATTGATAGGGACTAGCCCCCAACCATCTGCAACAAATTATTTGCATGTACCGCCCATGCCAAGGCCAAATTTAACTTGGAATTTGGTCTATCTGCCAAAATTTTCTGGAACATGTCATCTATTACCGCATGGTTTATTTCACACACACCATTACTAAATGGGCTTTCCGCAGCCGCATTCATAACTGTGATATTCACGTTTTCACACATATCCCTAAACTCATCTCATCATTAGCAAATTCTCCCCCATTGTCTGTAAGGAATTTTGCCGGTGGGCTCATTCCTGTCCCTATCCATTTTTCCACATTTGATCCAGGATTACTCTCTTTTCTTTACTTTGTACAATGGTTGACTGACTGAATCTGGTCGCTAAATCTACAAAATTCTAAATAAATATATTGTTAGCTTTATCCCAGATCTTCAGGTCCATGGCCACAATGTCGTTAAAAGGATTTTAACATCGATTATGATGGTGTCCTTCTGTATTTCCCACAAACCTCACAGCGATCACTAACCTATTCTATCAGCTTAGTATAATCTTCATCACTTACCCTGCAAACTTTCAATACATTTTTCAGCCTCCGAGGAGACGGATGTGCAAATTGCCTTTTAATACAACAAGCTTTTTATCAGCTAAAGTCCCATTTCCAGCTGCCAACAACACATCCTTAACAACTGCACCCGAAATATTATTTGCCAGTAATAGAATACAATAGTGTCCCGACTGTGTAAATAGTAAGTCCACCGTCTTTCCAAAAACTGTTGCCTTATCCTGTTTCATATCCAGTTTCAAGTGTTCCATATACAGTTTCACGTGTGCTTTCTTCATCGATGGTCTGCTTAGAAGCAAAGGTATCTCACTTCATATAACATCTGTGCTAATGAAATAATTCACTCCGACAATATTGCAAGGGATCAATCACCAC
Source organism: Scyliorhinus torazame (assembly GCF_047496885.1). Classification (NCBI taxonomy): domain Eukaryota; kingdom Metazoa; phylum Chordata; class Chondrichthyes; order Carcharhiniformes; family Scyliorhinidae; genus Scyliorhinus; species Scyliorhinus torazame. Next base: position 1,068,134 of record NC_092717.1, read on the forward strand.
TCTTTTCAGTGACTTGAGTATTATCATCCACAAACCTGAAACTTGTGGAACTTTCAAATTTCTTAACCTTGTTACGATTTAGTGAGTGATTGCCGAAGAAGACTGCCTTTGAAGATTCTTCAAAAAAGTTAAGCTTTGTTCCTTACAGCACAGCATCAGAGGTCCTAGGATTTGTTAAATGGAAGAACCATGATTGGTTCAATAACAATGACCAAGGCCTGCTCCCCCCAACGATGCATGACACCCTCTGCGGATTGTATGCAGGATTCCATCAGACTGATCCAGGCACTGGAACCGCATCTTTAGCATTCCTATGGTCTGCTCCATCAAAGCGCAGGTTGCAGCATCGGCCTCATTGTATTTTGTCCCAGCTGCACTCTGTGGCCTCCGCAAAGGCGTCATCAACCACATCCTCAGTGGGTAACCCTTGTCCCCAAGGGGCCAACCCTGCAGCCTCTGTGGACCCTGAAACATGTCAGGGAGTGGTTCAGAACGTAGGAGTCCTGCACATTCCCTGGCATGTGCACACACCTGCAGGATGTGTTTGGTGTGTCGCAGACCAGCTGAACATTTAGAGAGCCACACAAAAGGCTGGTAGAGGTTTGGAACTATCTTCCACAAACAGCAATTGATGCTAGATCAGTTGTGAATTTTAAATCTGAGATAGAACTCCATTCCACAGTTCGCACCTGCTTCAAGAAGACCACCATCATATCAGTGCCAAAGAAGAACCAGGCAATGTGCCTCAATGACTTCACGGCCAGTGGCCTTGACATTGATCATTATGAAGTGCTTCGAAAGGTTGGTCATGAGACACATTAACTCCATACTCCCAGAATGCCTTGATCCACTGCAATTCCCATTCCGCCACAACCAGTCCACAGCGGACGCCATCTCCCTGGCCCTACACTCATCCCTGGAGTATCTCGACAAGGACACCTGTTCCGACTCCTATTCATTGACTACAGCTCCGCCTTCAACACTATAATTCCAGCCAAGTTCATATCAAAACTCCAAAACCTAGGACTTGGCTCCTTGACTTTCTGACCCATAGACCATAGTAAGGATAAACAACAACACCTCCTCCACGATAGCCCTCAATGCCGGGGCCCCACAAGGCTGCGTATTTATCTACCGACTATACTCCCTACACACACACGATTGTGTGGCAAAATTTGGCTCCAACTCCATCTACAAGTTTGCTGATGACACAACCGCAGTGGGTCAGATCTCGAAGATTGATTAGTCAGAGTACAGGAGGGAGATAGAGAACCTAGTGGAGTGGTGTAATGACAACAATCTCTCCCTGAACGTCAGCAAAACTAAGGAGCTGGCCATTGACTTAATGAAGCAAAGTATTGTACACACCTCTATCTGCATCAATGGTGCCGAGGTGGCGATGGGTGGAGATGGTTGACAGCTTCAATTTCCTAGGTGCGCACATCATCAACAATCTGCCCTGGTCCACCCACGTTGACGCTACAATGAAGAAAGCACAACAGCGCCTATACTTCATCAAGAAATAAGAGAAATTTGGCATGTCCACATTGATTCGACTCTTACCAACTTTTACAGATGCACCCATAAAGCTTCCTATCTGGCTGCATCACAACCTGGTATGGCAACTGCTCGGCCCAAGACCGTAAGAAACCACAGAGTCGTGAACACAGTCCAGTTCATCACACAAACCAACCTCCCATCCATTGACTTTGTCGACATCTCCCGCTACCGTGGGAAAGCAGGCAGCATAATCAAAGACTCCTCCCACTGGGTTATTCTCTCTTCCAACTTCTTCCATCAGCAGGAGATACAAAAGTCTGAGAACACGCACTACCAGGTTCAAAAACAGCTTCCACCCCGCTATTGCAATTCCTGAACGACCCTCTTCTGGACTGAACTGATCTCTTCATACATCTTCTCTACAGGGTAGTAATACACTCCGTATGCTTCACCCGATGCCAGTATCCATGTATTTACATTGTGTATCTATCGTCTATCCTATGTCTTTTCATGTATGGAACGATCTATAAATAAATAATCTTTATTGTCACAAGTAGGCTCACAATAGCACTGCAATGAAGTTACTGTGAAAATCCCCAAGTCACAAGTCAGGTACACAGAGGGAGAATTCAGAATTCTCAGCTGGTGCGGGAATTGAACCCGCACTGCTGGCCGTGTTCTGCATCACATCCCAGCTATCTAGCCTACTGAGCTAAACCAGCCCCGACCTGTCTGGACTGTATGCAAAAACAATACTTTTCACTGTACCTTGGTACACGTGACAATAAAACAAATTAAAATATCGATTTTTATTCAAAAATAGTGGAGTAGGCTTAAGGGGCTGAATGGTAAAACAACATTGCTGTTGGTCTGGAGTCACATGCAGAATAGCAGATTTCCTTCCCGAATGAACCTCAGTGAACCAGATGAATATTTTGACATTGGTTTTTAAATTCCAGATTTATTAACCAAATTAAATTTCAACATCTGCTGTGTGGAACATAAACTTGTGTCCCCACAGCAATAGCCTGGGTAGGTGGATTAACTAGTCAATGGTATCGCCACGATTCCACCTTCTTGGTGGGGTCCATCCAGATTCATTCCCAAATTAACCCCCAAACCACTTCACTCCCACAAACATAACTCCGGCAAGAGACCCCCGTTCACACCAGCCCGCCCTCCACCCCGTCCCTCACACTAACCTCCTCAGTCCCCCTCCCGCACACTCTGCCTCCCTCACGCTCTCTTTCCCTCCCCCCCCCCCCCCGCGCACGCAGTCATCGCGCGATAAAAAACGGCGGGAAAAACCCAACGGCCGGCAGCGCCGCGTGAGCGACCCGCCCGTCAGAGAGAAACAGCAGGTAATAAAATATATTATATATATATTTATAAGATATAAAACAGCGGGTACCGTCCCCGTGACTGATATAAAACAGCGGGTACCGTCCCCGTGACTGATATAAATCAGCGGGTACCGTCCCCGTGACTGATATAAAACAGCAGGTACCGTCTCCGTGACTGATATAAAACAGCAGGTACCGTCCCCGTGACTGATATAAAACAGCAGGTACCGTCCCCGTGACTGATATAAAACAGCAGGTACCGTCCCCGTGACTGATATAAAACAGCAGGTACCGTCTCCGTGACTGATATAAAACAGCAGGTACCGTCCCCGTGACTGATATAAAACAGCGGGTACCGTCCCCGTGACTGATATAAAACAGCGGGTACCGTCCCCGTGACTGATATAAAACAGCAGGTACCGTCCCCGTGACTGATATAAAACAGCAGGTACCGTCCCCGTGACTGATATAAAACAGCAGGTACCGTCTCCGTGACTGATATAAAACAGCGGGTACCGTCTCCGTGACTGATATAAAACAGCGGGTACCGTCTCCGTGACTGATATAAAACAGCGGGTACCGTCCCCGTGACTGATATAAAACAGCGGGTACCGTCCCCGTGACTGATATAAAACAGCGGGTACCGTCCCCGTGACTGATATAAAACAGCGGGTACCGTCCCCGTGACTGATATAAAACAGCGGGTACCGTCTCCGTGACTGATATAAAACAGCAGGTACCGTCTCCGTGACTGATATAAAACAGCGGGTACCGTCTCCGTGACTGATATAAAACAGCGGGTACCGTCCCCGTGACTGATATAAAACAGCGGGTACCTTCCCCGTGACTGATATAAAACAGCGGGTACCGTCTCCGTGACTGATATAAAACAGCGGGTACCGTCTCCGTGACTGATATAAAACAGCGGGTACCGTCTCCGTGACTGATATAAAACAGCGGGTACCGTCTCCGTGACTGATATAAAACAGCGGGTACCGTCCCCGTGACTGATATAAAACAGCGGGTACCTTCCCCGTGACTGATATAAAACAGCGGGTACCGTCCCCGTGACTGATATAAAACAGCGGGTACCGTCCCCGTGACTGATATAAAACAGCGGGTACCGTCCCCGTGACTGATATAAAACAGCGGGTACCGTCCCCGTGACTGATATAAAACAGCGGGTACCGTCTCCGTGACTGATATAAAACAGCAGGTACCGTCCCCGTAACTGATATAAAACAGCAGGTACCGTCCCCGTAACTGATATAAAACAGCGGGTACCGTCTCCGTGACTGATATAAAACAGCGGGTACCGTCTCCGTGACTGATATAAAACAGCAGGTACCGTCCCCGTAACTGATATAAAACAGCAGGTACCGTCCCCGTAACTGATATAAAACAGCGGGTACCGTCCCCGTGACTGATATAAAACAGCGGGTACCGTCTCCGTGACTGATATAAAACAGCGGGTACCGTCTCCGTGACTGATATAAAACAGCGGGTACCGTCTCCGTGACTGATATAAAACAGCGGGTACCGTCTCCGTGACTGATATAAAACAGCAGGTACCGTCCCCGTGACTGATATAAAACAGCGGGTACCGTCTCCGTGACTGATATAAAACAGCGGGTACCGTCCCCGTGACTGATATAAAACAGCGGGTACCGTCCCCGTGACTGATATAAAACAGCGGGTACCGTCCCCGTGACTGATATAAAACAGCGGGTACCGTCTCCGTGACTGATATAAAACAGCAGGTACCGTCTCCGTGACTGATATAAAACAGCGGGTACCGTCTCCGTGACTGATATAAAACAGCGGGTACCGTCCCCGTGACTGATATAAAACAGCGGGTACCTTCCCCGTGACTGATATAAAACAGCGGGTACCGTCTCCGTGACTGATATAAAACAGCGGGTACCGTCCCCGTGACTGATATAAAACAGCGGGTACCGTCTCCGTGACTGATATAAAACAGCGGGTACCGTCCCCGTGACTGATATAAAACAGCGGGTACCTTCCCCGTGACTGATATAAAACAGCGGGTACCGTCCCCGTGACTGATATAAAACAGCGGGTACCGTCCCCGTGACTGATATAAAACAGCGGGTACCGTCCCCGTGACTGATATAAAACAGCGGGTACCGTCCCCGTGACTGATATAAAACAGCGGGTACCGTCTCCGTGACTGATATAAAACAGCAGGTACCGTCCCCGTAACTGATATAAAACAGCAGGTACCGTCCCCGTAACTGATATAAAACAGCGGGTACCGTCTCCGTGACTGATATAAAACAGCAGGTACCGTCCCCGTAACTGATATAAAACAGCAGGTACCGTCCCCGTAACTGATATAAAACAGCGGGTACCGTCTCCGTGACTGATATAAAACAGCGGGTACCGTCCCCGTGACTGATATAAAACAGCGGGTACCGTCTCCGTGACTGATAAAAAACAGCAGGTACCGTCCCCGTAACTGATATAAAACAGCGGGTACCGTCCCCGTGACTGATAAAAAACAGCAGGTACCGGCCCGTGACTGATATAAAACAGCGGGTACCGTCTCCGTGACTGATATAAAACAGCAGGTACCGTCTCCGTGACTGATATAAAACAGCGGGTACCGTCCCCGTGACTGATATAAAACAGCGGGTACCGTCCCCGTGACTGATATAAAACAGCGGGTACCGTCCCCGTGACTGATAAAAAACAGCAGGTACCGGCCCGTGACTGATATAAAACAGCGGGTACCGTCCCCGTGACTGATATAAAACAGCGGGTACCGTCTCCGTGACTGATATAAAACAGCGGGTACCGTCCCCGTGACTGATATAAAACAGCGGGTACCGTCTCCGTGACTGATATAAAACAGCGGGTACCGTCTCCGTGACTGATATAAAACAGCGGGTACCGTCTCCGTGACTGATATAAAACAGCGGGTACCGTCTCCGTGACTGATATAAAACAGCGGGTACCGGCCCGTGACTGATATAAAACAGCGGGTACCGTCTCCGTGACTGATATAAAACAGCGGGTACCGTCTCCGTGACTGATATAAAACAGCAGGTACCGTCTCCGTGACTGATATAAAACAGCGGGTACCGTCTCCGTGACTGATATAAAACAGCAGGTACCGTCTCCGTGACTGATATAAAACAGCAGGTACCTTCCCCGTGACTGATATAAAACAGCGGGTACCGTCCCCGTGACTGATATAAAACAGCAGGTACCGGCCCGTGACTGATATAAAACAGCGGGTACCGTCTCCGTGACTGATATAAAACAGCGGGTACCGTCTCCGTGACTGATATAAAACAGCGGGTACCGTCTCCGTGACTGATATAAAACAGCGGGTACCGTCTCCGTGACTGATATAAAACAGCGGGTACCGTCCCCGTGACTGATATAAAACAGCGGGTACCGTCTCCGTGACTGATATAAAACAGCAGGTACCGTCTCCGTGACTGATATAAAACAGCAGGTACCTTCCCCGTGACACTGATATAAAACAGCGGGTACCGTCCCCGTGACTGATATAAAACAGCAGGTACCGGCCCGTGACTGATATAAAACAGCGGGTACCGTCTCCATGACTGATATAAAACAGCGGGTACCTTCCCCGTGACTGATATAAAACAGCGGGTACCGTCTCCGTGACTGATATAAAACAGCGGGTACCTTCCCCGTGACTGATATAAAACAGCGGGTACCGTCCCCGTGACTGATATAAAACAGCAGGTACCGTCCCCGTGACTGATATAAAACAGCGGGTACCGTCTCCGTGACTGATATAAAACAGCGGGTACCGTCTCCGTGACTGATATAAAACAGCGGGTACCGTCTCCGTGACTGATATAAAACAGCGGGTACCGTCTCCGTGACTGATATGAAACAGCGGGTACCGTCCCCGTGACTGATATAAAACAGCAGGTACCGTCTCCGTGACTGATATAAAACAGCGGGTACCGTCCCCGTGACTGATATACAACAGCAGGTACCGTCTCCGTGACTGATATAAAACAGCGGGTACCGTCCCCGTGACTGATATAAAACAGCGGGTACCGTCCCCGTGACTGATATAAAACAGCAGGTACCGTCCCCGTGACTGATATAAAACAGCGGGTACCGTCTCCGTGACTGATATAAAACAGCGGGTACCGTCTCCGTGACTGATATAAAACAGCGGGTACCGTCTCCGTGACTGATATAAAACAGCGGGTACCGTCCCCGTGACTGATATAAAACAGCAGGTACCGTCTCCGTGACTGATATAAAACAGCGGGTACCGTCCCCGTGACTGATATAAAACAGCGGGTACCGTCCCCGTGACTGATATAAAACAGCGGGTACCGTCCCCGTGACTGATATAAAACAGCGGGTACCGTCCCCGTGACTGATATAAAACAGCAGGTACCGTCCCCGTGACTGATATAAAACAGCAGGTACCGTCTCCGTGACTGATATAAAACAGCAGGTACCGTCCCCGTGACTGATATAAAACAGCGGGTACCGTCCCCGTGACTGATATAAAACAGCGGGTACCGTCTCCGTGACTGATATAAAACAGCGGGTACCTTCCCCGTGACTGATATAAAACAGCGGGTACCGTCCCCGTGACTGATATAAAACAGCGGGTACCGTCTCCGTGACTGATATAAAACAGCGGGTACCGACCCCGTGACTGATATAAAACAGCGGGTACCGTCCCCGTGACTGATATAAAACAGCGGGTACCGTCTCCGTGACTGATATAAAACAGCGGGTACCGTCTCCGTGACTGATATAAATCAGCGGGTACCGTCCCCGTGACTGATATAAAACAGCAGGTACCGTCCCCGTGACTGATATAAAACAGCAGGTACCGTCCCCGTGACTGATATAAAACAGCAGGTACCGTCTCCGTGACTGATATAAAACAGCAGGTACCGTCCCCGTGACTGATATAAAACAGCGGGTACCGTCCCCGTGACTGATATAAAACAGCGGGTACCTTCCCCGTGACTGATATAAAACAGCGGGTACCGTCTCCGTGACTGATATAAAACAGCGGGTACCGTCCCCGTGACTGATATAAAACAGCAGGTACCGTCCCCGTGACTGATATAAAACAGCAGGTACCGTCTCCGTGACTGATATAAAACAGCAGGTACCGTCTCCGTGACTGATATAAAACAGCAGGTACCGTCCCCGTGACTGATATAAAACAGCAGGTACCGTCCCCGTGACTGATATAAAACAGCGGGTACCGTCCCCGTGACTGATATAAAACAGCAGCTACCGTCCCCGTGACTGATATAAAACAGCTGGTACCGTCTCCGTTACTGATATAAAACAGCAGGTACCGTCTCCGTGACTGATATAAAACAGCGGGTACCGTCCCCGTGACTGATATAAAACAGCAGGTACCGTCCCCGTGACTGATATAAAACAGCGGGTACCGTCCCCGTGACTGATATAAAACAGCAGGTACCGTTTCCGTGACTGATATAAAACAGCGGGTACCGTCCCCGTGACTGATATAAAACAGCGGGTACCGTCTCCGTGACTGTTATAAAACAGCGGGTACCGTCTCCGTGACTGATATAAAACAGCGGGTACCGTCCCCGTGACTGATATAAAACAGCGGGTACCGTCTCCGTGACTGATATAAAACAGCAGGTACCGTCCCCGTGACTGATATAAAACAGCAGGTACCTTCCCCGTGACTGATATAAAACAGCAGGTACCGTCCCAGTGACTGATATAAAACAGCAGGTACCTTCCCCGTGACTGATATAAAACAGCAGGTACCGTCCCAGTGACTGATATAAAACAGCAGGTACCTTCCCCGTGACTGATATAAAACAGCGGGTACCGTCCCCGTGACTGATGTAAAACAGCGGGTACCGTCCCCGTGACTGATATAAAACAGCAGGTACCGACCCCGTGACTGATATAAAACAGCAGGTACCGTCCCTCTCTGAAGCCACTCGCCTCTGTCGTTATGGCCTGACATTTGTGTATCCCCTTGCCTTCCCACTGCACGTCGCACCTCTGCGTCGCCCACCTCAAGCCCTATCCCCTTCACCTGAAAATTAGAGAAACCGACGTCACCACCCTCGGTGGCACATGTATCCTCAGCGGCTGTCTGCTGGGTCCTATCCAACTCGTACTGGGAGGGCTCCTCTTCCTCCCCATCAGCTTCACTATCACGTCAATGAAGTATTCTGTAGGTTCTGTCTGCCCCCCTTTCGGGCCCACGAACGATCCTCTTGTTATTCCTTTGCAACCTGTTCTCCATGTCCTCCCCCTTGGCTTTCAGCCCACTGTTAATCTCTTCCACTCTCCGCAGCTCCTTATCCACCATGTTGAAATGGGCATTATGCCGCGACAAGGCCTCTTCTTGCCCTTTCATTTTCTCCCGCTGCTCCCACACCGTCGTCAAAGTTCTCACCAACGCCTCTCTCACCGGGGTAAGGGTCCCACTCACACCTTCAGCGAGGCCATCAGCTCCATCTGATGCTTTTCAAATTGCTTTGAGAACAGCTGTTCGAACTCCCCAGTGATCACCTCCGTCATCTTCTCCACAGTGATGGGCGCAGCCCCATCCAATGGGCAACCTCCTGCCATCTTCCCTCCCGCTGCACCCCTCACCACGGTCGGCGTCGGACTTTCGCTCTCTGCCTTCTTCCGTGGATTCTTCTTGCCGGTTTTTGACATTCTATAAATGCCCTAAACCTTCCCACAGCTCTTCACAAACAAATCTTCACCGAAACCTGACTACAAAGGCCATAAAAGTGAGCTCTGGCAGGAACCACCAAACATGACCTCCACCCACATGCTGCAACCCGAAGTCCCAATTGTAGTTTTATAGCGGTGACAGCCTCACCAAACTGAGCATTGGGAAGCTCACGGCTATTCCCACATTTCTAAACTTTCCGTTAAATCGCGCTCTATGTTAGAGTATGAGTGAAAACAAGCAAGAAAAATAACAACGGATAGTAAAAGCTTCTACAAGTATATGAAAAGGAAAACACAAGGTATAGTTAACATTGATGCCTTAGCGGATGAGAAGGAGTAATTAATAGTGGGAAACAAGGCAGAGACTTTGTATGCTTATGTTGTATCTGTCTTCACTGGAGCAGGCATAAAAAGCATCCCAAGAGTATCAGAAAATGAAGAAGCAAAGGAAGGGAAGAGCTTAAAGAAATTAATATCACTTGAGAAAAAGTACCAGTGAACTAATGAGACAAAATTTTGGTATACAAGGGAATCAAGGGTTATGGGAGGCAGGAAAGAATCTGGAGTTAAGGTATGACTCCTACCAGTGGGGTTTGACTCCAGTTTTACTAGGACTCTTGATGCCACACTTAGAACATAGAACATTATAGCGCAGTACAGGCCCTTCGGTTCTCGATGTTGCGCCGACCTGTGAAACCACTCTAAAGCCCATCTACACTATTCCCTTATCGTCCATATGTCTATCCAATAACCATTTGAATGCCCTTAGTGTTGGCGAGTTCACTACTGTTGCAGGCAGGGCATTCCATGCCCTTAATACTCTCTGAGTAAAGAACCTACCTCTGACATCTGTCCTATATCTATCTCCCTCAATTTAAAGCTATGTCCCCTCGTGCTAGACATCACCATCCAAGGAATAAGGCTCTCACTATCCACCCTACCCAATCCTCTGATCATCTTGTGTGCCTCAATTAAGTCACCTCTTAACCTTCTTCTCTCTAACGAAAACAACCTCAAGTCCCTCAGCCTTCCCTCATAAGATCTTCCCTCCATTGGTCAAAGCTGCCATGATGTTAAGGCAGTCATTCTTGCCTCACCTTTGCAGTTCAGTTCTTTTGTCCATGCTTGGATCAAGATTGTAATGAGGTCAGGAGCTAAGTGGCCCTGGTGGAAACCAAACTGAGTGTTAGTGATCAAGATATTGCTGAGTTGTTGATATTGTGGAGTTTAACAGCACTGTCATCGAGAGTGGATTGATGGACTAATGTTTGCAATGGAGCTCCCGGGGTCAGTGTTGGGAGCCTTGCTATCCCAGATGTATAATCATGAACTAGATCATGGTGTACAGGGCATAATTTCTCAATTTGTAGATAACAAGAACTTGGAAGCATTGTGAACTGTGAGAAGCATAGTGTAGAACTTAGATATGTTGGTGGATTACTGTTGTAACCTGCCTGAATACCATTGGCTGGGGACTATTGGATATCCCATAATGTATGCATTATCATAGATTATCATAGAATTTACAGTGCAGAAGGAGGCCATTCGGCCCATCGAGTCTGTACCGGCCCTTGGAAAGTGCACCCTACCCAAGGTCAACACCTCTACCCTAGCCCCATAACCCAGTAACCCCACCCAACACTAAGGGCAATTTTGGACACTAAGGGCAATTTATCATGGCCAATCCACCTAACCTGCAAATCTTTGGACTGTGGGAGGAAACCGGAGCACCCGGAGGAAACCCACGCACACACGGGGAGGATGTGCAGACTCCACACAGACAGTGACCCAAGCCGGAATCGAACCTGGGACCCTGGAGCTGTGAAGCAATTGTGCTAACCACTATGCTACCGTGCTAGTTATAGGGCCAATCAACTAAATAGAGAAACCACAAGATACCCAACAGACAATTAAATACAAATCAAAGCTGCCAGCACTCAAGCCAGCGCACGCTCCCTTTCCTCATCCTCCCCCAGCTCCAGCAACAGCCCCATGTCGGTGAAGAGGCGCCCGCAAGCAGCTCAGTTCACCGGAAAAGGACAGGCAGTGTGTGGTTGAGGAGGGAGAGAGAGAGAACACCCTTGTTCTTGTGGTGATATACATCACTGTAAGTACACAAAGGGTTAATATACATACACTACACCTAGCTAGACACTAGAGAGAGCACCAGAGACATTTTTGTGAGGGCCACGAAGAATCCAGCACGAGTTTTAAGGATACAAAGTAATAACATTTATTTACAATAACATATATATATATAACAGCAGCAGCAACGTCCCTTGCTGCACACTCCTTCCTGCTGGTTCCTAACTGGCCAGCTTTATTTATACTTGGAGTTTACTAATGTTTTCTCCGCCCCCCTCATTGGGGAAGCTCATACTCCCACAGGATTGTGGGATTGTCATTAGTCCCCAGCCAATGGTAAGTAGGCAGGTTATAACATCCCTCCCCCCCCAAAGTCCAAGGAATCCACCGAAGACCCTGGCGAAGGAGGGCGTCGGACTCGTTTGGCCGCAGGCCGGACACCATTTGCACGCGGTGCTGGATCAGGCGGCGTGTAACGAGACGGAGACCGGCGCTTCCGTGATGAACGGCGCGGTTGTACATCCACGGCCCGTGGACCCGAGGATTCCCCCTCTGATGCATCCTGTGTCTCCATCTCGGAGTCAGAGTCTGCTGCCTCCGTCATGTCAGCGTCTCTATCTCCATTTGGTTCCGTAACGACCTGCGCAGGCTTCGAGTGAGGCACCAGTGGAAGATTGTGAGGACTACCTTCCATTGTCTCTGGTCTCTGCGGCTGTAGAAATGAGCTCTGGGGGCGGGGAATCTTTTGAGGGGATAGTATTCTGGACCGAACGTGGTCTACATGTTTGCGCTGGAGACGACTCTGGGCTTGCACCTGGTAAGATATAGGGCCCGTTTTGCGAAAGATTACACCAAGAACCCACTGGGCACCACCAGCAAAATTCCGAACGAACACTGGGTCACCGGGCGCAAACTGCCGAATCGGCCGATGCCGAGAAAATCCCTGTCCCTGCCGTTCTTGTGTGCGGCGTACTTTTGCACCAATGTCCGGGAAAACCATACTAAGGCGGGTGCGAAGTCTCCGGCCCATTAGGAGTTCTGCGGGAGCTACCCCAGTCACCGCATGGGGGGTGGTCCTATACGTAAACAAAAAGCGAGCCAGTCTCGTGTCCATTGATCCGGAAGACTGCTCCTTTAGGCCTCTTTTGAATGTCTGCACTGCGCGCTCTGCCAACCCATTTGAAGCCGGGTGGTAAGGGGCAGCGCGGATATGGCGTATGCCGTTCATCTTCGTGAACCTCACAAACTCCTCACTCGTGAATGGAGTGCCGTTATCTGTGACCAGCACCTCGGGGAGGCCATGCGTGCTAAAAGACAAACAATTGTTGCACAGGACGTTGTCCCCTGCATCTTATGCACCTCTAGCCATTTAGACTGGGCGTCAATTAATAGAAGGAACATGGACTTCCGGGTGCGGCTATGCAGAGCTAGGTCGCATATTCGGTAGCTCCCGCTTGGAACGGACTTTTGGGCTCTTTTGCAGGGCCCCCACGGCATTGTTTGACATTTCCCGGTGTGGCAAGAGGACTGCAACACTCCCCTGACGGCGTCCCCCTGGAGTGTTGTGTCTTTTGGCTGCCAGGCCCGGCAGAAGCAGTGGAAGATTTGGCTGCAACAGGATAAACAGGGCCCCTTCCAGCATGCAAGCGGGGGAAGGGCAAGCTTAAAGCTGCAAACTGACCTGAGGACTTTTATCAAAAGTGAATTCTAACAGCAGAGGGAACGACTGTGAAAAGATCTCACCAGGGCCACTGAAGAAGCGGGGACGAGGCTTCCGGTGGCGGCCATGGAGGAGTAGGTCACGCATTCGGCAGCTCCCGTCTGGAACGGACACTTAGACCTTTTTCAGGAGTTTCCACGGACATTTTGGGGCAGATTGGTGAAGCGAACACTGCCAAAAGGATTCCCTCTCGAGACTTTTGGGCTCTTTTCAGGGCCCCCAAGGGCACTTTTTCGACGTTTCCCGGTGTGGGAAGGAGTTAATGATAGTTCCCTGTCAGTATATGGCTTTAACTAGGAGCGGGGTGACAAAAAAGGTGGTGGTGGACCAGAAGAAGGGAGGGAAGAAGGACAAAATGGCGGCGGGCGGAGACCAGGCAGCGTGGAGGCAGTGGGCGGAGGAGCACCAGGAGGGTATCCAGCGCTGCCTCAGAGAGATTAAAAAGGACCTGCTAGAGCCGATGAAGGCTTCTATTGATAAGCTGCTGGAGACACAGATGGCCCAGGGGGTGGCGATCCGAGAGGCTCAACAAAAGATCTCTGACAATGAGGACGAGATCTTAGCCCTGGCGGTAAAGGTGGAGGCGTACGAGGCGCTCCACAAGAAATGGCAGGAGCGGTTCGAGGAGACGGAGAATCGGTCGAGGCGGAAGAATCTGTGGATTCTGGGCCTCCCGGAGGGGCTGGAGGGGCCGGACGTGGGGGCCTATGTGGTCACCATGTTAAACTCGCTGATGGGAGCGGGGTCCTTCCAGGGGCCCCCGGAGCTGGAAGGGGTCCATAGAGTGTTGGCGAGGAGGCCCAAGGCTAACGAGCCTCCGCGGGCGGTGCTGGTGCGGTTTCATCGGTTCGTCGACAGGCAGTGCGTGCGCAGGTGGGCCAAGGAGAGGAGCAGCAGGTGGGAAAATGCAGAGGTTCAGATATACCAGGACTGGAGTGCGGAGGTGGTGAAGAGGAGGGCCGGGTACAATCGAGCGAAGGCGGTGCTGCACAGGAAGGGGGTGAAGTTTGGCATGTTGCAGCCGGCGCGACTGTGGGTTACCTACAAAGACCAGCACCATTATTTTGAGTCTCCGGAGGAGGCGTGGGCCTTTGTTCAGGCTGAGAAGCTGGACACAGACTGAGGGTCGGGATGGGCGATTGGGGACTGCGGTGGATATGTTATGCCTATTTTTGGTTCGGGGGGGGGGGGGGGGCTTTGCATTGTTTTGGGTTTCTTTTTCTCTGTGTTTTTCTCTTTCGGGTTGGGGAGGGTGGATGGGGTGGGTTGGGCACTGTTTTGGTTGGTGGCGGGGCCTGGTAGGTGGAGAGCGCGGGATTTTTTTCCCGCGCCGATGACGGGGGGGGGGGGGCGGGACCGGGGCGGGGAAGCGAGGATTGTTTCCCGCGCTTAGAACGGAGGGGGAGAGCCTGTGAATGGGGAGCGGGAGAGGAGGGTGTGCCACACAATGGGAGGAGTCGAAGGGGAGGCAGGAGTGGCCGGGGTCAGCAGGAGTCAGCTGACTTGCGGAAGTGCAATGGGGGGAGTAAACCAGCTAGGATGGGTCCTAGCCGGGGGGGGGGGGTCGAGTTGCTGCTGCTAAGATCAAGGAGGAGCTGGAGCAAGTGGGGTGGGTCAAGACGGGGGTATGCCGCTGTGGGGAATGGGCTGGGTGTGGGGTGCGGGCGCGTGGCTGGCCGAGGAGGGGTCATGGCTAGTCAGCGGGGGAGGGGGGCGGGTAGCCCCCTGATCCGGCTGATAACCTGGAATGTAAGGGGACTGAATGGGCCGGTTAAGCGGGCCCGCGTGTTCGCGCACCTGAAGGGGCTCAAGGCGGATGTGGTTATGCTCCAGGAGACACACCTGAAGATGGCAGACCAGGTAAGACTGAGGAAAGGGTGGGTAGGTCAGGTGTTTCACTCGGGGCGAGATGCCAAAAATCGAGGGGTGGCGATCTTGGTGGGAAAGAAAGTGTTATTCGAGGCGTCGAGCATTGTGGCAGATAATGGCGGTAGGTACATAATGGTAAGTGGTAAGTTGCAGGGAGAGAGGGTCCCTGGTACTGGTCAATGTGTATGCTCCGAACTGGGACGATGCGGGTTTTATGCGGCATATGTTGGGTCGGATCCCAGACTTGGAAGTGGGGGGCCTGACAATGGGGGGAGACTTTAACACGGTGTTGGACCCTGCACTGGATCGCTCCAGGTCTAGGACGGGTAGGAAGCCGGCGGCGGCTAGATTGTTGAGGGGATTTATGGACCAAATGGGAGGGGTGGACCCTTGGAGATTTGCAAGGCCGGGGGCTAGGGAATTTTCATTCTTCTCACATGTCCATAAGGCTTATTCTCGAATCGACTTTTTCATTTTGAGTAGGGCGCTGATAGCGAGAGTAGAGGATACCGAGTATTCGGCAATAGCCATTTCGGACCACGCCCCGCATTGGGTGGACTTGGAGATGGGGGAGAAGAGGGACCAGCGCCCGCTGTGGCGCCTGGAGGTGGGGCTGTTGGCGGACGAGGAGGTGAGCGAGCGGGTCCGAGGAAGTATAGAGAGGTACTTGGAGACCAATGACAACGGGGAGGTCCGAGTGGGGATGGTATGGGAGGCACTGAAGGCGGTGGTGAGGGGAGAGCTGATCTCCATCAGGGCCCACAAGGAGCGGAGGGAGCGGGGGGAGAGGGAGAGGCTGGTGGGGGAGATGGTGAGGGTAGACAGGAGGTATGCGGAAGAACCTGAGGAAGGATTGTTGAGGAAGAGGCGCAGCCTCCAGGCCGAATTCGACCTGGTGACCACCAGAAAGGCGGAGGTGCAGTGGAGGAAGGCCCAGGGGGCGGTCTACGAGTATGGGGAAAAGGCAAGCCGGATGCTGGCGCATCAGCTTCGGAAGCGGGACGCAGCTAGGGAGATCGGGGGAGTTAAGGACAGGGGAGGGAGCGTGGTGCGGAGTGTGGTTGGCATCAATGGGGTTTTCAGGGACTTCTACGAGGAATTGTACCGATCCGAGCCCCCACGGGAGGAGGGAGGGATGGGCCGTTTCCTGGACCAATTGAGGTTTCCAAAGGTGGAAGAGGGACTGGTGACGGGACTGGGGGTCCCGATTGGGCTGGAGGAGCTGATCAAAGGGATAGGAAGCATGCAGGCGGGGAAGGCACCGGGGCCGGATGGTTTCCCGGTCGAGTTCTATAAAAATATATGGACCTGTTGGGCCCGCTGTTAGTTAGGACCTTTAATGAGGCAAGGGAGTGGGGGGCTTTACCCCTGACGATGTCCCAGGCACTGATCTCCTTGGTCCTGAAGCGGGACAAGGATCCCCTGCAATGTGGGTCTTACAGACCGATTTCCTTGCTAAATGTAGATGCCAAGGTGCTGGCGAAGGTCTTAGCCACGAGGATTGAGGATTGTGTGCCGCAGATCATCCATGAAGACCAGACGGGGTTTGTGAAGGGGAGACAGTTGAACGCGAATGTGCGGAGGCTTTTGAACGTTATCATGATGCTGGCGAGGGCGGGGGAGGTGGAGATAGTGGTGGCGATGGACGCTGAGAAAGCCTTCGATAGGGTAGAGTGGGGGAACCTGTGGGAGGTGCTGAAGAGGTTCGGGTTTGGGGAGGGTTTTGTCAGGTGGGTTAGGCTGTTGTACGAGGTCCCGATGGCGAGTGTGGTCACAAATAGGAGGAGGTCCGAGTACTTTCGGTTGCACCGAGGGACGAGACAGGGGTGTCCCCTGGCCCCCCCTGCTCTTCGCACTGGCAATTGAACCCCTGGCTATGGCACTGAGAGAGTCGAGGAACTGGAGGGGGTTGGTGCGGGGTGGGGAGGAGCATAGGGTGTCGCTTTATGCGGACGACCTGCTGCTGTATGTGGCGGACCCGGTGGGAGGAATGCCAGAGGTAATGAGGATGCTTAGGGAATTCGGGGACTTTTCGGGGTACAAGCTCAATATGGGGAAGAGCGAGCTGTTCGTAGTTCAGCTAGGGGACCAGGAGAGGGGGATTGGCGAGCTCCCACTAAAAAGGGCGGAGAGGAGTTTCAGATATTTGGGGGTCCAGGTGGCCAGGAGCTGGGGGGCCCTGCATAGGCTTAACTTTACAAGGTTGGTGGAGCAAATGGAGGAGGAGTTCAAGAGGTGGGACGCGTTGCCGCTGTCCCTGGCGGGTAGGGTGCAGTCAATCAAAATGACGGTGCTCCCAAGGTTTTTGTTCCTGTTCCAGTGCTTCCCTGTGTTTATCCCAAAGGCTTTTTTCAGGCGGGTTAACAGGAGTATAATGGGGTTTGTGTGGGCGCGAGGGACTCCGAGGCTGAGAAGGGTGTTCCTGGAGCGGAGTAGAGATAGGGGGGGGCTGGCGCTGCCCAACCTCTGTGGGTACTACTGGGCCGCCAATGCGACAATGGTGCACAAGTGGGTGATGGAGGGGGAGGGGGCTGCATGGAAGATGCTGGAGACGGCGTCCTGTGTGGGTACGAGTCTGGGGGCGCTGGCAACGGCGCCGCTGCCGCTCCCTCCAAGGAGGTATACCACGAGCCCGGTGGTGGTGCGGCCCTCAAAATTTGGAGGCAGTGGAGGCGGCATAGGGGGGAAGTTAGGGCCTCGGCGTGGACCCCATTACGGGGAACCACCGGTTCGCCCCAGGAAGAACAGGTGGAGGGTTTTTGGGGTGGCACAGGGCAGGCATACGAAGGTTGGGGGACCTGTTTGTGGACGGGATGTTCGCAAGCTTGGGTGAGCTGGAGGAGAAGTATGGGCTCCCCCCGGGGAACACCTTCAGGTACTTACAGGTAAGGGTGTTTGCCAGACGGCAGGTGATGGAATTCCCACGGCTACTGCCACACACAGTACAGGACAGGGTTCTCTCGGGGGGGGGTGGGTGGGAGTGGGGAAGATCTCGGAAACTTACCAGGTGATGCAGGAGGAGGAGGAGACCTCAGTGGTGGAGTTGAAAGGTAAGTGGGAGGAGGAGTTGGGAGAGGAGATCGAAGAGGGGACGTGGGCAGATGCCCTAGGGAGGGTGAACTCTTCCTCTTCATGCGCGAGGCTCAG
Organism: Scyliorhinus torazame; assembly: GCF_047496885.1. Lineage (NCBI taxonomy): Eukaryota > Metazoa > Chordata > Chondrichthyes > Carcharhiniformes > Scyliorhinidae > Scyliorhinus > Scyliorhinus torazame. The sequence continues at coordinate 1,086,521 of NC_092717.1, forward strand.
CCTCATACAGTTTAAGGTGCTGCACAGGGCACACATGACCGGGACAAGGATGAGCAGGTTCTTTGGGGGTGAGGACAGGTGTGTTAGGTGCTCAGGGAGCCCAGCAAATCACACCCATATGTTCTGGGCGTGCCCAGCGCTGGAGGAACTTTGGAAGGGCGTAGCGAGGACGGTGTCGAGGGTGGTAGGATCCAGGGTCAAACCGGGCTGGGGGCTCGCAATATTTGGGGTGGCAGAGGAGCCGGGAGTGCAGGAGGCGAAAGAGGCCGGAATTCTGGCCTTTGCGTCCCTGGTAGCCCGGCGAAGGATTCTCCTTCAGTGGAAAGATACGAGGCCCCCAAACGTGGAATCCTGGAGCAGCGATATGGCAGGGTTCATTAAATTGGAGAGGGTGAAATTCGCCTTGAGATGGTCGGTACAAGGTTTCTTTAGGCGGTTGCAACCGTTCTTAGACTTTCTGGCAGAACGCTAGACATTGGTCAATGGCAGCAGCAGCTCGGGGGGGGGGGGGGGGGGGTTTAATTTATTTTTGTTTATGTTATTTACACTGGAAGGGTCTGAGGGGGTGTATACACCTGTTGTCTTAAGTCGGGGTGTTAATGTTAATTTATCATTAAGGTATGGGAGGGAGGGGTTTGGGGGGGTTGCTTTTTTAGATTGTGTTTTGTACTTAACCCTGTTGGGTTCTTTTTTCTTTCTCATTTTGTTATTGATATTTTATGAAAACCTTTAATAAAAATTATTTTTTAAAAAATAGAAGGAAAATGGATCCTTGAAAAGGGCCTGCGAAATCTGCATGCAAGCGTGCCCAGGGCCACCCTGGCCATTCCCAGTGATGTAGGGGCGCGGCCGGCAGAAGCTTCTGATGCTCCTGGCAAATGGAGCAGTTTTGGGCCACCTTCTCAATGTCGGTGTCGAGGCCTGGCCACTAGACATAACTCCGGGCCAACATTTTCATTATGGTCACACGTGGATGCCCATTGTGCAAGTCTGTTAGTATCAGCTCCTGGCCTTTTTCCGGGACAATCACACGCGTCCCCCACAAGAGGATGCCGTCTTCCACGCTGATTTCTTACAGCTTGGAGGGAAATGCCCACAACTCGCCTGGGAGCTGTCTATGCTGCCCACCATACAGGACTATGTGCCGAACCTTTGACAGGACTGGCTCCGTCTGGGTCCACTCACGGATCTCTGATGTCGTGACAGGCAAGGTGTCCATAAAACTTTGGGTTGCAACCACCTCACCGGTCATGGGGGTCGACATGGGGCCGGTCGATAAAGGCAATCGGCTCAGTGCGTCAGCATTTGCTATCTGCGTTCCTGCTTTGTGCTCCAGAGAATACTCGTATGCAGCAAGCAACAAAGCCCAGCGCTGGATCCGTGCGGAAGCAATGGGCGGTATTGGCTTATCTTCTCTGAAAAGTCCCAGTAGAGGCTTATGATCAGTCACGATAGTGAAATGGCGGCCATACACGTACTGGTGGAAGCGTTTCACCGTAAAAACCACTGCCAGGCCCTCCTTCTCGATCTGTGCGTACTTGTTCTCCGCTGCAGTCAATGTGCGGGAGGCGAAAGCTATCGGTCGCTCGGCCCCGTTCTCCATCTTGTGGGACAGGACGGCCCCAATACCACACAGGGATGCATCACATGTGACGAGCAAAAGCTTTCCAGGATCATAGTGGGTTAGTAACCCAGACGACGACAATTGTTGGTTTACCCACCGGAAAGTGGTTTCTTGCGGCTGACCCCAAACCCAGGTGTGATTTTTCTTTAGCAGAAGGTGCAAAGGGGCCAGCGTAGTTGCCAGATTGGGGAGGAACTTCCCGTAATAGTTTACGAGACCGAGAAAAGAACGAAGATGCGAAGTGTCAGTCGGGGCGGGGGCCTGTTGAATTGCACGCACTTTCTCTGCGATGGGGTGCAAACCTTCGCGGTCCACCCGATAACCTAGGTACACTACTTCCTTTGCCTGAAATACGCACTTTCATAGAATTTACAGAGCAGAAGGAGGCCATTCGGCCCATCGAGTCTGCACCGGCTCTTGGAAAGAGCACCCTACCCAAGGTCAAACCGCCACCCTATCCCCATAACCCAGTAACCCCACCCAACACTAAGGGCAATTTCGGACAGCAAGGGCAATTTATCATGGCCAATCCACCGAACCCGCACATCTTTGGACTGTGGGAGGAAACCGGAGCACCCGGAGGAAACCCACGCACACACGGGGAGGATGTGCAGACTCCGCACAGACAGTGACCCAAGCCAGAATCGAACCTGGGACACTGGAGCTGTGAAGCAATTGTGCTATCCACAAGGCTACCGTGCTGCCCCTACGTCCTTACGTCTGCACTTTGTGCGACGTAAATGGACTAGCCTCCGAAAAGTGTCTTAAGGACAGCCTCCAGATTTTCCAAATGTTCCTGCTCCGACGTCCCTGTAATCAAAACGTCATCTAAGTAGACAGCAACACGTGGTAAACCTCTCAAAATGCCCTCCATAACACGTTGAAAAATTGCGCAGGCAGAGGATACTCCAAAGGGCAACCGTGTATATTCATACAGGCCCCGGTGTGTATTAATCGTTACATATGGTCGTGAGGCAGGGTCCAGCTCCAACTGCAGGTAGGCGTGACTCATATCTAATTTTGTGAACGAGAGTCCACCTGCAAGCTTCGCGTAGAGATCCTCTATGCGAGGCATTGGATATCGGTTGAGTCGGGAAGCCGTATTCACTGTAAGTTTATCGTCGCCACACAAGCGAACTGTGGCATCTGGCTTCATTACAGGTACAATTGGTGCTGCCCAGTCTGCAAAACGGAAGGGCCTGATAATACCCAAACTCTCCAAACGAGTGAGCTCCCCTTCTACCTTCTCGAGCAAGGCGTAAGGCACCGGGCGCGCCCGGAAATAGCGCAGCGTGGCTCCTGGTTCGACTTGGATACGGGCTACGGCCCCTTTTATTTTCCTCAAACCAGGCTGGAATACATCTGGGTATCGTCCTAGCACCTCAGTCAACCCTTCAGAAACTGGTTGGAGGATGTGCTGCCATTGCAACCGCAAATGGCGCAACCAGTCCCGACCCAACAGGCTGGGCCCATGGCCGCCCCACGATAAGTGGGAAACGCCCCTCCTGGCGTCCATAAACAACAGGGTCATTGTAGTTCCTGCAATGTCCAGTGGTTTCATCCACATGGAAGGTACGGCCCTTGGGTTGGTCCCAGTTACGGCCCCTGGGCTGGTCCCAGTTTCGGTCGGAACGACAGCGCCCCCAGGACCGCCATCCGTGACGGGGTCGGCGCCTACAAGTCTGACACAGACATGGCTCCTCATCCATTGGTTCTGGAGAAGGCTCCCTTCGGGAGGAATGTCCGACGGCCACTGGCGCGGTCCGGATGTTACCTCGCCCAAGGTACCACAGGAGTGTGGGGGGAACGTTTTCGGATGGAAGGAAGTGCATGCCCCAAGGCATGCACTTCCATTCCCTGTAGCTCCTGCACTCCTCGTTCTGCGCTCTCTCGGGACAATACTATTTGAATGGCCTGTTGAAAAGTCAATGTTGGCTCAGCTAACAACCTTCTCTGGGTGGCCGCATTGTTAATACCGCAAACCAAACGGTCACGTAACATTTCTGACAAGGTCTCACCATAGTCACAGTACTCCGCAATCCTGCGTAGCCCGGATAGAAAATCGGCAAGGGATTCTCCAGGGGTCCTCTCAGCGGTATTAAACCGGTAACGCTGGACTATCGTGGACGGGGTTGGGTTAAAATGTTGCCCCACTATATTCACAAGTTCATCAAACGTTTTGGTGTCCGGCGCAGCTGGGTACGTAAGGCTCCTAATCACCCCAAACGTATGCGGGCCGCAGGCGGTGAGCAATATGACCACCTGGCGCTCATTTTCGGTGATATTGTTTGCCCGGAAATAGTAACGCATCCGTTGTGTGTACTGGTTCCAGCTTTCCAGCGCAGCATCAAAAACATCCAAACGTCCGTACAGAGGCATGGTATAATAGAAAACAACTTCCAACCTGTATCCAACAAAAATCCAGGGAGGTGGCTTCAGCAGTGTAGACAGCTATTCACTTTAACCCTCGTCACCAGTTTTGTGAGGGCCACGAAGAATCCAGCACGGGTTTTAAGGATACAAAGTAATAACATTTATTTACAATAACATATATATATAACAGCAGCAACAACTTCCCTTGCTGCACACTCCTTCCTGCTGTTTCCAAACTGGCCAGCTTTATTTATACTAGGAGTTTACTAATGGTTTCTCCACCCCCCTCATTGGGGAAGCTCATACTCCCACAGGATTGTGGGATTGTCATTAGTCCCCAGCCAATGGTAAGCAGGCAGGTTATAACAGACATGACACACAGTCAACCAATAGGTCAGTAAGATAGGACATGATCAATGGGCATTCACGAGACACACAGGTGACACTACCACAAGGGAGCATTACACCAACCCATATAAAAGGACACATCGCACATGCTCAGTCTCTTTCCAGTGGAGACTCTCAGTGAGTCAGACACAGGCACAGGTTTGATTGAACATCACTCCCACCACATGGATTGTAGCAGACTGGTTTGTTAGTCTGAGTAACTATAGCAGGATTAACAGTAGCGCCGAATCCAAGTAGGAGAATTGTTAATAGTTTAATAAACGTGTTAAAGTTATTTCCAAGTCTGAACCTTCCTTTGTCAGAGTGCACATCAAGGAAGCAGCTTATGCTACGACAAGAGCATAACAAAACACCCTTAACCTCCAGTGCACAGAAATAGGAGGGCCGCAACAGGTGAGCACCCAGTGTTAAGCCCAAAATAACAATACACAACAAAAATACAATAAAAATCATACAATCCCCCAATAGTAAAATGCAACCAACATCAGTACGGACAGTACACAAAGTCAATTGGGCCACCGCCCTACTACTCTCACAGGTTTGGCATCCGGTCTCCAGACACCATCCAGTCCAAAACTGCAAAAGCAAGCCTGTTCCCCTCCACTTTCAGCTCAGCAGCAGGCCAAACAAAATCCACCCCATGCTCCACTACCAGCCGGTAAGCAGAAAGGCAGCCAGTAACAAGAACAAGTCTCAGGTGTGGAAACTGCAGGCAAGCACTCCTCTCTCTCCCCTACAAGTAACTGGCAATAGCAACAGGTTCTTTCCTCCCATTCAACCGGTCGTAGCACCGTTCCACCTTGCCGTAGTCCAGGCCTCTGTCCGGAAAAGGCAGCCAGTATACCAAATAACACACCAAGTCCAGAAGCAGGTTTACAGCCAGAGAAACAGGAGCTCAGAGACAGATTTCCCCTCCTGCACCTCAGAGCATGAGCTACTCAGGTGGAGTGTGAGCTCCCCCAATGAGGGGGGCGGGGAAATAATTAGCAGTTTCACCTGCTTGAATAGAGCTGGTCAGTGTGGTACCAGCTAGAGGAGTGATGCAGTGATAGTAGTAGTACTGTTGTATATATAATTGACTATATATATATATCTTTTGACTCTAAAAAACTTATGCTGGATTCTTTGTGGCCCTCACAAAAATTAGGTAAGCAAGTGGCAGATAAAATTCAAGCAGAAAAGTGTGAAGTTCATTATGGAAGGAAGAGACCATATAAAACAAAAGGAGCAACTGCAAAGGGAGTGCAGGAGCAGAGGGATGTGTATGAATCATTGAAGGCGACAGGGCAGGTTGAGAGCACGGTTCATAAATTATAGAGTACAAGTTTGGCTTCAGCTAAAGTATTTCATCCAGTCCTGGGCACCGCATGTTAGGAAAGATGTGAAGATGTTGGAAAGAATATAGAAAAGATGAATGAAAATGGTTCCAGGGATAATGAACGTCAGTTACATAGAAAAAATGGAGAAGTTGGAACTCCTTGGAGAAAAGAAGATTGAGAGGAGGTCTGATTAAAATATTCAAAATCATGAGCGGTCTGGACAGAACAAAGAGGAAAAAAATTGTTCCCACTCGTGAAAGGAGCAAGAACAAGAAGGTACAAAGGACAAAAAAGCCAACTCAATATGAGGAAAACATATTCATATCGTGAGTGGTTAAGATCTGTCTCTGCCTAAGAATGTGGTGGAGGCAGGTTCAATTGAGGCTTTCAAAAGGGAATTAGTCCTGGGTGTTGTCATGATATGCACTCATGAGATACAGACAGGCAGTGACAGACACCCAGTACAGCCAATCAACACACAGGACAGAACACAACCAATCACCAGGCAGAACACGAGAGGGTGCTCTCCCACTATAAAACACACGAGGCATCAACACTCTGCCTCTTTCCACTGATGGCAACTGCAGTGACAGTCAGGGTGTATATATCAGTTAGCACCTTCTACACGTGGCTCAGAGCTAGTCTGGTCTAGTTAGTATTAGTAAGCACGCTTAGATTGGTAGGGTGTCAAACGCACAGTGAACTGTGTGCACTGCTTAACAAGTTCAATAAAGCGTATTGAACTAACATCAAAGTTTGGAGTCTACTTTCAAGTACAACTGCATCCAGTTGCAGTCCGAGTAACCCCAGGGTGATTAACACGACGTGGTACCAGTAGTCTACTTTCTCTAAATGGTTTATCTCGAGTGATTCCGTGTTGACCAGCAAGTGCCTTCCAGTGGCATGGAGAAGATCCAGGCCCTTACACAGCTACGAATCTCCGGCAATCTCGGCGCCATCTGGCGGGTCTTCAAGCAAAGGTTCCTTCTCTACATTGAAGCCTCAGACCTCGAGGATGCGTCCGATGCCAGAAAAATCGCTCTGCTCCTATCAACTGCGGGGGACCAAGCCATCCAGATTTTCAACTCGCTTAATTTTACCGACGGCCAGGACAAGACCAATTTCAAGACCGTTTTAGGGAAGTTCAACAGTCACTGTGAAGTCGAAACAAACGAGATCTTTGAGCGCTATATCTTCCAGCAACGCCTTCAGGGTAAGGATGAACCTTTCCAATCCTTTCTAACATATCTCCGTATATTAGCGCAGTCCTGCAATTATGGTGAAACCGCTGATTCCATCATCAGGGATCAGATCGTGTTTGGGTGCACTCCGATTCCTTGCGGGAGCAACTCCTCAAAATTAAGCACATGACCCTGCCAGTCACAATCGAGACGTGTATAATGCATGAGCATGCGAGAAATCGGTACTCCCGTTTCAAATTGGCAGAATACGAAAACTTGCCTCCCAAGAGGCAGTGTGTACAGGCCATCGCCCGGATGCAGCGCCTCAGTATCGATGAAAGCGGCCATATCGTGCGCTTTTCCTGGGGCACCGCGCATGCGCAACATGAACGGGAGAATGAAGCGGCCGAAAACCAAACTGCGCAGGTGCGGACGTCTGCTGACTGCACTGCGTACGTGCGACGACGCATGGAGCGTAACGACGTCACCGTCATGACGTGCCCGAACTGCGGCACCGCCCACTTAAAGCAGCAATGCCCTGCAAAAGGCAGGCGATGTTTAAATTGCGGGAAGCCTGGATATTATGCAGCCTTGAGCAGGTCTGCACAACCAGTCAAGGGCCAGCGATCCCAATTTCAACGCAAGCGCGTTTGATGTGTACAGCAAGGTTTACTCGATTCTGATCCTGGTAGCACTACGGATCCAGAGGACGACTTCCTGGAGTCCCCCTATAGTGTGGGCATCATCACTACATGTGAGTATGCCTGCTCAAATTCAGCAAGACGCCTCTCTATCCTCAATGTGGATTCCGCGGACGAATGGCGTGCTGTCATACACGTAAATCAATGCAGCATACAGTTCAAACTGGACACTGGTGCTTTTGCCAATCTCATCTCTCAAGCTGATTTTGACCGCATTAAAAAGCAACCGAAAATTCTTCTGCCAGCATGTCATAACTGCACTAGGATCTTGTCATCTGTTTGTCTCCAACAAGACCATCAATGTCACACTGCGATTCAAAATCGTCAAACCTGATAAAGCATCCCTGCTTGGTGCCCATGTATGCAAGCTATTCAACCTCGTATAGCGAGTCCATGCCATGTCTTCTTCCAATGTGGATCTTAAAGCTGACATTGATGACATCCTTGCTCAATATCCGGATATGTTTGATCGAATGGGTACTCTGCCATACTGCTACAAAACCCTACTCAGGCCTGATGCCATGCCTGTAATCCATGCACCACGCCGGGTGCCGGCTCCTCTGAAGGAACGCTTAAAGGAACAGCTACAGGAGCTCCAAGAACAGGGCATCATCTCCAAAGTGATGGAACCGACTGACTGAGTCAGCTCAATGGTCTGTGCGAAGAAGCCCTCAGGAGAGTTGCGGATATGCATAGATCCCAAAGATCATAACCAGAACATAATGTGGGAACACTACCTGATCCCGAAGCGGGAGGAACTGACCAGTGAGATGGCACACGCCAAATTCATAGTCAGATTTCTGCTCAAGTTACCCGGAAGTTGTGAAGCTGTCAGACCTGCGAACGACTGTTCCAGCCATACGCTTGCCACACCTGGATCACCTCCCAGTGCTGCAAAAGGTGCAGCAACTCCGGAACCGGCAAAAACTGACGTACAATGCTAATGCTACCAATTTGCTTGTGCTATCTCCGGAAGATGCTGTCCGGATCAAGCTGCCTGATGGAGGCTGGTCAGCTCCAGCTGTTGTTGTTCGACAGGCTGCTCCCAGATCGTTTGTAGTTCGTATGGCTGATGGCTCCATTGTCAGGCGCAACAGAAGGGCACTGCGCAAAGTTGCCTGCCCACCACCAGATCCTACTTTTCCATATATTGTTATGCCTCCTCCGGGCACCTCGCACTATGAGGCCACCAATCTGGCAGCAATCCCGCCTGTCAAGGCGCCATCGTCCCCACCTCCACCTCTCAGGCGGTTGACAAGGATCAGACGCAAGCCCCAAAGATTGGACTTATAGACATTTATCTTGTAAATTTGTTCTGTATCTGCACGCTAGCCACCTCTTATGTATATATTCATCCACTCACCATTTAATGTAAATAGTTATACACGTAGTCGCATGTGCTCCAAGCAACCAACATTTTTTTTTTAAAAGGGGAGATGTCATGATATGCACTCATGCACATAATGAGATACAGACAGGCAGTGACAGGCATCCAGTAAAGCCAATCAACACACAGGACAGAACACAACCAATCACCAGTCAGAACACTAGAGGGTGGTCTCCCACTATAAAACACACGAGACATCAACACTCTGCCTCTTTCCACTGGTGACAACTGTTGTGACAGTCAGGGTGTATATATCAGTTAGCACCTTCTACACGTGGCTCAGAGCTAGTCTGGTCTCGGTAGTTTTAGTAAGCACCTTAAATTAGTAGAGTGTCAAACCCACAGCGAACTGTGTGCATTGCTTAACAAGTTCAATAAAGCGTATTGAACTAACATCAAAGTTTGGAGTCTACTTTCAAGTACAACTGCATCCAGTTGCAGTCCGTGTTACCCCAGGGTGATTAACACGACAGGTGTCATAGAGAAGTTGAGATAATGGCACTATGTGAATTGGTTATTCAGAGAGCTGGTACACACGCGGTGGGCTGAATGGCCTCCTGTCCTGTAACAATTCAGTTATACTGAAAACAGTTATTTTAGTTCTATGGATCAAAGGTATCAGATAGCTCTCTGATGACTCAATATATTTATCTGCCAATAGGTGAGTGATGGAACAGGAAGGTTTCATGTTAAGTCCCTGGACTTATGGCATTTTAGTTCATATCAGCTGGGATGATAGTGAACATAGAACATAGAAAATACAGCACAGAACACGCCCTTTGGCCCACGATGTTGTGCCACACTTTTGTTCTAGATTAAGAACAAATCAATCTACACACCAGCATTCTACCATAATCCATGTACCTATCCAATAGCCGCTTGAAAGACTCTAATGTTTCCGACTCAACTACTTCCACAGGCAGTGCATTCCATGCCCCCACTACTCTCTGGATAAAGAAACTACCTCTGATATCCCCCCTATATCTTCCACCTTTCACCCTAAATTTATGTCCCCTTGTAATGATTTGTTCAACCCGAGGAAAAGCTCTCTGACTGTCTACTCTATCTATTCCCCTGATCATCTTATAAACCTCTATCAAATCGCCCCTCATCCTTCTCTGTTCTAATGAGAAAAGGCCTAGCACCCTCAACCTTTCCTCGTAAGACTTACTCTCCATTCCAGGCAACATCCTGGTAAATCTCCTTTGCACCTTTTCCAAAACTTCCACATCCTTCCTAAAATTTAAAAAGCGCGGGAGCTGCGAGTCGGAGCGGCGATTTTAAAAGAGTGGGAGCTGCGAGTCGGAGCAGAGATTTAAAAAGCGCGGGAGCTGCGAGTCGGAGCAGAGATTTAAAAAGCGCAGGAGCTGCGAGTCGGAGCGGAGATTTAAAAAGCGCGGGAGCTGCGAGTCGGAGCAGAGATTTAAAAAGCGCAGGAGCTGCGAGTCGGAGCGGCGATTTTAAAAGAGTGGGAGCTGCGAGTCGGAGCAGAGATTTAAAAAGCGCGGGAGCTGCGAGTCGGAGCAGAGATTTAAAAAGCGCAGGAGCTGCGAGTCGGAGCGGAGATTTAAAAAGCGCGGGAGCTGCGAGTCGGAGCGAAGATTTAAAAAGCGCGGGAGCTGCGAGTCGGAGCGGAGATTTAAAAAGCGCGGGAGCTGCGAGTCGGAGCAGAGATTTCAAAAGATCGCGGCCTAGTTTCGGGAGCCATTCGGAGGAGGAGGAGCAGTCTCTGTCAGGGAGAGAACCTGAGAACATCTAAGACCCTCAGAAGGTAAGAAGGTAAGTAAGTGATTTTTACTCATTTTTACTTTTATACCTTTTTCAAATTGTGTATGTGTGGGGGGGGGGACTGAAGTGACATCACAGAAAAGCTGTGACCTGAGTGGCTGGTTGGGAATCTACACTAAATTAAAAAAATTAAGCATTGGTAACTAATTAAACATAATTACTTAATTATAATTTAGAGGGGTATCTGAGCCAGAGATCGGAGAGTACTATATTTAGCTTTCACATTTATAGTAGAAATCTAGTGCTAGGAAACAGGGGCGAAATTCTCCGTTATCGGCGCAAAGTCCGCCGATCGGCGCAAAAAACGGCGCAAATCCGACTTGCGTCACTCCGCAAAAATCGTTGCGAAGTCTCCGGCCCGAAATGGGCTAGCAGCGACGTGACGGGATCCGCGCTTGCTCACGTGGTTCACGCCGTGCAGCGTCATACACGCCGCACGGCGTGACGGCTCATAACGACGCGCTGCTCCCCCCCCACCCGACCGGAACACCCGACCGGAACACCCGACTGGATGGCTGGCCGCCGCTCAGCCCCGAGGTTCCAGTCACGGGATGTGGAGGTGCTCCTGGACGCAGTGGAGCAGAGGAGGGAGGCCCTGTATCCCGGGCACGGCCGCAGAGTTGCCCCACACCACAGCCGGCGTCTGTGGAGGGAGGTGGCCGAGGCCGTCACCGCTGCGGCCCTAACACCACGGACAGGCACCCAGTGCCACAAGAAGGTGAACAACCTCGTCAGAGCAGGCAGGGTGAGCCTCCCCCCCCCCCCCCCGCCCAATATCCATATCCCCCATATCCCCCCTCCCCCATATCCCCCCTCCCCCATATCCCCCCTCCCACATATCCCCCCTCCCCATATCCCCCCTCCCCCATATCCCCCCTCCCCCATATCCCCCCTCCCCATATCCCCCCTCCCCCATATCCCCCCTCCCCCATATCCCCCCTCCCCCATATCCCCCCTCCCCCATATCCGCCATATCCCCCCTCCCCATATCCCCCCTCCCCCATATCCCCCATATACTCCCCTCCCCCATATCCCCCCTCCCCATATCCCCCCTCCCCCATATCCCCCATCCCCCATATCCCCCCTCCCCCATATCCCCCCTCCCCAATACCCCCTCCCCATATCCCCCCTCCCCCATACCCCCCTCCCCATATCCCCCTCCCCCATATCTCCCCTCCCCCAGATCCCCCTCCCCATATCCCCCTCTCCCATATCCCCCCTCCCCATATCCCCCCTCCCCCATATCCTCCCTCCCCCATATCCCCCCTCCCCTATATCCCCCTCCCCCATATCACCTGATCACTGCCTGCGTGTCTAACCATGCATGCTTCATTGTGTATCGCAGGAGCAAACGTCGAGGCACCCATCCCCGCAGATGCAGACCGCCCGCAGGATGCCCCTCGGAGGCCACGGGAGACGGAGAGACCCGGACCCTCCGGAATGCGACGCCCGCAGGATGCCCCTCACACACCACGGGAGACGGAGAGACCCGGACCCTCCGGAATGCGACGCCCGCAGGATGCCCCTCGCACACCACGGGAGACGGAGAGACCCGGACCCTCCGGAATGCGACGCCCGCAGGATGCCCCTCGCACACCATGGGAGACGGAGAGACCCGGACCCTCCGGCATGCGAAGCCCGCAGGATGCCCCTCGCACACCACGGGAGAGGGAGAGACCCGGACCCTCCGGCATACGACGCCCGCAGGATGTCCCTTGGAGACCACGGGAGACGGAGAGACCTGGAGCAACAGGGAGACGACGCCCCCGTCACGTGCGGGTGCGACGACGCAGGCGTGTGCCACCCAGCGATGAGAGGGGCAGCCACAGGCCCCCGTCACAGCCGAGCCAGGACACCCCTACCCAGGACACCCCTACCCAGGACACCCCTACCCAGGACACCCCTACCCGGGACACCCCTACCCGGGACAGCACTACCCAGGAAGACGAAATACCGGACAGTGACACAGAGTGGATGGGTGGAGACGAACCCCCACCCCAAAGTGCCATGGACTCAGAGTGGGACGAAGAGCACGACACAACGCCACTGCTGTCACCAACACCCTCCACCATCGCAGAAACACTTACCTCGGTTGGGCACTTTAGTGATGAGGCGTCTCGTACACTCACTGGTGCGCACAACACAGCCGTCCCGGTACAGCAGGTGGAGGTAGGAGCAGCAGAGGGGCGGGGCGGTCGGAGGGCAGCCCAGCCCAAGCGAACATCTGCCGCCCAGATGGATCCCGGGTTCCTGGAGTTACCACACCCACACATAGATCCGATGCAACCACCGACCCGGAGACGAGCGAAGAGGGTGACGGCCGGCTTGCGGCGGCTGCAGTCGCAGGTGGAGGAGTCCACCCGCGTCCAGGAGCTGGGAGTGGTGCCGGTCATGCGTGCCACCTAGGCCGACACCGCACGGGTGGCGTCCGCGGTGGAGGCAATGGGTGCGATGGTGTCAGACATGGGGAATGGTTTGTGAGGCCTGGGACTTTCCGTGCAGGCGGCGTCTGTGGCCCAGGACATGGCTGCCCTCTCACAGGAGGCCATGAGCCAGTGCCAGCGCCAGATGGCAGAGGCGCTCAACGCCATGGCCTAGTCTCAGCAGGCCATAGCCCAGTCTCTGCAGGCCATGGCCCAGTCTCAGCAGGCCATAGCCCAGTCTCAGCAGGCCATAGCCCAGTCTCAGCAGGCCATCGCTGAGGGCATTGGCGCCAGGGGCCATGTGCGAGCCGGCGTCACACAGTCACAGACAGGGTTTGCCAATCCCCTGGGCTCCATGGCTGCAAACCTGCAGACCCCTGTCGATACCAGCACGGGCCTCCAGGACTGGCAGCGCCAGATGTCGGGGGGGGCGTCGGATGGCCAGTCCGTTCGCATCCCCCACCCATGTAGAGGCCTGGGGGCCATCGGGCACCCCGAGGGAGGAGGAGGTTGTGTGGTCCGTCCCGGCTCCCTCTGTAGGGGAGGTCCCGGTACACCGCGACACCTCGGACTCCCCCCCTTCCGTCCCAGGTGCATCGGGTGGGCAACGGGCAGGTCAGGCTGGCAGCTCGCCATCCCAGTCGCCCGGGCCGCAGCCTGGCCCATCTAGGCCAGGACGCCCCAGGAAACGGCCGCCAAAGGGATCCCGTGTCAGAGGGCAGGAATCACAGGAGTCCACCTCCAGTTCTGCTGTACCGTCTGGGGAACCACGTAGACGTAGTCAAAGGGCCCGTAAGGCCAAACAATTAGACACTGAGTAAGTTGGCACGGGTGCAGGGCACAGATGAGTTTTAGGGGCGAGGGCACGTGCATGAACTCCTTTGGTTATTAAAGTCAATGTTACACCTACCGAAGCTGCCTTTGTGCTCTGTCCAAAGCGTACGGGGGTGTCATGTACGTTGAGCGCAAGTGTGTGTGTGAGGGGTGGTCTTACCTCAGCCCCAGGTGAGTCTGCCCCCTTCCCCCTGGGCCGCCATCAACATCCCCCCGGGCAGAGGACGGGACCGTGCGCTGCAGTGTCACAGCCGCATGCAGGGATGGTCCGGGTGGATGGTGGTACTGTGGCCATGGGTCAGACATAGTCCAACGATGTGGAGCCAGGAGCTCATCGCAGGGCGGGTTGTCATCATCCTCCATGGCCTGCAATAGACACGCGTCCACCCGCAACTGTGTGAGCCCGGCCATTGTGCCGCAGGTGGATCGGCAATGGGGGGGGGGGTGGTGTGCATGTGAGTGGGGTGGGTGGGGTTGGGGTGGAGGGTGAGGGTGCTGGGTGGGCGGATGGGTGGGGGGTGTGGGTGGTCGGCTGTTGCCATGGTGTGCGGTCTGTGGCCATACTACCCGATTCCCACGCCCATCTAGTCAGTGAAGCGGGCGGCTATCAGTCTTCCCCGTGCCCGCTGGGCCAGCCGGTAACGGTGGACAGCCACCCGCCTGTGCCTAGCCCGTCTGCCCTGACCATTGCCCCCATCCCCCTCATCTGGGGAGGACTGCGCCTCTTCCTGCTGCTCCTCCACTCCGCCCTCCTCTGCCTGCAGCACATCGCCCCTCTGTTGGGCTATGTTGTGCAGGACGCAGCACACCACAATGATGCGGCCGACCCTATGTGACCGATACTGGAGGGCGCCCCCAGAGAGGTCCAGGCACCTGAAACGCATCTTCAGCACGCCAAAGCACCTCTCTATCACTCCCCTTGTCGCTACATGGGCATCATTGTAGCGGTTCTCCACCTCATTGCGTGGCCTCCGTATAGGCGTCATCAGCCACAATCGCAATGGGTAGCCCCTGTCGCCCAGCAACCAGCCCCTCAGCCGGGGATGGCGTCCCTCGTACATGCCGGGGATGGATGACCGCGACAACACGTATGAGTCGTGTACACTGCCTGTGCGCAGACGTGCAGGATCATCATGCGGTGGTCGCAGACCACCTGTATGTTCATCGAATAGGTCCCCTTCCTATTGGTGAACACGACCCTGTTATCTGCAGGTGGCCGCACGGCGACGTGCATCCCATCAATCGCGCCCTGGACCATGGGGAACCCGGCCACGGCAGAGAAGCCCACGGCCCGGGCATCTTGGCTGGCCCGGTCCACAGGGAAGCGGATGTAGCGGTGCGCCATGGCATATAGGGCATCTGTCACTGCCCGGATGCACCGATGTCTGCGATATGCCGGACAGGTCCCCACTCGGTGCCTGGAATGACCCCGTTGCATAAAAGTTCAGGGCCACGGTAACCTTGATGGACACGGGGAGAGGGTGTCCCCCGCCAGTGCCACGCGGTGACAGGTGTGCCAGCAGGTGGCAGATGTGTGCCACGGTTTCCCGGCTCATCCGGAGTCTCCTCCTGCATTCCCGGTCCGTGAGGTCATGGTATGACTGCCGGGGTCGGTACACACGGGGCGCCCTCGGGTGCCTCCGTTGCCGTGGGGCCGCGACGTCCTCCTCCCCCTCCTCGTCCTGTCGGTCAGGTGTCCCTCCAGCCTGGGCGGCTGCCGCCTGCCCCTCTGCGGCAGACTGCACCGCCTCTCTGGCACACTCCTCCTCCTCCTCCTCATCCAGGGCATCATAGACAATAGCGGCTGCCGCCACGGCGGCCAACATCGCTGGATGATCGGAAAACATGACGGCCTGGTGGGGGGGGGGGTGGGAACGACGACATGTCATCATTGCCCATATCCCCTCCTTTCCTCCAGCCAGGTGACATGGACCGCATGGGTCCAACTGTTGGAGGCTGGCACCCGGCCAGGTGGACCAACTCACTTGCCCTCGCATCCCCCTCCCCGGCACGGACCCCCCATCCCCCTCCCCGGCACGGGCCCCCCCCATCCTCCTCCCCGGCACGGACCCCACCCCCCCCCCCATCCCCCCCCCCACCGGCACGGACCCCGTCCTCCTCCCCGGCACGGACCCCCCCATCCCCCTCTCCGGCACGGACCCCCCCATCCTCCTCCCCGGCTCGGACCCCCCATCCTCCTCCCCAGAACGGATCCCCCTCCCCGGCACGGCCCCCACACCCCCCCATCCTCCTCCCCGGCACGGACCCCCCCCCCCATCCTCCTCCCCGGCACGGATCCCCCTCCCCGGCACGGACCCCCCCCCCATCCTCCTCCCCGGCACGGGCCCCCCCATCCCCCTCCCCGGCATGGACCCCCCCATCCTCCCCGGCACGGGCCCCCCCATCCACCTCCCTGGCACGGGCCCCCCCATCCCCCTCCCCGGCACGGGCCCCCCCATCCCCCTCCCCTGCACGGGCCCCCCATCCCCCTCCCCGGCATGGGCCCCCCATCCTCCTCCCCAGCACGGATCCCCCTCCCCGGCACGGGCCCCCCCCCACCCCCCTCCCCGGCACGGGCCCCCCCTCCCCGGCACGGACCCCGTCCTCCTCCCCGGCACGGACCCCCCCATCCCCCTCCCCGGCACGGACCCCCCAGCCTCCTCCCCGGCAGGGACCCCCCATCCTCCTCCCCGGCACGGGCCCCCCATCCCCCTCCCCGGCACGGACCCCCCATCCTCCTCCCCGGCACGGGCCCCCACCCCCCATCCTCCTCCCCGGCACGGATCCCCCATCCTCCTCCCCGGCACGGACCCCCCATCCTCCTCCCCGGCACGGGCCCCCCATCCCCCTCCCCGGCACGGACCCCCCATCCTCCTCCCCGGCACGGACCCCCCTCCCGGCACTCCCCCGGAGCCCAGCCCACTCTAACCACCCCCCCCCGCCGCACACACACACACACACACACAACCCTAGCCACACCTCTCCCCACACATTCAGACTGCGGCCACGCCATCGCCTGCCCAGCGGCCAAGCCCCCAGACCGTCACTCACCTCCACGCTGGTCGGCGTGAACCTGGAGCACAGGTTTACGCCGATTAAAAGGAGGTTTGATTTACGTCGACGGGACGTCGGCCCATCCGGACGGGAGAATCTCGGCAGGCCCAAAATCGGCTGCCTTGCGCACACCCGTGTCATTCTCCGACGTCTGCTGCGCCATTAACACCCCGCCGACTTTTCTCCCTTCGGAGACTTCGGCAACCGGCGGGGGCGGGATTCACGGCTGCCAACGGCCATTCTCCGACCCGCTGGGGGGTCGGAGAATGACGCCCCAGATAGTTAACAGTAACTTTTTTTAATTTTAAATTTTTTTAACTTTAATTGACGCAATGTCAGTTAGAGGGGTGCAGTGCTCTGACTGTGAGATGTGGCAGGTCCGGGAGGCTTCCAGCGTCCCGGATGGCTTCATCTGCAGAAAGTGCACCCAACTGGAGCTCCTCACAGACCGCATGGTTCGGTTGGAGCAGCAATTGGATGCACTTAGGAGCATGCAGGTGGCGGAAAGCGTCATAGATCGCAGTTATATAAATGTGGTCACACCCAAGGTGCAGGCAGAGAAATGGGTGACCACCAGAAAGGGCAGGCAGTCAGTGCAGGAATCCCCTGTGGTTGTCCCCCTCTCGAACAGGTATACCCCTCTGGATACTGTTGGGGGGGATAGTCTATCAGGGGAAAACAGCAGCAGCCAGAGCAGTGGCACCACGGCTGGCTCTGATGTTCAGAAGGGAGGGTCAAAGCGCAGAAGAGCAGTAGTAATAGGGGACTCTATAGTCAGGGGCACAGATAGGCGCTTCTTTGGACGTGAAAGAGACTCCATGATGGTATGTTGCCTCCCTGGTGCCAGGGTCCAGGATGTCTCCGAACGGGTAGAGGGCATCCTGAAGGGGGAGGGCAAACAGGCAGAGGTCGTTGTACACATTGGTACTAATGACATAAGCAGGAAGGGGCATGAGGTCCTGCAGCAGGAGTTCAGGGAGCTAGGCAGAAAGTTAAAAGACAGGACCTCTAGGGTTGTAATCTCGGGATTACTCCCTGTGCCACGTGCCAGTGAGGCTAGAAATAGGAAGATAGAGCAGCTAAACACGAGGCTAAACAGCTGGTGTAGGAGGGAGGGTTTCCATTATCCGGACCACTGGGAGCTCTTCCGGGGCAGGTGTGACCTATATAAGAAGGACGGGTTGCATCTAAACTGGAGAGGCATAAATATCCTGGCCGCGAGGTTTGCTAGTGTCACACGGGAGGGTTTAAACTAGTATGGCAGGGGGGTGGGCACGGGAGCAATAGGTCAGAAGGTGAGAGCATTGAGGGAGAACTAGGGAATAGGGACAGTGTGGCTCTGAGGCTGAGCAGATAGGGAGAGGTTGCTGAACACAGCGGGTCTGGTGGCCTGAAGTGCATATGTTTTAATGCAAGAAGTATTACGGGTAAGGCAGATGAACTTAGAGCTTGGATTAGTACTTGGAACTATGATGTTGTTGCCATTACAAAGACCTGGTTGAGGGAAGGGCAGGATTGGCAGCTAAACTTTCCAGGATTTAGATGTTTCAGGCGGGATAGAGGCGGATGTAAAAGGGGTGGCGGAGTTGCGCTACTGGTTAGGGAGAATATCACAGCTGTACTACGGGAGGACACCTCATAGGGCAGTGAGGCTATATGGGTAGAGATCAGGAATAAGAAGGGTGCAGTCACAATGTTGGGGGTTTACTACAGGCCTCCCAACAGCCAGTGGGAGATAGAGGAGCGGATAGGTAGACAGATTTTGGAAATGAGTAAAAACAACAGGGTTGTGGTGATGGGAGACTTCAACTTCCCCAATATTGACTGGGACTCACTTAGTGCCAGGGGCTTAGATGGGAAGAGTTTGTAAGGAGCATCCAGGAGGGCTTCTTAAAACAATATGTAGACAGTCCAACTAGGGAAGGGGCGGTACTGGACCTGGTATTGGGGATTGAGCCCGGCCAGGTGGCAGAAGTTTCAGTAGGGGAGCATTTCGGGAACAGTGACCACAATTCAGTAAGTTTTAAAGTGCTGGTGGACAAGGATAAGAGTGGTCCTAGGATGAATGTGCTAAATTGGGGGAAGGCTAATTATAACAAAATTAGGCGGGAACTGAAGAATCTAGATTGGGGGCGGATGTTTGAGGGCAAATCAACATCTGACATGTGGGAGGCTTTCAAGTGTCAGTTGAAAGGAATTCAGGACCGGCATGTTCCTGTCAGGAAGAAGGATAAATACGGCAATTTTCGGGAACCTTGGCTAACGAGAGATATTGTAGGCCTCGTCAAAAAGAAAAAGGAGGCATTTGTCAGGGCTAAAAGGCTGGGAACAGACGAAGCCTGTGTGGAATATAAGGAAAGTAGGAAGGAACTTAAGCAAGGAGTCAGGAGGGCTAGAAGGGGCCACGAAAAGTAATTGGCAAATAGGGTTAAGGAAAATCCCAAGGCTTTTTACACGTACATAAAAAGCAAGAGGGTAGCCAGGGAAAGGGTTGGCCCACTGAAGGATAGGCAAGGGAATCTATGTGTGGAGCCAGAGGAAATGGGCGAGGTACTAAATTAATACTTTGCATCAGTATTCACCAAAGAGAAGGAATTGGTAGATGTTGAGTCTGGAGAACAGTGTGTAGATAGCCTGGGTCACATTGAGATCCAAAAAGACGAGGTGTTGGGCGTCTTAAAAAATATTAAGGTAGCTAATTCCCCAGGGCCTGATGGGATCTATCCCAGAATACTGAAGGAGGCTGAGAGGAAATTGCTGAGGCCTTGACAGAAATCTTTGGATCCTCACTGTCTTCAGGTGATGTCCCGGAGGACTGGAGAATAGCCAATGTTGTTCCTCTGTTTAAGAAAGGTAGCAAGGATAATCCAGGAAACTAAAGGCCGGTGAGCCTTACTTCCCTCAGTGGTAGGGAAATTACTGGAGAGAATTCTTCGAGACAGGATCTACTCCCATTTGGAAGCAAATGGACGTATTAGTGAGAGGCAGCATGGTTTTGTGAAGGGGAGGTCGTGTCTCACTAACTTGATAGAGTTTTTCGAGGAGGTCACAAAGATGATTAATGCAGGTAGGGCAGTGGATGTTGTCTATATGGACTTCAGTAAGGCCTTTGACAAGGTCCTTCATGGTAGACTAGTACAAAAGGTGAAGTCACATGGGATCAGGGGTGAGCTGGCAAGGTGGATACAGAACTGGCTAGGTCATAGAAGGCAGAGAGTAGCAATGGAAGGATGCTTTTCTAATTGGAGGGCTGTGACCAGTGGTGTTCTGCAGGGATCAGTGCTGGGACCTTTGCTGTTTGTAGTATATATAACTTATTTGGAGGAAAATGTAACTGGTCTGATTAGTAAGTTTGCAGACGACACAAAGGTTGGTGGAATTGCGGATAGCGATGAGGACTGTCAGAGGATACAGCACGATTTAGATTGTTTGGAGACTTGGGCGGAGAGATGGCAGATGGAGTTTAATCCGGACAAATGTGAGGTAATGCATTTTGGAAGGTCTAATGCAGGTAGGGAATATACAGTGAATGGTAGAACCCTCAAGAGTATTGAAAGTCAGAGAGATCTAGGAGTACAGGTCCACAGGTCACTGAAAGGGGCAACACAGGTGGAGAAGGGAGTCAAGAAGGCATACGGCATGCTTGCCTTCATTGGCCGGGGCATTGAGTATAAGAATTGGCAAGTCATGTTGCAACTGTATAGAACCTTAGTTAGGCCACACTTGGAGTATAGTGTTCAATTCTGGTCGCCACACTACCAGAAGGATGTGGAGGCTTTAGAGAAGGTGCAGAAGAGATTTACCAGAATGTTGCTTGGTATGGAGGGCATTAGCTATGAGGAGCGGTTGAGTAAACTCGGTTTGTTCTCACTGGAACGACGGAGGCTGAGGGGCGACCTGATAGAGGTCTACAAAATTATGAGGGGCATAGACAGAGTGGATAGTCAGAGGCTTTTCCCCAGGGTAGAGGGGTCAATTACTAGGGGGCATAGGTTTAAGGTGAGAGGGGCAAGGTTTAGAGTAGATGTACGAGGCAAGTGTTTTACACAGAGGGTAGTGGGTGCCTGGAACTTGCTACCGGAGGAGGTGGTGGAAGCAGGGACGATAGTGACATTTAAGGTGCATCTTGACAAATACATGAATAGGATGGGAATAGAGGGATACGGACCCAGGAAGTTTAGAAGATTGTAGTTTAGTCGGGCAGCATGGTCGGCACGGGCTTGGAGGGCCGAAGGGCCTGTTCCTGGCTGTACATTTCTTTGTTCTTTGTTTGTAAAATGAGGCGACCAGAACTGCACACAGTACTCCAAATGTGGCCTTACCAAGGTTTTGTACAGCTGCATCATCACCTCACGGCTCTTAAATTCAATCCCTCTGCTAATGAACGCTAGCACACCATAGGTCTTGTGCACAGTTATATCCACTTGAGTGGCCACTTTCAACGATCCATGAACATAAACCTCAAGATCTCTCTGCTCCTCCACACTGCCAAGAACCCTACCATTAACCCTGTATTCCGCATTCATATTTGTCCTTCCAAAATGGACAACCTCACCCTTTCCAGGGTTAAACTCCACCTGCCACTTCTCAGCCCAGCTCTGCATCCTATCTGTGTCTCTTTGCAGCTGACAACAGCCCTCCTCACTATCCACAACTCCACCAATCTTCGTATCGGCTGCAAATTTACTGACCCACCCTTCAACTTCCTCATCCAAGTCATTAATGAAAATCACAAACAGCAGAAGACCCAAAACTGATCCCTGCGGTACGCAGGTCTCCAGGCTGAATATTTGCCATCCACCACCATTCTCTGACTTCTATCGGTTAGCCAGTTCATTCTCCAACTGGTCAAATTCCCCACTATCCCATGCCTCCTTACTTTCTGCATAAGCCTACCATGGGGAACCTTATCAAATGCCTTACTAAAATCCATGTACACTACATCCACTGCTTTCCCTTCATCCACATGCTTGGTCACCTCCTCAAAGAATTCAATAAGACTTGTAAGGCAAGACCTACCCCTCACAAATCCGTGCTGACTATCCCTAATCAAGCAGTGTCTTTCCAGATGCTCAGAAATCCTATCCCTCAGTACCCTTTCCATTACTTTGCCTATCACCGAAGTAAGACTAACTAGTCTGTAATTCCCAGTGTTATCCCTATTCCCTTTTTTGAACAGGGGCACGACATTCGCCACTCTCCAATCCCCTGGTACCACCCCTGTTGGTAGTGTGGACGAAAAGCTCATTCCCAACGGCTCTGCAATTTCATCTCTTTCTTCCCATAGAATCCTTGAATATATCCCGTCAGGCCTTGGTGACTTGTCTATCCTCAAGTTTTTCAAAATGCCCAACACATCTTCCTTCCTAACAAGTATCTCCTCGAGCTTACCAGTCTGTTTCACACTGTCTGCTCCAACAATATGGCCCCTCTCATTCGTAAATACTGAAGAAAAGTACTCGTTCAAGACCTCTCCTATCTCTTCAGACTCAATGCACAATCTCCCGCTACTTTCCTTGATCGGACCTACCCTCGCTCTAGTCATTCTCATATTTCTCACATATGTGTCAAAGGCCTTGGGGTTTTCCTTGATCCTACCTGCTAAAGAGTTTTCATGCCCTCTCTTAGCTCTCCTAATCCCTTTCTTCAGTTCCCTCCTGGCTATCTTGTATCCCTCCAGCGCCCTGTCTGAACCTTGTTTCCTCAGCCTTACATAAGTCTCCTTCTTCCTCTTAACAAGACATTCAACCTCTCTTGTCAACCATGGTTCCCTCACTCGACCATCTCTTCCCTGCCTGACAGGGACATACATATTAAGGACATGTAGTATCTGTTCCTTGAACAAGTTCCACATTTCACTTGTGTCCTTCCCTGACAGCCTATGTTCCCAACTTATGCACTTCAGTTCTTGTCTGACAGCATCGTATTTACCCTTCCCCCAATTGTAAACCTTGGCCTGTTGCACGCACCTTCCCTCTCCATTACTAAAGTGAAAATCACAGAATTGTGGTCACTATCTCCAAAATGCTCCCCCACTAACAAATCTATCACTTGCCCTGGTTCATTACCAAGTACCTAATCCAATATGGCCTCCCGTCTGGTCGGACAATATGCATACTGTGTTAGAAAAGCTTCCTGGGCACACTGCACAAACACCACCCCGTCCAAATTATTTGATCTAAAGAGTTTCCACTCAATATTTGGGAAGTTGAAGTCACCCATGACTACTACCCTGTGACTTCTGCACCTTTCCAAAATCTGTTTCCCAATCTGTTCCTCCACATCTCTGCTACTATTGGGGCGCCTATAGAAAACTCCCAACAAGGTGACTGCTCCTTTCCTATTTCTTACTTCAACCCATACTACCTCAGTAGGCAGATCCTCCTCGAACTGCCTTTCTGCAGCTGTTATACTATCTCTAATTAACAATGCCACCCCCCACCTCTTTTACCACCCTCCCTAATCTTATTGAAACATCTATAACCAGGAACCTCCAACAATCATTTCTGCCCCTCTTCTATCCAAGTTTCCGTGATGGCCACCACATCGTAGTCCCAAGTACCGATTCATGCCTTAAGTTCACCCACCTTATTCCTGATGCTTCTTGCGTTGAAGTATACACACTTCAACCCATCTCCGTGCCTGCAAGTATTCTCCTTTGTCAGTGTTACCTTCCCCACTGCCTCACTACACGCTTTGGCGTCCTGAACATCGGCTACCTTAGTTGCTCGACTACAAATCCAGTTCCCATTCCCCAGCCAAATAAGTTTACCCCTCCCGAAGAGTACTAGAAAATCTCCCTCCCAGGATATCGGTGTCCCTCTGGTTCACGTGCAACCCGTCCTGCTTGTACAGGTCCCACCTTCCCCAGAATGCGCTCCAATTATCCAAATACCTGAAGCCCTCCCTCCTACACCATTCCTGCAGCCTCGTGTTCAACTGCACTCTCTCCCTATTCCTAGCCTCGCTATTACGTGGCACTGGCAACAAACCAGAGATGACAACTCTGTCTGCCCTGGCTTTTAACTTCCAGCCTAACTCCCAAACTCGTTTAATACATCCACACCCCTTTTCCTACCAATGTCGTTGGTACCAATGTGCACCATGACTTCTGGCTGCCCTCCCTCTCCCTTAAGGATCCTGAAGATCCGATCCGAGACGTCATGGACCCTGGCACCCGTGAGGCAACAAACCATCCGAGAGTCTCACCCGTGCCCACAGAACCGCCTGTCTGTACCTCTAACTATTGAGTCCCCTATAACTAATGCTCTCCTAATCTCCCCCCTTCCCTTCTGAGCCCCAGAGCTGGACCTTGTGCCAGAGACCCGGTCACTGCAGCCTACCCCTGCTAGGTAATCCCCCCCAACAGTATCCAAAGCAGTATACTTATTGTTGAGAGGAACAACCACAGGGGATCCCTGCACTGACTGCTTTCTCCTCTTCCCACCTCTAACTTACCCAGCTACCTTTGGTCTCAGGTGTAACTATGTCCCTGTAGCTTCTATCTATCACCCCTCAGCTTCCCGAATGATCCTCAGTTCATCCAGCTCCAGCTCCAGTTCCCTAACATGGTCTGTGAGGAGCTGGAGATGGCTGCACTTCCCGCAGGTGAAGTCAGCAAGGACACCGGTGGTCTCCCTTACCTCGAACATTCTCCACGAGGAACATTCCACTGCCCTAGCTGCCATCACCTCTACTTAGTCTCCCAGTAAAAAAATTTTAAAAAGTAAATAGCTTACCTGCTCACATCACTGAGTCTTTTTTTTTATGATGTGGAGATGCCGGCGTTGGACTGGGGTGAGCACAGTAAGAAATTTTACAACACCAGGTTAAAGTCCAGGTTTGTTTCGATGTCACTAGCTTTCGGAGCGCTGCTCCTTCCTCAGATTTTTTTTAGGTTAGAGGAGGAGGGAGGGTGGGAGACACTCGGGTTTCCTCACCGTTCAAATTTAATGGGTAATACAATCTTCCCAGGTCTCCCCACGGCCGACTTCCGGTTTCCTGCTCTGAAAAAGTAAGTTAAAAATCAAAAACTCAGCTTACCTTCCAGCTCTCCCCTACAAAAATCGCTCCACTCTCTGCCCGCTCCGCTGGAGACAATACAACTCCCAACTTCCGTATTTCTAATCCAGAACCACTAAGCAAATAACAAATTTCCATCAAAGTCATCCACCAACTTGACTTGCGATTTATGAAGTGGGATCAGTGAAATGTGAGACACCTCTGATGGCAACTGTCCATCTTGTAAGACAATGGTTTGCACCATGGCGGACAGCTCCGTGTTCGGTATTGCTTGGTGGGCTCAGGAGGCCCATTATGGCATGGCTGTCTCTGCTGCATATTATTGTATCTGTAAAATCTCAGATACCTTCGACCCGTGTTGCAGCCACCTAAATTGGCCAACTCCCGATTTAAAATGGCGAACGGCAAAGGCTGATGGGAGAGTCAGCCAACAAGACAGAAACCGGCAGGTGCAGGTTTGCTGTGTATTAAAACTCTGCAAAAGGTCAAACAACATCGATACCAGCGACCATCACCATAACAATGTAGCAGCCATCTGCATACTGATGAGCAATCCCCGGGAACAATAAGTAACATTTGGAACACACAAAGCAAAGCCAGACTCCCCAGCGCCAGCAGAAGCCTACACAATGGAGGTGAACGAGCACCTCAAGACCGCCCATCGATCAGGGAACTGCTCCAGTATTGGAGAAATCGAACCAAGCGATTGAGACAAAGTCCAATCATTCGGGACCAGGTACAGGGTCCGCCCCGAAAGGCGGGAAGCCCCTGGGGACTATAAGAGTTAAGCCCCAAGTTCAAATCGCTCTCTTCACCTCTTCGTCCTGCCCGGGTCACCCAGCAACACGAACCAACATTGACCGTGACCGGTGCAGTGACCACCGAACGAAGTAAGTCTTAATTCAACGCTTGCTACGAGATAGGCGCTCCTAGCTACCAATCCGTACCAACTTCGAATCCCGCAGACTCAGAACCCGAACGAAAGGCCTTTTGTTCCCCTGACCTGGTGGGTCAGTCCAAAGTTAAGTATAGGCCTGTTAGTTGTAGAAGTAGCTTCGACGTAGAATTTGTGCATGAGTAACGATTACTGTGTATAATAAATGTGCTTTGATTTGAATCTTACTGATCGGTGTATTGTGTTATTGATCATTACTCGGACTTGAACCTCGTGGTGGTATCATAAAGATACCTGGCGAGAACAAAGGTAATAAAACAGAGCAATTGAACCAAGGAGAAAGTTAGCAACAGTGTATTAATCAAACATTTTACCCAGAGGCAAACAAAGGACAACACAAGTATAACATCAAACCAACTTTATTTAACAACAACAATATTTACCCTTAAATTAACCCAATAACATCTACTAAAAATTCCCAAGATCTATTACACAACCCGTAAAGATAACTTTGGTTGAGCTGTGGGTCCAATTCTCTGAGTCTCTCAGATTCGTAGTTGCGAAGGTGGGTCTCGCGTGCTGCTTCTTTCCGCCGCTGGTCAGATGTCTCGATTGCCTCTGCATGGAGTCTTCTCTGCTGGCGTGCCTTGGGCATCTACCTTTATCCTCATCCCTCCCTGCTTTTCCAGAAACTTCTCTGGTTTCTGGACAACGAGGTCTCAGAAGGGGATCCCAGCACCCAATGGGTTTCTTAATGTCTGCTTGACAGTTCGGGCCCGTCCCCAAGTGTCCATCTCCGGTGGTATTGCTCGCACGTAACCTATTGCCATAAAAGGTCACAGCAGGAACTCTCGGTGCCCCAGAATCTGGCTCAGCCTGGGCTACCCAAAACAAATTGGTGCATATCAATAGGATTGATTATCTGATGTGTGATTGCCGGGGTATAATCCAGTGGCTAACTCACCATACAACCATACAAAAAGTCTTTGGATATACAGCCATCATCCATCCACTGAACATGGCTGAACCAGCACAGATATATGAGACACCAACTGCTGTTCTTTCATTATTGTTGGGTAATCTGGGATTCTCTACATAATGTCATTCTGGGAACGTCATTGTCACTGAACAGGTTGAGAGAGCAGTTAATAAAGCATACAGTATCCTAGGTTTCAAGTGGTTCAAAGAGATGACCCACCACCATGTTCTCAAGACATCTGTGGGGCAATAAATACAGTCTTGCTAAAATTTCCATATCCTTATTTATTTGAATTTCCTCTTGAAAACTGCAAAAGAAATTAGGAACTTTAAGATGCCCTTGAAGATTATTACAAAAGGCAAAAATCATCTCAATAATTTTGTGTTTTTAAAATATTTTTTTAGTTCAAATAAGATGGCTGGCAGGAAAAAGGACATTCAAATTCAGGTATGAACCAGTTAATCTAATTTAAATGAAATTTTAAAATTTTGATAAATTCTCAGGAATCATATTTTTCCCCGACAGACACCGATACACAATGAAATGGAGTGGAATGAAATGTTTGAAGCAAAAGGTTTATCAGGTTTGCTTACATCTTAACTTTGCTAAATGAATATTTTTCGTCAGTATTCACACAGGAAAAAGGCAATGTTGTCGAGGAGAATACTGAGATTCAGGCTACTAGACTAGAAGGGCTTGAGGTTCATAAGAAGGAGGTGTTAGCAATTCTGGAAAGTGTGAAAATAGATAAGTCACCTGGGCCGGATGGGTTTATCCTAGGATTCTCTGGGAAGCTAGGGAGGAGATTGCTGAGCCTTTGGCCTTGATCTGTAAGTCATCTTTGTCCACAGGAATAGTGCCAGAAGACTGGAGGATAGCAAATGTTGTCCCCTTGTTCAAGAAGGGGAGTAGAGATAACCCCGGTAACTATAGACCAGTGAGCCTTACTTCTGTTGTGGGAAAAATCTTGGAAAGGTTTAGAAGAGATAGGATGTATAATCATCTGGAAAGGAATAATTTGATTAGAGATAGTCAACACGGTTTTGTGAAGGGTAGGTTGTGCCTCACAAACCTTATAGAGTTCTTTGAGAAGGTGACCAAACAAGTGGATGAGGGTAAAGCAGTTGATGTAGTGTATATGGATTTCAGTAAAGCGTTTGATAAGGTTCCCCATGGTAGGCTACTGCAGAAAATACGGAGGCATGGGATTCAGGGTGATTTAGCAGTTTGGATCAGAAATTGGCTAGCTGGAAGAAGACAAAGGGTGGTGATTGATGGGAAATGTTCAGACTGGAGTCCAGTTACTAGTGGTGTACCACAAAGATCTGTTTTGGGGCCACTGCTGTTTGTCATTTTTATAAATGACCTGGAGGAGGGCGTAGAAGGATGGGTGAGTAAATTTGCAGATGACACTAAAGTCGGTGGAGTTGTGGACGATGCGGAAGGATGTTACAAGTTACAGAGGGACATAGATAAGCTGCAGCGCTGGGCTGAGAGGTGGCAAATGGAGTTTAGTGCAGAAAAGTGTGAGGTGATTCATTTTGGAAGGAATAACAGGAAGACTGAGTACTGGGCTAATGGTAAGATTCTTGGCAGTGTGGATGAACAGAGAGATCTCAGTGTCCATGTACACAGATCCCTGAAAGTTGCCACCCAGATTGAGAGGGTTGTTAAGAAGGCGTACGGTGTGTTAGCTTTTATTGGTAGAGGGATTGAGTTTAGGAGCCATGAGGTCATGTTGCAGCTATACAACACTCTGGTGCGGCCGCATTTGGAGTATTTTGTGCAATTCTGGTCGCCGCATTATAGGAAGGATGTGGAAGCATTGGAAAGGGTGCAGAGGAGATTTACCAGAATGTTGCCTGGTATGGAGGGAAGATCTTATGAGGAAAGGCTGAGGGACTTGAGGCTGTTTTCGCTAGAGAGAAGAAGGTTAAGAGGTGACTTAATTGAGGCATACAAGGTGATCAGAGGATTGGATAGGGTGGACAGTGAGAGCCTTTTTCCTCGGATGGTGATGTCTAGCACGAGGGGACATAGCTTTAAATTGAGGGGAGATAGATATAAGACAGATGTCAGAGGTAGGTTCTTTACTCAGAGTAGTAAGGGCGTGGAATGCCCTGCCTGCAACAGTAGTGGACTCGCCAACACTAAGGGCATTCAAATGGTCATTGGATAGACATATGGACGATAAAGGAATAGTGTAGATGGGCTTTAGAGTGGTTTCACAGGTCGGCACAACATCGAGGGCCGAAGGGCCTGTACTGCGCTGTAATGTCCCATGTTCTATGGTTGGCGCACTTCTTATTCAATTACCGTACAACACCACGTGACCACCGGAATTGCTCCAGCAGAACCTTTGATGGGACGATGACTTTGGACTCGGTGAGTCTTACTCTTCCAAACCTTGGGGCAAAGGTCACGCGGCATCAGGAGTCGCAGAAGAGACACCGCAGTTCCGGATGTCGGCGGACATGCTGGACCAGACTAGCGCGGTCTCAAATTGGATCCAAATTCAAGGAAAGACCCTTAAGAAGCATGTGGGCCATTTGACCAGGCGTGAGGTCGCCTGTTGTGACATTGCTCAGGCAGTAGTACCGCTGTCGCTGCAACAGGAGCCACCCTCGGGGTTGAGGGCCCAACCGTCTGAATTGCCATGCCCGGCCCAGCCGGAGTTCTATGGCACATGTTCCGATATGGATGCCGAGGTTTCTGCATCAGCAGACGACAGTGCGTCCAGCACTGAGGTCCCTACGGTTCCTCTTTGACCTGAAAATGGCATTCAGTGACACGTCACACTCCACCCGACCCAGACCCACCAGACGTGGATGCACAGCCGCGGGCTAAGAAGCACAGAAGGCCTCCACTGTATGAGCTGATGGGGGACTTTCGGACTCTGCAGGGGTGTTATAACCCCCTCGGGAACCACAGGGAAGCCATCATTGATTACCCTGTAGGACCCGTGGGGCACGAGCTCCCCAGGTAGGGTCGGAGGCCAACCAACTGGGGCTCATTAAGGCAGGGCATAAAAGCAAGCCCAACAAGGACCTGGTCAGACCTATCTTCCCAGTGAGGTTTGCACTGGGAGTGGGATGCTATGCTAAGCGTGTAATTGTAAATATGTAAATGATTTCATCTTTGTTAATGACAGCTTCCTATGAGTTATAAAGATTATTATGGTTCCTCAGATTATGGGGTGGCATGGTGGCACAGTGGTTAGCACTGTTACCTCACAACGTCAGGGACCCGGGTTCAATTCCGGCCTTGGATGACTGTGTGGAGTTTTCACTTTTTAATTTTAATGTTTTTTTAACGGTTTGCATAGAACATAGAATAGTACAGCACAGAACAGGCCCTTCGGCCCTCTCCCACCATTTGCGTGGGTTTCCTCCGAGTGCTCCGGTTTCCTCCCACAGTCCAAAGATCTGCATGTTAGGTGGATTGTTTGTGATAATTTATCACTTTGTGTCCAAAGATACACATGTTAGGTTTAGTTAAAAGGTTATTGGGATAGGGTGGGGAGTGGGCATGAGTGGATTGCTCTTTCAGAGGATCGGTGCAGACTCGATGGGCTGGATGGCCTCTTTCTACACTGTAGTGATTCTATGATTCTATGTGGACATCACCTTCAGCGACTGGTGTACAAAGACACCAGCTCTTGTTGCACATCCACTTTCTCAATTTCTAGCCATACAGATAATAATCTAACTTCTTGTTTTTGCTAGCAAAAGGATAACCTCGCATTTATTCATATTATACTGCATCTGCCATGCATTTGCCCACTCATTCAGCTTGTCCAAATCACACTGAACGATCTCTGCATCCTCCTCACAGCTCACGCTCCTACCCAGCTTTGAGTCATCTGCAAATTTGGAGATATTATATTTAGTTCCCTCATCTAAATCATTAATATATATTGTGAATATCTGGGGTCCCAGCACTGATCCCTGTGGTACCCCACTAGTCACTGCCTATCAATTTGAAAAAGATCCGTTTATCCTAATCTTTGTTTCCTGACTGACAACCAGTTTTCTACCCATCTCAATACATTATCCCGAACCCCATGCGATTTAATTTTACATTTATTTGCGCAATTAATTCATTCACTTTATGGCAAATGCTCTGTGCATTAAGGCATAAAGCCTTGGGGCTTGTCTTTTCAACATTACTTGTTCCAGTCCCACTATTTTTCACTGTGGCCCTGTTTGATTTTTGCCCTTGATTTCGCTGCCCATCAGTTTTCTTATCCCCCTTCCTGCCTTTTGTTCATGTCCTTGATACCCCTTCCTCTGACTCCTTGCATAGGTTCTCATCCTTCTACCATTTATCTTTAAACCCTCCGTACCACTCTTAACAAATATTCCCCCTTGGACATTAGTCACGGTCCTGCCCAGGTGTAACCCATCGGGTTTGCATTGGTCCCACCTCCCCCAGAACAGTCCCCATTTTATTTTGCAACTACTGTACATGAAGGCATGTCCCCACTACAAATCAACGTACATGATCTTCTCATGACCAGCATCCGAGCCGCCTCCAAATTGTTTGTCTTAGAAAAGGATGTATGGGACTTCCGGTGGCGGCCATGGTGTGAGAGGTCACAGATGTGAGGTAATGCATTTTGGAGGGTCTAATACAGATAGGGATTACACAGTGAATGGTAGAACCCTCTAGAGTATTGACAGTCAGAGAGATTTTGGTGTACAGGTCCACAGGTCACTGAAAGGGGCAACACAGGTGGAGAAGGTAGTCAAGAAGGCATACGGCATGCTTGCTTTTATTGGCCAGGGCATTTAGTATAAAAATTGGCAAGTCACGTTGCAGCTGTATAGAACCTTAGTTAGGCCACAATTGGAGTCTCATGTTCAATTCTTGTCGCCACACTACCAGAAGGATGTGGAGGCTTTAGAGAGAGTGCGGAAGAGATTTACCAGGATGTTGCCTGGTATGGAGGTGTTGCTAACTTGCTGTTGTCTCTTAATTTGGCTCTGTTTAATTACGTTTGCTCAAGAGTCGGCAGGTATCTTTCGACACCGCCACATGGTTCAAAACCGAATACTGATCAAAGACTCGATACACCAGTTAGTAAGTTCAAAAGCAATGCTCATTTATTTACACAGTCAAATCTACTCATGCATAAAACTCTACAACCTAAACTATCACTATTACTCAAAGCCTATACTTAGCTTCGGGTGCCCACTCAGTCAGAGGAACAATGGCCGTTGCTCGGTTCTGAGGCTGCTGGGTCGAGCTGTTTACAGGATAGCAACTAGGAGCATCTGTCTCGTAGCGTGCATTGACTCGGAACTTACTTGGTCTGGTGTAGCTTTGGCAGGTCTCTCCTCACTGAGAGCCAAGGCCAAGAGAGCGATTCTCTCTTGGGGAGTCCTTTTGTATACCCAAAAGGGCTTCGGTGCTTTTGGGCGGGCCTTGAACTTGGCCCAAATTAATTAGGCCGATTCCCAATTGTCCATATCGATTTTCCTCCAATAGAGGGGAGGGTTCCCTGAATGCTGGGCATGTCCTAGGTGGCCGTTGGTCTGCTTTGTTTTAGTCTCCTCTGGCGCCGGGGTGTCTGTCTTAGCATTGTTTACCTAAATGTTGCCTTTTGTTCCCGGGGATGGCTCATTCGTATGTAAATAGTTCTGCAGTACTGGTCTTGTCTGAGAGCTACAGCTCTAATCAACAGACAGACCTTGCACCTGCTTGCTTTTTTGGTATTGTCCAATTTTCCTGCATTCTTTGCAAAGTGTCCATTTTGTAATCAGGACGTGGCCATCCCAGATGGCTACACACCCTCCTTGTGATCCTCAACACGAAGCGTGAAGGATCACATTACTTTGTCGTCTTCGTCCTCTGGCCAAACGGGCACCCATAATCAGGCTCTACTCTGCCCTATCCTATGAAACACAATTTTTCCTAAATCATTTTAAATACATCCATTATTATAAAACTCTACGGGGCGCTATGACATTAATGCATGCATTACAGAGAAATAAAAAACTGGAACCGCTAACTATCCTCAATAAACTATCCTCATTCAAACAATCAAAAATAATCTACAACATCTTAAACTGTACAAAATAGCAGCACACAAATTTCTCTGGCCTGGCAGTTGGACACAGAGGTATACATTTCTTTATTTAACGGAATACATGTAAAGAGAAAACAAATGCACTTTAATTCATGTCAAGGGGTTCGGAGGTTTGGTGGAATCCGAAAATAGGGGGCCTAAACCTGTATACCGGGGTGCAAGAGCGGTAGGCTCTCTTTCGCCATTTCCCGACTCTAAGTGTCTGCACAACACTGCAAAGTATCGCCAATAGGGCTTCTACTACATACGATAGTCAGTACCAGGTGATAAACTTATCACACCAGGTCGGGGTATCGTTAACTGTCTTAGGACTAACTATCTCGGGGTTCTGCGTATGGCAGGGGTGGGAATCATTCACGGTTTGTGTGGTAGAGGTCAGGGGGGTAGTGTCCGCGCGCAACTGAAGGGATCCCGCTAAGATCCAGGTGAACAAGATGGTTGTCTTCATCTTTCCGTCTTCCTGTCTTCTTTTTCTTCCTCTGGGGTTCCTGAGGTTCCGGGGTTCTGTGAACACAAGTATAATATCTGTTATTATCTTGCTTAAGATCTCGTATGCCTGTCTGTCTGTCCTTTGTTGCCAATTTCCCTTTATCATCTGTGACTCCCTCATTTTTTTTTTAAACCAAATATTTGGGACAAGACATATGAGAAAATACTGACATAGTGCGAGCTGTCTCGCAGCCTGTGCGATCGACCATCCTAGTGTTTCAGGATGTAAATAGCATACGGAAGCAACCTAAGGGTCACCAAAAAATAACAAAAGAATTTCGAACTGAAGGTGCCAAAATGGGGTAAGAAATGGGTGGAATCCCCGGGTAGGACGGTGATCAATGCCATTTGTGCTCTACCCGAGCGTAACTGACCAGAGGGGGTCCTCAGGCAGGGCGGGGACCAGTGCCGTTTCTCCACTGCCTGAGCAACCGGCAAGAACGGGTAAGAATGTGGTCGTCGTGAGGGTTGCTTTGTTGTCTGCTGACAAACTTGCACCTCTAAACTGGTTTCTGTTGACAAACTAGTTCCTCTGAACTGTTGTCTGGGGACAAACTTGTTCCATCTGCCAGGGGGCGTTAAAGGAGTGGTGACGTGGGGCCGTGAAAAAGTTTCAAGTTTACAAACAACACTTAACATTAACACTAACGAACAAACATACAACAAACATGGCGCAGGTTCCATCAGAAAGGACACCGTATCTCTCCATCGGTTCCTTTTTTTATTTCCATCATCTGGATACCTCACTGCTCAATAGCGAACAGGGTCGCAAAGGGATTTGTTTGGTGGGAGTCAGACTCTATGTCATCGTCTTCTCCCGGCTGCCAAACTCTTGACTGTAGTAACCGTGCTAAAGCTGCTTGGGGCAAATTGGGGTCCATCTCATCATTCTGGATGAGCCTGAACGAATTGTCTCGGTGCCAGAATCGTGTGCCGAGGTTGGAGCTACTAGGTTTCAATCCGTAATCGTCGGGCGGTGGGTCTGGGTCAGGGGCTTTGATATATGTAATCTCGAAGGGGTCAGTGGAATCATGCTTGGATTCGCTGGGAGTGGGGTCTGGTACAGGGGGATAATCGTAACGTGGTGTGCTGTGGCTATCGTCATCGTGATCGCTATCACTGTCGCTGTCGCTGCTGGTTGAAGGAAGGGGGAGGCGGAGGCGTGCCTCTGGGGGTGGAGTTGAAGTCGTGTCTGAGGACGGGCTGGACTGGTTGGGCGAGGCTAGGAAAACGTCATCTGTGGGCGGGGCATGCTCGTCTGCTGCTGCGAGCAGGATGTGGTGTGTGTGGCTTTGCGGCGAGCCGTAATCCTTGAGCTGGTTTATGTGAAACCACACAGACTTACCATTGGGATATGTAATTTTGTATACCGAGGGGCTGACTTTGTCCGAAACGGTCTGGAGAATTTAGGGGAAAGGAATGCACTGGGATTGTAAAGGGAAAGCGTCACTTGCTGCCCTACTGCAAATTCAGTGGCGTGTACTGCTTTGTCGAAACAAGCCTTGCTCTGTTTCTTCCTGGTCCCAAGTCTCACAGTTGCTGCGAGTTGGACCGCCTTTATGTTCTCCAACAATTGTACAGCATTTTCATGCGTGAGGGCTGTGACTGCGGGGCTGGCCAAATCCAGTCCCAATAAATACTCTGTCCCTTTCATGGGGCGTCCGGTCATGAGAGTGTGGGGGGTGTATTCTGTGGACGTGGATACCGTATTCCTTAGAAACATTAAAGCAAATGGGAGAATTGAATCCCAGGTGCTGTTATTCTTTTTTTAAAAATATATTTTATTCAAATTTTTTTTCGGCCAAACAAAACAGTACAAAAATTTTTCCCTTTTACAACAATAAAACAATATAAATAATAGTGACCGCTTTTAACAAATAAATAAATAATATATAAACTAAATGGCAACTGCCAGAACAAAATATTAACTCTCCCAAATAATAAAGTCAAACAAGCCAATATACATATCCAAGTAAAAATATCCATACAAAAACACCCCTGAGGACCCACCCTCCCCCTCCCCCCCTGGGTTGCTGCTGCTACTTTCCCGTTCCTTTATCGTTCTGCGAGATAGTCAATGAACGGTTGCCAACGCCTGGTGAACCCTTGAGCCGAACCTCTTAGTGCGAACTTTATCCGTTCCAGTTTTATAAACGCTGCCTAGTCGTTTATCCAAGCCTCCACGCCCGGGAATTTAGCTTCCTTCCACATTAACAATATCCTTCGCCGGGCTACTAGGGACGCAAAGGCCAAAACATCAGCCTCTCTCGCCTCCTGCACTCCCGGCTCTTCTGCAACCCCGAATATAGCCAACCCCCAGCTTGGCTCGACCCGGACCCCCACCACCTTCGAAAGCACATTTGCCACCCCCACCCAGAACCCATGCAGTGCCGAGCATGACCAAAACATGTGGGTGTGGTTCGCTGGGCTTCTCGCGCATCTCCCGCACCTATCCTCTACCCCAAAAAATTTACTGAGCCTTGCTCCGGTCATGTGCGCCCTGTGCAAGACCTTGTATTGTATCAGGCTAAGCCTGGCACACGAGGACGAAGAGTTTACCCTGCGTAGGGCATCTGCCCACAGCCCCTCTTCAATCTCTTCCCCCAGCTCTTCTTCCCATTTTCCCTTCAGCTCATCCACCATGATCTCCCCCTCGTCTCTCATTTCCCTGTATATATCTGACACCCTACCATCCCCCACTCATGTCCCCAAAATCACTCTATCCTGAATCTCCTGCGTCGGGAGCTGCGGAAATTCCCTCAGCTGTTGCCTCACAAAAGCCCTCAATTGCATATACCGAAATGCATTCCCCTGGGGCAACCCGTATTTTTCCGTCAGCGCTCCCCGACTCGCAAACGTCCCGTCTAGGAACAGATCCCTCAGTTGCACAATCCCTGCTCTCTGCCATGCTCCAAATCCCCCATCTATTCTCCCCGGGACAAACCTATGATTATTTCTTATCGGGGACTGCACCGAGGCTCCCGTCATTCCCTTATGCCGTCTCCACTGCCCCCAAATTTTCAGCATTGCCACCACCACTGGACTTGTGGTGTATTTCTTCGGGGAGAACGGCAACGGCGCCGTCGCCAATGCTTGTAGGCTGGTTCCTTTACAGGACGCCATTTCCAGTCTCTTCCACGCCGCTCCCTCCCCTTCTCCCATCCACTTACACACCATTGAGATATTGGCGGCCCAATAATAATCACTTAAGCTCGGCAGTGCCAGTCCCCCCCTATCCCTGCTATGCTGCAAAAAACCCCTCCTCACTCTCGGGGTCTTCCCAGCCCACACAAAGCTCATAACACTCTTCTCAATTTTTTTGAAAAAAGCCCTCGTAACCATCACCGGGAGGCTCTGGAACACAAAAAGAAATCTCGGGAGGACTACCATTTTGACTGCCTGCACCCTGCCCACCAGTGACAGGGACACCATGTCCCATCTCTTAAAATCCTTCTCCATCTGTTCCACCAATCGTGTTAGATTAAGCTTATGTAGGGTTCCCCAGTTCCTGGCTATCTGGATCCCTAAGTACCGGAAATCTCTTGTTACCCTCCTCAGCGGTAAATCATCTATTCCCCTGCTCTGCTCCCCCGGATGCACCACAAACAACTCACTCTTCCCCATATTCAATTTGTACCCCGAAAATTCCCCAAACTCCCTGAGTGTCCACATTATCTCAGGCATCCCCTCCACTGGGTCCGCAACATACAGCAATAGATCATCTGCATACAATGATACCCGGTGTTCTTCTCCTCCCCTGAGTATTCCCCTCCACTTCCTAGAGCCCCTCAGTGCTATGGCCAGCGGCTCAATTGCCAATGCAAACAGTAACGGAGACAGGGGACACCCCTGTCTTGTCCCTCTATAAAGACGGAAGTAGTCGGACCTCTGCCTGTTCGTGATCACACTTGCCACCGGGGCCCTATATAGCAGCTGTACCCATCCAATAAACCCCTCTCCAAAACCAAATCTCTTCAACACTTCCCATAGGTAGTCCCACTCCACTCTGTCAAATGCTTTCTCAGCGTCCATCGCCACCACTATCTCCGCCTCCCCCTCCGGCGGGGGCATCATCATCACCCCTAGCAGCCTCCGTATATTCGTGTTCAGCTGTCTCCCCTTAACGAACCCAGTTTGATCCTCGTGGACCACCCCCGGGACACAATCCTCTATCCTTGTCGCCATCACCTTGGCCAGGAGGTTAGCATCCACGTTCAGGAGGGAAATAGGCCTGTAAGACCCGCACTGCAGCGGGTCTTTTTCTTTCTTTAAGAGTAACGATATCGTCGCCTCCGACATAGTCGGGGGCAACTTCCCCCTTTCCCTGGCCTCATTAAAGGTTCTCGTCAAAAGCGGGGCCAGTAGGTCCATGTATTTCCTATAAAATTCCACCGGGAACCCATCCGGTCCCGGGGCCTTCCCCCCCTGCATGCTCCCAATCCCCTTTACCACCTCCTCCACCTCAATCCGTGCTCCCAGTCCCGCCCTCTCCTCCACCTTCGCAAATTCCAGCCGATCTAGGAAATGCATCATTCCCTCCTTCCCTTCCGGGGGCTGAGCCTTATACAGCCTCTCGTAGAATGCCTTAAACACCCCGTTCACCCTCTCCGCTCCCCGTTCCATCTCACCTTCCTCATCCCTCACCCCACCTATCTCCCTCGCCGCTCCCCTCTTCCTCAGTTGTTGGGCCAGTAACCGGCTCGCCTTCTCTCCATACTCATACTATACTCCCTGTGCCCTCCTCCACTGTGCTTCTGCCTTGCCCATGGTCAGCAGGTCAAATTCCATATGTAGCCTTTGTCTTTTCCTGTACAGTCCCTCCTCCGGAGCCTCTGCATATTGCCTGTCTACCCTCAGAAGTTCTCTCAACAGTCGCTCCCTTTCTTTGCTCTCTTGCTTCCCTTTATGGGCCCTTATGGATATCAGTTCCCCTCTGACCACCGCCTTCAGCGCCTCCCAGACCACTCCCACCTGGACCTCTCCGTTATCATTAAGCTCCAGGTACCTTTTGATACACCCCCTCATCCTTAGACATACCCCCTCATCCGCCAACAACCCCATATCCAATCTCCAGAGTAGGTGCTGCTCCTTTTCCTCTCCTACCTCCAGATCTACCCAATGTGGAGCGTGGTCCGAAATGGCTATGGCCATGTACTCCCTCCCTGTCACCTTCGGAATCAGTGCCCTTCCCAGGACAAAAAAGCCTATCCGTGAATACACCTTGTGAACATGGGAGAAAAATGAAAACTCCTTACTCCTAGGCCTAATAAATCTCCAGGGGTCTACTCCTCCCATCTGCTCCATGAAGTCCTTAAGCACCTTGGCCGTTGCCGGCCTCCTCCCTGTCTTAGACCTAGACCGGTCCAGCCCTGGATCAAGCACCGTATTGAAGTCTCCCCCCATTACCAGTTTTCCCGCCTCCAGGTCCGGGATATGCCCCAGCATACGCTTCATGAAGTTTACATCATCCCAGTTCGGGGCGTATACGTTCACCAGAACCACCACCTCCCCTTGCAATCTGCCACTCACCATCACGTATCTACCCCCACTGTCCGCCACTATGGTCTTTGCCTCAAACAGTACCCTTTTCCCCACTAGAATAGCCACCCCCCTATTCTTCGCATCTAAGCCCGAATGGAACACCTGCCCCACCCATCCTTTACGTAGTCTGACCTGATCTGCCAGTTTCAGGTGCATCTCCTGCAACATGACCACATCTGCCTTTAAGTTCTTTAGGTGTGCGAGTACCCGTGCCCTTTTAATCGGCCCATTCAGCCCTCTCACGTTCCACGTGATCAACCGGGTTGGGGGGCGCTTTACCCCCCCCCCATGTCGACTAGCCATCCCCTTTTCTAACCCAGTTCCTCACCCGGTTCCCACGTACCCGTATATCCCACCGACGGTGCTCTCCCGTCCCGACCACCCCGCCCCATAACAGCTCCCCCTTCCCCTTAGCAGCAGCAACCCAGTTAACTCCCCCCCCCCCCTCCACTAGATCCCTTTCTAGCGTAGTTGCACCCCCCATGTTGCTCCCAGAAGTCAGCAAACTCTGGCTGACCTCAGCTTCCCCCGTTTGTCCTCGGCCCCTCATTGTGCGAGGCCCCCTCCTTCCTGCATCCCCGTTCCCGCCACAATTACCATAGCGCGGGAGCAAAGCCTGCGTTTCCCACTCGGCCCCGCCCCTGATGGCGCAGTTCCCTTCTCCTTCCCCTTTCCTTCCCACCGGCGCCCACAGTTCCCCATACTCCCTGCCCCCCCCCCCCCCCCCCCCCCCCACGAGGGGAAAAGAGAAAAGTTACAAAATTGAAAAAATTCCCCCTCCTTCCCCTTCCTCGTCCCACATAATCACCCCACCACCTTATTACAGAAGCTTTTTCTCTCGCCAGACTATTCCAGCTTCTCGTCCACAATGAATGTCCACGCCTCTTCTGCCGTCTCAAAGTAGTGGTGCTTCCCTTGGTGTGTGACCCACAGTCTCGCCGGCTGCAACATTCCAAATTTAACCTTTTTGTGGAGCACCGCCTTGGCCCGGTTGAAACTTGCCCTCCTTCTTGCCACCTCCGCACTCCAATCCTGGTACACGCGGATCACCGCGTTCTCCCACCTGCAGCTCCGAGTTTTCTTCGCCCATCTTAGAACCATCTCTCTGTCATTGTAGCGGTGAAACCTCACCACTATGGCTCGAGGTATTTCTCCTGCCTTTGGTCTTCGCGCCAGAACTCGATAAGCTCCCTCCACCTCCAAAGGGCCCGTCGGGGCCTCCGATCCCATTAGCGAATGAAGCATCGTGCTCACATATGCCCCGACGTCCGCCCCCTCTGTGCCTTCGGGAAGACCCAAGACTCTTAAATTCTTCCTCCTCGAGTTATTCT
This sequence comes from Scyliorhinus torazame, assembly GCF_047496885.1. Classification (NCBI taxonomy): domain Eukaryota; kingdom Metazoa; phylum Chordata; class Chondrichthyes; order Carcharhiniformes; family Scyliorhinidae; genus Scyliorhinus; species Scyliorhinus torazame. The sequence continues at coordinate 1,126,961 of NC_092717.1, forward strand.
CCAGGGCTTCCAACCTCTCCACACACCTTTTGTGCTGTGCCTCGTGCGTCTCTGTCCTTACCACTAGGCCCTGTATTTCATCCTCATTCTCCGCAGCCTTTGCCTTCACGACCCGAATCTCCAACTCCTGGGTCCTCTGCGCCTCCTTTTGCCCTTCAATCGCCTGTAGCATTGGGGCCAACACCTCCTTCTTCAGCTCTTCCACACAGCGCCGCAGGAACTCTTGTTGCTCCGGGCCCCATATCGAACGGCCACCTTCCGACGCCATCTTGCTTCGAGCTTCCCTTCCTTGCCGCTGCTCCAGTGGATCCACTGCAATCCGGCCGCTATCCTCTCCTTTATCCGTATTTATCCGGGGGGATTCCCTCCTATTTCACCGCACAATGATTTTGGCCGTTAAAAATTGCCGTTGGGGCTCCTAATAAGAGCCCAAAAGTCCGTTTCAACGTGAGGTTCCGAAACGTGTGACTTAGCTGGTCATCGCCGCACCCGGAAGTCCCAGGTGCTGTTATTCTGCTGTGCCATTTTCCTGAGGGTGTCTTTTACTGTCCTGTTCATCCTCTCTACAATACCACTTGACTGGGGTTGGTATGCTATGTGAAACTTTTGTCGAATGCCGAAAATCATGAGAATGTTTTTCATTACACGTCCTGTGAAATGGGAGCCTTGATCGGATTCTATATTGTGGGGGAGTCCCCATCTTGTAAACATGTGATGTGTGTGGTACCCTCAATAACGACGCTTAGAGTGTAAACGGTAAAGAAGGCTTTCATAATCTAAGAACTAGACTGGTGCCGAGATGTGTACTAACAGCTACGCCGCCCACAAGGTGGCCCCTTATATACGGCTCCCAGATGGGCGGAGGTGGAGTTCCCCAGGGTTCCAAGCCCGGTCTTAAAGGGGACATCACCTTACATGATGACAAGGGTACAGTGTTACAGTAACTGTTCATCACAATGTGTTAATATTTTAGCCGTTGTCTTGGCCGTATTAGTTCTCGATGGAAATGCTTCCTCCCATTTTGTGAAGGTGTCTATGACCACCAAAACATACTTATAACCATTTCTACAAGGGGGTAGGGGTTCTATATAATCTATCTGGAGATTTGTCCAGGGTCCATTAACGGGGCGGGTATGACTAAGTTGAGCCTTTTTCGCATATCTGTCCGGATTGTTCTGGGCACAGATCAAGCAATTCTCTATGTAGTGCGTAACATCGGCTTTTAAATCAGGCCACCAGCAGAGCGGTCTGAGGTGGGCTAGGTTGGGTTCAATACCTTGGTGTCCATGATTGTCATGGAACTGACAAATGATCTGGTTCCTGTCCTGGCTGGGAACTTTATAAATGCCACCCTTTAAAATCACACCTTCATGTGTGGTTATTGCATTCTTGTATTTATCATACGGGCTGGGAAGGTACCCTTTAAAACTTCCCTCATCCTCTTTCTGTGCCTTCGCTAGATACTGAATATTGGTCTGTGAGACCTGAAATGCATGTACTGGGATGCTTTCGAGGGGGGGTTCCAAAAATAACCATGCCTGGAGCCTGCCTTCGCTAGGGCGTCTGCTTTTACGTTACCAGGGGGGGAAGAACGGTGATGACTGCGAACCTTAATTATTCCATATTTTCTATCCTTCGCTGTCTCTAAGATATGGCGGAGTAATAGGGCTAAGGGTAGGGGTTTACCGTCCACGGAAACAAATCCTCTCGTTTCCCACAGGGGTAGGAATTCCGTCAAACTATTGCATACATACAAGCTATCCGAATAGATGTCTGCTGGGGTCGGGAACAAGCCGGGGTTGTCTACAATGTAAGCGATCGCTGCCAGTTCTGCTGCCTGCGAGCCTAAGTGTCCTGGCAACTTTAATGCAATCTCATCTAGGGCGCGTCTCTGCGCGTCCTCTACGTAAATACCGCAACCGGTAATTCTCTTTCCATTTAACACTGTGGAGGAGCCATCCACATAAATCTTCAGGGGTGCGCAAGTATCTGTGGGCTGGGGTCTCTGGGGTGTACTACCTGTTTTCCTGGGAGGTGTTTTGGGAATAAATGGGCCTGTGTTCTGTTTTGTGATGATGATCTCACACTCATGAGGGGTGCCTGCATATTGCAAATTATCGGCAAGGAAGGTGTGGGTCTTGGTTCGTTTTACTGTGATGTCCCGTCCCTGTAAAAGAAGGGTCCAACGGGCTGCGCGGATTTGGCTGACTGTGCCATCCTTAAGTCGGCCGTCTAACAATAGCTGTGTTGGGGTGTGTTCTGTGAGGATGGTGATGGGGTTGAGTCCTGTAATGTAGGCGAAGTACTGTACTGCCCAAAAAACTGTGAGCAGGTGCCATTCACAGGCAGAAAATCCTTGCTCTACAGGGTCTAACACGCGTGAGGCGTATGCTAGGGGGTCATGGAGTTCCTGGAGGAGCACGACCAAAAGGGTTCGGTCAGTGCTTGCTACTTCGATAGCGTACGGAGAAAGTGGTTCTGGGACCTGTAGTGCGGGGGCTGTACTGAGGGTTCTTTTTAAAGCATCCACGGGATCCGTATGCTGTGGAAGCCATTCCCAAGGTGCCTGCTTCTTGAGAAGTTCGGAAAGGGGCGCTGCTTTGGTGACGAAACCGTCAATATGGTTTCGGCAATAGCCAACCAGTCCTAAAAATGACCGGAGGGCTGAGACATTGTGGGGAAGGGGCAATTTGACGATCGAGTCAATTCTCTTTTGCTCAATCTCGTGTTTACCATGTGTGATCACTGTTCCCAAGTAAATCCCATTGCGAGCTGCAGCGACCACATCTGCAGTAAGTGTTGGCTGCTCGAAGAGCTCCGGCTCAGAGTTGATGAGCTGGAGTCTGAGCTTCAAACACTGAGGCACATCCGGGAGGGGGAGACTTACCTGGACACTGTGTTTCAGGAGGCAGTCACACCTGTCAGAGTAAGTAGTTTAAATCCTGCCAGTGGCCAGGGACAGCAGGGTGTGACTGCAAGTCAGGCAGGTAAAGGGAACCAGCAGCCAGGAACTCAGGAGCCTCAGCCCTTGACCCTGTCCAACAGGTATGAGGCACTTGCTCCCTGTGTGGATGGCGAACAGGGCTGCAGGAAGAATGAGTCAGCTGACCAAGGCACCATGGTTCAGCAGGCCATTCAAGGGGAGGGAGTAAATAGGCAAGTTGTAGTTGTAGGGGATTCTATTATCAGGGGGATAGATGGTATCCTTTGTGAGCAGGATAAAGAGTCCCGCATGGTATGTTGCCTGCCCGGTGCTAGGGTGCAGGACATCTCTGACCGGCTTGAAAGGATACTGGAGAGGGGGGGAGGATCCAGTTGTTGTGGTCCATGTCGCTACCAACAACATAGGCAAGTTTAGGAAAGAGGACCTATTTAGAGATTATAAAGAGCTAGGATTCAAATTAAAAAACAGGTCCTCAAGGGTCATAATCTCCGGATTACTGCCCGAGCCACGTGCAAATTGGCATAGGGAGGCAAGAATAAGGGAAGTTAACACGTGGCTGAAAGAGTCGTGTGGGAAAGAGGGGTTCCTTTTCATGGGACACTGGCATCAGTTTTGGGACGGGGGGACCTATACCGTTGGGATGGTCTCCACCTGAACCGAGCTGGGACCAGTGTTCTGGCGAAAAGAGTAAATAGGGTGGTCAATAGGACTTTAAACTTGAGATTGGGGGGAAGGGAAAGTCAGGGAACCAAGAGGTGAAGTAATCAGTGGGAAGCGTAGCTGCTTAGGAATACAAAAAAGCACGAAAAGACAAAACTCAGGAGAGGTTACGATAGTCCCCATCCCACAAAATATGACAATGTGTATGGAAAGGCTCAGTAAACCAAGGTCCACCACACTAAGAAAACAAAAAGGGACGGTCAATAGAGAATTAAAGGTGCTATATTTAAATGCGCGCAGTGTACGGAACAAGGTAGATGAGCTTGTGGCCCAGATTGTGACTGGCAGGTATGATGTGGTAGGCATCACAGAGACATGGTTGCAGGGGGTTCAGGACTGGCATTTAAACATCCAGGGATTCACAACCTATCGAAAAGACAGAGAGGTGGGCAGAGGGTGCGGGGTTGCCTTGTTAATTAGGAATGAAATTAAATCAATAGCACTAAACAACATAGGGTCAGATGATGTGGAGTCTGTGTGGGTAGAGTTGAGGAACCACAAAGGCAAAAAAACCATAATGGGAGTTATGTACAGGCCTCCTAACAGTGGTCAGGACCGGGGGCACAAAATGCACCACGAAATAGAAAGTGCATGTCAGAAAGGCAAGGTCACAGTGATCATGGGGGACTTCAATATGCAGGTGGACTGGGTAAATAATGCTGCCAGTGGACCCAAGGAAAGGGAATTCATTGAATGTTTACAGGAGGGCTTTTTGGAACAGCTTGTGATGGAGCCCACGAGGGAACAGGCCATTCTGGACTTAGTGTTCTGTCATGAGCCAGACTTGATTAAAGATCTTAAAGTAAGGGAGCACTTAGGAGGCAGTGATCATAATATGGTAGAATTCAATCTCCAATTTGAAAGAAAGAAGGTAGAATCAGGTGTAAAGGTGTTACAGTTAAATAAAGGTAACTACAGGGGCATGAGGGAGGAACTGACGAAAATCGACTGGGAGCAGAGCCTAGTGGGAAAGACAGTAGAACAGCAATGGCAGGAGTTTCTGGGAGTAATTGAGGACACAGTACAGAGGTTCATCCCAAAGAAAAGAAAGGTTATCAGAGGGGGGATGAGGCAGCCATGGCTGACAAAGGAAGTTAGGGAATGCATCAAAGCAAAAGAGAAAGCCTATAATGTGGCAAAGAGTAGTGGGAAGTCAGAAGATTGGGAAGGCTACAAAAACAAACAGAGGATAACAAAGAGAGAAATAAGGAAAGAGAGGATCAAATATGAAGGTAGGCTTGCCAGTAACATTAGGAATGATAGTAAAAGTTTCTTTAAATACATTAAAAACAAACGGGAGGCAAAAGTTGACATTGGGCCACTCCAAAATGACGCTGGTAATCTAGTGATGGGAGACAAGGAAATAGCTGAGGAACTGAATAAGTACTTTGCGTCAGTCTTCACAGTAGAAGACATGAGTAATATCCCAACAATTCCGGAGAGTCAGGGGGCAGAGTTGAATATGGTAGCCATCACAAAGGAGAAAGTGCGAGAGAAACTAAGAGGTCTAAAAATTGATAAATTTCCAGGCCCAGATGGGCTACATCCTAGAGTTCTAAAGGAGATAGCGGAAGAAATAGTGGAGACGTTAGTTATGATCTTTCAAAAGTCACTGGAGTCAGGGAAAGTCCCAGAGGATTGGAAAATCGCTGTTGTAACCCCCCTGTTCAAGAAGGGAACAAGGAAAAAGATGGAAAATTATAGGCCAATTAGCCTAACCTCGGTTGTTGGCAAGATTCTAGAATCCATTGTTAAGGATGAGATTACTAAATTCTTGGAAGTGCAGGGTCGGATTAGGACAAGTCAGCATGGATTTAGTAAGGGGAGGTCGTGCCTGACAAACCTGTTAGAGTTCTTTGAAGAGATAACAAATAGGTTAGACCAAGGAGAGCCAATGGATGTTATCTATCTTGACTTCCAAAAGGCCTTTGATAAGGTGCCTCACGGGAGACTGCTGAGTGAAATAAGGGCCCATGGTATTCGAGGCAAGGTACTAACATGGATTGACGATTGGCTGTCAGGCAGAAGGCAGAGAGTTGGGATAAAAGGTTCTTTTTCGGAATGGCAACCGGTGACGAGTGGTGTCCCGCAAGGTTCAGTGTTGGGGCCACAGCTGTTCTCTTTAGATATTAACGATCTAGATGACGGGACTGGGGGCATTCTGGCTAAGTTTGCCGATGATACAAAGATAGGTGGAGGGGCAGGTAGTATGGAGGAGGTGGGGAGGCTGCAGAAAGATTTAGACAGTTTAGGAGAGTGGTCCAAGAAATGGCTGATGAAATTCAACGTGGGCAAGTGCGAGGTCTTGCACTTTGGAAAAAAGAATAGAGGCATGGACTATTTTCTAAACGGTGACAAAATTCATAATGCTGAAGTGCAAAGGGACTTGGGAGTCCTAGTCCAGGATTCTCTGAAGGTAAACTTGCAGGTTGAGTCTATAATTAAGAAAGCAAATGCAATGTTGTCATTCATCTCAAGATGCTTGGAATATAAAAGCAGGGATGTACTTCTGAAGCTTTATAAAGCATTAGTTAGGCCCCATTTAGAATTCTGTGAGCAATTTTGGGCCCCACACCTCAGGAAGGACATACTGGCACTGGAGCGGGTCCAGCGGAGTTTCACACGGATGATCCCAGGAATGGTAGGCCTAACATACGATGAACGTCTGAGGATCCTGGGATTATATTCATTGGAGTTTAGGAGGTTGAGGGGAGATCTAATAGAAACTTACAAGATAATGAATGGCTTAGATAGGGTGGATGTAGGGAAGTTGTTTCCATTAGCAGGGGAGACTAGGACCCGGGGGCACAGCCTTAGAATAAAAGGGAGTCACTTTAGAACAGAGATGAGGAGAAATTTCTTCAGCCAGAGAGTGGTGGGTCTGTGGAATTCATTGCCACAGAGGGCGGTGGAGGCCGGGACGTTGAGTGTCTTTAAGACAGAAGTTGATAAATTCTTGATTTCTCGAGGAATTAAGGGCTATGGAGAGAGAGCGGGTAAATGGAGTTGAAATCAGCCATGATTGAATGGTGGAGTGGACTCGATGGGCCAAATGGCCTTACTTCCGCTCCTATGTCTTATGGTCTTATGGTCTTTCAAAATCTGGGCCTTCTTGGGGTTGACTTTACAACCAATTTCTTTTAGGAGTCCTAGGAGTTCGGCGAGAAGCGAAATGTGCTCTCCGTTTGTGTCTGTCTGTAGTAACAAGTCGTCTACGTACTGGATCAGACTATCGTGGCGGGAAAATTTTGCTAATCCATTTGCCAGCTGTCAGTGGAAAATGGAGGGGGAGTTGTGGAAGGCACGTCCACGTATATTGTTGTCCCTGGAATGTAAAGGCGAATTTGTACTGGCACGCTTTAGCCAATGGAATTGACCAAAAGCCGTTGCTAATGTCCAAACCAACATTTTTTTTGACTGGAGTCCCTGTTTGAGCATGGTCTCGGGACTCGTGGCTACGGTGGGAGCTGCTGCTGGGGTTACTTTGTTCAGTTCCCGGTAATCAGTGGTCAGTCGCCATGATCCATCCGTTTTCCATACGGGCCAAATTGGTGCGTTTGTGGAGGCTACTGATCTGAGTATGCCTTGCTCCAACAAACTCTCTATTACTTTGGAGATTTCTCCCTCTGCTTCCTGAGGAAATCCGTACTGCTTTTGGGGTTTAGGGTCGGGACCTGTAATGTTCACAAAGCCAGTCAATTTGCCACAGTCGTGCTTGTACTGTGCAAATGTTGCTTTGTGTTCCTGCAGGACTGCCGTAACCTGTTTGTCTGCACTAATGGCTCGAGGGTTGAACCAGAAGTCTCCTACTGAGCTAATTCTGTTTACGTACTCTCCTACTGTGAGAGTGGCGGGGGCTCGTGCTGCCTTTGCCATTTTCCAAACACACTTGTTAACTGGGTCGAAAAAAAGGTTATGGGAGCTCATGAAATCGATCCCAAGTATATGTTCTGCTGTCTGAGGCAGATCAACCAAAACTACGGGGTGCTTAGTTGTGATGTTCCCTATTTGTATTGCTACAGGGGCTGTGATGTCTCCCTGTTGTAAATGGTCTGTAAAACCGCAGAGTGTGATGATGTCTGTTGTGGGCCACGTGTCTCGTTGAAACATCGTGGAGGAATTGAGTGGTGCGGGACCCTCCTGTGTCCCAAAGAAATTCTATGGGGTGTCCCCGAACTTTGCCTGCTACGACCGGTCTGCTGGACTTGTCCCAAAGGGTGTCACAGACCCAAGTTGGGGAGCCCGAGCACCGTCAGTCGGTGCCGTTCATGTCTGCATTCTCTGAAGGGGCGCTAACGCTATGGATCGGCTTTGCGCTATTCCTCTTTAGGGTGCCTGTCTGTTGGTTTCTCTGCTGCTTTTGGGGCGCTTGACACTCTCAGGCAAAGTGTCTTTGTTGTCCACAATTGGAACATTCTTGAGCTTTGGGCTGGGGTGGGCTGTTCCTGCCCTCATTTACCCATGCGGGGTTCTGGTGTGCTTTAACTGGATTCATGTCTGCCTGCTCTTCATCGGGTTTTATACATGCGGTTTTGCTTTGGACTGATTGCTCCCAAGTGCGGGATAATCTCTTCAAAACCATTTCTCATTGTGGGGCTCACCTGAGGGGTCATAATTTGCGCAAACTTTCTGTCCTGCGTCTGTCGCGTGAGACACTAGGATTCAAGTCCATTTGGCCATGTTATCTGGGGACAAATGGGCGCGGGCTAACTCTCCGGAAACTGCTGTATCCACAAGCGTCCAGCAAACGCTGTGGGCTGCTCTGTCTTCTTTTGCCTACACTTGTTTAGGACTTCTACGGGGTCTCCCTGCCGATCGCATCAAGGATTGCTGTGTGCATCTCTTGGAGTGTGCCTCCTCCTACATTCTGTGGGTCGGGAAGGGCTGCCACGACTGCAGGGTCGAGGCTTAAAGCTGTGAGCTTCACTTGCTCCTTCTCGTCCAGGCCGTACATGGTAGCCTGCTGTTTGACTTTCGCGAAGAATTGGTGGGGATCTGATGTGGGAAGGAACGGTGTAATTTTTCCACACGCGTCCCGTAATTGGGTCACGGTTAACGGGATTGTGTAAAGGAATTCTGCATCTCCTTCTGCTGTGGCCCTGCAGTGTGTGGTTACAGGATTCATGGGGGGGTGTTCTTCCTGTTCGGTTGGGGGTTGGGGCGCTTTCCTTTTCTGGGTTTTTTCCTGCGTACATGTCCTATGTATGTATCTATGGGCAGTCTCGTTCAATTCCTGCCAATCGGGGCCATTTTCCTGATCTAACTGGGGTCCAAATGTGCTTTGAAACCCATTTTGGACAGAAAGCAGAGATTGCAATTCTGCAATTTGCTTTCGGCACTTGGCGTGGTCTACGGAGCTCTGCCTTTGTTCCGTCGTGGAAGTATGGAGTGTTCATAGGGCTGCTTTCAAATCATTGCATGTTTCTGCAATTTCTCAACTTGTTGCTCGGTCTCTTGTCTTACCAAGACCGCACGTTGCGTGTCCTGGTAGGCCTTATCGTTTTGCGTTTAGAAACTACTCAAATGCGCGAGACAAGACTGGTGTGCCCGCTTGGCATCATCCACCTCTCTGTCTCTTGCTGCAAAGTGCTCTTTTAAATCTCTATTCTCCTTCTCTACTTCGCTCACGTCTACCTCACTACTTCTGTCTCTCTCCTCCATCTCTCTACGGAGCATCCTAACGACCTCCTCTGTGCCTCGCAATTGTGCTTGTTGCTCTTATTAGCCTTTGTTTTATTAGCTCTAATTCTGTCACCTTTGCTCACGAGTCGCCAGGTATCTTTCAGATACCGCCACATGGTTCAAGCTCAAGTAATGATTAATAATACAGCACACCGCTTAGTAAATGCTAAATCAACGATCATTTATTATATACAGCAATAAATACTTATACAATAATCCTACTTCTAGACTATTACCGACCACGAAAGGCCAAAACTTAACCTTGGTGATGGCCCACCAGGTCAGGGAAACGAATGGCTTATCGAATTGGGTCTGGCCTGCGGGATTAGTACTTGGATTAGTAGCTTGGATTAGTACTTGGAACTATGATGTTGTTGCCATTACAGAGACCTGGTTGAGGGAAGGGCAGGATTGGCAGCTAAACGTTCCAGGATTTAGATGTTTCAGGCGGGATAGAGGGGGATGTAAAAGGGGAGGTGGAGTTGCGCTACTTGTTCGGGAGAATATCACAGCTATACTGCGAGAGGACACCTCAGAGGGCAGTGAGGCTATATGGGTAGAGATCAGGAATAAGAAGGGTGCAGTCACAATGTTGGGGGTATACTACAGGCCTCCCAACAGCCAGCGGGAGATAGAGGAGCAGATAGGTAGACAGATTTTGGAAAAGAGTAAAAACAACAGGGTTGTGGTGATGGGAGACTTCAACTTCCCCAATATTGACTGGGACTCACTTAGTGCCAGGGGCTTAGACGGGGCGGAGTTTGTAAGGAGCATCCAGGAGGGCTTCTTAAAACAATATGTAAACAGTCCAACTAGGGAAGGGGCGGTACTGGACCTGGTATTGGGGAATGAGCCCGGCCAGGTGGTAGATGTTTCAGTAGGGGAGCATTTCGGTAACAGTGACCACAATTCAGTAAGTTTTAAAGTACTGGTGGACAAGGATAAGAGTGGTCCGAGGATGAATGTGCTAAATTGGGGGAAGGCTAATTATAACAATATTAGGCGGGAACTGAAGAACATAGATTGGGGGCGGATGTTTGAGGGCAAATCAACATCTGACATGTGGGAGGCTTTCAAGTGTCAGTTGAAAGGAATACAGGACCGGCATGTTCCTGTGAGGAAGAAAGATAAATACGGCAATTTTCGGGAACCTTGGATGACGAGTGATATTGTAGGCCTCGTCAAAAAGAAAAAGGAGGCATTTGTCAGGGCTAAAAGGCTGGGAACAGACGAAGCCTGTGTGGCATATAAGGAAAGTAGGAAGGAACTTAAGCAAGGAGTCAGGAGGGCTAGAAGGGGTCACGAAAAGTCATTATCAAATAGGGTTAAGGAAAATCCCAAGGCTTTTTACACGTACATAAAAAGCAAGAGGGTAGCCAGGGAAAGGGTTGGCCCACTGAAGGATAGGCAAGGGAATCTATGTGTGGAGCCAGAGGAAATGGGCGAGGTACTAAATTAATACTTTGCATCAGTATTCACCAAAGAGAAGGAATTGGTAGATGTTGAGTCTGGAGAAGGGGGTGTAGATAGCCTGGGTCACATTGTGATCCAAAAAGACGAGGTGTTGGGTGTCTTAAAAAATATTAAGGTAGATAAGTCCCCAGGGCCTGATGGGATCTACCCCAGAATACTGAAGGAGGCTGGAGAGGAAATTGCTGAGGCCTTGACAGAAATCTTTGGATCCTCGCTGTCTTCAGGGGATGTCCCGGAGGACTGGAGAATAGCCAATGTTGTTCCTCTGTTTAAGAAGGGTAGCAAGGATAATTCCGGGAACTACAGGCCGGTGAGCCTTACGTCAGTGGTAGGGAAATTACTGGAGAGAATTCTTAGAGACAGGATCTACTCCCATTTGGAAGCAAATGGACGTATTAGTGAGAGGCAGCACGGTTTTGTGAAGGGGAGGTCGTGTCTCACTAACTTGATAGAGTTTTTCGAGGAGGTCACTAAGATCATTGATGCAGGTAGGGCAGTAGATGTTGTCTATATGGACTTCAGTAAGGCCTTTGACAAGGTCCCTCATGGTAGACTAGTACAAAAGGTGAAGTCACACGGGATCAGGGGTGAACTGGCAAGGTGGATACAGAACTGGCTAGGCCATAGAAGGCAGAGGGTAGCAATGGAGGGATGCTTTTCTAATTGGAGGGCTGTGACCAGTGGTGTTCCACAGGGATCAGTGCTGGGACCTTTGCTCTTTGTAGTATATATAACTTATTTGGAGGAAAATGTAACTGGTCTGATTAGTAAGTTTGCAGACGACACAAAGGTTGGTGGAATTGCGGATAGCGATGAGGACTGTCTGAGGATACAGCAGGATTTAGATTGTCTGGAGACTTGGGCGGAGAGATGGCAGATGGAGTTTAATCCGGACAAATGTGAGGTAATGCATTTTGGAAGGTCTAATGCAGGTAGGGAATATACAGTGAATGGTAGAACCCTCAAGAGTATTGAAAGTCAAAGAGATCTAGGAGTACAGGTCCACAGGTCATTGAAAGGGGCAACACAGGTGGAGAAGGTAGTCAAGAAGGCATACGGCATGCTTGCCTTCATTGGCCGGGGCATTGAGTATAAGAATTGGCAAGTCATGTTGCAGCTGTATAGAACCTTAGTTAGGCCACACTTGGAGTATAGTGTTCAATTCTGGTCGCCACACTACCAGAAGGATGTGGAGGCTTTAGAGAGGGTGCAGAAGAGATTTACCAGAATGTTGCCTGGTATGGAGGGCATAAGCTATGAGGAGCGGTTGAATAAACTCGGTTTGTTCTCACTGGAACGAAGGAGGTTGAGGGGCGACCTGATAGAGGTATACAAAATTATGAGGGGCATAGACAGAGTGGATAGTCAGAGGCTTTTCCCCAGGGTAGAGGGGTCAATTACTAGGGGACATAGGTTTAAGGTGAGAGGGGCAAGGTTTAGAGTAGATGTACGAGGCAAGTTTTTTACGCAGAGGGTAGTGGGTGCCTGGAACTCGCTACCGGAGGAGGTGGTGGAAGCAGGGACGATAGGGACATTTAAGGGGCATCTTGACAAATATATGAATAGGATGGGAATAGAAGGATACGGACCCAGGAAGTGTAGAAGATTGTAGTTTAGTCGGGCAGTATGGTCGGCACGGGCTTGGAGGGCCGAAGGGCCTGTTCCTGTGCTGTACATTTCTTTGTTCTTTGTTCTTTGATTCAAAAAGGCTGGTACGGGTCGATAGTCTGGAACACCTCTCTGGTAGCAATCGCTGGAGTAACACTTACTTGTTCTTTCGTCGAAGGGTCTCGAAGGTTGCGAGTAGGAGAAGAAGGGTCGATCTGAACTTGGCCCCTATTTTTATAGTTCCTAGGGGCTTGCCGCCTCTCGGGGCGGACCTTGACCCTGGTCTCAAGTGATTGGACTTGGTCCCAATCACTGGGTTCGATATGCTCCAATAATGGGGCGATTCCTTGATCGGGGGGTGGTCGTTCACCTTTCTTTGTCTCGGCCACTGCTGGCGCCGAGAGGTCTGGATCGGCTTTCAATTGCTCATTTGTAGCAATTGTTCCCGGGGATAGCCGATTAAACTGCAGAGGGCTGCATTGATGTGCTGTTAATGGTTGCAGGTATTGGTCTGGGCCGACTTCCCCAGAGCCAAATACACTGTTCTGTCTGCAGCTGTCCGTTTGTGCCCTGTTGGCTGATTTTCCCATCAGCCTTTTCAGTTCACCATTTTACATCGGGGTTTGGCCAAATTAATCGGGAATCAGCCATTTTAGGTAGCTACAATCCGTGAAGCGTGAAGGATCACATAAATTTTGTCCTTTCCATTCCCTGACCGGGATGGACACCTCCTACATGGCCACTGCTCTGACCCTAGCTATGCACAAAAATGTTTTACCTAAACAATTCTAAGGGCGCTATGTCAGGCAGGGGCATGCATTTACAAAGTAAAAAACTTGGAACCTCTAATTTTACCTAAATACACTATACTCACTAAACATTGCATTATCCTATCTTCCTAAAACATACAACAACAATCACAACATTTAATATACTCTTTCCTGGCTTGGCAGTCAAGCTCAGGATCATACAATTTTTGTTCATGAAAAGTTTTGTACATCTTTTATTTACAGAATAAAACGCAAGTGCAAGTTCTTTATTATTGTGTTATAGGTCGCGGGGGTCTGGGGTCTGGTCATAACCGAATATAGGGGATCGGATCCGATATACCGGGGTTCGAGCGTGGTACGCTCTCCTTCTACATTTGCGGAGGCTCATAGTCTGCACTACACAGCAGAGTATCGGCAACACTAACAGTGCTTCAATTACGTAGGACAGGGAGTACCAGGTTATGAATCTGGCACACCAGGAAGATGCAGTGTGGCTGGTGACTGGGCTTTGGGTACTGCGGGGCAGTGAAACAGTAACAGCAGGGAGGTTTGGAGTAATGGGGTCCGCGTTCCTGCGTAACCAAATGTTCAGAAAAACGATGTTGAGCACGATGAAAGAAGTCCTCATGGCTGTCCTGGCTGTCCCCGTTCCTTTTCCTTCTTGTGTTCTTTTGTTTTCTCCGGTCCTGGAGCCTCTGGAGTTCTGTGAAAACAAGCATAGTATCTGTAACTACCTTGGTTTAATATCTGGTGTGTTAGTGTGTCTGTCCTTTTTTGGGCCAATTATACCCTTACAATTGGTCACTATGTCTGACTCCCTCATTTTTTTTTTCAAAACAAATTTTAGGACACGGCACACTTCCCAATGACGGACCATTGCTGATTTACCATCCGAATGTTCCAGGATGTAAATAGCATATGGCAGCAACCTAAAGGTCGCCTAAACAAAATAAAAACTTTTTGAAATGAAAATATCAAATGAGGTGCGTATGGGCCGCCACGGGTAAGATTTGGATGGAGTCCCCGGGTAGGACGGCTACCAATACCGTATCTCCCCTCCCCGAGCGTGTTTGACCAACGGGGGGGTCCCCAGGCAGGGCAGGTCTCACGCCATTTCTCCACTGCCTGAGCAACCGACAAGAACGGGCAAAAATGTAGTCATCGTGGTGGGGCTGCTACAGTGATTCTATCCTTGAATCACAAGAGCAGCTACGATCGGGCGTCTGGTGAGCAGGTATCTGCTGAAAAGCTAGTTCCGCTGAACAAGCGTCTGGTCTGTTGACTGTGTATCTGTAGACAAGTTGGTACCGCTGAACAAGCGTCTGGCCGCGGTGGGTCTCTGAGGGCAAGAGCTCAGAAGTTTCAGGTGAATGGGTGTGTGACAGTGAGAAAAATTCTCCTGTCGGACAAACAACATAAAACAAACGTATGAACAACATAAAACATCCTACAGGTTCCATCAGGAAGGACAACACTTCCCCCAAGTGTTTCCTTTAAACATCATGTGGACACCTCAGTTTTCTGGTGCGAACAGGGTCGCAAAGGGGTTGGCGGCTTGGGAGTCAGACTCGAGGTCGTCCCCTTCTCCCGGGTGCCAAACTCTGGAGTGAATTAAGGCTGAAAGGGCTGCGTGGTGTGAGTTGGGGTTGCTTTCGTCGTTGCGGACGAGTCTGTAGGAGTTGTCGCGGTGCCAATGAGTTGTGTCGAGTTGTGTGGGGACACAGTCGGGGTCGTCCGTGTGGTTCGGTGGTCGGTGGTGGGATTTGTTTAGAAAAGTGATCATGAAGGGATCACTGGAGTTGAAATCGGAGTCGCTGGGTGTGGGTCCGGCTGTATGGGGATAGTAGGGAGGCTGCTGTGGCTATCGTCAGAGTCACAGTCGCTGTCTCTGCTGCTGCAGTCTGTGGGCGTTCCGGGGCGGAGTGTAGATTTTGGGGGTGGAGTCGAGGGCGAGTCCGTGGCTGGGCTGGACGTGGTGGGGGTTGGTCGGGTTATGTTGGCTGTGGGCGGGGTGTGGTTTGCTGCATCAAGCATGACTTGGTGGGCGTGGTTTGACTGTGCTCCATAAACCTTTAACTGGTTTATGTGAAACCACGCAGTCTTACCATTTGGGTATTTGATTTTATATACCGATGGGCTTACTTTATCCGTAATGGAGTACGGACCCGAGTATTTTGGAGACAGGAATGTGCTGGGGTTATATACAGACAACATCACTTGTCCTATATCATACTCCGTTGCATGTACTGCCTTATCAAAACAGGCCTTGCTCTGCTTCTTTTTGGTGCCCAATTTAACTGCGGCTGCTAACTGAGCCGTTTTTACATTCGCAACTAATTGCTCAACGGTTTTCTCGTGGGTGAGGGCCATAACTTCAGGGCTGGTCAGGTCTAAACCTAACAAGTATTCTGTCCCTTTCATGGGGCGTCCGGTCATGAGAGTGTGTGGGGTGTAACCTGTGGAGGTGGAAACAGTGTTACGCAAAAACATCAGCGCAAAAGGGAGGACCGAATCCCAAGTGGTGTTGTTCTGCTGGACCATTTTTCTAAGGGGGGTTTTTAGGGTCCAATTCATGCGCTCCACTATACCACTCGACTGTGGGTGGTACGCAATGTGGAATTTTTGGGTTATGCCAAATATCGTGAGGACGTTCTGCATGACCCGTCCCGTAAAGTGAGAACCTTGGTCCGATTCAATACTGCGGGGGAGTCCCCATCTTGTAAAGATGTGGTGGGTTAGGATCTTGGCTGTGGTTTTCGCGGTGTTGGTGCGGGCTGGAAATGCTTCCACACACTTTGTAAAAGTGTCTATGACCACCAGAACACATTTATAGCCATTCCTGCAAGGGGGCAATGGACCTGTAAAATCAATCTGGAGGTTAGTCCAGGGGCGTTAACGGGTCGGGTGTGGCTGAGTTGGGCCTTTTTGGCATATCTATCGGGGTTGTTCTGCGCACAGATAAGGTAATTCTCAATGTAATGGCTTACATCTTCCTTGCGATTTGGCCACCAACAAAGCTGTTTGAGGTGGGCTGTGGTGGGATCGATTCCCTGGTGTTCATGACCATCATGGAATAAACAGATTAATTGGTTCCTATCCTGCTCAGGAACTACATAAAGGGTGTCCTTTAACACCACACCGTCATGTGTGGTCAGTGTATTTCTGAATTTCTCATAGGAGGCTGGAAACTTCCCTTTCACGATCTCAGTGAGAGCGCTATCCTGCTTCTGGGCCTCTACTATATCTGCGATCCTAGTCTGCGTGACCTGAACTGCACTCACTGGCGTACTCACTGGCACGTTTTCGGGGGGTTTCCAGAAGTACCCATGCCTGGATCCTGTCTAAGCCAGTGCGTCAGCTTTTACATTTCTAGGGGGGGGAGGAACGATGGTGGCTGCGGACTTTTACAATGCCAAAAGTCCTGTCCTTGGCTTTTTGCAAAATATGGCGGAGTAATTGTTTCCCACAGGGGCAGAAATTCTGTGAGGCTGTTGCAGACATATAGACTGTCTGAATATATGTCTGCTGGGCTGGGGAAGGAATCTGGGTGCTCTACAATGTACGCGATGGCCGCAAGCTCTGCTGCCGGCGCGCCTAAGTGTCCGGGGAGTTTTAATGCTATCTCCTCGAGGGCGCGTCCCTGCGCGTCCTCCACATAAATCCCGCAACCTGTTATGCGTTGCCCATCTAAGACTGTGGAAGATCCATCCACATAAATCTTAATGGGGTCACACGTGTCCGGGTGAGGGGGGTTCTGAGATGGATTTGCTAATTTTCTGGGGGGTGTTTTAGCTATAAAGGGGCGTGTATTATGGTGTGGAGAGATGATTTCACACTCATGGGGGGTTCCGGGGTACTGTAAATTGTCCGCTAAGTAGGTGTGGGTCTTTGTCCGTTTGACTGTGATGTCCCGTCCTTGCAAGAGAAGGGTCCACCTAGCTGCGTGTATTTGGCTGACGGTACCATCCTTAAGTCGTCCGTCCAGTAAAAGTTGGGTGGGGGTGTGCTCGGTCAAAATGGTGATGGGGTTCAGTCCGGTAATGTATGAAAAGTACTGGACTGCCCAGAAAACTGCGAGCAGGTGCCTCTCACAGACTGAAAATCCCTGCTCCACAGCATCTAAAATTCAGGAGGCATAAACCACGGGTCTTAGCTGGTCATGCCGTTCCTGCAGGAGCACGGCCGAAAGGGTGCGGTCTGTGGTCGCTACCTCTATGGTGTAAGGGGAAAGCGGGTCTGGAACTTGTAGTGCGGGGGCGGCTATGAGCGCCTGTTTTAATGATTCCACAGCATCCGTATGCTGCGGAAGCCACTCCCAGGGGGCTCCTTTCTTTAGGAGGTCTGAGAGGGGCGCTGCCTTGCTGGCGAAACCGTCAATGTGGTTTCGGCAGTAGCCAACCAGTCCTAAAAACGACCGGAGGGCTGAAACGTTCTGGAGAAGGGGCAATTTAGCGATCGAGTCAATTCTTTTATGCTCGATCTCGCGTTTGCCGTGTGTGATAATTGTACCCAAATATACCACTTTTTCTTCCAAAATCTGGGCCTTTTTGGGGTTTACTTTACAGCCAATGGAATGTAACAATTCCAGGAGTTCGGACAGAAGCTCAATGTGCTCTTCCTTGGTGTCTGTCTGCAGTAGTAGATCATCTACATACTGTACCAGACATTCAGGGCGAGAAAATTTTGCTAGTCCATTTGCCAGCTGTCGGTGGAAAATGGAGGGGGAGTTTTGGAAGCCTTGTGGCAGGCATGTCCACGTGTACTGCTGCGCTCTGAAAGTGAAGGCAAATTTATACTGGCACGCCTTTGCCAATGGGATGGACCAGAATCCATTACTGACGTCCAAAACCGTGAAATATCGGGAATTGAGTCCCTGTTTGAGCATGGTCTCGGGACTTGTTGCTACGGTGGGGGCTGCTGCGGGGGTGACTTTATTGAGTTCCCGATAATCAATGGTCAAGCGCCATGATCCGTCGGGCTTTCTCACTGGCCAAATCGGGGCATTATTAGTAGAGGCTACCGGCCTTAGTACGCCCTGCTCTAATAAGCTCTCTATAACTTTTAGGATTTCTCCCTCTGCTTCTAGGGGGAATCCGTACTGTTTTTGGGGTCTAGGGTCCGGTCCTGTTATTTGTACGGAGCCAGTCATCCGTCCACAGTTGTGTCTGTGGGTCGCGAATGCTGCCCTGTTCTTTTGCAGGACTGCCCTAACCTGCCTGTCCGTGCTGAGTGTGGTGGGGTTGAACCAAAACTCGCCTACTGCGCTAATTTTGTTCATATAGTCCCCTATGTTGAGTGTTGCGGGGGCTCTAGCGGATTTCGCCATCTTCCAGACACACTGGTTGACTGGATCGAAAGATAGGTGGTGGGAATTCCTAAAGTCGATTCCCAGAATGTGTTCTGCTGTGTGGGGCAGGTCGACTAAAACTACAGGGTGTTTTGTGGTCATGTTTCCTATTTGAATGGGTACAGGGGCTGTGATGTGTCCCTGCTGTGAGTGCCCTGTAAAGCCGCTGAGGGTGATAGTGGCTGTAGTTGTCCACGTGACCTGACAAAGGGTGGAGGAATTTATGGTGGTGCAGGACCCTCCTGTGTCCCAAAGAAACTCTGATGTGGAGATGCCGGCGTTGGACTGGGGTGAGCACAGTACGAAGTCTTACAACACCAGGTTAAAGTCCAACAGGTTTGTTTCGATGTCAAAGAAACTCGATAGGCTGTCCCCGAATTTTCACTGCGACTACGGGTCGTCCTGACCTATCCCAAAGGGTATCGCAGACCCAACTGCACACCGTCAGTCCGTTCCGGTCAAGTCTGTCTGATCCGAACGGGCGCTAACGCTATGTATGGGCTCTGCCTTTTTCTTACTGAGAGTGCCTGTTTGTTGGGCTCTCGGTGGCTTTTTAGGGGCATTGCATTCTTTGGCAAAATGTCCCAACTGTCAGCAATTGTAGCATTCTTGCGGTTTTGTTGGGGGGTTGTTCTTTCCCTCATTTACCCAGGCGGGGTTGTGAGGTGTGGCTTTTACTGCCTGCATGTCTGCGGCGGCTTGCTTTTCCTCGGTGGTTTTAGCGGCGGGTCGATTGTGAACAGACTGCTCCCAAACGCGGGGCAATCTTTTAACCACCCACTTCTCGTTATGAGCCTCCTCCGAGGGATCATAACTACTACAGGCATTCTGTCCTGCCTCTGTGGCATGGGAGATAAGGGTGCGGGTCCATTTGGCCATATTGTCTGGGGACAAATGGGCACGGTCTACGTTTCCGAAAACGGCTTCAAAGTGAATCCACAAGTGTCCTGCGAACGCTGTGGGGTGTTCAGACTTCTTCTGCCTGCACTTATTCAGGCCATTTACAGGGTCACCCCGGTTATACCCGATCGCATCCAGGATCGCAGTATGCATTTCTGCAAGGGTGCCTCCTCCTACGTTCTGTGGGTCGGGAAGGGCTGCTGTTACCGATGGGTCTAGACTTAGAACCATGAGCTTTACATGCTCTCTCTCATCCAGGCCATACATGGTCGCCTGGTGTTTGACGGTGGCAAAGAAATGGTGTGGGTCTGAAGCGGGGAGGAACTATGTGATTTTTGCACATGCATCCCGTAATTGGGTCACTGTGAGGGGGGTGGAATATAGGAATTCCGCTTCGTCTGATGTGGCTGTGCGGTGGGTTGTTACAGGGTTCATGGGAGCCTGAACTACCTGCTGTGTGGGGGGTGGGGGTGCTTTTCTCCTTTGGGGCTTTCCCTGCGCACATGTTCCCTGAACATATCTCTGCGCTGTTTCCTGCAATTCTTCCCAATCAGGGCCGTCTTCCTGTTCTAAACTTTCCCCAAAGGTTTCTTGGAATCCCTTTTGGACAGAAAGCAGTGATTGCAGATCTGCAATTTGCTTCCGGCACTTCGCATGGTCTATGGTGCTCTGTCTTTGTTCCGTGGTTGCAGCATGGAGCGCTCTCAAGGCTGCCTTGAGATCACTTCTGTAGCATCTCCACCTGCTTCTCTGTCTCCTTCTTTACCAGGACTGCATGCTGCGTGTCCTGATAAGCCTTTTCGTACTGGGATTGGAAACTGCTTAAATGTGCCAGACAAGACTGGTGACCCCGTTTGGCGTCAGCCACCTCTTCATCCTTTGCTGCCAATTTCCTCCTTAACTCTAAATTCTCTTTCTCAACCTCGTATACATTGACTTTACTCATGCGATGTATGCCCGCTACTTCTTTGCGGAGCGTCCTGACGACCTCCTCTGTCCCTCGCAATTGTGGCAGACAGGACACAATTGCCATCGGCTTGCGAGCTTTTGTTAAATTCTTTTTGTGGAATTCACTCATGTTCTCCCACCAAGTATGCCCTATACTTCCGGGACCTGAGTCGTCATTATTACAGAAATCATTCCACATGGGCCATCCTTTGCCCTTGAGGTATTTCCGAATTTCCTCTTCCCAAGTGGGGCACTGTCCCACTCTACTGCTGCTGGTCGCTGCGACCGCAAATTCCTAGGGGTTCATGACGCGTTGCATTGCCTGCATGGCCATCTCTCCTATCTGCTTGCTTCGGATAAATTTGGAACAGGGGGCTAAGGCGGTGTCGTAGATGCGGGTACGTCTTGCGCTAATTTCCGAAAATACAGACTTCCGACAGTTTTGACGCAACAAAAATCTGTCAGTTTTACCTTATAGCCCTGTTAGTTACGCATGCATACACACACTTCCGAATTATGAATTATTAATCAGAACTGCTTGAACACTTGTGGTTTTTGTTTCCAATTGGATTCTATTCAAATTTCTTGGGTTCTCCCGGAGTGGTTTTCCACTTCTAGACCGGGTCCCGTCAGGATGTCGCCAAAATGTTGCTCTTATTAGCCTTAGTTTAATTAGCTCTAATTCTGTCACCTTTGCTCACGAGTCGCCAGGTATCTTTCGGATACCGCCACGTGGTTCAAGCTCAAGTAATGATTAATAATACAGCACACCGCTTAGTCAATGTTAAATCAACGATCATTTGTTATATACAGCAATAAATACTTATACAATAATCCTACCTCTAGACTATTACCTACCACTAAAGGCCAATACTTAACTTTGGTGATGGCCCACCAGGTCAGGGAAACGAATGGCTTATCGAATTGGGTCTGGCCTGCGGGATTCAAAAAGGCTGGTACGGGTCGATAGTCTGGAACACCTCTCTGGGAGCAATCGCTGGAGTAACACTTACTTGTTCTTTCGTCGAAGGGTCTCGAAGATTGCGAGTAGGAGAAGAAGGGTCAATCTGAACTTGGCCCCTATCTTTATGGTTCCCAGGGGCTTCCCGCCTCTCGGGGCGGACCTTGACCCTGGTCCCAAGTGATTGGACTTGGTCCCAATCACTGGGTTCGATATGCTCCAATAATGGGGCGATTCCTTGATCGGGGGGTGGTCGTTCACCTTTCTTTGTCTCGGCCACTACAGGCGCCGCGAGGTCTGGATCGGCTTTCAATTGCTAATTTGTTGCAATTGTTCCCGGGGATAGCCGATTAAACTGCATAGGGCTGGGTTGATGTGCTGCTAATGGTTGCAGGTATCTGTCTGGGCCGACTTCCCCAGAGCCGAATACACTGTTCTGTCTGCAGCTGTCCGTTTGTGCCCTGTTGGCTGATTTTCCCATCAGCCTTTTCAGTTCACCATTTTACATCGGGATTTGGCCAAATTAATCGGGAATCAGCCGTTTTAGGTGGCTACATGCCAAACAGGACACGATTGCCATCGGCTTGCGAGCTTTCCCTAAGCTCTTCTTGTGTATCTCTGACAGGTTCTCCCACCAAGTATGTCCTATACTCCCGGGTCCTGTTTCGTCATTGGCGCAGGATTCACTCCAGATGGGCCATTCTTTCCCTTTGAGATATTTCCTGATCTCATCTTCCCAAACGGGACACTCTCCTACTCTACTGGTCACTGCGACTTCGAATTCCTGGGAGTTCATAAGGCTTTCCATTGCCATTTTTCTTTATCTCTGTGGTCTCTACTGAATTTGGAACAGGGGGTGATAAAGTGGTGATGTAAACACGGGTACGGCTTACGCTAATTTCCGGCCTACAAAACTCCCGACAGTTCTACGCAACAAAATCTCTCAGGTTTACCTTATATCCCTGTTAGTACGCATGCATTAACACACTTCCGAATCTCGGAGGCTTGATCAGCACTGTTCTTACGCTTGTGGTTTTTCTGTTTCCAATTGGATTCTCAATTCAAATTTGGGTTCTCTCAGAGTGGTAAGTCGAGTCCTGTCAGATATCGGCGGTAAATGTTGCTAACTTGCTGTTGTCTCTGAATTTGGCTCTTTTTAATTACGTTTGCTCAAGAGTCGCTAGGTATCTTTCGACACCGCCACAAGGTTCAAAACCGAATACTGATCAAAGACTCGATACACCAGTTAGTAAGTTCAAAAGCAATGCTCATTTATTTACACACTGTCAAATCTACTCATGCATAAAACTCTACAACCTAAACGATCACGATTACTAAAAGCCTATACTTAGCTTCGGGTGCCCACTCAGTCAGAGGAACAATGGCCGTTGCTCGGTTCTGAGGCTGCTGGGTCGAGCTGTTTACAGGATAGCAACTAGGAGCGTCTATCTCATAGCTTGCGTTGACTCGGAACTTACTTGGTCTGGCGTAGCTTTGGCAGGTCTGTCCTCACTGAGAGCCAAGGCCAAGAGAGCGATTCTCTCTTGGGGAGTCCCTTTTATACCCAAAAGGGCTTCGCATGCTTTTGGGCAGGCCTTGAACTTGTCCCCAATTAATTGGGCCGTTTCCCAATTGTCCTTATCGATTTTCCTCCAATAGAGGGGTGGGTTCCCTGGTTGCTGGCCGTGTCCTAGGTGGCTGTTGGTCTGCTTTGTTTTAGTCTCCTCTGGCGCGGGGTGTCTGTCTTAGCATTGTTTACCTAAATGTTGCCTTTTGTTCCCGGGGTATGTAGATGGTTCTGCAGTACCGGTTTTGTCTGAGAGCTTCAGCTCTAATCAACAGACAAACCCTGCACGTGCTTGCTTTTCGGTATTGTCCAATTGTCCCTGCATTCTTTGCAAAGTGTCCGTTTTGTAATCGGGACGTGGCCATCCCAGATGGCTACAGAGGGCATTAGCTATGAGGAGAGGTTGAATAAACTTGGTTTGTTCCCACTGGAACAAAGGAGGTTGAGGGGTGATCTGATAGAGGTCTACAAAATTATGAGGGGCATAAACAGAGTGGATAGTCAGAGACTTTTTCCCAGAGTAGAGGCGTTAATTACTAGGGGTCATATGTTTAAGGTGCGAGGGGCAAGGTTTAGAGGAGATGTACGAGGTAAGTTTTTTTACACAGAGGGTAGTGGGTGCCTGGAACTCGCTGCCGGAGGAGGTGGTGGAAGCAGGGACGATAGTAACGTTTAAGGGGCATCTTGACAAATACATGAATAGGATGGGAATAGAGGGATACGGACCCCGGAAGTGTGGAAGATTTTAGTTTAGATGGGCAGCATGGTCGGCGCAGGCTTGGCGGGCCGAAGGGCCTGTTCCTATGCTGTACTTTTCTTTGTTCTTTGTTCTTTGAAGTGATGGGGTTTGTGAGAGACAATGGACTGACAGGAGAAGGAGGACATTTAACTTTGGATGAGGTGTTTGGGGAGGTTGGTTCTCCCTGTCCCCCTGGTCGAGATTTGGGATTTTCTCCCCCACTTTTTTGTTTTTTCCCTTTGGATGCGGGATGCTGTTGATTTTTCTCAGGTGAATGTTATGGCTGCAATGTTCTTGTCTCCCGGGGAATGGTTTGGGGGGAGCCTTTTATGGGTCTTTTTTTGTTTGTTGACTGCACTCGGGGCTGTTTTGAGGGGATCGGGGGGGGGTGCTCGTGGGTGAGTGCATTGGGCTCTGTTTTTTCTCTGGGGGATATTGTCCTTTGTTCTTCTGGGTTTTTTTCTCTGTCTTTGATTGTTGATATTGTTGTTTGCAGTAAGGTAATGTGTGAGCAGGCGGATGGGAATCAGTGGCGGGTATGATGTAGGCGCCATGGGTGGGGGCTGCCAGGCTAGCTGGGTGGGCTAGTTCACGGAAGCGCATTGGAGGGTGAGTAGCTGGTTAATGTGTTGATGGGGTTTGGGATTGTGTGCTCTGTGTGTGTGGGGGGGGGGGGGGGTGGGGGGGGCGACTGCTGTCAGGGGGAGGAGCTTTTGAAATATGGTATGGGGGGGGTTGATGAAGGTGGGCATCCGAGGGCGGGCCTGGTGGGATACGGGCTGGAGGCTGGTCCAGGAAGGGCTATGGTTGATCGGCCGGGGAGGGGGGTGGGGGGAAACGGGGAGTCCCCCGGCCAAGCTAATCACATGGAAAGTGAGATGGTTGAATGGGCCGGTCAAGAGGTCCCACGTGTTTGTTCATTTGAGAAGCTTAAGGGCCGATGTGACATTCCTGCAGGAAACGCACCAAAGATTGGGGATCAAACCAGGCTAAGGAAAAGGTGGGTAGGTCAGGCCTTTCATTCAGGATTAGATATTAAGACAAGGGGGCTGGCGGTCTTGATTAATAAACGGGTAGCATTTGAGGTGGGGAGCATAGTGGCAGACTCCGGGGGTAGGTTCGTTATGGTGAGTGGGAAATTGGAAAGGATACCGGTGGTGTTGGTGAATGTTTACGTCCCAAACTGGGATGATGTAGAGTTTATGAGGTGGGTGCTGGGGAAGACCCCGGACCTGGACTCACACTTGCTGATAATGGGGGGGGGGGGTAGATTTTTACACAGTTCTTGAGCCAAAATTGGATCGGTCGAGTCAGAGGTTGGGGAGGGTATCAGCGGTGGCGAGGGAATTGAAAGGGTTTATGGAACGCATGGGAGGAGTCGACCCGTGGAGGTTTGGTAGGCCGAGGCCGAAGGAATTTCCGTTTTTCTCCCATGTACATTGGGCATATGCCCGGATCGACTATTTTGTGATTGTCAGGACTTTGTTGGCGGAGGTGGTCGGCTCACAGTACTCAGCGACTGTGGTTTTGGACCACGGGCTGCATTGGGTGGACTTGCAGGTGAATCAGAGAGGGGTGTCCGCAGTGGAGGTAGGGGCGGTGGGCAGGGGCAGTGCCAGCAGTGCTGGTTTGATGTGGGACTGTTGGCAGATGAGGACGTTTGTGAGCGGATGAGGGCTGCTTTTTGGGGATATGTGGAGCAGTTGGGGAGGCGCAGAAGGCAGTGGTGAGGGGGACTTTATTTCAATACGGATGCACAGAGAAAAGATGGAGCGGGATGAGATGGCGTGGTTAGTGGATGAGATTCTGCAGGTGGATAGGAGATATTCAGAGGTCCTGGAAGCGGGGTTGTTGAGGGAGCAGCAGAAACTCCAGATGGAGTTTGGACTAATATCCATGGGTAAGGCGGTAGGGCAGTTGAGGACGGGGAAAAGGCCTGTAGGATGTTGGCTCACTTACTGAGGAAGCAGGAGGCGGCGAGGGAGAAGCCGGGGTGGAGGTAATGAGGCGTTCCTTGGGTGGGCTGGAGTTCCCTAAGGTGGAGGAGGATCTGGTGGCGGGACTGGGAGCCCCCATTGAGCTGGTAGAGGTACAGGATGGTATGGGGCTGGTGCAGGCGGGGAAGGCCCTGGGCCCGGAAAGATTCCCGGTGGTATTTTATAAAAGGTTTTCAGGGGACATGGGGCCCCTGCTGGTAAGGATGTTCAATAAGGGGAAGGGGGTGCTCCCCCCTACGTTATCGCAGGCCTTGATCGCCTTAATTTTAAAGAGGGATAAGGATCCGGAGCAGTGTATGTCTTACCAGCCAATTACTAAACGTGGAAGCTAAGTTGCTGGCCAAGATCCTGGCCTCACGTATTGAAGACTGTGAGCTGGGGGTGATAGGGGAGGATAAGACAGGCAGCACGGTAGCATTGTGGATAGCACAATTGCTTCACAGCTCCAGGGTCCCAGGTTCGATTCCGGCTTGGGTCACTGTCTGTGCAGAGTCTGCACAAACTCCCCGTGTGTGCGTGGGTTTCCTCCCACAGTCCAAAGATGTGCGGGTTAGGTGGATTGGCCATGATAAATTGCCCATAGTGTCCAAAATTGCCCTTAGTGTTGGGTGGGGTTATGGTGGAGGTGTTGACTTTGGGTAGGGTGCTCTTTCCAAGAGCCGGTGCAGACTCGATGGGCCGAATGGCCTCCTTCTGCACTGTAAATTCTATGGTAAAGGGGAGGCATCTGTCGGCTAACATCAGGCGGTTGTTAAATGTTATAATGATGCCCCCGGTGGGACGACCTTTGGAGATAGTAGAGAATGCCTTCAACTGGGTGGAGTGGGACTATTTGTGGGAGGTGATGGAGCGAATCCTCAATGTGCAGAAGGGGCTTTGTCTCCACAAGGACTGTGCAGTGGCCACTTCTACTGTCATGGACAGATGCATCTGCAGCCGCAGATTACTGAGAGCGAAGTCAAGTACGGTTATCCTTCTTGTTGGTTCCCTCATCACCAGCTATCGTCCCAGGCTAGCAGCTATGCCCTTTAATCTCCAGCCAGCTCTGTCTGTGATGGTACCACTGAGCCACTCTTGCTGATAGACTTTCAAGTTTTCCAGCCAGAGCACATTATGTGTCCTTTCCACGCCCAGTGCTTCCTGCAAGTGGTCTTCAACATGCAGAAGTTAGCGATTCGGAATAAGGTAAGTTAGTATTCGGAATAAAGTAAATGAGTTAATGGCGCAAATCATCGTGAATGACTATGATTTAGTGGCCATTACTGAAACATGGTTAAAGGATGGTCACGACTGGGAGTTAAATATCCGAGGGTATCAAACTTTTCGGAAGGACAGAGTGGATGGTAAGGGAGGTGGTGTAGCGCTGTTATTTAAGGATGACATCCGGCCAACAGTAAGGGTGACATCGGTGCTATGGAGGATAAGGTTGAATCCATTTGGGTGGAAATCAGGAATAGTAAGGCGAAAAAGTCACTGATAAGAGTAATCTATAGGCCACCAAATAGTAACATTATGGTGGGGCAGGCAATAAACAAAGAAATAACAGATGCATGTAAAAATGGTACAGCAGTTATCATGGGGGATTTTAATCTACATGTTGATTGGTTTAACCAGGTCGGTCAAGGCAGCCTTGAGGAGGAGTTTATAGAATGTATCCGCGATAGTTTCCTAGAACAGTATGTAATGGAACCTACGAGGGAACAAGCGGTCCTAGATCTGGTCCTGTGTAATGAGACAGGATTTAGTTAGGGACATAGTTAGGGATCCTCTCGGAAGGAGCGATCACAATATGGTGGAATTTAAAATACAGATGGAGGGTGAGAAGGTAAAATCAAGCACTAGTGTTTTGTGCTTAAACAAAGGAGATTACAATGGGATGAGAGAAGAACTAGCTAATGTAGACTGGGAGCAAAGACTTTATAGTGAAACAGTTGAGGAACAGTGGAGAACCTTCCAAGTGATTTTTCACAGTGCTCAGCAAAGGTTTATACCAACAAAAAGGAAGGACGGTAAAAAGAGGGAAAATCGACCGTGGATATCTAAGGAAATAAGGGAGAGTATCAAATTGAAGGAAAAAACATACAAAGTAGCAAAGATCAGTGGGAGACTAGAGGACTGGGAAATCTTTAGGGGGCAACAGAAAGCTACTAAAAAAGCTATAAAGAAGAGTAAGATAGATTATGAGAGTAAACTTGCTCAGAATATAAAAACAGATAGTAAAAGTTTCTACAAATACATAAAACAAAAAAGAGTGGCTAAGGTAAATATTGGTCCTTTAGAGGATGTGAAGGGAAATTTAATAGTGGGAGATGAGGAAATGGCTGAGGAACTGAACAGGTTTTTTGGGTCGGTCTTCACAGTGGAAGACACAAATAACATGCCAGTGACTGATGGAAATGAGGCTATGACAGGTGAGGACCTTGAGAGGATTGTTATCACCAAGGAGGTAGTGATGGGCAAGCTAATGGGGCTGAAGGTAGACAAGTCTCCTGGACCTGATGGAATGCATCCCAGAGTGCTAAAAGAGATGGCTAGGGAAATTGCAAATGCACTAGTGATAATTTACCAAAATTCACTAGACTCTGGGGTGGTCCCGGCGGATTGGAAATTAGCAAACGTGACACCACTGTTTAAAAAAGGAGGTAGGCATAAAGCGGGTAATTATAGGCCAGTGAGCTTAACTTCGGTAGTAGGGAAGATGCTGGAATCTATCATCAAGGAAGAAATAGCGTGGCATCTGGATGGAAATTGTCCCATTGGGCAGACGCAGCATGGGTTCATAAAGGGCAGGTCGTGCCTAACTAATTTAGTGGAATTTTTCGAGGACATTAACAGTGCGGTAGATAACGGGGAGCCAATGGATGTGGTATATCTGGATTTCCAGAAAGCCTTTGACAAAGTGCCACACAAAAGGTTGTTGCATAAGGTAAAGATGCATGGCATTAAGGGGAAAGTAGTAGCATGGATAGAGGATTGGTTAATTAATAGAAAGCAAAGAGTGGGGATTAATGGGTGTTTCTCTGGTTGGCAATCAGTAGCTAGTGGTGTCCCTCAGGGATCAGTGTTGGGCCCACAACTGTTCACAATTTACATAGATGATTTGGAGTTGGGGACCAAGGGCAATGTGTCCAAGTTTGCAGACGACACTAAGATAAGTGGTAAAGCAAAAAGTGCAGAGGATATTGGAAGTCTGCAGAGGGATTTGGATAGGCGAAGTGATTGGGCTATGGTCTGGCAGATGGAATGCAATGTTGACAAATGTGAGGTTATCCATTTTGGTAGGAATAACAGCAAAAGGGATTATTATTTAAATGATAAAATATTAAAACATGCTGCTGTGCAGAGAGACCTGGGTGTGCTAGTGCATGAGTCGCAAAAAGTTGGTTTTCAGGTGCAACAGGTGATTAAGAATGCAAATGGAATTTTGTCCTTCATTGCTAGAGGCATGGAGTTTAAGACTAGGGAGGTTATGCTGCCATTGTATAAGGTGTTAGTGAGGCCACACCTGGAGTATTGTGTTCAGTTTTGGTCTCCTTACTTGAGAAAGGACGTACTGGCACTGGAGGGTGTGCAGAGGAGATTCACTAGGTTAATCCCAGAGCTGAAGGGATTGGATTACGAGGAGAGGTTGAGTGGACTGGGACTGTACTCGTTGGAATTTAGAAGGATGAGGGGGGGATCTTATAGAAACATATAAGATTATGAAGGGAGTAGATAGGATAGATGCGGGCAGGTTGTTTCCACTGGCGGGTGAAAGCAGAACTAGGGGGCATAGCCTCAAAATAAGGGGAAGTAGATTTAGGACTGAGTTTAGGAGGAACTTCTTCACCCAAAGGGTTGTGAATCTATGGAATTCCTTGCCCAGTGAAGCAGTGGAGGCTCCTTCATTAAATGTTTTTAAGATAAAGATAGATAGTTTTTTGAAGAATAAAGGGATTAAGGGTTATGGTGTTCGGGCCGGAAAGTGGAGCTGAGTCCACAAAAGATCAGCCATGATCTCATTGAATGGCGGAGCAGGCTCGAGGGGCCAGATGGCCTACTCCTGCTCCTAGTTCATATGTTCTTATGATTCATCAGTTGAGAGGGGGAATGGTATGTGGTAATCAACAGGACGTTTCCTTTCCCATGTTTGACCTGGTGCCATAAGACTTCATGGGGCCCAGAGTCGATGTTGAGAACTGCTAGGGAAACTCCCTCCCGACTGTATACCACTGTGCTGCCACCTCTGCTGAGTCTGTCCTGGTAGTGAGACAGGACATACACAGGAATGATGATGGTAGTATCTGGGACATTATCTGTAAGGTAAACTGTCTCAAATAGATTCACAAAAACAATATTAAAACAGAGATGAGGAAGAATTTCTTCAGCTAGAGGGTGGTGAATCTGTGGAACTCTTTGCCGCAGAAGGCTGTGGCGGTCAAGGCTGCCTTTAAGACTGAGATGGATAGGTTCTTGATTAATAAGGGATCAGGGGTTATGGGGAGAAGGCAGGAGAATGGGGATGAGAAAATATCAGCCATGATTGAATGGCGGAGCAGACTTGATGGGCCTAGTGGCCTAATTCTGTTCCTATGTCTTATGGTCTTATTGTCGGATGGGATTATTGAGCCATTATACTCTTGTAACATAACATTTACTTTTAATTTATCACAGCTATTGTGCATTATGGCTTACAAATTATCACTAGATTAAAAGTGATAGTAATGATTATGCATTGTTATTTCACCAAATATTCTAACATTAACAATAAAGTTGTTCTGGAAATAAATGGCTACTTAATGTACAATATTTCAGTCGTGGATATTCATCAAGGCTGGTGTGGACCATGTAAATCAATCGCAGGTGTGTTCAGAAAATTGAAAATGGATTTTGGAGATGAACTGTTACATTTTCATACAGTGAGTATTTGTGAAGTATAAAGCAGATTATTTTGAAAAATGCATTCAACACAGGTGTTATTTGTTGTAACTTAATTTTATTTCCAGGTTGAATCAAGCCTCATTCCTTTGTTAAAAGGATTTGAAGGAAAGTGTGAACCTGCCTTCATATTCATTGTGGTGAGTTAAATATATGGAGTGTCATGTGAGAGTACCTTTAAGACATGGATGTTTAAGCAATGTACCTTTAAGAAAACAGTGATGCCAGAGAGTGGGTGGAGCGGAGCTCAGGTCAGCCATTTTGAAGTTTCAGTTTAGAGGAAAAGAGCTTGGGGAGTGTCTGTGTTTTGCAGTGAGCTGGATTTGCTGTGATCTCTGCCATGAAAGACTATCTCTGGATCATTTGGGTGATTTAAACTCATAATAGTAAAGCCTTTAACCTGATGTGATTCTGTTTAAAGGTGTTAAGACTCTTGGAAGTTTGAAGGAACATTTTGAGGAATTATTTACTGTTGTAATATTTTCGGAGTTATCTTTGAAGTAAGGGGTGTTAAGAGATCCAATGTTTCTTTGAGATGTTAAGTTGAGTTAATGGAATAAACTTTGTTTTGTGTTTAAAAACCCACGTGTCCATAATTGTAATCCCACACCTAGGCAACAAGCCGTGTGCTAGGAAAAGCAACAAATACATTAGAGGGGGAGGTTGGTTGAACGCCATGGTACATTTTGGGGTTCTGAAAATGCCTCGCCCATAACAATTGGGGGCTCAAGGGGGATAAAAGTCTATCTATTGGATGGGCTTTTGTGAACTTAAAGACAGTGAAGGATTGTTGCTTTTCCGGTGTGGTATTTTAGTTTAAGTGGGGAGTGTGTTGTGGACAATGGCTCTTTCAGAGGCTCAGAAGTTTTTGGAGGTGGAGACTGTCTCACGTAGTACTTTACGGACAGAGATGAAAAGCAGACTGTTGGGTCTGGTAAAAATATTGTAGTTAACATTACCTGACAAAATGCAAAAAGGTGAGGTAATTATGGCGGTGGTTAAGCATTTAAAGTTGCCTGAGATAGAGTTTGACTCAGGGGAAATGGCAAAAATTCAGTTGCAAATTAAACAAATGGAACATGAGAAAGATTTAAAGCGAGCGGAAAAAGAAAGAGAAAGAGATAGAGAGGAAAAAGAAAAGGAGAGAGAAGAAAGAAACAAAGAAAGAGATAGAGAGGAAAGGGAAAAAGAGAGAGAGTTTGAACTTCGGAAAATGGCTCTGAAACATGAAAATCAGTTAAAATTGGCAGACGCAAAGGGACACGTACAGTTAGAGGAGATGGATGAGGATAATAGGACAGAGCATCATCATCGAAGACGTGGTGGGGATCTATTTAAATATGTCCAAGTATTGCCAAGGTTTGACGAGAAGGAGGTAGAAGCCTTTTTCATTTCATTTGAGAAGGTAGCTAAACAAATGCAATGGCCACAGGACATGTGGGTATTACTGATTCAAACAAAGCTGGTAGGTAGGGCTAGTGAAGTGTTTGCATCACTACCGGAGGAGGTATATGGAATGTATGAGGAGGTGAAGAAATCCATCTTAAGTGCATATGAGCTAGTGCCTGAAGCTTACGGACAAAGGTTCAGAAATTTAAGGAAAGAATTTGGTCGAACATACATGGAGTTTGAAAGGCTCAAACAGAGTAATTTTGATAGGTGGATAAGGGCTTTGAAAATAGACCAAACGTATGAAGCTCTCAGAGAAATTATACTTTTGGAGGAGTTTAAAAATTCAATTCCTGATGTCGTGAGAACTCATGTGGAAGAACAGAGGGTTAAAACTGCGAGATTAGCAGCGGAAATGGCAGGTGATTATGAATTAGTTCATAAATCAAAGATTGGTTTCCGACACCAGTTTCAGCCGGTGAGGGATAGAAACTGGGGACATGAGAAATACTCAAGTGGTAAAGGTAAAGGTGATCTGATGGGAGACAATAAAGAGAGTGTACCTCAGATTTAAAAAGAAATCCAGGAAGGTGGAAAAGAAATGAAAAGTTTCAGATGTTTTCACTGTAATAAACTTGGCCATGTAAAGTCACAGTGTTGGTGGCTGAAGGAAAGCACTGGGGAGGCTGATGTGGTAAAACAGGATAAGACAGTGGGGTTTGTTAGAGTGGTAAAGGAAAGCCCAAGGGAAGCGAAGGGGGTGCAAACGATTGTACAGCCTGTTCAAGAAGTAATTGTTAAGAAGGTGCCAAATGTATTTAAAGAATTTACTTGTGTGGGTAAAGTTTACTCATGTGTATCAGGAGGAGCAGGTAAAGAAGTCACAATTTTAAGAGATCCAGGGGCTAGTCAATCTTTAATGGTAAGAGATGAGGAATTATGTAGTTTGGGAAGAATGTTGCCAGAAAAGGTGGTGATATGTGGAATTTAGGGTGAGAGGAGTAGCGTTCCATTATATAAAGTAAGGTTGGAAAGTCCAGTGAAGAGTGGTGAAGTGGTAGTAGGAGTAACAGATAAACTATCTTGTCCAGGAATACAGTTTATCTTGGGTAATGATATAACTGGATTGCAGGTGGGAGTGATGTCTACTGTGGTTGATAAGCCAGTGGAAAATCAGACAACTGAAGGGTTGAAGGACGAATATCCTGGGATTTTTCCGGATTGTGTAATAACAAGGTCGCAAAGTCACAGGTTAAGACAAGAGGAGAAATCAAAGAGTGAAGATGAAGTTGAAGTGCAATTATCAGAAACGATTTTTGATCAGGTGGTTGAAAAAGAACAAGAACAGGTGGAGGATGAGGTGGATATTTTTAGTTCAGGAAAATTGGCGGAGTTACAACAGAAAGATGTAGAAATAAAACGGATATATCAGAAAGCATATACGGAAGAGGAATCTGAGAGTATACCAGAGTGTTATTACCGTAAAAATGATGTCTTGATGAGAAAATGGAGACCTGTACATATGCAGGCGGGTGAAAAGTGGGCAGAAGTTCATCAAGTAGTATTGCCGGTAGGGTATAGAAAGGAGGTGTTGCGAGTTGCTACCAGTGGGAGGTCATTTGGGAATAAGGAAAACTCAAGCTAAAATCTAGAAACATTTTTATTGGCCCGGACTACATAAAGATGTAGTTAAATTTTGTCAATCATGTCACACATGTCAAGTGATAGGGAAACCTCAAGCAGTGATAAAACCAGCACCCTTAATACCCATTCCAGCATTTGAGAAACCTTTTACGAGGGTCATAATTGATTGTGTAGGACCGCTTCCTAAAACAAAAAGTGGGCATCAATATCTTTTGACTATAATGGATGTGTCTACTAGGTTTCCAGAGGCCATTCCAGTACGTAATATTACAGCTAAAAGGATTGTGAAGGAGTTACTTGAATTCTTTACTAGATATGGACAACCCACAGAAATTCAATCGGTTCAAGGATCAAATTTTACTTCAAAGTTATTCAAAAAAGTTATGGATAGCTTAGGAATAAAACAATTTAAATCAACTGCGTTCCATCCAGAATCACAGGGAGCGTTAGAAAGGTGGCATCAGACATTAAAGACAATGTTGAGGGCGTATTGTCAAGATTATCCAGAGGATTGGGATAAAAGAATCCCATTCGTATTGTTTGCAATTAGGGATGCACCTAATGAGTCTACCAAATTTAGTCCTTTTGAATTCATTTTTGGTCATGAGGTTGGAGGACCACTTAAATTGATTAAGGAAAAATTGGTGGGTGAGAAATCGGAAATTACACTATTGGATTACATGCCAAATTTTAGGGAACGATTAAATAGAACAGGTGAATTGGCTAGATAACATTTGAAAGTTGCACTAAATGTGATGAAACGGGTCGCGGACAAGAAATCCAAAGTTCGTAGTTTTGCCAGTGGAGATAAAGTTTTAGTATTGTTACCAGTGGTAGGTGAACCTTTAAAAGCCAGTCTTTTTGGAGCTTATCAGATTGAAAGGAAATTAAGTGAGGTGAATTATGTGGTTAAAAACACCAGATAGAAGGAAGACTCAGCAAGTGTGTAATGTGAATATGCTTAAAAGGTACTTTGAATGGGAAGGAGAGAAAAAGGAGGTTTTAATGATTCTAACTCCAAAGTGACGAACCAAATCCAGATGACTGTGAATTTGACATACCTCAAATTACATTGGATAATGAGGATGTTCTTAAAAATTGGGATGAATTGTTAAGTTACCTTCCAGAGGAAAAACAAACTGACCTGAAAGAGTTATTGATATCACATGGGCAAGTTTGTAGAGATAAATTGGGAAGTACTAAAATGGCTATACACGATGTAGATGTGGGAATTGCTGTTCCTATCAAACAACATCCATATAGACTTAATCCTTTAAAATTGGCACAGGTTAACAGAGAGATTGAGAGTATGCTTAAAAATGGCATAATTGAAGTGGGTTGCAGCCAGTGGAGCTCACCCATAGTGATGGTACCTAAACCAGACGGTACCCAACGGTTGAGTGTGGACTAGCGAAAGGTGAATGCAGTTACAAGAACGGACTCTTACCCTATCCCACGTTTGAAGGATTGCATTGAGAAAGTGGGACAATCTGCTTTTATTTTCAACTTCCAAACATGGAAAGAACATTTTAAACATCGTATGGAGTTCTTCAATTGACTTCAGGCGGCAGGTTTGGTGATGAACCTAGCCGAAAGTGAATTTGGTGAAGTCCGAATCACTTTCCTTGCGGAGTTTCCGATACCCTCAAGACGAAGGGAAATAATGCGATTTCTTAGCATGAGTGGATTCGATCGAACATTTGTGCAAAGGTTTTGTGGCGTGATTACTCCACTGATGGACATGCTAAAGAAACGTCAAAAATTTCAAGGGACAGCAGACTTTCAACAGGCATTTGACTGCCTGAAAGCTGTGATCATCAATGCTCCTGTATTGGAGAATTGCAAGGGGCTCTGTGGTCAGATTGAACTAAAGTATCTGATTCTAAAGGGAAATGCCGAGGAGTAGAGGAATGGATGGATCGTGCAGAGATTTTGTTCAAAGAGACTGTCAATCGAGAAGGATTTCGGTTGGAGGAAGAAGAACAAAGAAAAATGGACTAGATTATTATACCTGTTTCCGTGTGTTGTTTTTTTTTTAAAAACGAAAAGGTATATTTACTGTGTACATTTCTTAGTGGATGGTGCAAAAGTGAAAAATGAAACTATCTTGAAGTTGATGGTTTATTTTTTTTTCTTGGGGTGAGGTGTCCTGTGAGAGTACCTTTAAGACATGGATGTTTAAGCAATGTACCTTTAAGAAAACAGTGATGTCAGAGAGTGGGGGGAGCTGAGCTCAGGTCAGCCATTTTGAAGTTTCAGTTTAGAGGAAAAGAGCTTGGGGAGTGTCTGTGTTTTGCAGTGAGCTGGATTTGCTGTGATCTCTGTCATGAAAGACTATCTCTGGATCATTTGGGTGATTTAAACTCATAATAGTAAAGCCTTTAACCTGATGTGATTCTGTTTAAAGGTGTTAAGTCTCTTGGAAGTTTGAGGAACATTTTGAGGAATTATTTACTGTTGTAATATTTTCGAAGTTATCTTTGAAGTAAGGGGTGTTAAGAGATCCAATGTTTAGTTAAGATGTTAAGTTGAGTTAATGGAATAAACATTGTTTTGTGTTTAAAAATCCACGTGTCCATAATTGTAATCCCACACCTAGGGAGCAAGCCGTGTGCTAGGAAAAGCAACAAATACATTAAAGGGGGAGGTTGGTTGAACTCCATGATACATTTTGGGGTTCTGAAAACGCCTCACGCATAACAGGAGGAATACTGAAAGCAAAATACAGAATTCTCAAATTCTAAATGAAATTTCTTCTTCTCAGGCTGGTAAGATTGCTGATTACGTAAAGGGTGTCAATGCACCGGTTATTAACAAAAAAATAGTTGCATTTTTGGAAAATGAAATTGAATTCTATGAGAAAGGAGTTGAACGACAAGAAGTAAGTATTATCAACTTATTCTAGTTACAAAAATACATTGTTTAGCTTTTAAGATGTTTAGTTGAATTCATATGTTGAATTCATATGTTCTGATTATGGAATTAGAGTAGCATTTGAGCATACAGAAAATATATAAGAAAAACTCAAGCACCAGATTATGTCATTTGGTACACAAAAGCCGAGGATAAATGGATGTAAATGTCATGAGAACTAGGAGCAGGAGTAGGCCATCTGGCCCCTCGAGCTTGCTCCACCATTCAATGAGATCATGGCTGATCTTTTGTGGACTCAGCTCCACTTTCCGGCCCGAACACCATAACCCTTAATCCCTTTATTCTTCAAAAAACTATATATCTTCTCGCTGTTCTATCTGTCGTTCTCACCGGAGATCAGTGGGAAACTCAATTTGCTTTTAACCTGCTGTCAATGACGGAAGAAAATTTCGAACAAATTTCCTGCCGGCGGGAAACTGACTTTACAATCACACCAAATTTAAAGTCCCAGCCTGTCACGATTCCAAAATTCCCCCTATGGTATAATTTACCATAGAGGTGAGGACTTTACACATCATGAAATTTTCATGTTACCAGATGCACCCAACCAAACCTAGGAGACTGACGAGATTTAGTATGGTCAAGGCTTCTTGAATTTTGTTATTGGATTAAATGCCTTTTATTTTTAACCAGGTCGAAACAATTCAGTTATATGATGTGGAAGATGAAATGGAAGATTTTATGCAAGCGGCAATATCCAAACAAGTTGGTGAGTGATACTTCAGAAATAACATGGGTGTGATTCAGTGGCCTTGTTGCACCCGATTTGGTGTCAGGACAAGGCCGTTGAATCTCGTGAGAGGACACTCACGTGATTTGTGACGTTCAAAACAGTGAATCTCACAAGGTGTCGCAATCTGGATCTTGCTCTCGCTAGGCGAGATCCAGATCTGAATATTTAAATTAGCCTTACGTCACCAGTGGGGGTCTCCTAGGCCATTGGACGCCCTGGGGTGATTGGGGACAGGGCAGGGTGGCACTCTGGCACTCCCTCTGGCACCTTGGCACTGTCAACCGGGCATCCTGGAACCCTGGCATTGCCTCAAAAAGCGGGGGAGGGGGGTGGGGGAGGGGGGGATCGGGACAGCCTTCCAAAATGGCGCTCTGATCTGCCTTTCCAGCTGTTGAGCCTTTCCAACAGGTAATCCCTCTGAGTGCGGCCTCGGCAGAGAGAATTTACCTGAGGCCAAAAAGAACGGCAAAGTACCATTGAATAACGGGATGTTTCTCGCACTGCAGGCCCATATATCCGTAAAAAAAATAAATCAGACTTTAGTTTTCAAAATATTGACAGTCTCGGCTGATCTGTGCCACAAGTTGATTTACCTGCCATGTGTCCATGTTCCATGATATCAATTAAAATCTATTGATCTGTTAATCTGATGGACTTTTCCCAGAGAATCTCTGTATTCTTGATTATTTTAAACATCGCAAGAATGAGAATAAACCAGCAATTAAATAAGAGGGAATCCAAATGTTGTTTATATACACAAATAATAAATAGGTAAAATGGCAGTGACCCGAAGGGTTATCAAATGCTGCTGACTATTTTTTAAGCATTTTCTCGTTTATATTTCATGTTTACAGCACCCACAATATTTTGCTTTTCAAAATAGTCATGATATTAAGGGGAACAAATAGGGTAGATTGTGAGAAACTATTTCCAATAATTGGGGTGTCAAGGACTAGGTTGAATGGTTTAAAAATTTAATCAAAACTTTTATGATGAAATTGAGAAACACTTAGGGTGGACTTTTCCCAAAATTTGTCAGAGGGTGAGATTTACCGTGCAGCCCACGCATGTTTGGCTGAGGTGGCCCGCCATGGGCCAGTCCCGTTGATGACACTCCTCATCATCGGGAATATCCCGCTCGCATGAAGGGCCAGAGAGTTCCGGCCAGAGTGTCAGATTGAGACTGGAAACAAGCGTGCTGCATTAGGAAATCCTAAATGCAGTGAATCTTGCTGGTAGCATCAACAGTGAAGGTGATTCCATCCAGATACCGTTGGCACACAACACAAGTGATTTGGAAGAAGGAACTGGGTTGCTTTGAGGCAGGTCTCAGTGGTGATTTTGTGACCTGCGATGGCCCCCACTATGTGATGAAACCGATTGCTCATTTTTTCGTAGCCGCCGGTTCCGCCGGCGTCCGATGTTGAGGACTGCCATGCCCTGGAGCCCGGGTTCGGCACTCTCCTGGGAAAGTACCCGCTGGAGAGTTAGGGGCAACTCCATCAGCAGCTTCCGCTGCGTCTCCCGTTCCTGCAACCCACATAGGAAGCGGTCTTTTAGGGATTCAGTCAGGGAGGCTCGGAACCTGTAGGTGGCGGCGAGACCGTTGGTGCACCAAATGCTCCCCGTTTGATTCCGTCGGGCCTGTGAAGCTGTATGAATCCGGGACCGGCGGACAATGATAGGGGGCTGCAGATTCAGGTGACGTTCAGGTGACGGCTGACCAGATCAACCAACATATCGAATGCTAGTTTTTCAGGCTTGTCCGGGTAAGAAAGGTTCTTAATCAAAATGTAAGTAGGGCCACCAACAGTGGTTAGCAAAGTCACGGTCCGACACTCGCTGTTCGCGATGGCATTAGTTCAAAAAACCAGTTGCACCCTTTCCATTTACTGGGCCCAATCGTCAGTATCGGCGTCAAAGATTTCAAGCTTGCCGATGAGCGTGATTGGTTTGTCTGCGGCGGAGGCCACTCCAAGCCCCACTAAGGTAGGCCGGAGACGCAGAGTCCTGTGGTTGCAGCAGCTCCACTTAATCCTCATCACCAGTGATGTGACTGAAGGTAAGGACTCCACACATAGCCAGGCAGACAGGATACAACTAGGTTTATTCTACTACTTCTCAACACAATACTCTCTCTCTCCACTCTCCCTCAGTGTCCTCTTCTCCGACCTGCTCCCAGGCCAAGGTTTATATCCTGTGGAGAGCCTCCAATTACGTGGAAACTCCGTCCCCATATCACCTGTAGGAGGGGAATTTAATACTATGCAGGTTCAAGCCCCTTTGGGGGTCATAACACTCACCATATTTCAATGTCCTTTACCACAGTAGTGGTGGCACAGTAGTAGACACTCAGGAGGGAGTGGCCTTAGAAGTACTCAACATTGACTCCCGACCCATGAATTTCCATGGCATCAGCCCAAACACGGACAAGGAAACCTTCTGCTAACCACCTACCACTCTACCTGAAATGATGAATGAATACTGCTCCACATTGGGCATCATTTGAAAGTGGCATTGAGGGTAGTTAGTGTACAAAATGTACTTCTGGGTGGGAACATCTCCATCACCATGAATAGTTCAGTAATATCACTGAAGACCTGAAGGAGACATCTACCAGATTGGGCCTGCAGTGAGTGGTGAGAACCAACATGAAGGAAAAATCTCCTTGACATCACCAATACACTTTCATCCACACAGGCTGCAAGAATCTCAAACCTGTTGGAAAAATGCAAAGGCTGAGGCTGCTCCAGGACTACCTTCTGGATCCATACCTGCCTCACTCATAATTACACCCTCCGTCTCTGAACCCAGGTCAAGTCTTAAGTAACTAACCAAACCTAGAGTGTGACTGTCTCCTGGGACTGGGCCTTTCCCTCTCCCCGATGCATCAGTGCTCAAAGCTCTGACTCCAGCCTATCAACTGAGGCAAAATTCCTCAAGCTGCAAATGTTTACTGAAGATGTGATTGCTGTGGAACCAACAAGCTACAGCTGCAAAATCACCTGCCATGGCATCTTTATTGTATTTTGGTTTAACTAATTAGCACTTCAAGTTTAGAAATCACTGAACAATTATTTGTAGTTATATTAAGTAGTTTAACTAATTGAGCTATAAAGGTACTGCAGTACCTATAGCTCCTTAGCACTATGATGCGCTAAGCGTCAAGAACCACAAAGACATGTGAGACTTTAACTCAGGCTTTAATATACTACATGGGAGGCTTACCCGACACAGACGACCCCAGAAAGAATGGGGGCTGTCCCAGAAGAGGTTCTTATACTGACTCCCGGGGGAGTGGCTAAGGCGGAGCTCTCCGT
The DNA here is from genome assembly GCF_047496885.1 of Scyliorhinus torazame. Lineage (NCBI taxonomy): Eukaryota > Metazoa > Chordata > Chondrichthyes > Carcharhiniformes > Scyliorhinidae > Scyliorhinus > Scyliorhinus torazame. The sequence continues at coordinate 1,167,554 of NC_092717.1, forward strand.
GGCCAGGTCGGGTTACCTACCAGTGACCGAACCTCTGCAGAGTTACAGTACAATACACAGTATTACAGGGCCACGTTACGCACAACTATTATATACTATGTACAATGGTAGGGAGGTACAGTGGTGTATCACCACATTCACCCCTTGTTTAGAAGGAAGTCCGGGGTGAAAATTTGGAGCAGTGAACAGAGTCCATCAGGAGGTTCCGTGTCGTCAAAGGTCGAGACGAACGATGGGTTTGGTCGATCTCTTTGAACGTCGGAGCTGCGGCGCTGAGGTAGTGTCCGGCGGTATCCGTGCGGTCGGTGGTGCTGGTTCGCGAGGCGGCATGACTTCCCCCACCGCTTCGGCTGGCTCGAGGCGAAACTGCGGGATGACAGCGGCTGGCACGGAGTAGTAACAGGCCGAGGGATCGACGGGAGCAGAGAGGGAGTGGGGTGGAGGTTGCGGGGCGAGGGCGGCAGGGGTCCCAGAGGGGGCCAAGTCCTTGATGGAGACGGTCTCCTCACGCCCGTCGGGGTACGCTATGTACGCGTACTGTGGGTTGGCGTGGAGGAGACGGACTCTCTCCACCAGGGGCTCCGCCTTAGAGGTCCGCACGTGCTTGCGGAGCAGGACGTCTCGCGGGGACAGGAGCCAGGATGGAAGCGATGTCACGGATGCCAACGCACAAGTATATTAAATTGATGCGCTAAGCGTCAAGAACCACAAAGACATGTGAGACTTTAACTCAGGCTTTAATATACTACATGGGAGGCTTACCCGACACAGACGACCCCAGAAAGAATGGGGGCTGTCCCAGAAGAGGTTCTTATACTGACTCCCGGGGGAGTGGCTAAGGCGGAGCTCTCCGTGGCCAGGTCGGGTTACCTACCAGTGACCGAACCTCTGCAGAGTTACAGTACAATACACAGTATTACAGGGCCACGTTACGCACAACTATTATATACTATGTACAATGGTAGGGAGGTACAGTGGTGTATCACCACACACTAATTTACTAATGACCCTGTTCAGAGAGAGAAAAAATGAACTTTAACCTCATCAACCAATCACCTACCTGGAAGTATAATTAATGCTTCTTGACTTCAGCTCTCAGGGCATGGTAGCACAGTGGTTAGCACTGTAGCTTCACAGCACCAGGGTCCCGGGTTCGATTCCTGGCTTGGGTCACTGTCCGTGCAGAGTCTGCACGTTCTCCCTGTGTCTGCGTGGGTTTCCTCCGGATGCTCCAGTTTCCTTTCACAAGTCCCGAAAAATGTGCTGATAGGTGAATTGGACATTCTGAATTCTCCCTCAGTGTACCTGAACAGGTGCCAGAATGTGGCCACTGGGGGCTTTTCACAGTAACTTCATTGCATTGTTAATGTAAGCCTACTTGTGAAAATAAAGATTATTATTATTGGGTCTCACTGTTGTGGCCATCTAAAATGGCCACCCGCAAAGGATAATGGGAATTGTGGTCAGGCTGGGATACAGACAAGGCACAACTTGTGTGTCTTGGCAAACGCAACCCAGACCTATACAGAAATTTGCACCTGCTAGAGGTCAATCACAGATCTCCCCAGGACAATGGGACTCAGATTGAAACATAACAGTAGTAACAGACTCGGGGGTGCTGATTCACCTTATTTGGGAGTGCATACGTGTCTTGGAACAACAACAACCAGGACCCGCCCAACTATCAAGGTACCTGCCTCTAATTGGCCAGAATCGATTAGGGTGATCAAAATCCTATCGATCCATTGGATCCCGAGTTGGGACCACCCAAAGGAGCGAGAAAGATCGGAGGAAAAGAGGAACTGCGCGACCAACGCTCTGTCTCTTTTGGAACCGTGCCCCACCAACTGCAGCACTTCAAGCAGCCAAGTTCAAGGACCCGCGATCGCTACCAGAACGACGAGCCTCAGCCCAGACGTACCTGACCACTTCTAGCCTCCACATGTGGGGAACCTGATAAAGGCCTTATCTAACCTGCACAGAGCTGGTCACTTGAAAGTTAAGTAAAGTTAAGTCATTTGTCCAATACACAGAACATACTCGCATCTTGTGGTATTAATAAAGATAGAAGTCAACACTGTGTCCAATCTCTCTCTCAGGCCTCTCCTGTTAAAGATGAAAGCAGCACCTCTTCCTTTGCTGTACCAACTTCCCTCACTTACTAAATTTCCAAGTTCAGTACTTTATTGAAGCTGTACTTTATCAATCCAAGCTACTTCTTTCATGCATGAGCAAGACCCTCCTTTATTTATAGTAGCTGGATCCAAAGATATGAGTCAACCGCTACTGGCTAGCAAAATAGTTCTACCTAGTCACCTAATTAACCTACTGTGCAGTTGATAGTTGCAAGCAATTTGTTTACTAGTGACTGAGTTGAAAGAAATTTCCAGTTGATGTTGAAGTTACATTTTTTATTGTTTTATTTATTGCAGACAAGTTATTTAGAGTTTTGGTTATAAAACCAAATACGCTCATTACTGGAAATGACAATGTTATCAAAGAACAAGTAAGTAATATCAAAGCTTATTTATGAAACATTGTTCAGTTCAGACATTTTTAGAAAATGAAGAAATTAGCATTTGTTGATTATATTCTCCAAAGATTAGTGAAGCAGGATTCCAAATTATGGCAGAAGAAATGGTACATTTGACAGAAGAGGAAGCCAAAGAACTGTATGAACACAAAAAGCATCAGGTTAGAATTTTCCAGAAAATCACAAGCATGTTGTGCCAGCCAGTGTTGTGTTTAAATGTCATTCGCATCCTATCATACTCTAAGTTTGGAAATTTAAGTTTGAAAAAATAAGTATAATTAAAACCAAATCTGACTGCCAAACAATAATACGGCTGAATTAGCACAGTGGGCTAAATAGCTGGCTTGCGATGCAGAACAATGCCAGCAGTGCGGCTTCAATTCCCGTACAGGCCTCCCCAAACAGGGGCTGGAATGTGGCGACTAGGGGCTTTTCACACTAACTTCATTGAAGCCTCCTTGTGACAATAAGCAATTATTATAATTATCTGCACATTGTAACTGTGTTATCAAGGCCGGAGGAAAATAAACAAGCAATAAAAGAGAGAAGGTAAGGGAAGCAGATTGAAAACTAGAAAAAATAAGCACGAAAAAATAGCAGGAAAAGAGATAAAGGAGAAGAAAATAAGGAGAGAAAATAAGGAGTTTGAAGGGATAAAAGAGTAAAGGAGCTAGGTGTTATGGGAGATGAAGAAGTTGGGAAGGGAGTTTGGAGGGCTGGAGCCCAGGGAGCAGGGGGTAATAATGCATGAAGGACGAAGGAAGGGAGTTTGGAGGAGCGAAGGAGTAGGTGTGGAGGGAGGAATGTCCTGCTGAACATGCAAGGAAAGGGTTTGAGGAATCAATGACTGCCTCTGGGAAGCGAACTGAAGGTGAGCATGGAAGGAAGGTAGTAAGGAATGGTGAGTTTGAGAGAGAGCAAAGGGAGTTGATAGGTGGGAGGATGAGGATGCTTCTGTACCGGAAAAAGGCGGTGGGTCTCAGAGGCAGACATGGACCCATGGAAGTGTGGAGAGGGTGGGGTATTCAGGGAGGTAAGGAATATGCACCTTGACATTGTCGATGAAGGGTTGAGATTGAAGGGTAATGGAGGGGAGGTCAAAGGTGATGCCAGGGAGGGTAATGGTGATGGAGAAATTACAAGGATGATGGAGCAGGTGGAGAAAGGAGGGGAATCACTTCATCATAGAGTAGACGTATAGACTCCTCTGACCGACATTCAACATTGCTAAATACATCCAATAGTTTAGGTGCACCCAGCTAAATGAATATTTCTTGTCAGTATTTATTGTTGAGAAAGGCAAGAATGTTCGGAAAATTGGGGAAATAAATAGTGATGGCTTAGGACTGCACATATTACAGAGAAAGGTGCTGGAGGTATTAAAGCGCATCAAGGTAGATAAATCCCCTAGGACCTCATGAAATTGTGGGACGTTGTGGGAGGCTAGGGAAGAAATTGCCGGCCCCCGAGCTGAGATATTTGAATCATCGATAGCCACAGGAGAGGTGCCTGAAAATTGGAGGGTAGCAAATTTTGTGCCCTTGTTTAAGAAGGGTTGTAGGGATAAGCTGGGAACTACAGACCGGTTAGCCTTACTTCTGTAGTGGGTAAATTGTTAGAAGGTATTCTGAGGGACAGGATCTACAGGCATTTAGACAGGCAAGGGCTATTTAGGGAAAATCCGCATGACTTTGTAAGGGAAAAGTCATGTCTCATGAATTTGATTGAGTTTTTTGAAGGGGTAACCAAGAAGGTAGATTAGGGCAGTGCAGTTGACGTTGTCTACATGGACTTTTACAAGGCCTTTGACAATGTACCGCATGGTTGGTTGTTGCAAAAAGTTAAATCTCACGGGATCCAGGGTGAGGCAGCCAATTAGATACAAAATTGGCTTGGCGACCGAAGCCTAAGGGTGGTTGTGGAGGGTTGTTTTTCAAACTGGAGGCCTGTGACCAGTGGTGTGCCTCGGACCGGTGCTGGATCCACTATTATTTGTTATATATATATTAATAATTTGGATGAGAATGTAGGAGGAGGCATGGTTAGTAAGTTTGCAGATGACACCAAGATTGGTGGCAGAGTGGATAATAAAGAAGGTTATATAAGATTGCAACAGGATCTTGACCAATTGGGCCAGTGGGCTGATGAATGGCAGGTGGAGTTTAATTTGGATAAATGTGAGCTGATGCATTTTGGTAGATCAAATCAGGGCAAGGCTTACTCAGTTAATGGTAGGGAGTTGGGGCGAGTTAGAGAACAAAGAGATCTAGGGGTACAGTGTAGCCATCTGGTATGGCCACCTCCCGATTACAAAATGGACACCCGCAAAGAATGCAGGGAAAATTGGACAATGCTAAGAAACAAGCAGGTGCAAGCTCTGTCGTCTGTTGATTAGAACCTTAAACGCTCAGACAGGACAGAAACTACCAAACGATCTACATGTTAATGAGCCATCTCCGGGGACAAAAGGGAAACATTTAGATACACAATGTTAGGACAGACTCCCCGGCGCCAGAAGAAGCTAAGACAAAGCAGACTGACAGTCACCAGGACACCCCCAGCGATCAGGGAACCACCCCTCTATTGGAGGAAAATCGATACAACTGATTGAGAAAGACCCAATTAGTTGAGGCCAAGTTCAAGGCCCACCCAAAAGAGTGCGAAGCCCTTTTCAGTATAAGAGGTATCACCTAAGGGAGAATCTTCCTCCTTTGGCTTTGGCTCTCACCGAAGAGAGAGACCAGCCGAGCAGCTGCATCAGACCAAGTAAGTCCCAAGTCAACGCACGCTACGAGATAGACGCTCCTAGTTGCTACCCTGTAAACAGCTCAACCCAGCAGTCTCAGAACCGAGCAACGGCCATTGTTCCTCTGACTGAGTGGGCGCCCAAAGCTAAGTATAGGCTTTAGTAATAGTGGTAGTTTAGTTTGTAGAGTTTATGCATGAGTAGATTTGACTGTGTGTAAATAAATGAGCATTGCTTTTGAACTTACTAACTGGTGTATCGAGTCATTGATCAGTATTCGGTTCTGAACCTTGTGGCGGTGTCGAAAGATACCTGGCGACTCTAGAGCAAACGTGATTAAATAGAGCCAAATTAAGAGTCAACCAAAAGTTAGCAACATTTACTGGCGACATCTGACGGAACTCGATTTAGAAGTGTGGCCTAACCGCTCAGAGAGAACCCAAAATTTGAATTGATAATCCAATTGGGAACAGAAAGAAAAACCACAAGCGTCAAAACAGTACTGATCAAGCCTCTGAGATTCGGAAGTGTGTTAATGCATAGGTACTAACAGGGATATAAGGTAAACCAGAGAGATTTTGTTGCGTAAAACTGTCGGGAGTTTTGTAGGCCTGAAATTAGCATAAGCCGTACCCGTGTTTACATCACTGCTTTATCACCCCCTGTTCCAAATTCGGTAGAGATCCTAGTAGAGAGAATGGCAATGAAGGCAATGGAACGCCTTATGAACCCCCAGGAATTCGAGGTCGCAGCGACCAGTAGAGTAGGACAGAGTCCTGTTTGGGAAGAAGAGATCAGGAAATATCTCAAAGGGAAAGGATGGCCCCTTTGGAGTGAATTCTGTGATAATGAGGAAATAGGACCCCGGAGTATAGGACATACTTGGTGGGAGAACCTGTCAGAGATCCACAAGAAGAGCTTAGGGAAAGCTTGCAAGCTGATGGCAATCGTGTCCTGGTTGGCACAATTGCAAGGCACAGAGGAGGTTGTTTGACGCTCCGAAGCGAGATAGAGGAGAGAGGCAGAACCAGTGAGGTAGACGTGAGTGAGGTAGAGAAAGAGAATCGAGATCTGAAAGAGCAGTTAGCAGTGAGGGACAGAGAGGTGGATGATGCCAAAAGGGCACATCAGTCTTGTCTCGCGCATTTGAACAGTTTTCAGACGCAATACGATAAGGCCTACCAGGACACGCAATGTGCGGTCTTGGTAAGACAAGAAACAGAACAGCAAGTTGAGAAATTGCAAAAACATGCAATGATTTAAAAGCAGCCCTACGAGCGCTCCATACTTCCACGACGGAACAAAGGCAGAGCTCAGTAGACCACGCAAAGTGTCGGAAGCAAATTGCAGAATTGCAATCTCTGCTGTCCGTGCAAAATGGATTTCAGAGTACATTCGGACGCCAATTAGATCAAGAAAACGGCCCCGATTGGCAAGAATTGAACGAGACTGCCCATAGATACATACATGGGACATGTACGCAGGAAAAACCCCAGAAAAGGAAAGCGCCTCAACCCCCAACCGAACAGGCAGAACACACCCCCATGAATCCTGTGACCACACACCGCAGGGCCGCAGGTGAAGGAGAAGCAGATTTCCTTTACACAACCCCGTTAACCGTGAGCCAATTACGGGACGCGTGTGGAAAAATTACACCGTTCCTCCCCATTTCCAACCCCCACCAATTTTTTGCGAAATCAGACAACAGGCTACCATGTACGGCCTGGACGAAAAGGAGCAAGTGAAGCTCACAGTTTTAAGCCTCGACCCTGCAGTCGTAGCAGCCCTTCCCGACCCACAGAATGTAGGAGGAGGCACACTCCAAGAGATGCACTCAGCGATCCTAGATGCGATCGGCTTTAACAGAGGAGACCCCATAGAAGGCCTAAGTAAGTGTAGGCAAAAGAAGACCGAGCACCCCACAGCATTTGCTGAACGTTTGTGGATTCACTTTACCGCAGTTTTTGGAGAGTTAGCACGCGCCCATTTGTTTCCAGATAATATGGCCAAATGGACCCGAATTCTAGTCTCCCATACCACAGAAGCAGGACGAAAAGCTTGCGCAAATTATGACCCCTCAGATGAGGCCCACAATGAAAAATGAGTTTGTCCCGCGCTTGGGAGCAATCAATTGCAGGCAAAACCGCATTTATAACACCCGATGAAGAGCAGGTAGAAATGAACCCAGTTAAAGCACACCAGAACCCCACATGGGTAAATGAGGGCAGGAACAGCCAAGCCCAGCCCAAAGCTCAGGAATGTTATAATTGTGGACAGCTAGGACACGTTGCACGAGAGTGCAACACGCCCCAGAAGCAGCAGAGAAACCAACAGACAGGCACCCTAAACAAGAATAAGGCAAAGCCTATCCATAGCGTTAGCGCCCGTTCAGAGAATGCAGACATGAACGGCACCGACTGACGGTGTTCGGGCTCCCCAACTTGGGTCAGCGACACCCTTTGGGACAAGTCCGGTAAACCGGTAGTGTGAGAAACACCGCTCACTTGATAATAATTTACACTTAGCCAAATTCTGAAGAAGTATTTTATTCAGTCGATCTTGCAAGAACGGGTGCCGCCCGTCAACATTAGCAGGCACACCGAGCAGACACAGCATTAGTTCATATATACAATCTCTAAACACACCCCGCCCTCTGCCTTGCTGGCAGTTTCCTTATTAGTTATTCCTCATTTGGAACTTGTTATGTTTTAGAATGAGGAACCTATCCCCACCTGCATCTTGTTATTGCAAGTTCTGTTCATCCCGAAGGTCAGTCACGTACACAGTTACAAAACTTTGGCACTGCAGTTTACACAAAACCCGACTTGACATCCTATTTCCCATCAAGCCCTATTATTTGTGAGCCAGAGTTATTCATGTGAAAACAACATAAAATGCTCATTTCTCATAGTAGTAGCAGGCAATGTTCGGGGACAACCCGTAGAATTTCTTTGGGACACAGGAGGGTCCCGCACCACACTCAATTCCTCCATGGTGTTCCAGCGAGACACGTGGCCCACAACAGACACCATTACACTCAGCGGCTTTACAGGCCATTTACAACAGGGACACATCACGGCCCCTAGAGCAATACAGAAAGGGAACATTGTGACCAAGCACCCCGTGGTTTTAGTTGATCTGCCCTAGACAGCAGAACATATCCTTGGGATCGATTTCATGAGCTCCCATAACCTTTCTTTTGATCCAGTTAACAAGTGTGTTTGGAAAATGGCAAAGGCAGCACGAGCCCCCGCCACGCTCACAGTAGGAGAATACGTAAAGAGGATTAGCTCAGTAGGAGACTTCTGGGGCGTCATTCTCCGACCCCCCGCCGGGTCGGAGAATGGCCGTTGGCCGCCGTGAATCCCGCCCCCGCCCCCGCCGAAGTCTCCGAAGGGAGAAAAGTCGGCGGGGCGTTAATGGCGCCGCTGCCGCGGAGAATGTCACGGGTCTGCGCAAGGCAGCCGATTTTCGGCCTGCCGATATTCTCCCTTCCGGATGGGCCTCCTTTTCATCGGCGTGACCCGGTGCTCCAGGCTCACGCCGACCAGCGAGGAGGTGAGTGACGGCCTGGGGGGTTGGCTCTGGGCAGGAAATGGCGTGGCCGCAGACTGATTGCCTGAGGAGAGGTGTGTCTCGGCTTGTGTGTGTGTGCGGCGGGGGGGGGGGGGGTGGTTAGAGTAGGCTTGGCTCCGGGGGAGTGCCGGGAGGGGCTCCGTGCCGGGGTGGAGGTTGGGGGTTGGGGAGGGGGTCCGTGCCGGGGTGGAGGTTGGGGAGGGGGTCCGTGCCGGGGTGGAGGTTGGGGAGGGGGTCCGTGCCGGGGTGGAGGTTGGGGAGGGGGTCCGTGCCGGGGTGGAGGTTGGGGAGGGGGTCCGTGCCGGGGTGGAGGTTGGGGAGGGGGTCCGTGCCGGGGTGGAGGTTGGGGGGGGGTCCGTGCTGGGGTGGAGGTTGGGGGTTGGGGAGGGGGTCCGTGCCGGGGTGGAGGTTGGGGGGGGGTCCGTGCTGGGGTGGAGGTTGGGGGTTGGGGAGGGGGTCCGTGCCGGGGTGGAGGTTGGGGGGGGGTCCGTGCTGGGGTGGAGGTTGGGGGTTGGGGAGGGGGTCCGTGCCGGGGTGGAGGTTGGGGGGGGGTCCGTGCTGGGGTGGAGGTTGGGGGTTGGGGAGGGGGTCCGTGCCGGGGTGGAGGTTGGGGGGGGGTCCGTGCTGGGGTGGAGGTTGGGGGTTGGGGAGGGGGTCCGTGCCGGGGTGGAGGTTGGGGAGGGGGTCCGTGCCGGGGTGGAGGTTGGGGAGGGGGTCCGTGCCGGGGTGGAGGTTGGGGAGGGGGTCCGTGCCGGGGTGGAGGTTGGGGAGGGGGTCCGTGCCGGGGTGGAGGTTGGGGGGGGGTCCGTGCTGGGGTGGAGGTTGGGGGTTGGGGAGGGGGTCCGTGCCGGGGTGGAAGTTGGGGGGGGGGTCCGTGCTGGGGTGGAGGTTGGGGGTTGGGGAGGGGGTCCGTGCCGGGGTGGAGGTTGGGGAGGGGGTCCGTGCCGGGGTGGAGGTTGGGGTGGGGTCCGTGCTGGGGTGGAGGTTGGGGGTTGGGGAGGGGGTCCGTGCCGGGGTGGAGGTTGGGGAGGGGGTCCGTGCCGGGGTGGAGGTTGGGGGGGGGTCCGTGCTGGGGTGGAGGTTGGGGGTTGGGGAGGGGGTCCGTGCCGGGGTGGAGGTTGGGGAGGGGGTCCGTGCCGGGGTGGAGGTTGGGGAGGGGGTCCGTGCCGGGGTGGAGGTTGGGGGGGGTCCGTGCTGGGGTGGAGGTTGGGGGTTGGGGAGGGGGTCCGTGCCGGGGTGGAGGTTGGGGGGGGGGGTCCGTGCTGGGGTGGAGGTTGGGGGTTGGGGAGGGGGTCCGTGCCGGGGTGGAGGTTGGGGGGGGTCCGTGCTGGGGTGGAGGTTGGGGGTTGGGGAGGGGGTCCGTGCCGGGGTGGAGGTTGGGGGGGGGTCCGTGCTGGGGTGGAGGTTGGGGGTTGGGGAGGGGGTCCGTGCCGGGGTGGAGGTTGGGGAGGGGGTCCGTGCCGGGGTGGAGGTTGGGGGGGGTCCGTGCTGGGGTGGAGGTTGTGGGTTGGGGAGGGGGTCCGTGCTGGGGTGGAGGTTGGGGGTTGGGGAGGGGGTCCGTGCCGGGGTGGAGGTTGGGGAGGGGGTCCGTGCCGGGGTGGAGGTTGGGGGGGGGTCCGTGCTGGGGTGGAGGTTGGGGGTTGGGGAGGGGGTCCGTGCCGGGGTGGAGGTTGGGGAGGGGGTCCGTGCCGGGGTGGAGGTTGGGGAGGGGGTCCGTGCCGGGGTGGAGGTTGGGGGGGGGTCCGTGCTGGGGTGGAGGTTGGGGGTTGGGGAGGGGGTCCGTGCCGGGGTGGAGGTTGGGGGGGGGGTCCGTGCTGGGGTGGAGGTTGGGGGTTGGGGAGGGGGTCCGTGCCGGGGTGGAGGTTGGGGAGGGGGTCCGTGCCGGGGTGGAGGTTGGGGAGGGGGTCCGTGCCGGGGTGGAGGTTGGGGAGGGGGTCCGTGCCGGGGTGGAGGTTGGGGAGGGGGTCCGTGCCGGGGTGGAGGTTGGGGGGGGTCCGTGCTGGGGTGGAGGTTGGGGGTTGGGGAGGGGGTCCGTGCCGGGGTGGAGGTTGGGGGGGGGTCCGTGCTGGGGTGGAGGTTGGGGGTTGGGGAGGGGGTCCGTGCCGGGGTGGAGGTTGGGGAGGGGGTCCGTGCCGGGGTGGAGGTTGGGGGGGGGTCCGTGCTGGGGTGGAGGTTGGGGGTTGGGGAGGGGGTCTGTGCCGGGGTGGAGGTTGGGGGGGGGTCCGTGCTGGGGTGGAGGTTGGGGGTTGGGGAGGGGGTCCGTGCCGGGGTGGAGGTTGGGGGGGGGGGGGGGTCCGTGCCGGGGTGGGTGATGGGAGGGCAAATGAGTTGGTCCACCTGGCCAGGTGCCAGCCTCCAACAGTTGGACCCATGCGGTCCATGCCACCTGGCTGGGGGGAGGAGGGGATATGGGCAATGATGACATGTCGTCGTTCCCCTCCCCCCCCACCAGGCCGTCATGTTTTCAGACCATCCAGCGATGTTGGCCGCCGTGGTGGCAGCCGCTCATGTCTATGTTGCCCTGGATGAGGAGGAGGAGGAGGAGGAGCGTGCTAGAGAGGCGGCGCAGGCTGCCGCAGAGGGGCAGGCGGCAGCCGCCCAGGCTGGAGGGACACCTGACCAACAGGACGAGGAGGGGGAGGAGGACGTCGCGGCCCCACGGCAACGGAGGCACACGAGGGCGCCCTGTGTGTACCGGCCCCGGCAGTCATACCAGGACCTCACGGACCGGGAATGCAGGAGGAGACTCCGGATGAGCCGGGAAACCGTGGCACACATCTGCCACCTGCTGGCACACCTGTCACCGCGTGGCACTGGCGGGGGACACCCTCTCCCCGTGTCCGTCAAGGTTACGGTGGCCCTGAACTTTTATGCAACGGGGTCATTCCAGGCACCGAGTGGGGACCTGTCCGGCATATCGCAGACATCGGTGCATCGGTGCAACCGGGCAGTGACAGATGCCCTTTATGCCATGGCGCACCGCTACATCCGCTTCCCCGTGGACCGGGCCAGCCAAGATGCCCGGGCCGTGGGCTTCTCTGCCATTGCCGGGTTCCCCATGGTCCAGGGCGCGATCGATGGGATGCACGTCGCCGTGCGGCCACCTGCAGATAACAGGGCCGTGTTCACTAATAGGAAGGGGACCTATTCGATGAACGTACAGGTGGTCTGCGACCACCGCATGATGATCCTGCACGTCTGCGCCCGTCACCCAGGCAGTGTACACGACTCATTCGTGTTGTCGCGGTCATCCATCCCCGGCATGTACGAGGGACGCCATCCCCGGCTGAGGGGCTGGTTGCTGGGCGACAGGGGCTACCCATTGCGATCGTGGCTGATGACGCCTATACGGAGGCCACGCAATGAGGCGGAGAACCGCTACAATGATGCCCATGTAGCGACAAGGGGAGTGATCGAGAGGTGCTTTGGCGTGCTGAAGATGCGTTTCAGGTGCCTGGACCTCTCTGGGGGCGCCCTCCAGTATCGGTCAGATAGGGTCGGCCGCATCATTGTGGTGTGCTGTGTCCTGCACAACATAGCCCAGCAGAGGGGCGATGTGCCGCAGGCAGAGGAGGGCGGAGTGGAGGAGCAGCAGGAAGAGGCCCAGTCCTCCCCAGATGAGGGGGATGGGGGCAATGGTCAGGGCAGACGGGGTAGACACAGACGGGTGGCTGTCCACCGTTACCGGCTGGCCCAGCGGGCACGGGACAGACTGATAGACGCCCGCTTCACTGACTAGATGGGCGTGGGAATCGGGTAGTATGGCCACAGACCGCACACCATGACAACAGCCGACCACCCACACCCCCCACCCATCCACCCACCCAGCACCCTCACCCCCCTCCCCAACCCCACACACCCCACCCGCATGCACACCACCCCCCCACTCCCAATTGCCGATCCACCGGCGGCACAACGGGCCGGGCTCACCCAGTTGCGGGTGGACGCGTGTCTATCGCAGGCCATGGAGAATGATGACAACCCGCCTCCGATGAGCTCCTGGCTCTACATCGTTGGACTATGTCTGACCCATGGCCACAGTACCACCATCCACCCGGACCATCCCTGCATGCGGCTGTGACACTGCAGCGCACGGTCCCGTCCTCTGCCCGGGGGATGTTGATGGCGGCCCAGGGGGAAGGGGGCAGACTCACCTGGAGCTGAGGTAAGACCACCCCTCACACACACACTTGCGCTCAACGTACATGACACGCCCGCACACTTTGAACAGAGCACAAAGGCAGCTTCGGTAGGTGTAACATTGACTTTAATAACCAAAGGAGTTCATGCACGTGCCCTAGCGCCTAAAACTCATCTGTGCCCTGCACCCGTGCCAACTTACTCAGTGTCTAATTGTTTGGCCTTACGGGCCCTTTGACTACGTCTACGTGGTTCCCCAGACGGTACAGCAGAACTGGAGGTGGACTCCTGTGATTCCTGCCCTCTGACACTGGATCCCTTTGGCGGCCGTTTCCTGGGGCGTCCTGGCCTAGATGGGCCAGGCTGCGGCCCGGGCGACTGGGATGGCGAGCTGCCAGCCTGTCCTGCCCGTTGCCCACCCGATGCACCTGGGACGGAAGGGGGGGAGTCCGAGGTGTCGCGGTGTACCGGGACCTCCCCTACAGAGGGAGCCGGGACGGACCACACCACCTCCTCCTCCCTCGGGGTGCCCGATGGCCCCCAGGCCTCTACATGGGTGGGGGATGCGAACGGACTGGCCATCCGACGCGCCCCCGACATCTGGCGCTGCCAGTCCTGGAGGCCCGTGCTGGTATCGACAGGGGTCTGCAGGTTTGCAGCCATGGAGCCCAGGGGGTTGTCGAACCCTGTCTGCGACAGTGCGACGCCAGCTCGCACATGGCCACTGGCGCCGATGCCCTCAGCGATGGCCTGCTGAGACTGGGCCATGGCCTGCAGAGACTGGGCCATGGCCTGCAGAGACTGGGCTGTGGCCTGCTGAGACTGGGCCATGGCCTGCTGAGACTGGGCCATGGCCTGCTGAGACTGGGCTATGGCGTGCTGAGACTGGGCTATGGCGTTGAGCGCCTCTGCCATCTGGCGCTGGCACTGGCTCATGGCCTCCTGTGAGAGGGCAGCCATTTCCTGGGCCACAGACACCGCCTGCACGGAAGGCCCCAGGCCTCGCAAACCGTTCCCCATGTCTGACACCGTCGCACCCATTGCCTCCACCGCGGACGCCACCCGTGCGGTGTCAGCCTGGGTGGCACGCATGACCGGGACCACTCCCAGCTCCTGGACGCGGGTGGACTCCTCCACCTGCGACCGCAGCCGCCGCAAGCCACCCGTCACCCTATTCGCTCGTCTCCGTGTCGGTGGTTGCATCGGATCTATGTGTGGGTGTGGTAACTGCAGGAACCCGGGATCCATCTGGGCGGCAGATGTTCGCTTGGCCTGGGCTGCCCTCCGACCGCCCGGTCCCTCTGCTGCTCCTACCTCCACCTGCTGTACCGGGACGGCTGTGTTGTGCGCACCAGCGAGTGTACCAGACGCCTCATCACTAAAGTGCCCAACCGTGGTGAGTGTTTCTGCGATGGTGGAGGGTGTTGGTGACAGCAGTGGCGTTGTGTCGTGCTCTTCGTCCCACTCTGAGTCCATGGCACTTTGGGGTGGGGGTTCGTCTCCACCCATCCACTCTGAGTCACTGTCCGGTATTTCGTCTTCCCGGGTAGGGGTGTCCCGGGTAGTGCTGTCCCGGGTAGTGCTGTCCCGGGTAGTGCTGTCCCGGGTAGTGCTGTCCCGGGTAGTGCTGTCCCGGGTAGTGGTGTCCCGGGTAGGGGTGTCCCGGGTAGGGGTGTCCTGGGTAGTGGTGTCCCGGGTAGGGGTGTCCTGGATAGTGGTGTCCTGGGTAGTGGTGTCCTGGCTCGGATGTGACGGGGGCCTGTGGCTGCCCCCCTCATCGCTGGGTGGTCGCTCCCGCACGTGACGGGGGTGTCGTCTCCCTGTTGCTCCAGGTCTCTCCGTCTCCCGTGGTCTCCGAGGGGCATCCTGCGGGCGTCGCATGCTGGAGGGTTCGGGTCTCTCCGTCTCCCGTGGTCTCCGAGGGGTATCCTGCGGGCGTCGCATGCTGGAGGGTTCGGGTCTCTCCGTCTCCCGTGGTCTCCGAGGGGCATCCTGCGGGCGTCGCATGCTGGAGGGTGCGGGTCTCTCCGTCTCCCGTGGTCTCCGAGGGGCATCCTGCGGGCGTCGCATGCTGGAGGGTGCGGGTCTCTCCGTCTCCCGTGGTCTCCGAGGGGCATCCTGCGGGCGGTCTGCATCTGCGGGGATGGGTGCCTGGACGTTTGGTCCTGCGATACACAATGAAGCATGCATGGTTAGACATCAGGCAGTGATCAGGTGATACGGGAGAGGGGGATATAGGGGAGGGGGGATATGGGGACGGGCTGTTGGTGGCTCACTTGCTCGTGGGGCCCCGACCTCTGCATCAGCAACCTCCCGGTCCTCAGGTCCGCCAGCCAGTTCCAGGGCCCTTTCCTCGTGTACGGTCAGTGGCCTCTCATCAGCGGGCCCTCCTCCAGTCCTCACATGCTCCCTATTGTTGTGTGCGCGCTTCTCCTGGGGGGGGGGGTGGTGGCAGGGGTAAAAGGCAACAGTGTTAGGCAGGTATATGAATGCACGCCATCGGTTGCGCGTGCATTGCAGAGGTTAAGGTTAGGGCTGGATTCACTTGGGGATATGGGGGAGGGGGGGATATGGGGGAGGGGGGGATATGGGGGATATGGGGGAGGGGGGATATGGGGGATATGGGGAGGGGGGGATATGGGGGAGGGGGGATATGGGGGATATGTGGGAGGGGGATATGGGGAGGGGGGGATATGGGGAATATTGGGGAGGGGGGATATGGGGGAGGGGGGAATATGGGGGAGGGGGGATATGTGGGAGGGGGGATATGGGGAGGGGGGGATATGGGGAATATGGGGGAGGGGGGGATATGGGGGAGGGGGGAATATGGGGGAGGGGGGATATGGGGTGGGGGGAATATGGGGGAGGGGGGATATGGGGGAGGGGGAATATGGGGGAGGGGGGATATGGGGGAGGGGGGATATGGGGGAGGGGGGGATATGGGGGAGGGGGGGATTTGGGGGAGAGGGGATATGGGGGACGCTCACCCTGCCTGCTCTGACGAGGTCGTTCACCTTCTTGTGGCACTGGGTGCCTGTCCGTGGTGTTAGGGCCACAGCGGTGACGGCCTCTGCCACCTCCCTCCACAGACGCCGGCTGTGGCGTGGGGCAACTCTGCGGCCGTGCCCGGGATACAGGGCGTCCCTCCTCTGCTCCACCGCATCCAGGAGCGCCTCCACATCGCGTGACTCGAACCTCGGGGCTGAGCGACGGCCAGCCATCAAGTCGGGTGTTGCGGTCGGCTGTTCCGGTCGGGTGGGGGGGAGCTGCGCGGCCTTATGAGCCGTCACGCCGTGCAGCGCATATGACGCTGCACGGCGTGAACCACTGCGCAAGCGCGGATCCCGTTACGTCGCTGCTAGCCCATTTCGGGCCGCAGACTATCGGCCCATTTTTATGACGTGACGCAAGTGGGATTTGCGCCGTTTTTTGCGCCGATCGGCGGAGTTTCCGCCGATAACGGAGAATTTCGCCCCTGGTTCGACCCTCGAGCCATTAGTGCAGACAAACAGGTTAGGGCAGTCCTGCAGGAACACAAAGCAGCATTTGCACAGCACAAGCACGACTGTGGCAGTTTAACTGGCTTTGTGAACGTTACAGGTCCCGACCCTAAACCCCAGAAGCAGTACGGATTTCCCCAGGAAGCAGAGGGAGAAATCTCCAAAGTAATAGAGAGTTTGTTGGATCAAGGCGTACCGTCCACAGATGACATATTCCTACCCTCCCCCAACGACTCCAGCTCGCCCTCAGACACAACTTCAACTCCACCCCACAGAGGCACGACTCCGCCTGTCCCTTCCCTCAACCAGCAGCGACAGTGATAGCGATCACGACGACGACAGCCACAGCCACGTTACGACTACACCCCTGCACCATGTCCCACTCCCAGCGAATCTGAGCATGATTCCACAGACCCATTTGAAATCACTTATATCAAAGCCCCTGACCCAGACCCACCGCCCGACGATTACGGATTGAAGCATAGTAGCTCCAACCTCGACATACGATTCTGGCACCGAGACAATTCATTCAGGCTCATCAGGAATGGTGAGATGGACCCCAATTCGCCCCAAGCAGCTTTAGCACAGTTACTACAGACAAGAGTTTGGCAGCCGGGAGAAGATGATGACTTAGTGTCTGACACCCACCAAACGAATCCCTTTGCGACCCTGTTCGCTTTTGAGCAATGAGGTGTCCAGATGATGCAGAAAAAGGAACCGCTGGAGAGATACGGTGTCTTTTCTGATGGAACCTGCACCATGTTTGTTGAATGTTTGTTCGTTGGTGTTATCGTTAAGTGTGTGTAAACTCGGAAAGTTTTTTCACGGCCCCACGTCACCATTCCTTTAACACCCCCGGCTGTTAATGGAACAAGTTTGTCCCAGACAATAGTTAAGAGGAACTAGTTTGTCGACAGAGCCTTGCTCTGTACAAGTTTGCCCCAGACAATAGTTCAGAGGAACTAGTTTGTCGACAGAACCCGACTCATAGTTGCTCTCCTAATTCGAGAGGCAGCCCCCCACGACGACCGCATTCCTACCCGTTCTTGCCTGTTGTTCAGGCAGTGAAGAAACGGCATTGGTCCCCGCCCTGCCTGAGGACCCCCCTTTGGTCAGCTAATCTCGGGTAGAGCACATACGGCATTGATCACCGTCCTACCCGGGGATTCTACCCATTTCTTACCCGCCACGGCCCATACGCACCCCATTTTGGCTCGTTACGTTCAAAATTCTTTTGTTTGGTTTTGGCAACCCTTAGGTTGCTTCCCTATGCTATTTACATCCTCAAACACTAGGATGGTAAATCACACAGGCTGCGAGACGGCTCGCTGTACGGCAGTATTTTCTTAGATGTCTAGTCCAAATATTCGTTTTTTTTTAAAAAATGAGGGAGTCACAGATGGTGACCAATTATAAAGGGAAATTGGCAATAAAGGACAGACAGACAGACATACGGGATCTTAAGCAAGATAATAACAGAAATTGTGCTTGTGTTCACAGAACCCCAGAAACCCAGGAACCACAGAGGAAGACAAAGAAGAAGTCCGACAAGGATGAAGACAGCCTTCGTGTTCGCATGGATCTTAGCGGGATCCCTTCAGTTGCGCGCGGACGCTACCCCCTTTACGCCTACCACACAAACCATAAATGCCTCTCATCCCTGTAATACACAGAACCCCGAGATAACTAGCCCAGCGGCAGCTAGCAATACCCCAACCTGGTGTGATAAGTTTATCACCTGGTACTCACTCTCATATGTAGTCGAAGCACTCTTAGTGCTGGCAATACTTTGCAGTGTCGTGCAAACGTTTAGAGTCAGGAAATGGCGAAACAGAGCAAATTGCTCTCGCACCCAGGTATACAAATTTAGGTCCCCCATTTTCAGATTTCACCAGACCGCCGAACCCATTGGGACGGATTAAAGAGCATCCATTTTGTTTAATGTATTCTATGGAATAAAGAGATGTAAACCTCTGTGTCTGACTGCCAGGCCAGAGAAATTTGAGTGCTCCTATTTTGTACAGTTTAAGATGTACAGATTATTTTTGGATTATTTGTATTTTTGGATTGTTTGAATGAGGATAGCTTATTGAGAATAGTTAGAGGTTCCAGTTTTTTAATTTTTCTGTAATGCATGTATTAATGACATAGCGCCCCGTAGAATTTTATGATAATGAATGTATTCAAAAAGGTTTAGGTAAAATTGTGTTGCATAGGATAGGACAGTTTAGAGCCTAAGCATGGTTGCCCCGGGGATCAGAGGATGAAGACGCCATGGTAATGTGATCCTTCACGCTTCGCATTGAGGATCACAAGGAGACAGTGTAGCCACCTGGGATGGCCACGTCCCCATTACAAAATGGACACCCGCAAAGAATGCAGGGAAAATTGGACAATGCTAAGAAACAAGCAGGTGCAAGCTCTGTCTGGTGATTAGAACCTTAAACGCTCAGACAGGACAGAAACTACCAAACTATCTACATGTTAATGAGCCATCTCCGGGGACAAAAGGGAAACATTTTGATACACTAAGACAAAGCAGACTGACAGTCACCAGGACACGCCCAGCAATCAGGGAACCACCCCTCTATTGGAGGAAAATCGATACAGCTGATTGAGAAAGACCCACTTAGTTGAGGCCAAGTTCAAGGCCCGCCCAAAAGAGTGCGAAGCCCTTTTCAGTATAAAAGGTATCCTCCAAGGGAGAATCCTCCTCCTTTGGCTTTGGCTCTCACCGAAGAGAGAGACCAGCCGAGCAGCTGCATCAGACCAAGTAAGTCCCAAGTCAACGCACGCTACGAGATAGACGCTCCTAGTTGCTACCCTGTAAACAGCTCAACCCAGCAGTCTCAGAACCGAGCAACGGCCATTGTTCCTCTGACTGAGTGGGCGCCCAAAGCTAAGTATAGGCTTTAGTAATAGTGGTAGTTTAGTTCGTAGAGTTTATGCATGAGTAGATTTGACTGTGTAAATAAATGAGCATTGCTTTTGAACTTACTAACTGGTGTATCGAGTCATTGATCAGTATTCGGTTCTGAACCTTGTGGCGGTGTCGAAAGATACCTGGCGACTCTTGAGCAAACGTAATTAAATAGAGCCAAATTAAGAGCCAACCAAAAATTAGCAACAACAGGTTCATAGCACCTTGAATGTGGAGTCGCAGGTGAACAGGGTGGTGAAGAAGGCATTCAGCATGCTAGGTTTTATTGGTCAGAATATTGAATACAGGAGTTCGGACGTCTTGTTGAAGTTATACAAGACATTGGTAAGACCACACATGGTCTGTGTTCAGTTCTGGTCACCCTATTATAGGAAGGATATCGTTAAACTAGAAAGAGTGCAGAAAAGATTTATGAGGATGCTACCAGTACTTGATGGTCTGAGTTATAAGGAGAGGCTGGCTAGGCTGGGACTTTTTTCCCTGGAGAATGGGAGGCTTAGGGGTGATCTTATAGAGGTCTATAAAATAATGAGGAGCATAGATAAGGTAGATAGTCGACATCTTTTCCTAAAGGTAAAGGAGTCTAGAACTAGAAGCCATAGGTTTAAAGTGAGAGGGGAGAGATACAAAAGAGACCAGAGGGGAAATCTTTTCACACAGTGTGGTGAACATCTGGAACGGGCTGCCAGAGGCAGTGGTAGAGGCAGGTACAATTTTGTCCTTTAAAAAGCAGTTAGAATACATGGGCAGAGTGGGTATAGAGGGATATGGGCCAAATGTGGGCAAGTGGGACTAACTTAGTGATAGAAACTGGGAGGCATGGACAAGCTGGGCCGAAGGGCCTGTTTCCATGCTGTAAACATCTCTGACTCTATGACCTCAGTGGTGGGTGATATTCCCCTGCTTATTGCTGACATTCCACCATGAGTTGGAAGGACAATTCCAAAGGCTCGTCATCAGACTCAGATTCTTTCCCAGCTATCCTCTGAGAATCAGGGTGCTTGGCTGAACTTACCTCTTCCTGCTGTGGACACATGTCCATGTGGTGACCACCAGATTGTGCAACCCTCCTTGAACTACCACTAATACCCACTTAGGTGGGTGCACCTGAGCTTCTGTAGGGTGCAAGTAAGTGCAATGACGTTCTCCTCTTCAACTCCCTTCTGTCTCCTTTCTGGGCTGGGGCTGGAAAGGGAGCCTTCCTCCTCCTCTGGCCTCAATCTCTTCCTGGAGGCACTTGCAAGTCAGAAAGGAGAGTGCAAGTGACAGCAAAAGCTGCTTCCAAGATGGAGGCACGTTCAACCTTCAAGTTTGCATTGAATGGATGAATCCGAAGTGGACTACTGAGGCCAAGCTCCCCAGTGATGATGGCTCTATCCCGCTAAACCCACGTGAGCTCTGAAGCCCTTTCAAAGTCTGTGAGAGCCCTCCGGTGTGGTGCCTCCACCAGCCCCACCATCCCCCAGTCTTCTCCAATGCCACTTGGATTTTGGACCATTCCTCATTCATCCCCTTGTAAGATAGCCCATATCTGTGTGGCAGGTCATCACTGGTGCAATTCTGGCAGAAGGCTTGTAGACCAGCTCCCTCCAGAGCACTGAGCACATCCACACTCAAGGGTAAGGTTCATATCTGCATGTGATGTGGAGGCTGTTACAAACAAATTAGTAGCAGGAGAAGGCCACTCGGACCCTTGAACCTCCTCCATCATTCAATAAGATTAAGGCTGATTTGATTGTGACGTCAACCCCATATTACTGCCTACCCCGATAACCTTTCACCCCCTTATGAATCAAGAATCTATCTTATTACGACCCCAGACCAGACCCCAACAGTGCTAGGATAATGGATCCAATCCCC
Source organism: Scyliorhinus torazame (assembly GCF_047496885.1). NCBI lineage: Eukaryota > Metazoa > Chordata > Chondrichthyes > Carcharhiniformes > Scyliorhinidae > Scyliorhinus > Scyliorhinus torazame. The sequence continues at coordinate 1,188,850 of NC_092717.1, forward strand.
AATATTTTAGTTTATTTTTGTAAAAATGTATTGATACGGTATTAAAATTTTTAATAACACACCCAAAAATAGCTTACAACTACCCCTTAAACAGTACTACTCAATACAGTAAATACCCTTAATTACTATCTCTATTCCCAATTAAACAACAAGAAAGGAAAAACATACAGCTCTCAATCCATCCCACATCCCAATGGTACAGAGTAACACTTGCTTTGCCTCCTGTTAGAACCCCTGCAGACTCTGGCTGGATGTCTTCAAAAAACTTTCAACTAGTTTGTTTCAGCTTCCCCCTGTTCTCAGACAAGTCTGCTCTACTTTAAAAACTATTACTCTTTTTTAACAATCCTACTGGGAATAAAAGACCTTGCATGTGGTGTAAAGGGTTAGTCAGATCAGAACTCAATTCAAAACGCTTTCTCAAAATGTCTTAATATCTTAGTTCCACCCAGCAATAACATCATCTCCCCAAGCTGAAAACAAATTAACTCCCCAGTGACTCCCCTTCGTCAAACTACATTGCATTAGCCCAGGCTGAAAACACATTACTTTGATCAATTTCACTTCTGGTTCATAAAAGCTTTCTAGTCTTGCAAAAAGCAGATTATTTTTTAAAATATGACTACTGCAGTCAAACACATTCTAACCCATGGCTTTTAACCCTTAAATTGCCAAATATTTATAATCCAATATGTCTAAAGTCCTGCATTCATCACAATGTTGCTCAGCCATATATATATTCACAGATTCTGCGTCCACTGCCTTTTGCGGAAGAGAGTTCCAGAGTCTCATGACCCTCTCAGAGAAAGAATTTCTCCTCATCTCCATCTGAAATGATCGATCCCCTTATTTATAAACAGTGTCCAGTAGATCTAGGGTGCAATTCTCCCATCGGGAGACTAAGTCCCGACGCCAGAGTGAAAACCGGAGTGTTTCACTCGGGTGTCGGAGGCCGTTCCCAGCCCCCTATTCTCCCGTCCCCACCTAAGCAGGAACGCTGGGGGGTCGACCTGTGTGGGAGCAAGGGGGGTTCCTGCACCGGGGGGGGGGGGGGCTCAAAATGGGTCTGGCCCACGATCGGGGCCCACTGATCCGCGGGCAGGCCTGTGCCGTGGGGACACTCTTTTCCTTCCGCCTTCGCCACGGTCTCCACCATGGCGGAGGCGGAAGAGACTCCCTCCACTGCGCATGCGCGGGAATGCCGTCAGTACCCGCTAACGCTCCCGCGCATGCGCCGCCCGGAGATGTCATTTCCGCGCCAGCTGGCGGGGCACCAAAGGCCTTTTCCACCAGCTGGCGGGTGGAAATTCGTCCGGCGCCAGCCTAGCCCCTTAAGGTTGGGGCTCGGCCCCCAAAGATGCGGAGCATTCCGCACCTTTGGGGCGGCGCGATGCCCGACTGATTTGCGCCGTTTTGGGCGCCAGTCGGCGGACATCGCGCCGATACCGGAAAATTTCGCCCCACGTGTGGATGGCGCTGGTGGGAACCTGTCGTGTTGGGCAGGCCGCTCGGCCCATCCGGGCCGGAGAAGCGCCGCTCGTCAATTACCAACGGCGAGCGCCGATTCTCCCAGCGGCCAGCCGTGATTCTCGCCGCGACGGTTTGGTGGGGGGGGGGAGAATCGCATCGGGGCGGCGTGGCAGGACTCGCGCGGTGCCCGGGCGATTCTCCCACCCGGCGTGGAGGGGGAGAATTCCGCCCCTAGACTATTCAACAAGAGGAAACGTCTGCTTCACATTTACCGTCAAACCCTCAGGATCTTAAAGTTTCAATCAAGTTGCCTCTTTGTGTGGGGTGGGTAAGAACCAGAGGGTCCCCAAGTTGACACTGCAAAGGAGGTAAAACATGGGCGGTCTAGCCTTGCCAAATCTACAGTATTACCACTGGACGACCACAGCTGAGAGGGTGAGAAGGTGGATACGAGAGCCAAACACAGAAAGGGTGAGACTCGAGGAGTCCTCCTGCAAGGGAATGACCCTCCGAGCCCTCGCCATGGCAGCGCTCCCACCCCCTCCCATCAAAGTACACATCCAGCCCAGTGATGGTAGCCACACTGAAGACATGGAACCACATGAGGCAGCATTTTGGTCTAACCAAGATGTCTTCCATGGCCCCCATCTGCAGTAACCACAAATTCCCACCAGCAATGCTTGACGCCACCTTTAAAAAGTGGATATAGGATGGAGGGACGCTTGCAGTTAGGGGGCGAAATTCTCCTACCCGCCCCGCCACATTTCTGCCCCGACCGGCCGGCGGGAGTCTCCGTAACACCGGCCGGTCAATGGGGTTTCCCATTGTGGGGCAGCCCCACGCCGTCAGGAAACCCCCCGGCGCCGGCAAAACGGAGACTCCCGCCTGCGGAGAATGACGCCCAGGGACCTTTACATAGGGGACAGACGCGCGACCTTGGATGAGCTAACGGAGGACTTGGACCTGCTGACGGACAAGATCTCAGCCACCTCCAAATTAAACACTTTCTCCCCAAGGAAACGGCAAAGAACCCAGGGCCCCGAGAAACACACTACAGGAGGAACAAATCAACACAGACAGTAAAGAGTGGGGGAACTGTGGGAACATATACTTCAAATCATTATGCTTCACAATGTAGATCTTCATTCCAATTTCAAACCCCTAAACAAAAATACAGGAACATCAACGTTCGGAGTGTGGATTTAGCGGAGAAAAAAAGGAAACAGAATCTTTCATGACATGATAATTTTTCACTTGAAAATACATTTTTTGTGGGAATGATTGAAAGAAGTGAGGGAACCTCAAGCAACGGCAAGCAATCCTCATCTAATCAACACTAACAATGAATGGAATTCTGTAGTTCGAGTTAACAATCATCTCATACTGTTTATACTTGACACACGAGCTTCAGCAAATCGACTGTCAAGATTGGATCTCAGTAACATTCCAGGGGAACATGAGATACTTCCAGCTGCATGTAGACTGAAGGACTACAAGGGCAACCAGATCACTTCAACAGGATCTTGCCATTTGAAAGTCACCAACATACAAATAAAAAAGACACTACGATTTGAGATTGTTACAAATGAAAAATCCTCATTGTTAGGCACACAAGCATGCAAGGACTTGCAGCTTGTCCAAAGATTATACATAGCAATTAAAGCTACACCAAACATGGATGAAAAAATCCAACAAATCTTACAACAGTATCCTGAAGTATTCAGAGGTATGGGCACATTACCGTTCAAGTATAAAAGTTTATTTAGGAAGGATGCCAAGCCAGTTATTCATCCACCGAGGAGAATTCCTGCTCCTTTGCGATAAAGGTTAAAACTAGAACTTGACCAACACCAGACCCATTCACGTATTGCCCTCTGTAATTGTTTCTCCGGCACCCAAATGTATATCTACCTCCCCAGTCTCTCCCCCCCCCTCTATTTATTGGTATGTTTGTGTGTGCCCTTCTCTTCTATATATATATCTTATTCTGTGTACATAACGGTATATATACTTTGTTCAAAAACCCAATAAAAAACATTTATAAAAAAAGACTAGAACTTGACCGACATCAATCCCAAGGTACGGGGCGGGATTCTCTAATCCCGCGGCAGAGTGTCCACGCCGTCGTAAACGCCATCACGTTTTACGACGGCGTCAATAGGCCGCTGCCAGGACTAATTCTGGCCCCTACAGGGGGCCAGCAGGGCGCTGGAGCGGTTCGCGCCGCTCGAGCTGCCGATCCCGGCGCGAATTCTGCACCGCGGGATCCGGGCATGCACAGTGGCGCTGGCGCCAACGTGCGCAGTGGCCTCCTTCAACGCGCTGGCCCTGACGCAACATGGCGCAGGACCACAGGAGCCGACACATAGGAAAGGAAGCCCCCAGCCAGAGAGGCTGGCCCGCCAAAAGGTGGGCCCCGATCGTGGGCCAGGCCACATCGGAGCCCCCCCCCCCCCCCCCCCCCGCCCCCCCGGGGTCAGACCCTGCAACGCTGAGGTCCCGCTGGCTCAAAGCAGGTTAGAACGGCGCCGGTGGGACTCGTTTTTTTTAATGCCGTTTGGCCCATCCGGGCCGAAGAATCGTGGGGGGGACTGGGTAGAGCAGCCCATGACCGGCGCCGCGGCAACCACGCTGTCGCCAATGGCGCCGATTCTGCGCTCTGCGGAGAATCACGTGCCGGCGTCGGGCCAGGTGGCCCAGTCGTGGGGATTCTCCGGCCTGGCCCAGGGCTGGGAGAATCCCGCCCATTATATCTCGGGCGTCATTCTCCGACCCCCCGCCGGGTCGGAGAATGGCCGTTGGCCGCCGTGAATCCCGCCCCCGCCGAAGTCTCCGGTACCGGAGATTGGGCGGGGGCGGGAATCGGGCCGCGCCGGTTGGCGGGACCCCCCACTCAATTCTCCGGCCCGGATGGGCCAAAGTCCCGCCCAGAAATTGCCCGGCCCGCCGGCATAAATCAAACCTGGTATTTACTGGCGGGACCAGGCGGCGTGGGCGGGCTCCGGGGTCCTGGGGGGGGCCGGGGCGATCTGACCCCGGGGGGTGCCCCCACGGTGGCCTGGCCCGCGATCGGGGCCCACCGATCCGCGGGTGGCCTGTGCCATGGGGGCACTCTTTCCCTTCCGCCACGGCCTCCACCATGGCGGAGGCGGAAGAGACTCTCCCCACTGCGCATGCACGGGAAACTGACAGCGGCCGCTGACGCTCCCACGCATGCGCCGCATTTCTGCGCCAGCTGGCGGGGCAACAAACGCCATTTCCGCCAGCTGGCGGGGTGGAAATCCCTCCGGCGTCAGCCTAGCCCCTCAATGTTGGGGCTAGGCCGCCAAAGATGCGGACCATTCCGCACCTTTGGGCCGGCGCGATGCCCGTCTGATTGGCGCCGTCTTTGGCGCCAGTCGGCGCACATCGCGCCGTTGGGGGAGAATTTCGCCCCTGGAGTCACAGAACTGACTGATTGGGTCAGCTCATTGGTTTGCGTTAAAAGAACGTCTGGCGATCTTGGCATCTGCATTGATCCTAAAGATCTCAATAAGCATATATGAAGGGAACACAATCCCATACCAAAGCGCCGGTCGGCGGAAATCGCGCCGGTTCGGCGGGCCCACCCCCGGCGATTCTCCGGTCCGCGATGGGCCGAAATCCCGCCGCTGTCAACCCACGCCAGCCGACGTGGATTGAACCACCTTTCGAACGGCGGGACAAGGCGGCGCGGGCAGGCTCCGGGGTCCTGGGGGGGGCGCGGGGCGATCTGGCCCCGGGGGGTGCCCCCACGGTGACCCGGCCCGCGATCGGGGCCCACCGAGCCGTGAGCGGGCCTGTGCCATGGGGGCACTCTTTTCCTTCCGCCTTCGCCATGGTCTTCACTGTGGCGGAGGCGGAAGAGACCCCCTCCACTGCGCATGCGCAGGGATGCCGTGAACGGCTGCTGACGCTCCCACGCATGCATCGCACGGCAAAGTCATTTCCGCGCCAGCTGGCGGGGCGCCAAAGGCCTTTCCTGCCAGCCGGCGGGCAGAAATCAGTCCGGCGCGGGCCTAGCCCCTCAAGGTGAGGGCTCGGCCCCTCAAGATGCGTAGAATTCCGCACCTTTGCGGCGGCGCGATACCGGACTGATTCGTGCCGTTTTTGGCGCCGGTCGGCGGACATCGCACCAATTGCGGAGAATCCCGCCCACTATTTCTCATCAAGGTGGCAGACCTGATGACACAAAGATAGCAGCAATACAAGACATGAAAATTCCAGAAGATAAGAAAGCTGTTCGGAGGTTTCTGGATTTTGTCAGTTTTCTTGGCAAGTTTATCTCAAACCTGTCATCAAGGACAACTGCATTGAGAAATTTAATCAGAATATCAACTACTTTTGAATGGACGCAGAGTTATCAGAAAGAGTGGACAGATCTAAAAACACAACTTATGACTGCAACGATACTCGCTTTCTGCGATCCGAAAAGAGCAACTAAAATATCCACTGATGCAAGTCCAGATGGAATAGGCGCAGTTCTCGAACAACATGATGAACATTCTGATTGGATCCTGTAGTATATGCTTCAAGAGCAATGACAGCAACTGAATGCAGATGGGCACAGATAGAGAAGGAATGTCTAGGTTTATTTACAGGAATACTCAATTTCCATGACTATGTCTACGGACTTCCAACCTTCACTGTGGAGACGGATCACATGCCGTTGGTCCACATCATTGAAAAAAATCTAAACGCGTGACTCCAGCGTATAATGATGAAATTACGAAGGTCTGATTTGAAATTAATTTATACAGCTGGGAAAGAGCTAATAATTACAGACATGTTCCATTGCAACAGAGAGCACACTGATGGAATTCAGAAGAGATATCGAAGCTCAAGCTCAACTATGCATGGAGAACTTTGAGATGAAAAACTGCAATTTATAAAGCAAGAAACGAAGAAGGACGCAACTCTTCAGAGGGCAATGCGCCATCTACAGCATGGGTGGCCCGAAGGGGCATTGTCCTCAATACCGCAACATACAATTAGATTTGACAATAGTTAATGGTCTATTGTTGAGACAAGACTAAATTGTCATCCCGCAAAGTCTTCGATCCGACATTTTAGAGAGAATTCACGAGGGACACCTCGGTATCGAAAAATGTAAAAGAAGAGCAAGATAGGCAGTCTACTGGCTGGGGATAAACAGCGACATCATTGACATGATAATAATCTGCAAAACCTGTCAAAGACACCAACCTGCACAATGCAAGGAGACCCTTCAACAGCACAAACTGATCACATCTCCTTGGACAAAAGTAGGGATCGACCTTTTCCATGCAACTGGTCGAGACTACGTTCTGATAATGGATTATTCTAACTACCCAGAAGTTATGAAACTTCCAGGCCTGACATCGAATTCAGTAATGAAAACGTGTAAAGAAACATTCTCAAGACTTGGAATTGTAATGTCGGACAACGATCCATGTTTTGCAAGTTTGGAATGGTCAGAATTCTCGAAGAGATATAATTTCAGGCATGTGATATCCAGTCCTCACTACCCTCAATCCAATGGCAAGGTAGGGAAGGGTGTTCACATAATTAAACAGTTGATAAGTAAAGCAAACGGCTCAATGTCAGACATTCATCTTGCTTTACTGTCATACAGAGCTACTCTGCTATCTTCAGGACTCTCGTCGGCTCAAATGTTATTCAACAGGGATCTCAGGACTACCTCACCAGCGATCAGCAAATCCGGATTATCTGCCTGTTATGAAGAAAATGAAAGAACAACGTTCGAAACAAAGATTGTATATGACCAACATACAGCTCAATTAGCACCACTGACAAAGGATGACTGTGTCAGAATCACGAATCCAGAATGAGGATGATCTGCTCCAGCTACAATCATTAGGCAAGCAGCTCCATGATCCTATATAGTCAAATCTGCAGAAGGCACGGTTTTCCGAGGCGACAGACGTGCTTTGCAGAAAATTAGGCTTCAACAACCAATATTTCCAACCCTAAACTTCAGTGATTCACTGCATACCAGAAAATCAGATGACATGCCCAAAACTGTCAAAGTTTCAGAGTCACCACTTCATCAGTTAAGAAGGTCGACACGAAGGCGAAGAAAACCTAACAGACTGAACTTATAAATATTATACTGTGTATAGTCATTATTCAATTTATGTTTGTACAGATATACATCTCATGATTTTTACTTGTTTGTTATACAATTTTCTCTATGGCATAGAAAATGTGTTAAAAAAAGGGGATGTAGTGATCTGTATATTTGCTGGTATGTAAGGGGTCAACATCAGTAAGTAAGTGCTAGACAACCATTAGATGGCAGCACCAGATCTATGTATAAAAGCTACACTCAGAGGAGATTCCCACCTCTTCGTATCAGGAGTGACTAGTGATCAGAGTGTTAGAGATATAGCTTAGTGAGCAGGTGTAGTTAAACATTATATATACTTAATCTTATTTATCTAATCTTCAGTTATAGTTGTAGAAGAGTGAACAAACTCATAGTTAATTTATAATCGTTACTCAATAAACAGTATTTGCTTAATTTGAAGATTGCGTGTTTTACTGAACATCAACCATTAGACCATTCTGGACATAAGCAAATGAGTAACAAGATATTACAATAACGTAATATAACAGGCTACCAGGATTTGTAATATAACATGGTACCAGGTCTTGGCTTTGGAAAAACTAACTAGATAGATTAGGAAAATCAAGAAAAGAAGAAATTAGTAGCAGCTATTCAACTGGGGATGCTTCGCAGCTATCGTATCCTTCACAGAAAACCACCTCGATGGACCACACACAAGCTCCGCGTCGACTCAAGACAACCGGTAATCTAAATTCTAATTGGAAATTGTTCAAGCATCAATTTCAAATTTACCTAGAAGCTACTGATTTAACCACTGCTACTAATGCTAGGAAAATTGCATTGCTTCTATCACTGGCAGGACAGCTTGCTATTGAAATATATAATTCATTTCTATATTCTGAAGGTCAGGACAAAAGCAAATTCGACGTAATACTAAGCAAATTTGATGACCACTGCAAACTTCAAGCGAATTAAAATTTGTATCACGAGTGACTAGTAAACAGAATGTTAGAGATATAGCTTAGTGAGCAGGTGTAGTTAAACATTGTATGTACTTAATCTTATTTAATCTTCAGTTATAGTTGTAGAATCGTGAACAAACTCATAGTTAATTTATAATCGTTACTCAATAAACAGTATTAGCTTAATTTGAAGACAGAGTTGTACTGAATGTCAACCATCAGACCATTCTGGACGTAAGCAAATGAGTAACAAGATATTATGATAACGTAATATGACAATACTGACAGTTGCTGAACAGGGCAAGACTACCACTGGACGAAGCTAGGTGGAAATGGGAGGACGAATTAGGGATGGAGATGGGTTGGGGACTCGAGCGAAGCACTGAGCAGGGCCAACTCCACCTCCTCCTGCGCTAGGCTATGCCTCATGCAGTTGAAAGTGGTGCACAGAGCCCCCCTAACTAGAACCCGAATGAGCAGGTTCTTCCCCGGAAGTGGAGGACAAATGTGAACGGTGCCCAGGCCCGGCCAACCACGCCCACATGTTGTGGGAATGCCCCAGACTTGTTGGATTTTGGCCAGTCTTCTTCGAGGCAATGTCCAGGATTGTGGGGGTGAGGGTGGAGTCATGCCTGAGAGTGGCAGTCTTTGAGGTATTGGACCAGCCAGACCTTCATATGGGGAAGAGGACCGACTGGCCTTTGCATCCGTGATCGCACGCCGGAGAATCCTGCTCGGTTGGTGATCAGCAGCACCCACAGCTGCGGACTGGCTGGCAGACCTGACGGAATTTCTCCACCTGGAGAAGATCACGTACACCATCCGAGGGTCGGACGAGGGCTTCCACAAAGTGTGGGGGCCATTCATCAGCCTGTTCCTAGACCTGGTTGAGGCCAATGGTGAGATGAAGAGATGAGGGTGAGGGGGGGGGGGGGGGGGGGGGGTGAGAGGGAGGAAGACAAAGGAAAACACACACAAGAGGAGGGGGGATAAGGGAACCTAATGGAAGCATAAAACGAAACAAGGGGAGGAGGGGAAGGGCCAGTCAGGCTCTCCCCCTCAACAATAAAAACACTATGAGGGGAATTTAACCACCAACGAGGGGGGGGGGGCTCATGTAAATAACGGTGTAAATAAGACACAAATTTGTTTGTAAATAGCAGATACACATGAGCTGTTACTTTGTTAAACTAGAAAACGCCAATAAAAAGTTGCCTCTTAATCTTCTCTAGTGGATACAATCCTAGGCTGTCCAACCTTTCCTTATCAGACAAACTGTCCATTCCTGTTATTAGTCTAGTAAACCTTCAATGAACTGCTTCTAGTGCATTTACATCTTTCCTTAGACGAGGAGACCAGTGTAAACAACACTCCAGTTGTAGTCTCACCAATGCCCTGTTCAACTTTTATATTCAATTCTCCTCACAATAAAGAATAACATTTTATTAGCTTTCCTAATTACTTGCTGTATCTGTGTACTAGCTTTTTTCATATATTCGGACACATGTCAGAGTCTCACGCCATTTAGATAATGAGCTTTTTTATTCTTCCCACCAAAATGGACATTTTCCCATATTATACTCAATTTGCCAGATTTGTGACCACTCATTTAACCGATCAATGCCCCTTTGTAGACTCTTCTGAAATTTACTTTCCTACCTTTGTCAGAAAGTTTAGCAACCATCCCTTCAGTCCCTCCATCCAAGTTATTTATGTAAATTGTAAAAGGTTGAGGCCCCAGCACTGATAACTGTGGCACACCACTTGTCACATTCCGACAACCAGAAAAAGACCCAGTTATGCCAACTCTGTTTTCTGTTAGCTAGATGCGCCAATATTACCCCAACACCATTTTATTTTCAGCAATACTCTCTGTCCCTTTGCTGGGTCCCTCCTTTCCCCCAACCCACTCACCACCCACCTCCCCATCCCCGCTCCATGCGGCATCCCATGCCTGCTTAAGAGTGAAGGAGACAAAGTGGTCACTCCACCACAGTATGGATGTGCTGAGTTGAGGCTGTGACGCAGGACATCCCTCCTGGCCATGTCATGATCGAAGAGGATGTGTCGGGAGGTATCACTAAATTTGGGTGCCGGACATTCACCTCTCCTTTTTAATAGGTAAATGCTGACAGTAGGTCAGGGCACATTTTAAATACGTCACCCAGATATGACAGCAGGATGCTTCGCATCAACCTTATGCACCATGAAACATGGCGCAAAACACCTGAATGCATAATAAACTCCTGGCCGGTAAATATGCTGTGGCTTCCTGTCGGTCACTGCAGTGAAAAACGCTCCCTGTCCTTGCCCCTGTCACAGTCTCAAATATGAGAATTTGCCATTAGTCATTCTGCACATACTGCTGGATGTGATCGGGCGCGATTCTCCGCTCCCGCGACTAAGTGCCCACGCCGTCTTGAACGCCGTTGAGGTTCACGACGGCACGAAACGGCCCCGTTCTCGACCGATTCAGGGCCCGAAAATGGGCTAGGATCGGGGCCGCGAGAAACTCGGGCGTGTCACGAAAGCAGCATTGCCAGCGCGCGCCAGGCATTGGCGCCGCATAAAAGCGGCGGCGCGTCATCCGCCGCGTAACTGCCGTCACCCGCGCATGCGTGGTTGCCATCCTCCCTGAGGCCGCCCTGCAAGAAGATGTCGGATGGATCTTGCGGGGCACGGAGGAAAGAAGGTCCTCCTTCAGAGAGGCCGGCCCGCCGATCGGTGGGCACCTATCGCGGGCCAGACCCCTTTTGAGTCCTAGCCCGGTGGAAAGAACCCCCCACAGGCCGCCCCCCCCAGCGTCCCCGCGCTGTTCCCGCCGGCAGCGACCAGGTGTGGATGGCGCCGGCGGAAGCCATCATTTTGGGCAGGCCGCTCGGCTCATCAAGGCCCGAGAATAGCGGGTGTAGCGGAGAATCGGCATTTTGTGTGTCCCGGGCGATTCTCCGGCCTGCGCCGCGCAGAACTCGACGGGGCCATTCACGCCGCTTGGGTGAATCGCGGGAGGGCGTCGGACCGGCGTCGCGGGGAACAATGGCGCGCCAGGAGATTCTCCCAACCGGCGCGGGAGCGGAGAATCGCGCCCAGGATCAATTGCCTTGGTTAAATTATAGAAGGGGAATCTCCATTTACAGACATCCTAGGTGCAACCAATGACCAGAAATCCAACTGGACTAGCCAAATAAATGCTAAAGCTATTAGAGCAGATCAGATGCTGGATATTCTGTGATTAATGGCTCACCGCCTGACTCTCCAAATCTCTCCACACCCTACAAGACAACAGTGTGTTGAAATACTCTTCCCTTACCCAGTTGGGTGCAGTTACAGCAAGACTCAAGAAGCTGGACGGCATCCAGGATAAAGCAATCCACTTGATTGGTCATATATCCACCTCTGGTGTACCCTGGCTACGTAATATCTGCAATAAAGCAACTTACCAAGTATTCTTCAACATAATCACCCAAACCCATAACTTCCATCAATTAGAAGGATAAGGGATCCAAGCTTCTGGGAACATTATACCCTCAAATCATATGCCATCCAGACTTTGAACTGTACTACCATTCTTTAATCATCACCAGGTCAAAATCCTGGAACGTGACAGTATAGAAAGAAAGCCTTCCACATGGACTGCACTGGTTCAAGAAGGCAGCTCACCACTTTCTCAAGTGAAATTCAGGATGGGAAGAAAGTGCTGGCTGTGTCAGTGACTCCCACATCCCAAGAATTAATTTAACAAATGCATCATAATCTCATGTAATTGAAAAACAACACCAATATGATTCCTACTCTACCATTTTGTATTTGTTTATAAGATATGGACATTGCTGGCAAGGGCATTTATTGCTCATCCATAATTTCTCTTGGAAAGTGTGCTCACCCATTTTATTTCCAAAGATTAATTGAACTGCAGCAATCCATGTGATGTTGGTACTGCTAGAATGCTGTTAAATCGGGAGTTCCAGAATTTTGTAGTGCGAGGTCTGGGTATTATTTGAACTCAAACTCAATTTAGTTCATTTGAGACTTTAACCAAAAATAGCAACAGGAGCCAATCCAGTGAAATAATTCAGGAAACTTGGGGCAGCACGGTAGCATGGTGGTTAGCACAATTGCTTCACAGCTCCAGGGTTCCGGGTTTGATTCCGGCTTGGGTCACTGTCTGTGCGGAGTCTGCACATCCTCCCCGTGTGTGCGTGGGTTTCCTCCGGGTGCTCCGGTTTCCTCCCACGGTCCAAAGGTGTGCAGGTTAGGTGGATTGGCCAATGATCAATTGCCCTTAGTGTCCAAAATTGCCCTTAGTGTTGGGTTGGGTTACAGGGATAGGGTGGAGGTGTTGACCTTGGGTAGGGTGCTCTTTCCAAGAGCCGGTGCAGACTCGATGGGCCAAATGGCCTCCTTCACTGTAAATTCTATGAAACTTTACTTAAGTTATGAATTAATACTTAACAAAGACGGGCAGTGAATTGATGTCGTACTACAGCTGTCGCTTTCCTGTTTCCCTAACCCTAACCCTAACACTCGGCTTTGTTTCTCTCCCGTAACCTCTGTGGGTCTTCTGCTTCCCTGCTTTACTTTCAAACTTAGTGCACATCTTGCTCACTGAAAGCTGCTGTTTATTAACCCTTTCCACGCTACAATCCACTGCGTGATCAATCTGTGATTGGTCTAGGCGGGCATGATCAGTTTCTAATTGGTTTCTCAAGGGTGATGGTCATCTATTGATGTCATTTCCCATTGTCCTCTGACTGGCCTTCTAAAGTATCAATTACTTGTGGGACCATCACTCATTAAAGTTTGCTTCTTGCTAAGATGTTTTATGGTATCTTCCTTGCTCATTCGTTTGGGGTGAGAGGATGTATGCTGTCTTATCCTCATGACTCATGCCTTGAGCGTGTCATTTTGGGATTTTCTGAATTGGTGCAAGCTCCTCATTAAATTAAATCCTCATCAGTGACTGTTTTAGAGGTCCTGTCCTTCACTCTGAGGGTGTTGGGGTTTGAAATGAGTCACTTCAATGTCCGAACAAAGACTAAAGTGGTAAAGTTGCTTACAACTTAAAACTATGCATATATAGTACAGAATACTAAAGTACTAATATGAAAAGTTACAATGCACGTTGTTCTTAAAGGTATACAGAATGAATATACAATATAGCAATAGTCACTGTGTAAATGTGATGTTCTAAAGCAGTGTCCTTATACATTTAGTCAATACCTGTTGTTAAATATTAATGATGTAAGGAATTGCACAATTACAACTAATCACATACTGTCACTAAGTTTAATTATGATACAAAGTTAAAGGTAATTGCTTCTTCTGAAAACCTATGAGCTAAACTAATGTAAAGAACATCTGCTGTTGTACTTCCTTCTCTTGCACCCATAAGTTCCATGTGAGCTGCCCATTCAACCTTGAAGGCAACCCGCTCCGGCAGTAATTTACAACAGGGCCCTCTTCAGGCCATATCTGTGATTAGCTCTCCATAGTTAGCTTTATTCTGTCTAAAATCCCAAGATGCAACATCCTATAAAGTGAAGCTAAGAATAGACACATGCTAAAACTCACCACAAGTTTAATCGGTATCATAATAGTATGTTGATATATCATTACAATACACTGAAACTATTCATGTGACATCAAATTACCGACAGAAGTATTTAATGGTTTTTATGGAATTAGCTGAGGACAAAGAAATCAGAGGGAGAGGGAACATTAGACATTTTTGAAGTCATTGCAGATGAGGAATTACATTGCAGAGCCCAGAAAAATCGATGAGAGTTTTCAGTGATCAAACCTGCAGGAGGCTGGCCAACAAAGAGGATTTTGAAGAAGAGGCAAGAGGGATTGTAGACAATTGGTTTTCAGTTTCCTTACTATCACTGTTAAAGTCAAGATTGTCTAATCATCTCAAACATCAAAGTTCTATGACAGTCGATAGATGTGAAATGATATCTTACCGATTCTCATAATAAATCAATTTGTTAATTAGCGTAACTTTGAGGAAATCGTGCAAACAATGTCGAGTGGTGTTTGTGATATACTGTTATTATCTGAAGAAGGCGAAATGAAAGATTTTGAGCATGAATTTGATGTGCAAGAAGCCGAAATGGTAAAAACAAATGATGAAGACAGGTATGAGCTGTTCAATAGTTATTAACACTTAGAAATGTATTTGGCTAACTACTAATATTGGTCATTACTAGCATCCTCCCATAAATTATTGATTTCAAAGGATTTTATCATGCACATTGTATTAAAATATTACAATGATAAAACTATTCAAATTCTCTGAGTAAATTAATTAACCTAAAGTACTAAAATAAATGCTTCAAAGTGCAATATTAACTATGAGCAACAATTTGAGTAATCTGTTTCTATCCTTCTATTCTCTCTTCCCATTCCTTCTCAAAATTATATTTAAAGCTTTATTTTTATGTTTTTTCTATTTAATGTAATTGCTATAACTTTTAAATCTCCCTGTAAAATGGTTTAAAATATCTTTTCACAAACTTTATTATCAACACAGTATTAAACTATCTTAACATCACAGAAATGTAGCTTACAATTACCAGTTAAATAATGCTTAACAATAAAATGAAATACTTTAGCGCCTAACTGATACCTCCTTTATCTCCGATCAAGCAAAACCCATCACAGGTCAAAAAACACTTTTAAATAGAGTTAGCAAACACAGGATTACTTGCTGTTCTGGATAGAAAGTTATTTGAAAGACTGTTTGAAGAGAGAGAGAGATCCTTTCAGTAAACAGCCTGCAGAACCCGAATCTGACTGCCTTCTGTATAACCTGTTGTTCAGCACACAACTTCCAGAAACTAAACAACAGACCTACCTCTTCTCATTGCTTACATCATCTTTATTCCACTCAAATCTCATGACTTACTTACTTAAATTTAAACACTATGGCTTGGATTCTCTGCCCCACAACGCTGGAAATGCTAATCACAATTGTCCAGAGAATCGGGTGTCCGGACAAGGTCAAGGTTCGTGCCTGCCGCCAATTTGAACACTGTGCTCCGGTCCCTCGCTGGTGGCGATAACGAGGTTTGCGCCCTGCAGTGGCAGCAGCATGCAAAACCCGCAATTACATTAATTTACATGTCAGTAGCACATTCGACCCAGTATACTCCGGGCCTCCATGACGCTCTACCCCTCTCAGGCAGAAGTCATACCGGCATGATTTACTACAGGTATTAACAGGTGAGGACTGGGCACTGTGGATGCTGAGGGGGAGAGAGAAGGTAAGTAAATTTCTAAAATCTGTTAAGAATTGCGCTGCTTGCCCGGGTAGCACATGGCACAGTGGTTAGTACTGGGACTGCGACGCTGAGGACCCAGGTTCGAATCCCGGCTCTGGGTCACTGTCCGTGTGGAGTTTGCACATTCTCCCCATGTCTGCGTGGGATTCGCCCCCACAACACAAAGATGTGCAGGATAGGTGGATTGGCCACGCTAAATTGCCCCTTAATTGGAAAAAAATAAATAAATAATTGGGTACTCTAAATTTATAAAACAAAAAGAATTGTGGTTCTTGTTGGGAGTGGCTGCCAGGGCTGGGGGAGTAGAGGGGAGTAACTTGATGACAGCTCTGTAGATTGGGATGTCCCCCTCGGGATTGGGGTAGAAAGGGTCAGACCGCCATTGCTGCAGTATTGTTTTAAATGCACCCATTTGGTAGAAGTTGCAGGCTCCTGGCTGCTCACTCTGCTGGCTGCTCACTCTGCTGACTGCTCACTGTGTCCTGTAAATGTTCACAGAGGACTTCGGTGGCAGCCATGGAGTGAGTGGTCGCACATTTGGCAGCTCCCGCTCAAGGTGGATTTTTGGGATCTTTTCCACGTTTATTGGGTGGAGGTTTGGATGAAAAAGGGTGCAGGAGCGATTGGAGAAATCGAGACTCCACTGGTGGGGCTGGTGGATGGATCCAAGGACCAGAAGTGAGTTGAAAAGAAGGAAGCTGTTGGAGCAGGAGAATCTTCATGCACCACAGGTCAAGATGGTGGAGGGTAAATGGCCTGTCTAGCCCGTTTAGTGCTCAACAGAGCAGCCGCTAGCCTTCTGAAATGAGAAGTTCAGCTAGCAGAGGAGGGAAACCCAAAAGGACCTGGCCAGGGTGTTGGAACTCTGAAAGCGGGGATTGACCACGTGGAACAGAGGCTGGAGTCCCAGGGTCAGGCGATTCAAAGAGTGGCGGAGACAGTGGGTGAGCACGAGGAGCAGCTTGCCTCGTTGCCGGCCTAGATGGGGGTGATGCAAGAGACCTAAAAGCTGCTGAAGGAGAAGGTGGAGGAACTTGACTACTGCCCGGAGGCATCGAAGGAGCGGACGCCGGCAAGTATGTGGCCAAGGTCCTGGAAAAGCTGATGGGGGGAGGGGGCCTTCGACTGGCCACTGGAAGTCAAAGAGCGCACAGGACGCTGATGAGGAAGCCATAGGCAGGTGAGCCGCCGAGGGCAATGGTAGTGTGGCTGCACCGTTTTATGGACAAGGAAAAGGCTTTGCGATGGGCAAGGCAGACAAGGAGGTATATCTGGGAGTGGAACGAACTGTGCGTGTACCAGGACCTGGGCACAGAACTGTCGAAGAGGAGGGCCGGGTTTAACCAGTCAAGGCTGCCCTATTTAGAAGAGGGTGAAGTTCGGGATGTTGACCTTCCAGAACCAGGAACATTATTTTGGAACGCCAGAGAAGGCGACGGAATTTCTGAGGGGCAATGGATTGACAGGAGAAGGAGGACATTGAACTTTGGAAGAGGTGTGAATGGCACATGGGGGATCTCCCAAGCTATTGGAGGCCCTGGGTGGTTGGGCACCAGGCAGGGTGGCACCCTGGAATTGCTGGTGCCACCTGGGCATCTTGGCACTGCCAGCCTGGGACCCTGGTACTGCCTGCCTGGCACCCTGGCAGTGCCGCTTAGGTGCCAGCCTATTCTGTCAGGCTATTTTGGATCTGGTAATGTGTAATGAGGAAGTTTTAATAAACAGCCTCAGAGTAATAGATCTCCTAGGAAACAGTGACCATAACATCTTAGAATTTAACATTCAGTTTGAGTGAGAAACTTGGATCAGAAACAGCTGTGCTAAACTTAAGTAATGAGGGCAGAGATGGATAGTGGATTGGGAAAGGAGTTGCAGAAAAGATGCCAAAGAGAAAATGCTGGAAAATCTCAGCAGGTCTGGCAGCATCTGTAGGGAGAGAAAAGAGCTAACGTTTCGAGTCCAATGACTCTTTGTCCAAAGAGTAATTGGACTAGAAACGTTAGCTGTTTTCTCTCCCTACAGATGCTGCCAGACCTCCTGAGATTTTTCAGCATTTTCTCTTTGGTTTCAGATTCCAGCATCCGCAGTAATTTGCTTTTATAGCAGAAAAGATGGTTGGTCAGAAATGGTAGACCTTTATAAAAATAGTTCATGACTTACAACCAAGATATATCCCAGTGAGGAAGAAGGATTCTAGGAAGGGGATAAATCCACAATGGTTAACTAGGGAAATGAAGGGTATTGTTAAACTGAAAGAAAAAACATATAATGTGGCAAAAGATTAGTGGTAAATCAGGGGATTGAGAAAGTTTTAAACACCAAGAAAAGATGAACAAAAAAAATAAAGAAGGAAAAAATAACTATGATGGTAAACTAGCAAATAATATAAAAATGGACTGCAAGAGCATCTTTAAATAAATAAAAAGGAAGAGAGAGGCCAAAGTAAACATTGGCCCTTGGAGAATGAGACTGGGGAAATGATAATGGGGAACCAAGAAATGGCAGAGGAGTTAAACAAATGCTTTGCATCTGTCTTCACAGTGGAAGACACTAATAACATCCCCAAAATATTAAATCATCAAGAGTCAAGGGCGGGGTGGGGTGGGGGGCTCATGGGGAGGAAGTAAACAACTATCTCTTGAGAAAAAGTACTAGGGAAACTGATGGGGCGAAAGACCAATAAGTCTCCTTGACCTGATGGGTTGCATCCGAGGATATTAAACGAAATAGCAACAGGCATACTGGACATACTGGTAGTAATCTTCCAAGAATCTTTAAATTCTGGAAAAGTCCTAGAGGATTGGAAAATTGCAAATGTAGCACCCTTATTCAAAACGGGAGGGAGACAAATAAAAGGTAATGTAGGCCATTTTGCTTAACACCTGTCACTGGGAAAATGTTAGAATCCATTATAAAGGATGCAATAGCAGAGCATTTAGAAATACATAATATAATCATGCAGAGTCAGCATTGCTTCACGAAGGGTAAATATTGTCTGACAAATTTATTAGAATTCTTTGAGGTGGCAATGAGCAGGATAGATAAAGAGGAACCAGTACAGGTGTGGGGCACGATTCTCCGATCGCGGGACAGAGTGTCTGTGCCGTCGTGAACGGCGGCGCGTTTCACGACAGCGTGAAACGGGCGCGGGCACTAGCAATTCAGTCCCCCACAGGGGGCTAGCACGGTGCTGGAGCGGTCACGCCGCTCCAGCCTCACTTCCTGGCGCGCACTGGGGGTGGCGCCAACCCGCGTATGCGCGGTGACGACGCGCCAACCCACGCATGCGCGATGGTGACGCGCCAATCGGTGCATGCGTGGTGGCTTTACAGAATGCACTGGCCCCGACGCAACATGGCGCGGGGTTTCTGGGGCCAGACGCGCAACTAAGTAGGCCTGGGGGAGGGAGGGGGAGAGGCCGGCCCTCCGATCACGGGCCAGACCCCATTGGAGGCCCCCCCTGGGGACAGAACCCCCTCCCTCCCCGCAGGCCGCCCCCCGACCCTTCACGCAGAGTTCTCACCGGCAGCGACCACATGTGGACGGCGCCGGCGGGACTCTGCTTTTTCCGCGTGATGGCTCGGCCCATCCGGACCGAGAATCGGCGGCCCGGCCTCGTACAGTGGCTCGCAACCGGTGCCGCGCCAAACATGCCGGCGCAAATGCCGCTGATTTTCTGCACCTCGGAGAATCGCACGCTGGAGTCAATAAGCATTCAATAAGGTACCACAAACAAGGCTACTTAATAAGATAAGAGGCTATGGTGTTGGGGGTAGTGTATTAGCATGGATGGAGGATTGGCTAACTGATAAAAGGCAAAGAGTTGGAATAAGAAGGACTTTTTCAGGATTTCACCTGTAACTAACGGAGTGCCACAGAGATCAGTGCTGAGATAAGGGGACCAAAGCTGTTCACAGTGTTCAAGGTGTAGATAACAAGTGCCTTGCATAGTGTTAGCAGGATTTCCTTATTATATTTACACTCCATTTCCTTTGAAATAAAGGCCAACATTCTCGATTACCTGCTAGCTTTCTGTGATTTATGCACAAGGACCCCCAAATACATCTGTGCTGTAGCTTTTTCCCAATGACAGGTGTTAATTACAATTATTCACAATATGTATTACTGACTTGGACTAGGGAAATTAATGTACTGTTGACAAGTTTGCGGATGGCACAAAAATGGGTGGGAAGACAAATGATGATGAGGTATAAAGAGTCAACAGAGGGATGTAGACATGTTAGGTGAGTGGGCAAAAACTTGACAGATGGAATAAAAAATATTATATAATGTATAATGTGGGCAGCACGGTAGCATAGTGGTTAGCACTATAATTTAACAGCGCCAGGGTCCCAGGTTCGATTCCCGGCTTGGGTCACTGTCTGTGCGGAGTCTGCACGTTCTCCCAGTGTTTCCGTGAGTTTTCTCCGGGTGCTCCGGTTTCCTCCCACAAGTCCCGAAAGACGTGCTGTTAGGTAATTTGGACATTCTGAATTCTCCCTCTGTGAACCCGAACAGGCGCCGGAGTGTGATGACTAGGGGCTTTTCACAGGAACTTCATTGCAGTGTTAATGTAAGCCTACTTTTGACAATAAAGATTATGAAAAAAAGAAACTGTGAACTTATGCACATTGCTAGGAAGCATAAAGGAGCTAAATATTATTTAAATTGAGAAAGACTGCAGAAAGCTACAGCACAGAGGTACTTGGGGGTCCTTGTGCATAAATCAGTACAAAGTGGCAAAGATTCGTGGGAGACTAGAGGATTGGGAAATCTTTAGGGGGCAACAGAAAGCTACTAAAAAAGCTATAAAGAAGAGTAAGATAGACTGTGAGAGTAAACTTGCTCAGAATATAAAAACAAATAGTAAAAGTTTCTACAAATACATAAAACAAAAAGGAGTGGCTAAGTTAATATTGGTCCTTTAGGGGATGAGAAGGGAGATTTAATAATAGGAGATGAGGAAATGGCTGAGGAACTGAACAGGTTTTTTGGGTCGGTCTTCACAATGGAAGACACAAATAACGTGCCAGTGACTGATGGAAATGAGGCTATGACAGGTGAGGACCTTGAGACGATTGTTATCACTAAGGAGGTAGTGATGGGCAAGCTAAAGGGGCTAAAGGTGGACAAGTCTCCTCGCCCTGATGGAATGCATCCAAGGGTACTAAAAGAGATGGCTAGGGAAATTGCAAATGCACTCGTGATAATTTACCAAAATTCACTAGACTCTGGGATGGTCCCGGCGGATTGGAAAATAGCAAACGTGACACCACTGTTGAAAAAGGAGGTAGGCAGAAAGCGGGTAATTATAGGCCAGTTAGCTTTAGGCCAGTAGGGAAGATGCTGGAATCTATCATCAAGGAAGAAATAGCGAGGCATCTGGATGGAAATTGTCCCATTGGACAGACGCAGCATGGGTTCATAAAGGGCAGGTCGTGCCTAACTAATGTAGTGGAATTCTTTGATGACATTAACAGTGCGGTAGATAACGGGGAGCCAATGGATGTGGTGCCACACAAAAGGTTGCTGCATAAGATAAAGATGCATGGCATTAAGGGGAAAGCAGTAGCATGGACAGAGGATTGGCTAATTAATAGAGAGTGGGGATTAATGGCTGTTTCTCTGGTTGGCCCACAATTGTTCACAATTTATATTGATGATTTGGAGTTGGGGACCAAGTGCAATGTGTCTTAAGTTTGCAGACGACACTAAGATAAGTTGTAAAGCAAAAAGTACAGAGGATACTGGAAGTCTGCAGAGGGATTTGGACAGTTTAAGTGAATGGGCTAGGGTCTGACAGATGGAATACAATGTTGAGAAATGTGAGGTTATCCATTTTGGTAGGAATAACAGCAAAAGGGATTATTATTTAAATGATAAAATATTAAAACATGTTGCTGTGCAGAGAGACCTGGGTGTCCTCATGCATGAGTCGCAAAAAGTTGGATTAAAGGTTCAACAGGTGTTTAAGAAGATGAATGGAGTTTTGTCTTTCATTGCTAGAGGGATGGAATTTAAGACCAGGGAGGTTATGCTGCAACTCTATAAGGTGTTAGTGAGGCCACACCTGGATTATTGTGTTCAGTTTTGGAATCCTTACCTGAGAAAGGACATACTAGCGCTGGAGGGTGTGCAGAGGAGATTCACTAGGTTAATCCCAGAGTTGAGGGGGTTGGATTACAAGGAGAGGTTGAGTAGACTGGGACTGTACTCGGAATTTAGAAGGATGCAGGGGGATCTTATAGAAATATATTAAATTATGAAGGGACTAGATAGGATAGGTGCAGTGAGGTTGTTTCCACTGACGGGTGAAAGCAGAACTAAGGGGTCAAAATAAGGGGAAGTAGATTTAGGACTGAGTTTAGGAGGAACTTCTTCACCCAAAG
Organism: Scyliorhinus torazame; assembly: GCF_047496885.1. Lineage (NCBI taxonomy): Eukaryota > Metazoa > Chordata > Chondrichthyes > Carcharhiniformes > Scyliorhinidae > Scyliorhinus > Scyliorhinus torazame. The sequence continues at coordinate 1,211,042 of NC_092717.1, forward strand.
GGTTGTGACTCTATGGAATTCCTTGCGCAGTGAAACAGTTAAGGCTCCTTCATGAAATGTTTTCAAGATAAAGATAGATAGTTTTTTGAAGAATAAAGGAATAAAGGGTTATGGTGTTCGGGCGGGAAAGTGGAGCTGAGTCCACAAAAGATCAGCCATGATCTCATTGAATGGGGAAGCAGGCTCGAGGGGCCAGGTGGCCGACTCCTGCTCCTAGTTCTTATGTTCTCTGTTTTGGATTTCTTACTTCTCTCAGGGTGTGGTTCTGTATTGTTCTTTGCTCTCTGGGTTTCTCTCAGAGTGTGGTTCTGTATTGTTCTTTACTCTGGGTTTCTCTCTGGGTGTGGTTCTGTGGTTCTGTATTGTTCTTTGGCTGAAGGGGGGTGGGTGTTTAGCCACGTGGGACCACGTTACTGAGGAGAGGAATGGTCAGTTGCATTGGCACTAGCAAACGAGGGCTAGTGAACGGGAGTGTGGTGGAAAGAGAGGCCGGGGTAGCTGGAGCCTGGTCGAGCAGGTTTCGATGGACCTGGGAGGTGTGAATGGTGGGGGGAGGGGATCGATTCTGGGTCAGGTGTTTGCAAGAGTAAGTGGATGGGGGGGATTCTGGGGCAGAGGGGAGGGGTTCAACAGTAACAAAAGGATAGCACGGGCCTGACTAGATGGGTGGGGCCCGGAGTAACGGTGATGCCGGATAGGAGGGGCGGGGTGTAAGGTGGTGGTCTGAGAGATTCCCGGCCAGAATACTGACGTGGAACGTGAGGGGGTTGGGGGACCAGTGAAGTGAGCGAGTGATTTTGCGCTTTTGAAGAGTTTAAAAGCTGACATGGTGATGCTGCAGGAGGCTGCATTTGAGGGTGAAGGATCAGATGACGCTTAGGAGGGGTGTGTGAGTCAGGTGTTTAATTCGGGGTTCGACAGTAGGGCTCAAGGGGGAGGGGTGTAGTGATATTGGTGGGTAAGAGGGTGAGGTTTCATAAGGTTGTGGCTGATCGGGGGGCAGGTACATGATAGTGATGGGTGCGTTGGAGTGGAGGTTGGTAGCGTTGGCATGCACATATGGCCCCAAATGGGACGATACGGGGCTTGTGAAGAGAGCGTTGGGTGCCATCCCGGATCTGGATACCCAAGAGCTGATAGGGGGGGATTGGAACCTAGTGCTGAAACCAAAGGTGGACAAGGGGTGGGGGCAGAGGTGTTGGCTGGCCCTTGAGGAAGATGGGCTGAGTGGACCGTGGAGATTTATACACCCAAGGGATCGGGAGTATTTCTCTCCGGTGCACAAGGTGTGTTCGAGGATTGACTTTCTTGTGGTGGGAAAGACGCTGCTGGCTGGGGTTAAGATGTCGGAGTACTTGCCAATTTTAACCTTGGATCAACTCCGTATTGGATGGATGTGGTTTTGGAGAAGGGGACAGTCCAGAGACTGGGATGGCGAAAGAATTTGGGATTACTGGCGGACGGGAGCTTTTCTGTCAATATAGGGAAGGTGATTGAGGAGTATGTGGGGTATAATTGCACGGTGGAGGTCTCACCATCAGTGGTCTGGAAGGCTCTGAAGGCAGTGGTGAGGGGGAGATGATTTTGTTTAAGGCTAAGATGGAGAGGAAGGATTGCTGATGACTGATAGAACAGATTTTGGAAGTTGATGGGAGGTACTCGGAAGACCCGATCGGGTCTCCTGGCAAAGAGGACGGAGCTGCAGGCGAAGTTAGACCTATGGTCCACAGGGAAAGTGGCGCGGCAGTTGAGAAGGGTGAGGGTTGGCACGTCGATGAGTCCGGGGCAGAGCAGGGCGTAGATTGGCTGATCAACTCCAGAGTGAGGCTGTGGAGAGGAAGGTAGTTTGGGCGCAGGGCACGATGGGGGAGTTGGTGGTGGCTCTGGATTATTGAGGTGTTCGAGGAGTTCTATAGGGACCTGTATAAGTCAGTTACTGAAGGAGGAGCGGGAGATGAGGGGATTTTTGGGTGTGCTGGAGTGCCCGAGGTGGGGGAGGTGGAGGGAGCAGGGTTGGAGGAGTCAGAGGAGAAGGAGGAGGTGAAGCTGGCGGTTGGGAGGATGAAAGCAGGGAAGGCGGCGATACCTGACGGATTTCCGGTCCAATTTTCTGAAAGATTTAAGGATAGGTTGATGGTGGGGATGTTTGAGCACGCGATGGTTAGGGGTGTCTTGCTGCAAACAATGGGGCAGGCTTCCACCTCGCTGTTGCTAAAGAAGGACAATGATCCGGTGGAGTCTGAGTCCTATAGGCCCATATCTCTGCTGAATGTAGACTCCAATTTACTGGCAAAGGTTTACATAGATTACATAGAACATACAGTGCAGAAGGAGGCCATTCGGCCCATCGAGTCTGCACCGACCCACATTAATCCCTCACTTCCACCTTATCCCCGCAACCCAATAACCCCTCCCAACCCTTATGGACACTACGGGTAATTTAGCATGGCCAATCCACCTAACCTGCACGTCTTTGGACTGTGGGAGGAAACCGGAGCACCCGGAGGAAACCCACGCGGACACGGGGAGAACGTGCAAACTCCGCACAGACAGTGACCCAGCGGGGAATCGAACCTGGGACCCTGGCGCTGTGAAGCCACAGTGCTAATCACTTGTGCTACCGTGCTGCCCACGTGTTGGAATTAAGGTTAGAAGGGTGCCTCGCAAAGGTGATTGGGGAAGATCAGACGAGGTTCTTAAAGGGAAGACAGTTGTCCTTGAATGTGAGGAGGTTGCTGAATGTGATGCTTTCTCCGGCTGAAGGGAGGGAGACGGAGGTGGTGGTGGCGTTAGATGCGGTGAAGGCCTTCGATCAGGTGGAGTGGAGTTATTTGATGGCCGTAGTGAAGAAATTTGAGATTGGGCGAGAGTTTGAGGGGTGGGTGCAGCTGCTATATAAGGAGTCGATGGCAAGCGTGCGCACAAACAGTATGAACTCAGGGTATTTTGCATTGCACCGGGGTACGAGGCAGGGATGTCCCACATTCCCCCCTTCTGTTTGCATTGGCTATAGAGCCCTTGGCTATTGCACTAAGCAGCTGGGGGTGATGGAAGGGGATAGTTGGTGGGTGGGGGTGGAACATAGAGTGTCCTCGTATGCAGATGACTTGTTGCTTTATATTTTGGAGCCAAACTCTTCGGTGGGGAATGTAATGGGGTTGCTCCAGTGATTTGGGACATTTTCAGGTACAAATTGAATTTAGGGAAAAGTGAATATTTTGTGGTCTCCCCTCTGGGGGTGGGGGGCTGCCATTTTGCCTGGCAGCGTTGCATTTTAATTATTTGGGGGAGCAGGTGGCCTGGGATTGGGCAGGGCTTTAGAAGTTTAACTTCACTAGTTTGGTGGGGAGGGTGAAGGCTGATTTGCTGAGGTGGGACAATCTCCCGCTGTCGTTGGCAGGCCGGGTGCAGGCAGTAAAGATGAATGTTTTGCCGCGATTCCTGTTCTTATTTCAATGTCTGCCGGTCTTTTTGCCCAAGGTGTTTTACAGGGGGGTGTACAGGCTGATCTCCTAATTTAGACTCATAGAGGTTTACAGCATGGAAACAGGCCCTTCAGCCCAACTTGTCCATGGCGCCCAGTTTTTATCATTAAGCCAGTCCCAATTGCCCACATTTGGCTCAGATCCCTCTATACCCATCTTACCATCTATACCATATCACTGTCTAAATACTTTTGAAATGCCAAAAGTGTTCCCGCCTCTACAACTGTGCCTGGCAGCTCGTTCCAGACATTCAAAGAACAAAGAACAAAGAAATGTACAGCACAGGAACAGGCCCTTCGGCCCTCCAAGCCCGTGCCGACCATACTGCCCGACTAAACTACAATCTTCTACACTTCCTGGGTCCGTATCCTTCTATTCCCATCCTATTCATATATTTGTCAAGATGCCCCTTAAATGTCCCTATCGTCCCTGCCTCCACTACCTCCTCCGGTAGTGAGTTCCAGGCACCCACTACCCTCTGCGTAAAAAACTTGCCTCGTACATCTACTCTAAACTTTGCCCCTCTCACCTTAAACCTATGCCCCCTAGTAATTGACCCCTCTACCCTGGGGAAAAGCCTCTGACTATCCACTCTGTCTATGCCCCTCATAATTTTGTATACCTCTATCAGGTCGCCCCTCAACCTCCTTCGTTCCAGTGAGAACAAACCGAGTTTATTCAATCGCTCCTCATAGCTTATGCCCTCCATACCAGGCAACATTCTGGTAAATCTCTTCTGCACCCTCTCTAAAGCCTCCACATCCTTCTGGTAGTGTGGCGACCAGAATTGAACACTATACTCCAAGTGTGGCCTAACTAAGGTTCTATACAGCTGCAACATGACTTGCCAATTCTTATACTCAATGCCCCGGCCAATGAAGGCAAGCATGCCGTATGCCTTCTTGACTACCTTCTCCACCTGTGTAGCCCCTTTCAGTGATCTGTGGACCTGTACTCCTAGATCTCTTTGACTTTCAATACTCTTGAGGGTTCTACCATTCACTGTATATTCCCTACCTGCATTAGCCCTTCCAAAATGCATTACCTCACATTTGTCCAGGTTAAACTCCATCTGCCATCTCTCCGCCCAAGTCTCCAGACAATCTAAATCCTGCTGTATCCTCAGACAGTCCTCATCGCTATCCGCAATTCCACCAACCTTTGTGTCGTCTGCAAACTTACTAATCAGACCAGTTACATTTTCCTCCAAATCATTTATATATACTACAAAGAGCAAAGGTCCCAGCACTGATCCCTGTGGAACACCACTGGTCACAGCCCTCCAATTAGAAAAGCATCCCTCCATTGCTACCCTCTGCCTTCTATGGCCTAGCCAGTTCTGTATCCACCTTGCCAGTTCACCCCTGATCCCGTGTGACTTCACCTTTTGTACTAGTCTACCATGAGGGACCTTGTCAAAGGCCTTACTGAAGTCCATATAGACAACATCTACTGCCCTACCTGCATCAATCATCTTAGTGACCTCCTCGAAAAACTCTATCAAGTTAGTGAGACACGACCTCCCCTTCACAAAACCGTGCTGCCTCTCACTAATACGTCCATTTGCTTCCAAATGGGAGTAGATCCTGTCTCGAAGAATTCTCTCCAGTAATTTCCCTACCACTGAAGTAAGGCTCACCGGCCTGTAGTTCCCGGGATTATCCCTGCCACCCTTCTTAAACAGAGGAACAACATTGGCTATTCTCCAGTCCTCCGGGACATCCCCTGAAGACAGCGAGGATCCAAAGATTTCTGTCAAGGCCTCAGCAATTTCCTCTCCAGCCTCCTTCAGTATTCTGGGGTAGATCCCATCCGGCCCTGGGGACTTATCTACCTTAATATTTTTTAAGACACCCAACACCTCGTCTTTTTGGATCACAATGTGACCCAGGCTATCTACACCCCCTTCTCCAGACTCAACATCTACCAATTCCTTCTCTTTGGTGAATACTGATGCAAAGTATTCATTTAGTACCTCGCCCATTTCCTCTGGCTCCACACATAGATTCCCTTGCCTATCCTTCAGTGGGCCAACCCTTTCCCTGGCTACCCTCTTGCTTTTTATGTAAGTGTAAAAAGCCTTGGGATTTTCCTTAACCCTATTTGCCAATGACTTTTCATGACCCCTTCTAGCCCTCCTGACTCCTTGCTTAAGTTCCTTCCTACTTTCCTTATATGCCACACAGGCTTCGTCTGTTCCCAGCCTTTTAGCCCTGACAAATGCCTCCTTTTTCTTTTTGACGAGGCCTACAATATCACTCGTCATCCAAGGTTCCCGAAAATTGCCGTATTTATCTTTCTTCCTCACAGGAACATGCCTGTCCTGTATTCCTTTCAACTGACACTTGAAAGCCTCCCACATGTCAGATGTTGATTTGCCCTCAAACATCCGCCCCCAATCTATGTTCTTCAGTTCCCGCCTAATATTGTTATAATTAGCCTTCCCCCAGTTTAGCACATTCATCCTCGGACCACTCTTATCCTTGTCCACCAGTACTTTAAAACTTACTGAATTGTGGTCACTGTTACCGAAATGCTCCCCTACTGAAACATCTACCACCTGGCCGGGCTCATTCCCCAATACCAGGTCCAGTACCGCCCCTTCCCTAGTTGGACTGTTTACATATTGTTTTAAGAAGCCCTCCTGGATGCTCCTTACAAACTCTGCCCCGTCTAAGCCCCTGGCACTAAGTGAGTCCCAGTCAATATTGGGGAAGTTGAAGTCTCCCATCACCACAACCCTGTTGTTTTTACTCTTTTCCAAAATCTGTCTACCTATCTGCTCCTCTATCTCCCGCTGGCTGTTGGGAGGCCTGTAGTATACCCCCAACATTGTGACTGCACCCTTCTTATTCCTGATCTCTACCCATATAGCCTCACTGCCCTCTGAGGTGTCCTCTCGCTGTATAGCTGTGATACTCTCCTGAACAAGTAGCGCAACTCCGCCTCCCCTTTTACATCCCCCTCTATCCCGCCTGAAACATCTAAATCCTGGAACGTTTAGCTGCCAATCCTGCCCTTCCCTCAACCAGGTCTCTGTAATGGCAACAACATCATAGTTCCAAGTAGTAATCCAAGCTCTAAGTTCATCTGCCTTACCCGTAATGCTCCTTGCATTAAAACATATGCACTTCAGGCCACCAGACCCACTGTGTTCAGCAACTTCTCCCCGTCTGCGCTGCCTCAGAGCCACACTGTCCCTATTCCCTAGTTCTCCCTCAATGCTCTCACCTTCTGACCTATTGCTCCCGTGCCCACCCCCCTGCCATACTAGTTTAAACCCTCCCGTGTGACACTAGCAAACCTCGCGGCCAGGATATTTATGCCTCTCCGGTTTAGATGCAACCCGTCCATCTTATACAGGTCACACCTGCCCCGGAAGAGCTCCCAGTGGTCCAGATAACAGAAACCCTCCCTCCTACACCAGCTGTTTAGCCACGTGTTTGTCTGCTCTATCTTCCTATTTCTAGCCTCACTGGCACGTGGCACAGGGAGTAATCCCGAGATTACAACCCTCGAGGTCCTGTCTTTTAACTTTCTGCCTAGCTCCCTGAACTCCTGCTGCAGGACCTCATGCCCCTTCCTGCCTATGTCGTTAGTACCAATATGTACAACGACCTCTGCCTGTTTGCCCTCCCCCTTCAGGATTCCCTCTACTCGTTCGGAGACATCCTGGACCCTGGCACCAGGGAGGCAACATACCATCCTGGAGTCTCTTTCACGTCCACAGAAGCGCCTATCTGTGCCCCTGACTATAGAGTCCCCTATAACTATTACTCTTCTGCGCTTTGACCCTCCCTTCTGAACATCAGAGCCAGCCGTGGTGCCACTGCTCTGGCTGCTGCTGTTTTCCCCTGATAGGCTATCCCCCCCCGACAGTATCCAAAGGGGTATATCTGTTCGAGAGGGGGACAACCACAGGGGATTCCTGCACTGACTGCCTGCCCTTTCTGGTGGTCACCCATTTCTCTGCCTGCACCTTGGGTGTGACCACACTTACATAACTGCGATCTATGACGCTTTCCGCCACCTGCATGCTCCTAAGTGCATCCAATTGCTGCTCCAACCGAACCATGCGGTCTGTGAGGAGCTGCAGTTGGGTGCACTTTCTGCAGATGAAGCCATCCGGGACGCTGGAAGCCTCCCGGACCTGCCACATCTCACAGTCAGAGCACAGCACCCCTCTAACTGACATTGCGTCAATTAATTAAAATTAAAATTTGTCTTTTTTTTTTTTATAAATACTTTTTTTAAATTTCAAAGTTACTGTCAACTATCTGTTTCCTAGCACTAGATTTCTAATAGAAATGCGATAGCTAACTATAATATTCTCCGATCTCTGGCTTAGATATCCTCTAAATTATAATTAAGTTATTATGTTTAATTAGTTCCCAAATACTCAAAAAAATTTAGGTTAGAATCCCAACCAGCCACTCAGGTCACAGCTTTTCTGTGATGTCACTTCAGTTTCCCCCCGACACACACAATTTGAAAAACAGGTATAAAAGTAAAAATCACTTGCTTACCTTCTGAGATGTTCTCAGGTTCTCTCGCTGACAGAGACTGCTCCTCCACCTCCAATCCTTGACCTGCACAATGCTAATAATATAATAATATAATATGGCACTTACCTTACACCAATGGGTCTTATTATTAGGTTAGAGGAGGAGGGCGGGTGGGAGACACTACACGTGTAGTGTCTCGGGTTTCCTCTCCACCAGAATTTATTGGTTGGGGGGGGGGGGGGGGGCTTGCCAGAGGTCGAACTTCCGGTTCCCGCCGAAATCCAAAGGGCTGCTCCTGTAAAGGTAAGTGCTTTTCACCACCGTCTCTGAAAGCATTGCCCCTCTGGAGGGGCGACCTGATAGAGGTATACAAAATTATGAGGGGCATAGACAGAGTGGATAGTCAGAGGCTTTTCCCCAGGGTAGAGGGGTCAATTACTAGGGGGCATAGGTTTAAGGTGAGAGGGGCAAAGTTTAGAGTAGATGTACGAGGCAAGTTTTTTACGCAGAGGGTAGTGGGTGCCTGGAACTCACTACCGGAGGAGGTAGTGGAGGCAGGGACGATAGGGACATTTAAGGGGCATCTTGACAAATATATGAATAGGATGGGAATAGAAGGATACGGACCCAGGAAGTGTAGAAGATTGTAGTTTAGTCGGGCAGTATGGTCGGCACGGGCTTGGAGGGCCGAAGGGCCTGTTCCTGTGCTGTACATTTCTTTGTTCTTTGTTCTTTGTTCTTTGACCCTTTTGTATCTCTCACCTTAAACTTATGCCCTCTAATTTTAGACTTCCCTAACTTTAGGAAAAGATGTTGACTATCTACCTTATCTATGCTCCTCATTATTTTATAGACCCTCTATAAGTTCACCCCTAAACCTCCCACGCTCCAGGGAAAAAGTCCCAGCCTAGCCAGCCTCTCCTTATAACTCAAACCATCAAGTCCTGGTAGCATCCTGGTAAATCTTTTCTGCACTCTTTCCAGTTTCATAATATCCTTTCTATAATAGGGTGACCAGGACTGTACATAGTATTCCAAATGTGGCCTTACCAATGTCTTGTACAATTTCAACAAGACGTCCCAACTCCTGTATTCAATGTTCTGACCAATGAAACCAAGCATGACAAATGCCTTCTTCACCACCCTGTCCACCTGTGACTCCACTTTCAAGGAGCTATGAACCTGTACTCGTGGATTTCTTTGTTCTATTACTCTCCCAACACACTAACATTAACTGAGCAGGTCTTGTTTGTTTGGGAAGGGAAAGCGGGTAGGATTAAGAAAGTGATACTGCAGAGGAGAGGGCGGGGGGCTAGGCCTCCCAAATTTATTGTATTATTATTGGGTGGGTTCAGGGTTGGAGCAGGGAGGGGGGGCTTTGTGGGTGAGGATGGAAACAGGCTCCTGCAGGGGGTTGCTGGTGCTGGCAACGGCACCGCTCCTGATGGCCCCAGGGAAATATATGGTGAGTCGGGTAGTGGTGCTCACATTGAAGATCTGGAGGCTGTTGAGACAGCATTTTATGTTGGGAGTAGGGTCGGGGGGTTGCTAATTAGGGGGAATCATGGGTTTGAGCCGGGGAAGGTGGATGCGAGGTTTCTTGGAAGGTGAAGAGAGGGGGCTTAAGGAAATGGAGGATTTGTTTCTGGGAGGGTAATTTGAGAGTTTGGAGGAGTTGGGCAAAAAAATCGGGCTGGTGCGGGCGAATGTTTCAGGGATGTGCAGGTGCGGGACTTTGCGAGGAACCTTGCCGATAGCGCCTGCACCCTCGCTGTCAGAGGCGGTGCTGTCAGCGGGAGGTTCGGAGAGGGGGGTTGTCGCGACGTTGTATGGGAGGATCTTGGAGGAGGACGAGGTATCCATGGAAGGGTAAGGTGAAGTGGGAGGAGGAGTTGGGGTGGGGCTAGAGGTGGTCCCCTAGAAGCCATATTTGGGGGTGTCAGATTGGCCGGAGCTGCAGGCGAGTGCGGGGGCAAATGTTTTAGCTTTCGCCTTGCTGATTGCTTGTAGGCTAGTCCTGTTGGGGTGGAGGTCAGCTTCTCCACCCTGTGTATCGGCATGGCAGGTTCTTGCTGGAGTGTTTGACTCTGGAAAAGGTGAGGTTTGCTCTGAGGGGGGCAAGTGATGGGTTGTACAATTGTTGGGGTTTGTTCATCATGCATTTTCAGAAGGTGGTTACCATTGACTGTTGAGGGGGAGGTTTGAGTGGGTTGGGGAGTTTTATGGGGTTTTATATTGTAAAACTCTTGAAAATTTGTTGAATAAATGTACTTTGAAAAATCAGTAAGGGAATCAACAATTATGGGAATAAGGCAGGAAAGCAGAGTTGAGAATTATCAGATCAGATCATTCATGATCTCATTGAATGGCGGAGGATACTCGATTGACCACCTAGAACATAGAAAATTACAGCGCAGTACAGGCCCTTCGGCCCTCGATGTTGCGCCGACCTGTGAAACCACTCTAAAGCCCATCTACACTATTCCCTTATCATCCATATGTCTATCCAATGACCATTTGAATGTCCTTAGTGTTGGCGAGTCCACTACTGTTGCAGGCAGGGCATTCCACACCCTTACTACTCTCTGAGTAAAGAACCTACCTCTGACATCTGTCCTATATCTATCTCCCCTCAATTTAAAGCTATGTCCCCTCGTGCTAGACATCACCATCCGAGGAAAAAGGCTCTCACTGTCCACCCTATCCAATCCTCTGATCATCTTGTATGCCTCAATTAAATCATCTCTGAACCTTCTTCTCTCTAACGAAAACAGTCTCAAGTCCCTCAGCCTTCCCTCATAAGATCTTCCCTCCATACCAGGCAACATTCTGGTAAATCTCCTCTGCGCCCTTTCCAATGCTTCCACATCCTTCCTATAATGCGGCGACCAGAATTGCACGCAATACTCCAAATGCGGCCGCACCAGAGTTCTGTACAGCTGCAACATGACGTCACGGCTCCGAATCTCAATCCCTCTACCAATAAAAGCTAACACACCGTACGCCTTCTTAACAACCCTCTCAACCTGGGTGGCAACTTTCAGGGATCTATGTACATGGACACCGAGATCTCTCTGCTCATCCACACTGCTAAGAATCTTACCATTAGCCCAGTACTCTGTCTTCCTGTTATTCCTTCCAAAATGAATCACCTCACACTTTTCTGCATTAAACTCCATTTGCCACCTCTCAGCCCAGCGCTGCAGCTTATCTATGTCCCTCTGTAACATCCTTCCGCACTGTCCACAACTCCACCGACTTTAGTGTCATCTGCAAATTTACTCACCCATCCTTCTACGCCCTCCTCCCGGTCATTTATAGAAATGACAAACAGCAGTGGCCCCAAAACAGATCCTTGTGGTACACCACGAGTAACTGGACTTGAGTCTGAACATTTCCCATCAACCACCACCCTTTGTCTTCTTCCAGCTAGCCAACTTCTGAACCAAACTGCTAAATCTCCCTGAATCCCATGCCTCCGTATTTTCTGCAGTAGCCTACCGTGGGGAACCTTATCAAACGCTTTACTTAAATCCATATAAAACATAGAACGATACAGCGCAGTACAGGCCCTTCGGCCCACGATGTTGCACCTACATGGGAAGTCAAAAAACAAAAGCCATCTAACCTACACTATGCCATTATCATCCATCTGCTTATCCAATAAACTTTTAAATGCACTCAATGTTGGCGAGTTCACTACTGTTGCAGGTAGGGCATTCCACAGCCTCACCACTCTGCATAAAGAACCTACCCCTCTGACCTCTGTCCTATATCTATTACCCCTCAGCTAAAGGCTATGTCCCCTCGTGCTAGCCATTTCCATCCGCGGGAGAAGACTCTCACTGTCCACCCTATCTAACCCCCTGATCATTTTGTATGCCTCTTTGCGTTTTTTAGGGAGTTTGCTGCCAGCTCTCTCGACGAGTTCCCCACCTCTATTCAATGGCATTTAGTCATTTTTGGGGGCGCTGGGGAGTTTCTCACCGGTTTAGCACTGGGGAGTTGAACTCAGAGATCGTGCAGCCACTTTGAAAGCATGTCACAATCTCTAAGTGAGCGTATACACCCCCTATCCATGGGCAATGTCACCCCCCAACACACATGGACACTACCCCACCCCCCCCTCCCCCAAGTGAGGACACCTCACTATGGGTTCCCTGGGGGTTTGCCTCTTCAGGTCCCCCTCAAGCACACTTACAGCACCCTCTCCCTTCCAGGACTCCCACCTGTCAAGCCCCCAACCTCCCGGAGGCCCCTACTTACCTGCCCTGCACGCCCCCACTCATGAAACCACCCCTCCACCCTCATTTCATGGGTGTGGCCCTCCCTCGGCCCCTGACTCTTGGTAGCGCCACCCTGGCTCTCAGGCACCCTTGCATTGCCACCCTGGCACCCACTGCAGTGCTCCTGGCGGTTTGGCAGTGTCACCCGGGCACCTTGGCAGGATGCTGTTCCGCCTGGTCCACATTTGTGTGGACCAGCACTGATCGGCGCCTGGCTGCAGCCTCCCTGGGGAAGATGGAAAATCGAGCGGGGCCAGTGGATCCCAGGCAAGTAGCTCATAAATAGGTTTACGACCTACTTCCACCAGCGTGATTCTGTCCCTCCCATTTTGGGCAGAGTTCCGACTCCGACGTCTCGTGGGACTTCGGTGAGTTCTGCAAAGCGCGGAGCCTGTCAGGTGGTCGGCTGGAAGCCTCTCCCGGATTCTCCAGCCGCGTTGTTCTCTCATTCGAGCGTGCACCCTCTGCCTGATACCCTGAATTTTCCAAGTATCCTGCTTAACGTTTTTGATCATTGTTTCTAATATATTCCCGATTACAGCTTTTCAGCTAATTACATAAGAACAGGTGCAGGAGTAGGCCATCTGGTCCCTCGAGCCTGCTCCACCATTCAATGAGATCATGGCTGATCCTTTGTGGACTCAGCTCCACTTTCCGGCCCGAACACCATAACACTTAATCCCTTTATTCTTCAAAAAACTAACTATCTTTATCTTAAAAACATTTAATGAAGGAGCCTCTACTGCTTCACTGGGCAAGGAATTCCATAGATTCACAATCCTTTGGGTGAAGAAGTTCCTCCTAAACTCAGTCGTAAACCTACTTTCCTTTTTTTTTGAGGCTATGCCCCCTAGTTCTTCTTTCACCCGCCAGTGGAAACAACCTGCCCGCATCTATCCTATCTATTCCCTTCATAATTTTATATGTTTCTATAAGATCCCCCCTCATCCTTCTAAATTCCAACGAGTACAGTCCCAGTCTACTCAACCTCTCCTTGTAATCCAACCCCTTCAGCTCTGGGATTAACGTAGTGAATCTCCTCTGCACACCCTCCAGTGCCAGTATGTCCTTTCTCAAGTAAGGAGACCAAAATTGAACACAATACTCCAGGTGTGGCCTCACTAACACCTTATACAATTGCAACATAACCTCCCTAGTCTTAAACTCCATCCCTCTAGCAATGAAAGACAAAATTCCATTTGCCTTCTTAATCACCTGCTGCACCTGTAAACCAACTTTTTGCAACTCATGCACTAACACACCCAGATCACTCTGTACAGCAGCATGTTTTAATATTTTATCATTTAAATAATAATCCCTTTTGCTGTTATTCCGACCAAAATGGATAACCTCACATTTGTCAACATTTTATTCCCTCTGCCAGACCCTAACCCATTCACTTAAACTGTCCAAATCCCTCTGCAGACTTCCAGTATCCTCTGCACTTTTTGCTTTACCACTCACCTTAGTGTCGGCTGCAAGCTTGGACACATTGCCCTTGGTCCCCAACTCCAAATCATCTCTGTTAATTGACATGTAGTTACCTGCTTTTCCCTTTTTGAATGAAGGAATTACACTCAGTGGGTTGGATTCTCCGATCCCCGAAGGCGAAATCGTGTTGACGACGAAATCGGGGGCGGCGCCGCTTTCGCGATGCTCCGCCCCCTGAAAAGCGGCATACTCTAGGAGTACCGCACGCTGTATCCACGGCCTCGGGCCATTGTCTGAGGCCCGCCCCGTGATGCTCCGTCCCCGACTGGCCAGGTTCCCAACGGCGTGGTCTCACCCGTCGGGAACTCAGCGTGGTGGCTGCGGACTCAGTCCAGCGCCACCACAGTCAGGGGAGGGCCAATCCGCAGGCAGGGGCGGGGCTTTATTCGGGGTTGGAGGCAGTGGGGGCGGGGGGGGGGCCTGAGGGGCATGAGCGGCCGACGGAGGGGGGGACTATTTTTGCGGTCCGGGTCCACGGCTGTTTCCGCCATGAATCACGGCTCGGCCGCTGCAGGATGCCGCCATGCGCATGTGCGGCCACGGTCCGGCAATGCTCCAGGCCCTATGGGCAACTAGAGCTGGGAGCTCTACGCTGCCTGGCTGCTCGCCCTCACCGTTTTCACACCGGCGTGGGGGACATAGTCTCCCAAACAGAGAATCCAGCCCAGTTTTCAATCTAATGGAACCATCACTGAATCAAGGGGATTTTGGAAAACTAATACAAGCAGATCATGAGTTCTGCCAAAGGCTTTAATCAAGGGGCAGCACGGTCGCACAGTGGATAGCACAATTGCTTCACAGCTCCATGGTCCCAGGTTTGATTCCTGGCTGGGTCAAAGTCTGTGCGGAGTATGCACGTCCTCCCCGTGTCTGCGTGGGTTTCCTCCGGGTGCTCCGGTTTCCTCCCACAGTCCAAAGATGTGCGGGTTCGGTGGATTGGCCGTGATAAATTGTCCTTAGTGCCCAAAAAGGCTAAGTGGGGGTTGCTGAGTTGCGGGGATAGGGTAGATACGTGGGCTTGAGTGGGTTGCTCTTTGGAAGGGCCGGTGCAGACTCGATGGACCGAATGGCCTTCTGCACTGTAAATTCTATGATCTATGAGCTTCATTCAGACCTCATAAATCTTACATTCAATAATAATAATCTTTATTAGTGTCACAAGAAGGCTGACATTAACACTGCAATTAACACTGCAATGAAGTTACTGTGAAAATCTCCCTTTTTGCCACTACGGGAGAATTCAGAATGCCCAATTCATCTGAAAAGCACGTCTTTTGGGATTTGTGGGGAGACACCGGAGCACCCGGAGGAAACCCACACAGACACAGGGAGAACGTGCACACTCCACATAGACAGTGACCCAAGCCGGGAATCGAACCTGGGACCCTGGTGCTGTGATGCAACAGTGCTAACCACTGAGCTACTGTGCTGCCCTAAAGCCCTCTTCCTAATTTTCTTGTTGGCTCCTTACTTGCAACCCTCACCTGCATGTTAGCTTAAAATGACTAATCACTAAGTCCATTAACGATTGGACATGCCCAGCACCATCTTCTCCGGAAACGCAGTCCAACATCTGGTTTTGTACTGTTAAAAAGGCAGTGTAGAGCTTCACTCTTTCCGCCATGAATTATCATGTTTGAGAAGGTATTTAGAGTCAGGAATATTTGCCAACATTGTGACCACGTCTCCTATCTGGAATACTGGTTGATATATTTTTCTTCTGTCTGTGCTGAAGGCTAGGATGACCTGGTGTTGGGGTGCCATCTGCCAGAAACAGATCAACGCCAAGGCAACTGGGTAAAGGACCCACCTCTGTTCACAGAGACATTGGCCCAGTTTTACATATCAATGTGAGGCCATCCTAAACACCACTTGCTCACTCCCCTATGCCCTCTCAATCCTCTTAACGCCTTTCAAATCCTCTCACCCTCCATCCATTGGCAGGACCAGAAGGTCCTGCCAGTGTGAAAAGCCGGAGATCTCGCCCATTATCATTACAGTACCATTTCTTTTTTTTGTACTATTAAGCTCCTTAAAGGGGTTAGTCTTTATACTCTTAAAGCAATGATTAAATACATTTAACCAAATAAAACAAAAGTAACCAAATAAAATTAACTAAGTTGGGAGGTGATAGTCCCTTAAATGGGCACTGAAACACAAGCCCAATTACTGAAGGAAACTTAGACTTTTTACAACATTGGTTTATGAGATTAGTCTTTCTTTATATTTTCTCATGATAATTAATCGATCAATGACTTTCACCTGTGCATGATCTAATTAACGTACCATTAACACAACTGAGTCAATAAATCCTGCTGAACAGAATCCATTGCTGCCTTTAAAGACAGCCAAATACTTAGACAGCCGGCAACACTTTGAAACAACCAAACAAGTGATGAGCTGAGCTTCAAACAAAAAGTAAAAACATGGAAAGATTTCACACAATCAGCTCTGGATTGCAAACTGGCCTAGCCTTTCCATATTGTACAAAGCAGAAAAGCACCTTATCCAATGGATAGCTTCTCAAATGCATCTGAAGACTTTTATTCTTTTACAATATTGTTCTTTTCCTTGACAGCTTACCAATTGTCAGAAGAAACAACCCACCAACCATAATGTCTAATGGTCACCTACCTTTTCACCGCACTACTATCACTACTTCTGTACAGTAAGAAGTCTTACAACACCAGGTTAAAGTCCAACAGGTTTATTTGGAATCACTAGCTTTCAGAGCAAAACTCCTTCATCACTCACCTGGTGAAGGAGCTACACTCCAAAAGCTTGTGATTCCAAATAAACCTGTTGGACTTTAACCTGGTGTTGTAAGGCTTCTTACTGTGCCCACCTCAGTCCAACATCATGGCTATTTCCGTAGAAATGGATCCAAATTAAGCTACAGAATTTTGTAACGACATGTGAAGAAGATAACGGGTTGGATTTTCCGCAGCTCCGTGCCAAAATCACGTTTGGTGCGGGGGAGGAGAATCCAGCCCACCGCCGGTCCAACAATTCTCCGGGACCCGAGAATCGTCGTGTTCGCGGAGTACTCCACGAGGCTGGGGGGCCATTGCCAGAGGCCCACCCAGCAATCCTTTACTCCCAACCGGCCGAATTCCCGATGGTGTGGTTCTAACCACCTATCACCGTTCGACTCAGTGGGCTTTACCCGGAATCTACCGGCCGCGCCCTATCCCCAAAAGCCCACCTAACCTGCACATCTCTGGACTGTGGGAGGAAACCCACACAGATATGGGGAGAACATGCAAATTCCGTACAGACAGTCACCCAAAGCCGGGTCCCTGGCACTGTGAGGCAGCAGTGCCAACCACTGTGCCACAGGATGCAGCCACTCTACTCTGGAGCCCCCAGGGACCCCATGGCAGAGTGTCTTCATTCATTTGCTCTTCAAGGTGGTGGTTCCTGCCTCTGGGTCCTCGTTTCAACTGCTCCTTTCACTTCCCACTTCCTCCACCTCCAGTACACCAGAATTTCACCCCAAGAAGCAGCAGATTTGGGGTTAAGATATTTGTACAATTTTCCGGGAAAATAAAAAGCTTTAAATGTGTTTCTCCCCCAGTGATATTAGAGAACTAGCTTACAGGTTATTCAGCTTCTTCTTTCCCACGGTTTATGAAAAGTTTAAGAAAACTGAAAAGACACTAGCTATCATCAGACCACAACTTCTTCAACAACAAAAAGGTATACAAAGTTATTTATCTATCTGTAAATTTCTGAAGAATTATTGACATTTGGGAATTTTTGTTCTGAACTTTGCAAGGAAATATGCACATTTACAACAAACAGCAGAGGCCCCAGCACAGATTCCTGTGCAACACCACTAGTCACAACCTTCAATTCAGAAAAACACCCTTCTACTGCTACCCTTGCCTTCTGTGTCCGAGCCAATTCTGTATCCATCTTGCCACCTCCCCTCTGATCCTGTGTAACTTCACCTTTTGTACCAGTTTGCCATGAGGCACCTTGTCAGAGGCTGTACTGAAGTCCATGTAAACAACATCCATTGCCCTCCCCTCATCAATGCCCTCATCACGGGAGGCCATTGGATATGGGGTCGCTCACTGCATCCCTGAACTTTTATGCCTCAGGATCCTTGCAGTGCTCAAGCGGGAACTAGTGCGGCATCTCACAGGCCTCAGCCCACAAGTGCAGCTCATGGATGCCTTGTTTGCCCGGTTGGAAAACTAAATAAATTTTGAATGGACCAAGCCGAACAGAATGCCCCGCCAGCAGAATTCTCCACCATCGCTGGGATGCCCCATATTGAGGGGCTGATAGACTGCACGCATATCGCCTTGCACTCACCGGGCCATCTGTGGGGCCCTACATTAGCAGAAAGGGGTTACATTCTCTGAATATACAGCTCGTGTGTGACCATCACATGATGACCATTCACGTGTGTGTATACTTCCCAGGGAGTGTCCACGACAGCTACATCCTGGGGCAGTCGGTCATCCATGGCCTCTTCGAGGTCCACCCCAGAATGGGCGGCTGACTCTTGGGGGATAAAGGGTACCCGCTGAGAATCGTGTGTTGATATGCCTGTAAAGGGCAGCACGGTAGCATTGTGGATAGCACAATTGCTTCACAGCTCCAGGGTCCCAGGTTCGATTCCGGCTTGGGTCACTGTCTGTGTGGAGTCTGCACATCCTCCCCGTGTGCGCGTGGGTTTCCTCCGGGTGCTCCGGTTTCCTCCCACAGTCCAAAGATGTGCAGGTTAGGTGGATTGGCCGTGATAAATTGCCCTCAGTGTCCAAAATTGCCCTTAGTGTTGGGTGGGGTTACTGGGTTATGGGGATAGGGTGGAGGTGTTGACCTTGGGTAGGGTGCACTTTCCAAGAGCTGGTGCAGACTCGATGGGCCGAATGGCCTCCTTCTGCACTGCAAATTCTATGATATCTGTGATAAACAATATTGCATGTAGTTGGTGGTGCAACCTCCAACCAGCAGGTGGTGATGCAGATCCACCATGCTGTCACAAGTTAGTGGTCATGTGACAAGGCACTCAGATATAAGTCAGGGCAGATCCGGTGATCCTCAGATGGTGATAAGACATACATAAGGACAGTCGTGCATCTGGGTAGTTCCAGGGGACTGTAAAGAAACAACATGATTATTTGTTCTATATTTGATCGTTACCTTACCGCGTGTGAATTAATAAAGATCCTGGTTTGGACAAGTCACAAGCAGGTCTGTGGATTCCTTGCTAGGCATCGAACACCGGCACAACAGACCTGGCTAATGACACCTGTACAGAAGCCGGACATCGAAGCGGAGACCCAATACAACAAGGTCCATGTGGCCACTCGGGCTATCATTGAGTGGTGCATCAGACTGCTCAAAATGCGGTTCTGATGCCTCAACCGTTCCGGTGGTGCTCTGTATACACCACCCGGAGGGTCGCCTGCTTTGTGGCAGTCTGCTGTGTCCTCCACAACCTGGCGCAGGAACGGGGTGGTGTGCTGGAGATTGGGGATGAGGAACATGTGCCCACCTCCAAGGAGGAAAGGAGGAGGACAGGATGATGAGGCAGCGCCAGACTATCAGAGTCTGCAGGACATTCTCCAAGCAGACGACCCCCGAGCACCTTCCCCGGGCAAAGAGGATGAGGGGGGTCCTCACGCCAGTCCGCAGACACAGACGTCGCTCATGACTTGGCGAGGGTCGAGTGTTACAGGTCCCCCCGGAGGTCACAGGGTGTGCACCATCTATTTCCCTGTGACCTCAACAGAGTACGAACCTCCCCAGTAATGGGGCAGGGCTTCCCCTTGAACGCGAGGAGCCCACTGAGTATAAAAACCCCGAGAATAGTGTAGTTCGAGGCAGGGACTCCCTTCAGGGAGAGGAGTAATTAATTTACCTATCAATAAACCTTTACTTTTACATCCTACGCATCCACACTCTGTACGGCTTCTACAGTTCGGTTGAAAGAGAAGTTGCTGACAACCTCTGTTTCATTTTCAAAGTGCCTGTGATCAGTAAATTTAAAGAACAGGTGCTACACTTGTTGAGGCGAAGCCTCCTGCAGCACAAGCTGTTCGACATCTGTTTGAAAGACCAGCGATGTTTGGACAGCTTGGGCTGCTGCCGACCTCCCCTTCTGGGTTCCTCCCTGGTCTCATGGGCAGCCAGGTCCTCAGGGCATGGGGCGCAGCCCTGCACATGGGCCACCGCCTCAAGTTGCTTCCTGCCGCATCTGGCCTGCCAACAGCAACGCGAGGGCAGCCTCCGCAGGGTCCAAGATATTATCCATCATCCCGTGTAATATGTGTAAGAAATTGGAGAAGGTGAAAGACTGACAACCAATGGTGTCTTCCACCCCGGGACCCTCCATTCCCATATTTCCCCCACCCCCATCCCCTGCCACCCAACAGTCCCTGCCCACGCTCGCCGGCCGCAGAGGGGGCCCTTGGTCACCGGACCACAGATCCTGTACCTAGACCGGGTGCTAGTCCCCTCCCGGTGCACTCACCCACCTTCTCATCACTGAAATGTCCAAGGTGCTGTGGCCCATCCCCTGGGTGCTCGGATTTTGGCTGCTGCACATGTAATGTTGCCGCCCGCAGTGTCCATGTACACTGTCCATGCATCCCAACCTGATTGGGTTGCTAGGCAATAACTCCCACATGCTACATGGCTCGCCCATCCACAGGAATCCACCTGTGGTGTGTGAAGTATTCACTTAACTGCGATTGCCAATTCACTATTAGCAATAGTCTTCAGCCACGTGCCCAGAGGCCGCCACTGTCAGTGGGAGTTATGAATGGTTGGTGGGACAGACAGTCAGGGGCTGGGTTTGCCCCCATTATAGGTACTCATGACCAGGGTGGCACCAGAAAATAAACAATATAACTGGCTACAAAGCAAAGCTGAGTAGAATCTCCAGCAACAGAGCACCCCTCCCCGATGAACTCAATGCATTCTATGCTTGTTTTGAGCAGGAAGCTAACAAACCGATGTCACCTGACCCAATAGCCCTGGACACACCCATTCCTACCATTATAGACTCAGAAGTTAGATTAGTCTTTTCGAAAGTGAACCCACGGATAGCAATGGGTCTTGACAGAGTCCCTGGTTGTGCACTCAAACCCTGCGCGGACTAACTGGCAGGTATATTCACAGACATCTTTAACCTCCCCCCACTCCGTTCCGAGGTTTCCACCTGCTTCAAGAAAACCACGATCATACCGGTGCCAAAGATGAACCAGGCAACGTGCCTCAATGCCTAATGACCGGTGGCCTTGACATCTATTATTATGAAGTGCTTCGAGAGGTTAGCCATGAGATGCATCGACTCCAACCTTCCAATTGCTTTGATCCACTGGATTCACCGACCGCCACAACCGATCCACAGCAGATGCCATCTCCCTGGCCCTATATATATGGAGCATCTTGACAACAAGGACACCTATGTCAGACTCCTGTTCATTGACGACAGCTCCGCCTTCAACACCATAATCCCAGCCAAGCTCATATCAAAACTCCAAAACCTAGGACTTGCTCTGCAACTGGATCCTCGAGTTTCTGACCCACAGACCGCAATCAGTAATGATAAACAACAACACCTCCTCCACGATAGCCCTCAATACCTGGGCCCCACAAGGCTGCGTACTTAGCCCCCTACTATACTCCCTATACACACACAATTGTGTGGAAAAATTGGCTCCAACTCAATGTACAAGTTTGCTGATGACACGACCGTAGTGGGTTGGATCTCAAACAACGATGAGTCAGAGTACAGGAGGGAGATAGAGAACCTAGTGGAGTGGTGTAACAACAACGATCTCTCCCTCAATGTCAGCAAACCTAAAGAGCTGGTCATTGACTTCAGGGAGCAAAGTATCGTACACACCCGTCTGCATCAATGGTGCCGAGGTGGAGATGGTTGACCGCTTAAAGTTCCTAGGTGTGCACATTACCAACAATCTGTCCTGGTCCACCAACGTTGACGCTACAACCAAGAAAGCACAACAACACCTATCCTTCCTCAAGAAATTAAGGAAATTCAGCATGTCCACAACGACTCTTACAAATTGTTACAGATGCACAATAGAAAGTATCCTATCTGGCTGCATAAGACCATAAGACATAGGAGCACAATTAGACCACTCGGCCCATCGAGTCTGCTCCGCCATTCAATCATGGCTGATATTTTCTCATCCCCATTCTCCTACCTTCTCCCCATAACCCCTGATCCCTTATTAATCAAGAATCTGTCTATTGCGTACAGTTCTGGTCACCTCATTATAGGAAGGATGTGGAAGCTTTGGAACGGGTGCAGAGGAGATTTACCAGGATGTTGCCTGGTATGGAGGGAAATCTTATGAGGAAAGGCTGATGGACTTGAGGTTGTTTTCGTTAGAGAGAAGAAGGTTAAGAGGAGACTTAATAGAGGCATACAAAATGATCAGGGGGTTAGATAGGGTGGACAGTGAGAGCCTTCTCCCGCGGATGGAAATGGCTAGCACGAGGGGACATAGCCTTAAACTGAGGGGTAATAGATATAGGACAGAGGTCAGAGGTAGGTTCTTTACGCAAAGAGTGGTGAGGCTGTGGAATGTCCTACCTGCTACAGTAGTGAACTCGCCAACATTGAGGGCATTTAAAAGTTTATTGGATAAACATATGGATGATAATGGCATAGTGTAGGTTAGATGGCTTTTGTTTTTTGACTTCCCATGTCGGTGCAACATCGTGGGCCGAAGGGCCTGTACTGCGCTGTATCGTTCTATGTTCTATGTTCTATCTCTGTCTCAAAGGCACTCAGTGATTTGGCCTCCACAGCCTTCTGCGGCAAAGAGTTCCACAGATTCACCACCCTCTGGCTGAAGAAATTCCTCCTCTTCTCTGTTTTAAAGGATCATCCCTTCAGTCTGAGATGGTGTCCTCTGGTTCTAGTTTTTCCTACAAGTGGAAACATCCTCTCCACGGCCACTCTATCCAGGCCTCGCAGTATCTTGTAAATTTCAATAAGATCTCCCCTCATCCTTCTAAAGTCCAACTAGTACATACCCAGAGTCCTCAACTGTTTTTCAGTTATTTATTTAGATTTCCAGAAGGCCTTTGTCAAGGTGCCGCACAGGAGACTGTTAAATAAGTTAAGAGCCCATGGTGTGGTGTTCAGGGTAAGATCCTGGCATGGATAGAGGATTGGCTGACTGGCCGAAGGCAGAGAGTGGGGATAAAGGGGTCTTTTTCGAGATGGCAGCCCACTCTCTTAGCCTGTCCAAGTCCTTCTGCAGCCCGTCTGCTTCCTCAATATTACCTGCCCTGCACCCACCCCCCCAACCTCCATACCCCCCTCCACCCTCCTTTCATGGATATGACCCCCCTCGGGACCTGATGCATGGCAGTGCCATCCAGGCACCCTTGCAATGTCACCATGGCAGTGCTCCTGCCAGCTTGGCATTACCAAAAGGAATTATCAAATGTAGCGAAGGTGAAATGCAGGAACCTTGCTTTAATATTTTTATAATTAAAACCCTCATCTATAGCACTTGGAATACAACTGATATTTGAGAAACATTAATACTGAACCTAGAAGTGTGTAAAATATGCCCAGTGTACTCTGCCTTTTTGTACAATTATGTTTTTTATTTAATGATTTATGCATTCTTGTTTTTAGGTGAAATTTTGGAGGAGATCACGAATGCGAGATTTACCATTGGACGACAAAAAGAAATAAAACTCACAGAACAACAAATGACAAAATTTTACTCACTAAATGAGGAAATCAGCTTGCCCCGAGAATTTGTCGAATACATGATAAGGTAATTTTGTGTTATAAAAACTGAACCTCCTAAGGCTCTGAAGTGGTAGACAAATGGAGTTCAATCGAGAGAAGTGTGTGATTTTACATTTGGGGAAGGCTAACAATGCAAGGGAATCACAATAAATGGTAGGTTCCTGAGAAGGGTAAAGGAACATATTGTACATATCCATAAATCCCTGAAAGTTGGACAGGACATTGGACATTGGTCAAGAAGGCATTCGAGATAGTTATCTTTATTAGCTGAGGAATACAATTTATTTTTTTAATTCATTTGTATGGGATGTCGGTGTCACGGGCTAGGCCAGCATTTGTTGCCCATCCCTAATTGTCCTTGGGAAGGTGGTGGGAGCTGCCTTCTTGAACCGCTGCAGTCCATGTGGTGTAGGTACACCCACTGTGCTGTTAGGAAGGTAGTTCCAAAATTTTGACCCAGAGACTGAAGGAATGGCGATAAGTCAGGATGGTGAGCGACTTGGAGGGGTACCTCCAGGTGGTGATGTTCCAATTTAGCTGCTGCCCTTTTCCTTCTAGATGGCAGTGGTCGTGGGTTTGGAAGATTCTGCCTAAAGAGCCTTGGTGAATTACTGCAGTGCAGCTTGTAGATGGTACACACGGCTGATACTGTGCGTCGGAGGTGGAGGGAGTGAATATTTGTGGAATATCAAGCGGGTTGATTTGTCCTGAATGGTGTTGAGCTTCTTGAGTGTTGTTGGAGCTGCGCTCATCTAGGCAATATTCTTTGCTTTGTGGATGGTGATGGCTTTGAAGTGTATTGTCTTACAAATAAGATCAAGCTATGTTTCAAACAAAGCTTATTTATTAACACTACAACTAAACTAGATTCGAACCAACTTACTAAGATACAAATATTAGAAAATACACAAAGACTTTGCTTCTATCTACAAAGCTTCTGAAAACACGATCACTCTCTAACCCGCCGAATCACCTATTCTCAGAATCAAGGTATCACGTGATTTACACCTGTGCTCTTGATCACCATCTAGTGGTTGGAAGCATTCACATCAAATTGTTAACCCTTCATTTACTATATAATGTACATATTGTCACAGGGAGAATTCCATCACACTCCTGATTTGTGCCTTGTAGATGGTGGACAGGCTTTGGGAGTATAAGAATATAAGTAAAAGTAAAATATGGCAGATGCTGGAAATCCAAAGTAACAGTTCCGAAGAAGAATCCTGCGCAAGATTCTCCGCCCCACCACATTTCTGTTTCACCCCGCCGGCAGCCTGGGGGTTTCCCGACGGCGTGGGGCTGCCCCACAATGGGAAACCCCATTGACTGGCCGGCATAACGGAGCATTCCGCCGGCGGAGAATCCAGTCCCATATTTGACTTGAAATCTTATTTCCAGGGGGATTTTCCACTCCTGTTTTTGGGGGCCAAATCGGCAGCGGGAGCCAAAATTCCCACAAGAGTCCCAAAATGCAATTTTATGCCGGCATGGTTCCTGTTATGGCATAACGGATATCCCGACATTGAATGTCAACCCTAACCACCGTCCCCCCCCTCCCGGTTAAGTTGTTCATTCACACCAACGTGGATCACAACAATTCCCCCATAACGTGCAACTGGTGAGCAGAACCCGCTGGAAGTGCACAGGTGAGTACAGCCCACGGGGGTAGATGGCCATGCCCGAGCAGTGCCCTGGCACTGTCCCGGCACTGCTCCCTGGCACTGCTTGGGGGGAGGGGTTCCGTGGTTGGGGGGGGTGTTCCATGTCCGTGGAGGAGGTGGGGAGCTTTGTGGTGAGGGAATTTCATGGGGGAGGGACTCTGTGAAGAGGGGGTGATCGCGGGAAGCATCCTGATATTGGGCCAGCCGCTTAACTTTCTTTTAACTAAGATCCCTATAATACGGCTTTCACCCCATGTTTCATGCCCACTGCGACAATGCAAAAAAAATCACAAAACTGTCACTCTTTGCTTGCTCGAGTTGCTGAACCTTTCCTGGTGATGGTGCTGGAACTGTATGAAGCACTGGTTAGGCTACAGCCAGAGAATGCAGTTGTGGTCACTTCAGTCTCTAAAAGATAGATAAGTTGGTCAAGGAGACACACATGATACTTGTCTTTATTAGTTGAGCAATGGAATATAATAAATGGGGGATTATGCTGGAACTGTATAAAACCGTGTTTAGGCTACAGTTAGAGTATGCAGTTTTGATCACTGCATTTTAGAAAATGATCTTGCATTGACAGGGTGTACAGAGGAGTATGTAACATGGACTAGAACATTTTAGTTATGAGGAAAGATTGGATAGAGTTGTTTTCTTTGGAACAGAGGAGGCTTAGGGAGACCTAATTGAAGTGGCTGGTTTAGTACTATAGGGCTGGGGGTGAGGGTTGGTGGGGGGGGGGGGGGCACTGCTGGGCAGGGGCGCGGACATCACAATACTCCCTCACCACCGAGAACCCTCACCTCCCACACCACCCTCACCTCCCTCACCACCAAACACTCTCATCCCCCACACCACCGACCACCCTCACCTCTCCCACCACCGACCACCCTCACCCCCCACACCACCAAGCACCCTCACCCCCCACACCACCGACCACCCTCACCCCCCACACCACCGACCACCCTCACCCCCCACACCACCGACCACCCTCACCCCCCACACCACCGACCACCCTCACCCCCCACACCACCGACCACCCTCACCTCCCACACCACCGACCACCCTCACCCCCCACACCACCGACCACCCTCACCCCCCACACCACCAAGCACCCTCACCTCCCTCATCACCGAACACCCTCACCTCCCTCATCACCCACACCACCAAACACCCCCACCTCCCCCACCACCAACCACCCTCACCTCCCCACCACCAACCACCCTCACCTCACCACCACCGAGCACCCTCATCTCCCACGCCACCCTCACCACCCTCACCTCCCTCATCACCAAAAACCCACACCACCCTCACCTCCCTCATCACTGAACACCCACACCACCCTCACCTCCCTCACCACCGAGCACCCTCATCCCCCACGCCACCCATACCACCCTCACCTCCCTCATCACCGAAAACCCACACCACCCTCATCTCCCACCCCCACCCCCCATCCCCCATGCACACACCCCTCCGTTATATATACCTGCGGCACTACATGCCAGTGGCACTGGGTTGGCAGTGACAGCGGGTCTGGTCCATGGCATGGAGGATAATGTCAGCCCGCTCTGCGATGAGCTCCATGCTCAACATCATTAGGCAATGTCTGACTCATGCCCACAGTAGCACCTTCCACCTGGGTGATCCCTGCATGTGAGCTGGCCAGTCCATCACACGGCCCTGTTGAATAGCTGAGGAGGGGGATGATGGGGACTGTCAGGGGAGGGGGTGCTGTGCAGTCCACCCACAGAG
The DNA here is from genome assembly GCF_047496885.1 of Scyliorhinus torazame. Lineage (NCBI taxonomy): Eukaryota > Metazoa > Chordata > Chondrichthyes > Carcharhiniformes > Scyliorhinidae > Scyliorhinus > Scyliorhinus torazame. The sequence continues at coordinate 1,237,988 of NC_092717.1, forward strand.
CCTCACTCATCCACCAACCCCTCACTCCCAGTGGCCCATCGCTGACCACCTACCCTTCACCCATCAGACAGAGCACAGCGGCAGCTTTCAACGGTGTTAGCAGGTGTTTAATGTGAAGAGGTATGTACAGTCTGTGCCCTAGCCACTATAACTAAGCTGTGCCCTGCACCCATGCCAACTTAACTGGTGTCTAACTTTCTAGCCTTACGGGCCCTACCACTACGTCTTTGTGGTTCCCAGACGGTACAGCAGGAGTGGAGGTGGACTGCTGTGACCCCTGCCCTGCGACGAGGGTTCCCGTTGGCAAACGTCACCTGGGGCGGCCCCACCAGGATAGGCCGGGCTGCTCCTCGGGCGCCCCGAGGGGGGAGGGGGAGTCCGAGGTGCTGCAGTGTTCTGGGACCTCCCCTGCAGGAGTCACCGGCACGGGCCCCAGCACTTCCTCCTCTATGTGGTGCCCGATGGTCACCGGGCTTCTCCATGGGATGGGGGTGCGAGCGGACCATCCCCCGAGGCCCCCATGACACCTGGCGCTGCCAGTCCTGGTTGCCCGCTCTGATATCGACAAGGGATGAACGTTAGCGCTCATGGAGTACAACGAGCGGGCCATCTCCATCTGGGACTGTGCCACCACCCTCCGTGTCTGTGCGACGCCGGCATGCGCCTGGGCAATGTGACCGATGTTCTCAGAAATGGCCTACTGTGGCTAGGCCACACTGAGGAGCGCAGCTGCAATGTCCAGGTGGCTCTGGCACATGGCTGCCTGTGAGATGGCAGCCCTGACCTGGGCCATGGCCCCCGACTGCACAGATTGCCCCAGGTCTTGCAAGCGCTGACCCATGTCCGACACCGTCGCCTCCGTTGCCTCCACCGCGGACGCCACCCATGCAGTTTCAGCCTGGGTGGTACGCATGACCAGCACCACTCCTTGCTCCTGGAGGTGGATGGACTCCTCCACCTGCCCCTGCAGGTGCTGGAAGCCGTCCGTCATCGCCTCCTCTAGTACCTGGGTTTCTGCCTGCACCTGCACTATGGGTAGGACTGGATGTTCCAGGAGCCCGGACCCCGTCTGGGCGGCAGCTGGTTGGTGGGGCTGGCCTGCCCTCCGACCGTCCGGCAACTCAGCTGCTCCTTTCTCCACCTGCTGTACTGGAACGACTGTGTGGTGCGCACCAGTGAGTGTCCCAGAAGCCTCTTCACTAAATTGCCCAACCGAGGTGTCTCTGAGATGGTGGAGGGTGTTGGAGATAGCTGTGACAGAAAGTCAGTGTCCTCCTCTGACCCAAACTCTGGGGTCTCCTGGGTCAAGGTGCCCTGGGTCGTGGTGTCCTGGAGCATAGTATCCTGGGTCGTAGTGTCCTGGGTTGTAGTGAGCTGGGTCGTAGTGTCCTGGTTGTACTGTCCTGGGTCGTAGTGTCCTGGGTCGTGGTGTCCTGGGTTGTAGTGAGCTGGGTCATAGTGTCCTGGGTCGTAGTATCCTGGGTCATACTGTCCTGGGTTGTACTGTCCTGGGTCGTACTGTCCTGGGTCGTAGTGTCCTGGGTCGTAGTGTCCTGGGTCGTAGTGTCCTGGGTCGTGGTGTCCTGGGTCGTAGTGTCCTGGGTCATACTGTCCTGGGTTGTACTGTCCTGGGTCATACTGTCCTGGGCCATAGTGTCCTGGGTCATAGTATCCTGGGTTGTACTGTCCTGGGTCGTACTGTCCTGGGTCGTAGTGTCCTGGGTCGTAGTATCCTGGGTTGAGGTATCCTGGGTCATACTGTCCTGGGTTGTACTGTCCTGGATCGTACTGTCCTGGGTCGTAGTGTCCTGGGTCATAGTGTCCTGGTGTAGCCACCTGGGTTGGCCAACTCCCAACGTAAAAGGGAGAACAGCAAAGGCTGAAGGGAAATTCAGCCAACACAGGCAGAAACTAGCAGGTGCAAGTTTACTGTGATTTAAACTCTGCAAAAGCCCAGACAGCATCGATACAAGCCATCTACACACTAATGAGCAATCCCCGGGAACAATCAAAACATTTGAGATAAACAAAGCCAAACCAGACTCCTCGGCGCCAGCAGCAGCCAACAGAAAAGAGGTTAACGGACACCTCAAGACCGCCCATCAATCAGGGAACCGCTCCAATATTGGAGAAATCGAACCAAGCGATTGGAACCAAGTCCAATCATTTGGAACCAGGTACGGGGTCCGCCCCGAAAGGCGGGAAGCCCCTGGGGACTATAAAGTAAAACCCCCAAGTTCAAATCGTCCTTCTTGACAGGGTCACTCAACAACGCGAACCAACCCTTGACAGTGACCTGTTCAGCTGCCGCCAAAAGACCATAAGTCTCAAGTCAACGATCGCTACGAGATAGGCGCTCCTCGCTACCAGTCCATACCAGCTTTTGAATCCCACAGACTCAGAACCAGAACGAAAGGCCATTTGTTCCCCTGATCTGGTGGGCCAGTCCGAAGCTAAGTATAGGCTTGTTAGTTGCAGAAGTAGCTTAGAAAGTAGAATTTATGCATGAGTAGATTTGACTGTGTGTAAATAAATGTGCTTTGATTTGAATCTTACTAATTGGTGTATTGGGTTATTGATCATTACTTGAACTTGAACCTCGTGGCGGTATCATAAAGATACCTGGCGATTCAAGAGCAAAGGTTATAAAACAGAGCCAATTGAACCAATCAAAAGTTAGCAACACTGGGTTGTACTGTCCTGGGTCGTAGTGCCCTGGGTCGTAGTATCCTGGGTAATACTGTCCTGGGTCGTACTGTCCTGGGTCGTACTGTCCTGGTTCGTAGTGTCCTGGGTCGTAGTATCCTGGGTCATACTGTCCTGGGTCGTACTGTCCTGAACAAAGAACAAAGAACAAAGAAATGTACAGCACAGGAACAGGCCCTTCGGCCCTCCAAGCCCGCGCCGACCATACTGCCCGACTAAACTACAATCTTCTACACTTCCTGGGTCCGTATCCTTCTATTCCCATCCTATTCATATATTTGTCAAGATGCCCCTTAAATGTCCCTATCGTCCCTGCTTCCACTACCTCCTCCGGTAGCGAGTTCCAGGCACCCACTACCCTCTGCGTAAAAAACTTGCCTCGTACATCTACTCTAAACCTTGCCCCTCTCACCTTAAACCTATGCCCCCTAGTAATTGACCCCTCTACCCTGGGGAAAAGCCTCTGACTATCCACTCTGTCTATGCCCCTCATAATTTTGTAGACCTCTATCAGGTCGCCCCTCAACCTCCTTCGTTCCAGAGAGAACAAACCGAGTTTATTCAATCGCTCCTCATAGCTTATGCCCTCCATACCAGGCAACATTCTGGTAAATCTCTTCTGCACCCTCTCTAAAGCCTCCACATCCTTCTGGTAGTGTGGCGACCAGAATTGAATCCTGGGTCGTAGTATCCTGGGTCATACTGTCCTGGGTCGTACTGTCCTGGGTTGTAGTGTCCTGGGTCGTAGTATCCTGGGTCATACTGTCCTGGGTCGTACTGTCCTGGGTCGTAGTACCCTGGGTCATACTGTCCTGGGTCGTACTGTCCTGGGTCGTAGTATCCTGGGTCATACTGTCCTGGGTCGTACTGTCCTGGGTCGTAGTATCCTGGGTCGTAGTATCCTGGGTCGTACTGTCCTGGGTCGTACTGTCCTGGGTCGTAGTATCCTGGGTCATACTGTCCTGGGTCGTACTGTCCTGGGTCGTACTGTCCTGGGTCGTAGTGTCCTGGGTCATACTGTCCTGGGTCGTAGTATCCTGGGTCATACTGTCCTGGGTCGTACTGTCCTGGGTCGTACTGTCCTGGGTCGTAGTGTCCTGGGTCGTAGTATCCAAGGTCATACTGTCCTGGGTCGTACTGTCCTGGGTCATACCGTTGTTGCTCTGTTTACTTGCTATAAATATGGCGGTTAATGAGGTCGCCTTTCTTAACCCTAATTATGAATATGCTTTCAGAGTCGCCAGGTATCTCTCGATACCGCCACAAGGTTCAACCCGAATACCGATCAAAGAGCCAATACACCAGTTAGTTAGTTCAAAGTCAATACTACTTAATTTACACACAGTATGATTTACTCATGCACAATAATACTACAGGCTAAACTATACTTAACTTCGGGTGCCCACTTAGGTCAGAGGAACAATGGCCGTTGTTTGGATCTGAGGCTGCTGGGTTCGAAGAGGAGACAGGAGTACAGCTAAGGTCATCCGTCTGGTAGCGAGCGTTGACCTTGAACTTACTTGCTTCTGGTGATGCTGGTGGAAGGGTCTCTCCTTTGAGAGCCGAATCCAAGAGGCTGAACCTTTCGGGGGGGTTCCTTCTTATACTTGGAGGGGCTTTGCGCGCTTTTAGGTGGGCCTTAAACTTGGTCCCAATTAATTGGGCAGCTTCTTGATCATTGTCATCGATCTAAACCAATAAAGGGGCGGGTGCCTTGATGGCCGGGCGTGTCCCAGGTGGCCGTTGGCCTTGCTTTGTTTGTGTCTTTTGTTGGGGTAGTGACGCCGGAATGTCTGAGACAGTATTGGCTACCTGAGCATTAGTCCTTGTTCCTTGGAGATGGGCCATCAATATGTAAATCGACCCAGAGTTTCGATTCCATCTGCAAACTGCCTTCCAAATATACATTCAGGCTCTGTGCCTGCTTGTTGCTTTGTATTGTCCATTTTTCCCTACAGGCTCTGCGAGTGTCCATTTTGTATACTGAAAGTGGCCATCCCAGGTGGCTACACTCCCTCCTTGTGATCCTCAACGCGAAGCGCGAAGGATCATATTACTGAATATTTTTTGTTCTCTGCCTAAGTCGAGCACCCGCAATCAAGGACAGGTTCTATTATACTCTGTCCTATTGATTGGAACCTTTACCTAAGTTGCTTTATGTACATCAAATTATTATAAAATTCTAAGGGGCGCTATGACATTCAAGCATGCATTACATTTCTTTATCATTTAAAACACGGGAAGCTCTAACTATTCTTCTCTAAACTATCCTTAGTCAATCAAAAGAATTTACAAACAGTATAAACTACATAATAGCAGTATTACATTTCTCTGTATCTTGGCAGTCAAATACAGAATTTCACATCTTTTATTAGAACAAACAAAAAAATTAGGCGATGCAATTTATTTACTTAGAGGGAGTGGGGTTTTGATGGAGTCCAAAAATAGGGGGTCTGAGTGTATATACCGGAGTGCGGGACGCTTTCCTTCACCATTTCAGAAGTCTCAGTGTCGGGATGACACTGCAGAGTATTGCTGTGACTAACAGTGCTTCTACGATGTATGACAGGGAATACCATTTGATAAAGTTGTCACACCAGGTTGGTGTATTAGTGGCTGTATCTGGGTGTGGTGAATGGCAGGGATGGGAAACATTCACGGCCAGGGGGGTCGCGTCTGCGCGCAACTGTAGTGATCCCACGAAGATCCAAAAGTAGATCATGATGTCTGTCTTCATGTTCTCATTTTCCTTCTTGGTCTTCCTTTGTCTTCTGTTGTTCTGGATTTCCTGTGGACACAAGCGTAATATCTGTTATTACCTTGTATAAGATCTCGTATGTCTGTCTGTCTGTCCTTTTATTATCAATTGCCCATTAGAATTGTCACCTGGGACGGGATTCTCCGGCAACGGAGATTCGGCTGGGGCGGGAATCGCGCCGCGCCAGTCGGCGGGGCCACCCCCCCGGCGATTCTCCGGCCCACGATGGGCTGAAGTCCCGCTGCTTCTATGCCGGTTCCGCAGATAAGTCCCTTGGGCCGGATGGGATTTCTTTAAGACGTCTTTCTTTAAAGATTTCTTTTAAGATTTCTTTAAGGTGTCTTTAAGACAGAAGTTGATAAATTCTTGATTTCTCGAGGAATTAAGGGCTATGGAGAGAGAGCGGGTAAATAGAGTTGAAATCAGCCATGATTGAATGGTGGAGTGGACTCGATGGGCCGAATGGCCTTACTTCCGCTCCTATGTCTTATGGTCTTATGATCTTATGGATTTATCCTCGGATTCTCTGGGAAGCTAGGGAGGAGATTGCTGAGCCTTTGGCTTTGACCTTAAAGTCATCTTTGTCAACAGGAATAGTGCCAGAAGACTGGAGGATAGCAAATGTTGTCCCCTTGTTCAAGAAGGGGAGTAGAGACAACCCCGGTAACTATAGACCAGTGAGCCTTACTTCTGTTGTGGGCAAAATCTTGGAAAGGTTTATAAGAGATAGGATGTATAATCATCTGGAAAGGAATAATTTGATTAGAGATAGTCAACATGGTTTTGTGAAGGGGAGGGCGTGCCTCACAAACCTTATAGAGTTCTTTGAGAAGGTGACCAAACAGGTGGATGAGGGTAAAGCAGTTGATGTGGTGCATATGGATTTCAGTAAAGCGTTTGATAAAGTTCCCCACGGTAGGCTACTGCAGAAAATACGGAGGCATGGGATTCAGGGTGATTTAGCAGTTTGGATCAGAAATTGGCTGGCTGGAAGAAGACAAAGGGTGGTGGTTGATGGGAAATGTTCAGACTGGAGTCCAGTTACTAGTGGTGTACCACAAGGATCTGTTTTGGGGCTACTGCTGTTTGTCATTTTTATAAATGACCTGGAGGAGACCAGGTTGAGAGGGTTGTTAAGGCGTACAGTGTGTTAGCTTTTATTGGTAGAGGGACTGAGTTTTGGAGCCATGAGGTCATGTTGCAGCTGTACAAAACTCTGCTGTGGCCGCATTTGGAGTATTGCGTGCAATTCTGGTCGCCGCATTGTAGGAAGGATGTGGAAGCATTGGAAAGGGTGCAGAGGAAATTTACCAGAATGTTGCCTGGTATGGAGGGAAGATCTTATGAGGAAAGGCTGAGGGACTTGAGGCTGTTTTCGTTAGAGAGAAGAAGGTTAAGAGGTGACTTAATTGAGGCATACAAGATGATCAGAGAATTGGATAAGGTGGACAGTGAGAGCCTTTTTCCTCGGATGGTGATGTCTAGCACAAGGGGACATAGCTTTAAATTGAGGGGAGATAGATATAAGACAGATGTCAGAGGTAGGTTCTTTACTCAGAGAGTAGTAAGGCCGTGGAATGCCCTGCCTGCAACAGTAGTGGACTCGCCAACACTAAGGGCATTCAAATGGTCATTGGATAGACATATGGACGATAAAGGAATAGTGTAGATGGGCTTTAGAGTGGTTTCACAGGTCGGCGCAACATCGAGGGCAGAAGGGCCTGTACTGCGCTGTAATGTTCTATGTTCTATGTTCTGGGGGTGGAGTCGAAGTGGTGTCCGAGGATGGGCTGGATTGGTTGGGGGAGGGTAGGAATAGGTCATTGGTGGGCAGGGCGTGTTCGTCTGCTGCTGCAAGGGAGATGTGGTCTGAGTGGTTGCTCTGTGTGCCATAAGCCTTAAGCTGGTTTATGTGAAACCATCCTGACTGGCCATTGGGATAATTGATCTTATACACGGAGGGGCTGACTTCATCTGAAATGGAGTAGGGTCCTGCGAATTTTGGGGGGAAAAAATGAACTGGGGTTGTATAGGGAGAGCGTGACCTGCTGCCCTACTGAAACTCTGTGGCGTGTACCGTTTTGTCAAAACAAACTTTACTTTGCTTCTTTCGTGTCCCAAGTCTAACAGCTGCAGTGAGCTGGGCTGTTTTAACATTATCGATAATCTGCTGTACTGATTTCTCATGCGTGAGGGCGGTGACTGTGGGGCTGGCCAAATCAAGTCCTAACAAGTATTCTGTTCCCTTCATGGGTTGCCCGGTCATGAGGGTGTGGGAGTTGTATACTGTTGAAGTGGATACCGTGTTCCTTATGAACATTAGTGCAAAGGGGAGAACTATGTTCCATGTGGTATTGTGCTGTTGCACCTTTTTCCTGAGGGTTGCCTTGAGGGTTCTATTCATTCTCTCTTCGATTCTGCTTGATTGGGTGTGCAAGGCAATGTGAAATTGTGAGGACATTTTTCATGACGCGTCCTGTGAAATGTGAGCCTTGGTCTGACTCTATACTACGGGGAAGTCCCCATCTTGCGAAGATGTGCTGCGTTAGGATCTTGGCTGTCGTTTTTGCCATGTTAGTTCTAGATGGAAAAGCTTCCCCCATTTCGTGATGGTGTCGATTTCTCCCAACACATACTTAAAACCATTCTTGCAGGGGGGGTAGGGGTCCTATGTAATCAATCTGCAAATTAACAGGGCGGGTGTGACTGAGCTGACCTTTCCTCGCATACCTGTCTGGATTGTTCTGGGCGCAAATTAAACAGTTTTCAATGTAATGCGTTACATTGGATTTCAAATCAGGCCACCAGCAGAGAGGTCTGAGGTGGGCAAGGGTTGCATCTATCCCTTGGTGTCCATGGTTGTCATGGAATTGGCAGATAATTTGTTTTCTGTCTTGGGTGGGGACCACATAAATACCATCTTTTAGAATTATGCCGTCGTGTGTCGTTAAAGTGTTTCTGAACTTATCGTAGGGTGCTGGGAAGTTACCTTTTAAAACTTCTCTGAGCTGTGCGTCTTCCTTTTGGGCCTGAGCTAAATCTTGAATATTGGTCTGTGAGACCTGGACCGCGTGTACTGGGGCACTCTCGGGGGGATTCCAAAAGTGACCGTGTCTGGAACCTGCCTTTGATAGGGCGTCTGCCTTAACGTTACCATGGGGGGAAGAACGATGGCGGCTACCAACTTTAATGATACCGTATTTGCGATCTTTAGCTGTCCTGAGAATATGCTGGAGTAATGGGGCTGAGGGTAGGGGTTTTCCATCCGCGGAAACAAAACCTCTAGATTCACACAGGGGTAGGATTTGCGTTGAACTATTGCAGACATATAGGCTGTCAGAGTATATATGTCGGCTGGGGTCGGGAACGAGTCGGGGTGCTCTACAATATATGCCACGGCTGCTAATTCTGCTGCCTGCGAACCTAGATGTCCGGGCAATTTCAATGCTATCTTCTCTAACTGCGCGTCCTCTACATAAATGTCACAACCAGTGATTTGTTTACCGTTCAAAACTGTGGAGGAGCCATCCACATTAATCTTTAGAGCTGTGTCTGTGCCTATGGGCTGGGGTCTCTGGGGTGTAATACCTGGTTTCGGGGAGCTGACTTGGGTACAAAGGGTCCTGTATTGTGCCTGGTGGTGGTGATTTCACACTCGTGGGGTGCCTGCGTAATGTAAATTAATTGCGCGAAACGTGTGTGCCTTAGTCCGTTTAACTGTAATGTCCCGTCCTTGTAAGAGTAGGGTCCATCGTGCTGCGCGAATTTGGCTGACTGTGCCGTCCCTTAGTCTACCATCTAGAAGAAGTTGGGTTGGGGTGTGCTCTGTTAAAATGGTTACGGGGTTGAGTCCTGTTATGTAGGCGAAGTACTGAACAGCCCAAAAAACTGCGAGCAGGTGCCTTTCGCAGGCAGAAAATCCTTGCTCTACTGGATCGAGAACTCGTGAGGCGTGTTATGGGGCCTAAACGATTGTGTCTTTGTTGGAGGGGCATGGCCGAAAGGGTCAGTGGTTGCAACCTCGATTGCGTATGGGGAGAGTGGGTCTTGGACCTGTAATGCGGGAACTGTGCTGAGGGATTGTTTTAATGCATCCACGGCATCCGTGTGCTGTGGAAGCCATTCCCATGGGGCTTGCTTTTTTAGGAGTTCGGAAAGAGGGGCGGCTGCCTTTGTGGCAAAACTGTCTGTGTGGTTCCTGCAGTAGCCAACCAGTCCTAGAAATGACCGGAGGGCTGTGACATTTGGGGCAAGGGTCATTTGAAAATGGAGTCAATGCGTTTCTGCACAATCTCACGTTTGCCATGGGTGATCACTGTGCCTAAATAAATTATTTTTTCTTGTAGAATCTGGGCCTTTTTGGGGTTTACCTTACATCCAATTTCGTGAAGGAGTCCTAATAATTCGTTGAGGAGCTAAATGTGCTCTCCCTTAGTGTCTGTCTGTAGAAGTAAGTCGTCTACATACTGGACAAGGCAATCAGTCGGGAAAATTTGGCTAATCCATTCGCCAGCTGTCGGTGGAAAATGGAGGGGGAGTTGTGGAAGCCTTGTGGTAGGTACGTCCACGTGTATTGCTGAGCCTGGCTGGTGAGAGCAAATTTATATTGGCACGCTTTATCCAATGCACCGTTGCTGGTGCCAAGCAGGACACGATTGCCATCGGCTTACGAGCTTTCCCGAAGCTTTTCTTATGAATCTCGGTCAGGTTCTCCCACCAAGTATGCCCTCTACTTCCGGAACCTGTTTTGTCGTTAGCACAAAATTCGCTCCAAAGGGGCCATCCTTTCCCTTTTAGATATTTCCAAATTTCCTCTTCCCATATGGGACACTGCCGTGCCCTATTGGTCGCTGCGACCTCGAATTCCTGGGTGTTCATAAGGCGTTCCATTGCCTTCATTGCCATCTCTACTGCTATCTATGGGTTTCCACCGAATTTGGAACAGGGGGGAATAAAGTGGTGATGTAAACACAGGTACAGCGTACGCTATTTTCCGGTCTACAAAACTCCCGACAGTTTTACGCAACAAAATCTATCAAGGTTACCTCATATACCTTGTTAGTACGCATGCAAATAACACATTTCCGAATCTTGGTGGTTTGATCGATATTGGTCTTACGCTTGTGGTTTTTACTTTTTCCAATTGGGTTTCTAATTCAAATTTGGGTTCTCTTGGAGTGACAAAGCCACTTCTAGGTCGAGTCCCGTCAGATGTCACCAGTAATGTTGCTCTGTTTACTTGCTATAAATGTGGCGGTTAATAAGGTCGCCTTTCTTAATCCAAATTATGAATATGCTTTTTGGCCGCCGGTTCGTTAACGGAGTGAGGTGTTTCACATTATGCACGTTCTAGCTCCTTGATAGCTGTTGAATCACCACATCTGTGGACTTGAAGACACCATCATGAAACTCCCACGTTTTCACGACAGCTATCTGGTAGGGCGGGCCGTATCGTCTTCGAGAAGTGGCGTGAACCACTCCGGCGCGGGCCGTCCGGAAGGTGCGGAATCCTCCGCACCTTCAGGGGCTAGGCTGGCGCCGGCAGGGTTGGCGCCAGGCCAACCGGTGCTGAAGGGCCGGCGCGAGTTGGGGCATGCGCAGGAGCGCCAGCGTGTACTGGCGTCATCTCAGCGTATGCGCAGACAGGTTCTTCTCCGTGCCGCCATGGCGGACCGTTACAGCGGCCGGGGCGGAGGGAAAGAGTGCCCCCATGGCACAGGCCCGCCCATGGATTGGTGGGCCCCGATCGCAGGCCAGGCCACGGTGCCCCCCCCTCCCCCCGGGGCCACGTCCCCCCGCGCCTCCCCGAGGACTCCGCAGGCCGCCCGCAGAGCAGGGTCTCGCTGGTAAGGACCTTGTTTGATTAGCGCCGGCGGGACTGGCCGTAAACGGGCGGCCACTCGGCCCATCGCGGGGCAGAGAATCGCCGGGGGGGGTGGGGGTGCTACCAACGGCCCCCGACTGGCGCAACACGATTCCCGCCCCCGCCGAAAATCCGGCAGCCAGCGTCGGGAAGGGATTCATGCCGCCCCCCCAGCAATTCTCCGGTCCGGCGGCGGCTCGGGGAATCCCGCCCTTAGTCTCCAGAATGGAGAATTCAGCCCTACATTTCTCAAGTCTGTGTAACGTCTGGACAGATGTGCATTCTTCATTGGCGGTAGATATGGGTCTATTCCAGGCTGCATCTTCAATAGAAGTATTCTCAGTGAGCTCAAAATGAGCTGTTTTCCTGGGTTAGAAGGGTTCAAGTGAGAAATACCTGAATAAGATGATCCCTGACATTGAAGGCATTCTGCTGAGACCTTCGACTTCATCAGTGGCCACCTCCCTGTGCAGCTGGGGCACATGTGTTGTGCATCTTCTTTATCTCTCCTACCTCTTCCTTCTTCTCTTCCATGTCCTATTCCTCCTTTTCCAGTGAGCAGTGTCCTTCCAAGGTCTCACCCCCCTCCTGGTTCAAAGTGCACTGGGGCGCCTTGTTATGGAGTGCAGACAGGAAACAGAGTAGGAATGTTTAGTAACTTGAGGAAGCCAGCGGTGCTGGAACTAAGATTTATTGAACTATATACCATATTCTGCCCACGGCAGTAATTCTCTCCCAGTCCAATGCTTGCTGAGACAACTAAGCGCATCAGGCCCTCTTTGGGACGCTTTTATGTGTATTCTTTAATGAGCTCCAGCTGGGTGGCCTCCGTCCCCTACCTGGGAAGCTCGTACTCCACACGTCCCACTGGGAGATCAACAATGGTTTTCCCGTGGGGGTTATAACACCCTTCCCTTGAAAGCTCCCCTTCAGCTGCCAATGGTGGGGACCTTCTGCGCCGCTTTGCCTGAGGCTGTCCTTCACCTCGTGGTGGCTCTCAGTCGGGTGATGTATATCAGTTTGTCACCCACCTTTTTCTGGCCGACGTCCAAAGTGTTATTGCCAGGACCTCGGTTCCAAACACAATACACATGTACAGGGACACTCTCGTGCCCATTTCCGAGCTGGAGGTATCCTCCTCCTGCTGGACTGGGCGCTGGGATACAGATGGCTGGATCCCCTGGATGAGGAACGGTTCCTGGCACGGAGGGGATGCCAATGCTGCTGGTTGGGCGTTGTGAAGGGCAGGCTCCCGCTTCTTGAGGTCGTCCACATGCTTCCGCTGAATTCTCCCCTGAATTCGTAGGAGACCGGTCCCAACACCTGAGAGCTAAAGTGCCCCATTTCCAAAGTTGCTGCCATAGATGCAACTGCCGAGTGGAACTGCCGCCTTGGCATCCTCAAGTCATGGTGCCGCTTCTGCGCCTCCTGCTGCACCTCCATTTTCACGCCGTGGTTGGGAAATGTGAGATTCAACCAGGTTCTAAGCCATCAGCCCAGCATTCTGCAGGGGCAATTCCCGCTGTTACATGTGGCATCGTGAGGTATTTAAAAAGGAACTGCGCCAGCCAATTGTCAATGGAACCCGTGGCTTGTTTTTTTTATACACCTTTTGAAAGTCTGGATCACCCTATCCCCCAGGCCATTGGATGAGGTATGGTATGGGGCGTTTTTGATATATCGTTCGTTTTATAAACGTGGAAAACCCTCATCGAAGGTCATCGCATTATCTGTCACCAGGACCTCAGGGATCACATGAGTGCTGAATGAGCACGGGAGCTTTTCTACCATGGCACTGGACGTCATCAAGGCCATCTTGTACATGTCAAGCCACTTCGAATGGGCATCTACGACGTTGAGGAACATGGACCCCATGAACAGCTCTGCGATATCCGCATGCAGTCGCACCCATGGGCATCCTGGACATTCCTATGAATGAAAGGAGGCCGCTGGCAGGTACTTCTAATCGTCGTGGCATGCCAGGCAACTGTGTATGACCCTCTCAATGTTCCTATCAATACCAGGCCACCAGACATATCTACAGGCCAACATCCTCATCTTAGAGGCACCCACTGTGCAGGTCCTTCAACAGGGACTCTCGATATGTGGGAAGGAAGATAGGGGGAAGGGGGAATATGGGGGAAGGGGGATATGGGGGAAGGGGGATATGGGGGAACGGGGATATTGGGAAGGTGGTATATGGGGGAAGGGGGATATGGGGGAAGGGGGAATATGAGGGGATAGGGGATATGGAGGAAGGGGATATGGGGGGATGGGGGATTATGGGGGAAGGGGATACAGGGAAGAGGATGTGGGGGAAGGGGGATGTGAGGAGGGGGGATACGGGGTGATATAGGGGAAGGCAGATATGGGGGAATGGGCGATATGGGGCAAGGGGGTATATGAGGAGGGGGGATATGGGGGAAGGGGGATATGGGAGAAGGGGGATATGGGGAGGGGGATATGGGGGAAGGAGGATATGGGGAGGGGGATATGGGGGAACGGGGATATGGGGGAAGGTGGTATATGGGGAAAGGGGATATGGGGAAGGGGGTATATGGGGGAAGGGAGGATATGTGGGAAGGAGGGTATGGGGAAGGGGGATATGGGGGAAGGGGGATATGGGGGAACAGGGATATGGGGGAAGGTGGTATATGGGGGAAGGTGGATATGGGGGAAGGGGGGATATGGGGGAAGGGGGTATATGGGGGGAAGGGGGTTATGGGGGAAGGGGGGATATGGGGGAACTGAAATATGGGAAATTTGGTATATGGGGGAAGGCGGATATGGGGAAGGTGGCATTTGAGGGACGGAGGGATATGGGGGAAGGACGAATGGGGCAGGGGGATATGGGGAAGGTGGGATATGGGGGAAGGGGATATAGGGGAAGGGGGGATATGGGGGAAGGGCGTATATGGGGGAAGGGGGTATATGGGGGAAGGAGGATATGGGAAGGTGGGATATGGGGGAAGGGGGTTATGGTGAAGGGGGGATATGGGGGAACGGGGATATGGGAAATTTGGTATATGGGGAAGGCGGATATGGGGGAAGGTGGTATATGAGGGAAGGGGATATGGGGGAAGGGGGGATATGGGAGAAGGGGATTTGGGGGATATGGGGGAAGGGGGATATGGGGGAAGGTGGGATATGGGGGAAGGGGATATGGGGGAAGGGGGGATATGGGAGAAGGGGATTTGGGGGATATGGGGGAAGGGGGATATGGGGGAAGGGGATATGAGGGAAGGGGAATATGGGGAAAGGGGGGATAAGGGGGAAAGGTGGTCAGGCAGTGGGGGGTCTCACTTGGTGCTGCGCGGCGGGCGGCCATTTTGCCAGGTCTCCGGGAGGGGAGGGCGCCTTTTGTGCAGTGACGCCACGCGTGTCCGTGACAGGTGACGCTGTCGTGAATGGTGTCATGCCAGTACATAGAACATAGAACATAGAAAATACAGCACAGAACAGGCCCTTCGGCCCACGATGTTGTGCCGAACCTTTGTCCCAGATTAATCATAGATTATCATTGAATTTACAGTGCAGAAGGAGGCCATTCGGCCCTTTGAGTCTGCACCAGCTCTTGGAAAGAGCACCCTACCCAAACTCAACACCTCCACCCAACACCAAGGGCAATTTGGACATTAAGGGCAATTTATCATTGGCCAATTCACCTAACCCGCACATCTTTGGACTGTGGGAGGAAACCGGAGCACCCGGAGGAAACCCACGCAGACACGGGGAGGACGTGCAGACTCCGCACAGACAATGACCCAAGCCGGAATCGAACGTGGGACCATGGAGCTGTGAAGCAATTGCGCTATCCACAATGCTACCGTGCTGCCCTTAAGAACAAATAAATCTACACTATATCATTTTACCGTAATCCATGTACCTGTCCAATAGCTGCTTGAAGGTCCCTAATGTTTCCGACTCAACTACTTCCACAGGCAGTGCGTTCCATGCCCCCACTACTCTCTGGGTAAAGAACCTACCTCGATATCCCTCCTATATCTTCCACCTTTCACCTTAAATTTATGTCCCCTTGTAATGGTGTGTTCCACCCGGGGAAAAAGTTTCTGACTGTCTACTCTATCTATTCCCCTGATCATCTTATAAACCTCTATCAAGTCGCCCCTCATCCTTCTCCGCTCTAATGAGAAAAGGCCTAGCACCCTCAACCTTTCCTCGTAAGACCTACTCTCCATTCCAGGCAACATCCTGGTAAATCTTCTTTGCACCTTTTCCAGAGCTTCCACATCCTTCCTAAAATGAGGCGACCAGAACTGTACACAGTACTCCAAATGTGGCCTTACCAAAGTTTTGTACAGCTGCATCATCACCTCACGGCTCTTAAATTCAATCCCTCTGTTAATGAACGCTAGCACACCATAGGCCTTCTTCACAGCTCTATCCACTTGAGTGGCAACTTTCAAAGATGTATGAACATAGACCCCAAGATCTCTCTGCTCCTCCACATTGCCAAGAACTCTACCGTTAACCTCTGCATCCTATCTATGTCTCTTTGCAGCCGACAACAGCCCTCCTTACTATCCACAACTCCACCAATCTTCGTATCGTCTGCAAATTTACTGACCCACCCTTCAACTCCCTCATCCAAGTCATTAATGAAAATCACAAACAGCAGAGGACCCAGAACTGATCCCTGCGGTACGCCACTGGTAACTGGGATCCAGGCTGAATATTTGCCATCCACCACCACTCTCTGACTTCTATCGGTTAGCCAGTTCGTTATCCAACTGGCCAAATTTCCCACTATCCCATGCCACCTTACTTTCTGCATAAGCCTACCATGGGGAATTTTATCAAATGCCTTACTAAAATCCATGTACACTACATCCACTGCTTTACCTTCATCCACATGCTTGGTCACCTCCTCAAAGAATTCAATAAGATTTGTAAGGCAAGACCTACCCCTCACAAATCTGTGCTGACTATCCCTAATCAAGCAGTGTCTTTCCAGATGCTCCGAAATCCTATCCTTCAGTACCCTTTCCATTACTTTGCCTACCACCGAAGTAAGACTAACTGGCCTGTAATTCCCAGGGTTATCCCTAGTTCCTTTTTTGAACAGGGGCACGACATTCGCCACTCTCCAATCCCCTGGTACCACCCCTGTTGACAGTGAGGACGAAAAGATCATTGCCAACGGCTCTGCAATTTCATCTCTTGCTTCCCATAGAATCCTTGGATATATCCCGTCAGGCGCGGGGGACTTGTCTATCCTCAAGTTTTTCAAAATGCCCAACACATCTTCCTTCCTGACAAGTATTTCCTCGAGCTTACCAATCTGTTTCACACTGTCCTCTCCAACAATATCGCCCCTCTCATTTTTAAATACAGAAGAAAAATACTCGTTCAAGACCTCTCCTATCTCTTCAGACTCAATACACAATCTCCCGCTACTGTCCTTGATCGGACCTACCCTCGCTCTAGTCATTCTCATATTTCTCACATATGTGTAAAAGGCCTTGGGGTTTTCCTTGATCCTACCCACCAAAGATTGTTCATGCCCTCTCTTAGCTCTCCTAATCCCTTTCTTCAGTTCCCTCCTGGCTATCTTGTATCCCTCCAATGCCCTGTCTGAACCTTGTTTCCTCAGCCTTACATAAGTCACCTTTTTCCTTTTAACAAGACATTCAACCTCTCTTTTCAACCATGGTTCCCTCACTCGACCATCTCTTCCCTGCCTGACAGGGACATACATATCAAGAACACGTAGCACCTGTTCCTTGAACAAGTTCCACATTTCACTTGTGTCCTTCCCTGCCAGCCTATGTTCCCAACTTATGCACTTCAATTCTTGTCTGACAACATCGTATTTACCCTTCCCCCAATTGTAAACCTTGCCCTGTTGCACGTACCTATCCCTCTCCATTACTAAAGTGAAAGTCACAGAATTGTGGTCACTATCTCCAAAATGCTCCCCCACTAACAAATCTATCACTTGCCCTGGTTCATTACCCAGTACTAAATCCAATATTGCCCCTCCTCTGGTCGGACAATCTACATACTGTGTTAGAAAAGCTTCCTGGACACACTGCACAAACACCACCCCATCCAAACTATTTGATCTAAAGAGTTTCCACTCAATATTTGGGAAGTTAAAGTCGCCCATGACTACTACCCTACTGATCAACCCTCTTACATTCATGTCTAAATCTTTTATATAAACCACAAATAGCAAGGGCCCCAACACTGATCCCTGCGGGACACCACTGGTCTCAGGCTTCCAGTCAGAAAAACACCCCTCGACCATCACCCTCTGCTTCTTGCCACTCAGCCAATTTTCGATCGTATTTGCCAAATTTCCTTGGGTCCCATAGGATCTTACCTTCGCTAACAGCCTCCCATGGGGAACCTTATCAAAAGCCTTGCTGAAGTCGAAGTAGACTACAAGTCTACAAGTACATTTTCCTCATCTACACACCTGGTCACCTCTTTGAAAAATTCAATCCAGTTGGTCAGACATGACGTCCCCTCAACAAAACCATGCTGACTGTTCTTGATTGATCCCTGCCTCCAAATGCAGATTAATTCTGTCCCTCAGAATTACTTCCAGTAGTTTCCCCACCACTGAGGTTAGACTGACTGGCCTGTTGTTTCCTTGTTCATCCCTTCCTCCTTTCTTGAATAATGGAACCACATTGACTATCCTCCAGTCCTCCAGCACCTCTCCTGTGACCAGAGAGGAAATTAAAATTATTGCCAGTGCCCCGCTATTTCCTCCTTTGTCCAACTCAAAAGCCTGGGATACATTTCATCTGACCCTTGATATCTGTCAGACCACTCACTACCTCCTCTCTGTCTATGTTTTTAAAAAATATATTTTTATTCTCCTTTTCACATTTTCTCCCAAATTTACACCCAACAATAAACAACAATCATTAACAAATGTAATGTCAATCCCCATATCAATAACAACAATCCCATCCTCCCACCAAACCCCAGACATTGGCCCACATGTTAACATAAACAAATGACTAAAAGGAATCAGGAATCACCCATAGTCACCATTAATACATACGGTCTCCCCCCCCAACCCTCCCAGCCCCCTCCCCATATGTTCGATGTAATCCAATTCTTGAAAGTGCATAATGAATAACGTCATGAATTGTAGAACCCCTCCATCCTTCCCCTCAGTTCAAATTTGACCTTCTCAAGAGTCAAGAATTCGAGCAGGCCCCCCTGTTGCTCTTATTAGCCTTAGTTTTATTAGCTCTAATTCTGTCACCTTTGCTCACGAGTCGCCAGGTATCTTTCTGATACCGCCACGTGGTTCAAGCTCTAGTTATGATTAATAAGACAGCACACCGCTTAGTAAGATTGAATCAACGGTCATTTATTATATACAGCAATAAATACTTACACAATAATCCTACTTTCTATATCACTACCTGCCACTACTGGCCAATACTTAACTTTTAGGAAAGGCCCACCAGGTCAGGGAAATGATTGGCTTATCGAATTGGGTCTGGCCTGCGGGATTCAAAAGGCTGATACGGGTCGATGGCTAGGAGTCTCTATCGGGTAGCGATCGCTGGAGTCAAACTTACGGTTGCTGGTCGATGGTTCTTGCGAAGGTTGCGAGCAGGAGAAGAAGGGAGAAAAGGGTCGATCTGAACTTGGCCCCTATTTTTATAGTTCCCGGGGGCTTCCCGCCTCTCGGGGCGGACCTTGACCCTGGTCCCAAGTGATTGGACTTGTTCCCAATCACTGGGTTTGATATGTTCCAATAATGGGGCGACTCCTTGATCGGGGGGTGGTCGTTCACCTGTCTTTGTTTCGGCCACTGCAGGCGCCGACAGGTCTGGCCCGGCATTCAATTGCTAATATGTTGCAATTGTTCCCGGGGATAGCCGATTAAACTGCAGATGTCTGGGTTGATGTGCTGCTAATGGTCGCAGGTATCTGTCTGGGCCGACTTCCCCAGAGCCGAATACGCTATTCTGTCTGCAGCTGTCCGTTTGTGTCCTGTTGGCTGCTTTTCCCATCAGCCTTTTCGGTTAGCCATTTTAAATCGGGTTTTGGCCAAATTAATCGGGAATCAGCCATTTTAGGTGGCTACACCCCCGCCACACCAAGGCACAGGGTGGAGAGGTTGAGCTCCACCCTAACAGGATCCGCCTTCGGGCAATCAACGAGGCGAAGGCTACAACATCTGCCTCCGCACCCGTTTCCAACCCCGGCTGGTCCGACACCCCGAATATGGCCTCCCGAGCCCAGTTTCACGTGCACCACTTTAGAGATTACCCTAAAAACTTCCTTCCAGTAATCTTCCAGCTTTGGACAGGACCAAAGCATATGAACGTGGTTTAATCAGAATCATAGAATTTACAGTGCAGAAGGAGGCCATTCGGCCCATCGAGTCTGCACCAGCTCTTGGAAAGAGCACCCTACCCAAGCCCACACCTCCACCCTATCACCATAGCCCAGTAACCCCACCCCACCTTTTTGGACACCTAACCCGCAATGTTCACACACATCTTCGACCCCCTCAAAGAGCCGGCTTATCCTTGCCCTTGCAAGGTGCGCTCTGTACACCACCTTCAGCTGTATCAGCCCCAACCTCGCGCACGAGGTGGCGGTGTTCACCCTCCAGAGCACCTCACACCAGAACCCCTCCTTCATACCCTCTCCTAACTCTTCCTCCCACTTTGCCTTGATCTCTTCCAGCGGTGCCTTCTCCTCTTCCAAAATAGCTCCGTAAACCGCTGACACTACCCCCTTCTGCAGTCCCCCTGTTGTCAGCACCTCCTCCAGCAATGTGGAAGCTGGTTCTACTGGGAAGTTCTGTACCTTCTTTCTGGCAAAGTCTCGAACCTGCATGTATCTAAATATTCCCCCCCTGCTCCAGCCCACACTTCGCTCCCAGCTCCTTCAATCCTGCAAACCGTCCCGCAAGAAACAAATCTTTTAGTGTCCTAATTCCTTTCTCCTCCCATTTCTGAAAATTTCCTTCCCCTTCCCTGGCTCAAATCTATGGTTCCCCCGAATCGGCATTTCCCTTGACCCTGCCCCCAACCCAAAGTGCTGGTGAAACTGCCTCCAAATTCTCAACAAAGCTATTACTACCAGACTCCCTGAGTATTTCGTCGGGAGCGGCGGTGTTGCTAGCGCCTCCATTCCCGACCCCCTACACAAACTCTCCTCCATTCTGACCCATTGGGAGTCAATCCCTCTGACCCAGCTCCACACCTTCTCCACATTTGCCGCCCAGTAATAATACATCAGATTTGGAAGAGCCAAACCCCCTCTCTGCCTTCCTCTCTGTAGTAGCACCTTTCTAATTCTGACCACCTTCCCTCCCCATATGAACGAGGTAATCATCCCTTCAATCTCTCAAAAAATGCCTTCGGCAGGCATTGGAAAATAAACAGGAATCGCGGCAACAGGCTAATTTTAACCACCTGTACCCGACCCACCAGTGACAGAGGGCGACCATCCCACCTTGCCAGGTCAGCTTACACCCTCCCCACCAAACTAGAAATGTTGCACCTACGGAGCCCCCCCAATCCCGAGCAACCTGCAACCCCAGGTATCTAAAGTGAGTCACTGCCTTACGGAATGGCAGCTCCCCCGCTGGCCGAGGCACCACAAAATATTCACTCTTGTCTAGATTTAATTTGTACCGAGAAGGACCCAAACACCCGAAGCAGCTCTAGTAGTCCCCCTACTGATATACTCGGTTTCGACATGTACAATGACAAGTCATCGGGATATAAGGACACCCTGGGCGGGATTCTCCGATATCGGCGCGATGTCCGCCGACCAGCGCCCAAAACGGCGCAAATCCCACCTGCATTGCGCCGCCCCAAACGTCCCAAAGTCTCCGGCCCGGAATGGGCTAGCAGCAACATGACGCTATCCGCACTGGCTCACGTGGTTCACGCCGTGCGGCGTGACGGCTCATAAGACGCGCTGCTCCCCCCACCCGACCAGAAGACCCGATCGGATGGCCGCCCGCTGCTCAGCCCCGAGGTTCCAGTCCCGCGACATTAAGGCGCTCCTGGACGCAGTGGAGCAGAGGAGGGACGCCCTGTATCCCGGTCACGGACGCAGAGTCGCCCCACGCCACAGCCGGCGTCTGTGGAGG
The DNA here is from genome assembly GCF_047496885.1 of Scyliorhinus torazame. NCBI lineage: Eukaryota > Metazoa > Chordata > Chondrichthyes > Carcharhiniformes > Scyliorhinidae > Scyliorhinus > Scyliorhinus torazame. The sequence continues at coordinate 1,259,423 of NC_092717.1, forward strand.
GAGGTGGCAGAGGCCGTCACCGCTGTGGCCCTGACACCACGGACAGGCACCCAGTGCCACAAGAAGGTGAACGACCTCGTCAGGGCAGCCAGGGTGAGCCCCCCACGCCCGATATCCATATCCCCCAAATCCCCCCTCCCCCATATCCCCCCTCCCCCATATCCCCCCTCCCCATATCCCCCGTCCCCATATCCCCCTCCCCCATATTCCCCCATATCCCCCCTCCCCCATATCCCCCTCCCCATACCCCACCTCCCCATATCCCCCTCCCACATATCCCCCCTCCCCATATCACCCCTCCCCCATATCCCCAAGTGAATCCAGCCCTAACCTTAACATCTGCAATACACGCACAACCGATGGCGTGCATTCATATACCTGTCTAACACTGTTGCCTGTTACCCCTGCCACCACCCCCCACAGGAGAAGCGCGCACACAACACCAGGGAGCATGTGAGGACTGGAGGAGGCCCCGCTGATGAGAGGCCACTGACCGAACTTGAGGAAAGGGCCCTGGAACTGGCTGGCGGACCTGAGGACCGGGAGGTTGCTGATGCAGAGGTCGGGGGCCCACCAGCAAGTGAGTCACCGACAGCCCGTCCCCATAACCCCCCCCCCCCATATCCCCCCTCCCCCATATCCCCCCTCCCCCATATCACCTGATCACTGCCTGCGTGTCTAACCATGCATGCTTCATTGTGTATCGCAGGAGCAAACGTCGAGGCACCCATCCCCGCAGATGCAGACCGCCCGCACGATGCCCCTCGGAGACCACGGGAGACGGAGAGACTCGGACCCTCTGGCATGCGACGCCCGCACGATGCCCCTCGGAGACCACGGGAGACGGAGAGAACTGGAGCAACAGGGAGACGGCGCCCCCATCTCATGCAGTGCGGCGACGCAGGCGTGTGCCACCCAGCGACGAGAGGGGCAGCCACAAGCCCCTGTCACAGCCGAGCCACGAAACCACAACCCAGGACACCCCTACCCAGGACTACCCAGGAAACTGAAATACAGGACAGTGACACAGATTGGATGGGCGGAGACGAACCGCCACCCCAAAGTGCCATGGACTCAGAGTCGGACGATGCGCACGACACAACGCCACTGCTGTCACCAACACCAACAGCTCACCTCGGTTGGGCACTTTAGTGATGAGACGTCTGGTACACTCACTGGTGCGCACAACACAGCTGTCCCGGTACAGCAGGTGGAGATAGGAGCAGCAGAGGGACCGGGCGGTCGGAGGGCAGCCCGGCGCATGCGAACATCTGCCGCCCAGATGGATCCCGGGTTCCTGGAGTTACCGCACCCACCCTTAGGTCCGATGCAACCACCGAACCTGGGACGAGCGAAGAGGGTGACGGCCAGCTTGCGGCGGCTGCAGTCGCAGGTGGAGGAGTCCACCCGTGTCCAGGAGCTGGCAGTGGTGCCGGTCATGCGTGCCACCCAGGCCGACACCGCACGGGTGGCGTCCGCGGTGGAGGCAATGGGTGCGACGGTGTCAGACATGGGGAGCGGTTTGCGAGGCCTGGGGCTTTCCGTGCAGGCGGCGTCTGTGGCCCAGGACATGGCTGCCCTCTCACAGGAGGCCATGAGCCAGCGCCAGCGGCAGATGGCAGAGGGGCTCAACTCCGTGGCATAGTCTCTGAAGGCCATGGCCCAGTCTCAGCAGTCCATGGCCCAGTCTCAGCAGTCCATGGCCCAGTCACTGCAGGCCATGGCCCAGTCTCAGCAGTCCATGGCCCAGTCACTGCAGGCCATGGCCCAGTCTCAGCAGGCCATGGCCCAATCTCAGCAGGCCATCGCTGAGGGCATCGGCGCCATTGCTCATGTGCGAGCCGGCGTCGCACAGTCACAGACAGGGTTTGCCAACCCCCTGAGCTCCATGGCTGCAAACTTGCAGACCCCTGTCGATACCAGCACGGGCCTCCAGGACTGTCAACGCCAGATGTCGGGGGGGGGGGGGGGGGGGGGGGGGGGCGTCGCATGGCCAGTCCGTTCGCATCCCCCACCCATGTAGAGGCCTGGGGGCCATCGGGCACCCCGAGGGAGGAGGAGGTGCTGGGTCCCGTTCCGGGTCCCATTGTAGGGGAGGTCCCGGAACACCTCAACACCTCGGGCTCCCCCCCTTCCGTCCCAGGTGCATCGGGTGGGCAATGGGCAGGACAGGCTGGCAGCTCGCCATCCCAGTCGCCCGGGCCGCAGCCTGGCCCATCTAGGCCAGGACGCCCCAAGAAACGGCCGCCAAAGGGATCCCATGTCAGAGGGCAGGAATCGCAGGAGTCCACCTCCAGTTCTGCTGTACCGTCTGGGGAACCACCTAGGCGTAGTCAAAGGGCCCGTAAGGCCAAACAATTAGACACTGAGTAAGTTGGCACGGGTGCAGAGCACAGATGAGTTTTAGGGGCTAGGGCACGTGCATGAACTCCTTTCGTTATTAAAGTCAATGTTACACCTACAGAAGCTGCCTTTGTGTTCTGTCCAAAGCGTGCACGGTGTCATGTATGTTGAGCGCAAGTGTGTGTGTGAGGGGTGGTCTTACCTCAGCCCCAGGTGAGTCTGCCCCTTCCCGCTGGGCCACCATCAAGATCCCCCCGTGCAGTGGACGGGACCGTGCGCTGCAGTGTCACAGCCGCATGCAGGGATGGTCCGGGTGGATGGTGGTACTGTGGCCATGGGCCAGACATCGTCCAATGATGTGGAGCCAGGAGCTCATCGCAGAGCGGGTTGTCATCATCCTCCATGGCCTGCAATAGACATGCGTCCACCGGCAACTGTGTGAGCCCGGCCGTTGTGCCGCAGGTGGATCGGCAATGGGGGGGTGGTGTGCATGTGGGTGGGGTGGGTGGGGTTGGGGAGGGGGGTGAGGGTGCTGGGTGGGTGGATGGGTGAGGGGTGTGGGTGGTCGGCTGTTGCCATGGTGTGCGGTCTGTGGCCATACTACCCGATTCCCACGCCCATCTAGTCAGTGAAGCGGGCGTCTATCAGCCTGTCCTGTGCCCACTGGCCCAGCCGGTAATGGTGGACAGCCACCCGCCCATGTCTAGCCTGTCTGCCCTGACCATTGCCCCCATCCCACTCATCTGGGGAGGACTGTGCCTCTTCCTGCTGCTCCTCCACTCCGCCCTCCTCTGCCTGCGGCACATCGCCCCTCTGCTGGGCTATGTTGTGCAGGACGCAGCACACCACAATGATGCGGCCGACCCTATCTGACCGATACTGGAGGGCGCCCCCAGAGAGGTCCAGCCACCTGAAACGCATCTTCAGCATGCCAAAGCACCTCTCTATCACTCCCCTTGTCGCTACATGGGCATCATTGAAGCGGTTCTCCGCCTCATTGCGTGGCCTCCGTGTAGGCGTCATCAGCCACGATCGCAATGGGTAGCCCCTGTCGTCCAGCAACCAGCCCCTCAGCCGGGGATGGCGTCCCTCGTACATGCCGGGGATGTATGAACGCGACAACACGTATGAGTCGTGTACACTGCCCGGGTAACGGGCGCAGACGTGCAGGATCATCATGCGGTGGTCGCAGACCACCTGCATGTTCGAATAGGTCCACTTCCTATTGGTGAACACGGCCCTGTTATCTGTAGGTGGCCACACGGCGACGTGCTTCCCATCAATCGCGCCCTGGACCATGGGGAACCCGGCCACGACAGAGAAGCCCACGGCCTGGGCATCTTGGCTGGCCCGGTCCACGGGGAAGCGGATGTAGCGGTGCGCCATGGCATATAGGGCATCTGTCACTGCCCGGATGCACCGGTGCACCGATGTCTGTGATATGCTGGACAGGTCCCCACTCGGTGCCTGGAATGACCCCGTTGCATAAAAGTTCAGGGCCACCGTAACCTTGATGGACACGGGGAGAGGGTGTCCCCTGCCAGTGCCATGCGGTGACAGGTGTGCCAGCAGGTGGCAGATGTGTGCCACGGTTTCCTGGCTCATCCGGAGTCACCTCCTGCATTCCCGGTCCGTGAGGTCCTGGTACGACAGCCGGGGCCGGTACACACGGGGCGTCCTTGGGTGCCTCCGTTGCCGTGGGGCCGCGACGTCCTCCTCCCCCTCCTCGTCCTGTCGGTCAGGTGTCCCTCCAGCCTGGGCGGCTGCCGCCTGCCCCTCTGCGGCAGCCTGCGCCGCTCTCTGGCACGCTCCTCCTCCTCCTCATCCAGGGCAACATGGACATTAGCGGCTGCCGCCACGGCGGCCAACATCGCTGGCTGACCGGAAAACATGACGGCCTGTGGGTGGGGGGTGAGGGGAACGACGACATGTCATCATTGCCCATATCCCCTCCTCCCCCGAGCCAGGTGGCATGGACCGCATGGATCCGACTGTTGGAGGCTGGCACCTGGCCAGATGGACCAACTCACTTGCCCTCGCATCCCCCCTCCCCGGCACGGACCTCCCCGCCCCCCCTCCCCGGCACGCACCTCCCCGTCCCCCTCCCCGGCACGGACCCCCCCCCGGCCACCTCCCCGGCACGCACCTCCCTGTCCCCCTCCCTAGTACGGACCCCTCCACCCCCCGGCCCCCTCCCCGGCACGCACCTCCCCGTCCCCCTCCCCGGCATGCACCTCCCCGTTCCCCTCCCCGGCCGCACCTCCCCGGCACGGACCCCCCCCCCGAACTCCTCCCCGGCACGGACCCCCATCCCCCTCCCCGACACGCACCTCCCCGGCACGGACCCCCTGTCCCCCTCCCCGGCACGAACCTCCCCGTCCCCCTCCCCAGCACAGATCCCCCCCCCCCCGGCACGGACCCCCCCCCGTCCCCTTCCCCGGCACAGACCCCCCCCCCCCCCGGCACTCATCCCCCTCCCGGCAGTCCCCCGGAGCCCACCCCACTCTAACCCCCCCCCGCCGCACACACACACACACACAAAACCCGACACACACCTCTCCCCCACACATACAGACTGCGGCCACGCCATCACCTCTTCAGCGGCCAACCCCCCAGGCCGTCACCCACCTCCACGCTGGTCGGCGTCAACCTTGAGCATTGGTTGACGCCGATTGAAAGGTGTTTTGATTTACACCGATGTGACCCGTGGTCACGTCGGCAGGACTTTGGCTCATCCGGACGGGAGAATATCGACAGCCCCGAAATCCATTGCCTCGCGCCCACCCATGCTATTCTCCGAGGCGTGCGGCGTGATTGACGCCCCGCCGACTTTTCTCCCTTCAGAGAATTCGGCGGGGGCGGAATTCACGACGGCCCACAGCGATTCTCTGACCCGGTGGGGGGTCGGAGAATCTTGCCCCCTATGCTCTATCTGCCCCGCACTATACCTCTCTGTCTATGTTAATCACTTTAATTTTATTACAGTCCTTTTCCCTGATTTCTGTAACCACACCATTCCTCTCATGAGTGAACACTGACACAAAGTATTCATTTAGAACCCTACCTACATCCTCCAGCTCCACACACAAATTACCCCTGTGGTCCTTAATGGCCCAAATCTTTCCCTAGTTATCCTTTCACCCTTAATGTACTTGTAAAAACAACTGAGGTTTTTCCTTTATTTTACCTGCCAGTATCCATTCATGTCACTTTTTGCTCTCCTAATTTCCTTTTTAAGTTCCCTCTTGCACATTCTATATGTACCCAGGGCTGCTGTTTTGATCCCTCGATATCTGCCATAATCCTCCCTTTTTCTCCTGATCCAATTCTGTATGTCCCTCGCTATCCAGCGTTCACTGGATTTGTTGGTCCCATCCTTTTTCTTGATTGGAATATGTTGGCCCGGTACTCTCCCTATTTCCTTCTTGAATTAATCCCATTGTTCTCCATAGAAACATACATAGAAAATGGAAGCAGGAGAAGGCCAGGGAACCCTTCGAGCCTGCTCCGCCATTCATTATGATTATGACTGATCATCAAGTTCAATACCCTGATTCCGCCTTCCCTCCAGATCCCTTTAGCCCCAAGATCTATATGTGATTCTTCTGTCACAGATTTACCTAAATGCGTGTGCTCCCAGTCCACTCTGGCAAAATCAGACATCCCCCAACTTAGAATTGATCTCAGTCCCCATGTCTGCGTGGGTTTCACCCCCACAACCCAAAAATGTGCTGATTAGGTGGATTGGCCGCGCTAAATTGCCCCTTAATTGGAAAAGAAAAATAATTGGCTACACTAAATTTATTTTTAAAAAGAATTGATCTCAGGCCGTTTGTTGTCCTTTTCCATCACAATCTTGAATCTAATGGAGTTATGATCACTGTCTGAAAAATGCTCTCCCATTGATACTTCAACAACTTGCCCAGCTTTGTTCCCAAAAATTAAGTCCAGGACCGTCCCCTCTCTTGTTGGTCCTTCTACGTACTGACTTAAAATGTTCTCTTGGATGCATTTTAAGAATTCCGCTCCCTATAAACTTTCACATTATGGCTACCCCAGTTAATATTGGGGAAGTTGAAGCCCCCCACTATCACTACCCGATTACTTTTACACTTCTCGGAAATTTGCCTACATATCTGCTCTTCTATTTCTCTTGGACTGTTAGGGGGCATAGAGAACACTCCCAGCAATGTGATTGCTCCTTTTTGGTTTTTAAGTTCTACCCATACGGCTTCAGTTGAAAAGCCTTCCAAACCCACTACTGCTACCATCTAGAAGGACAAGAGCAGCAGATGCCTGGGAACCCCACAACTTGTAGGTTTCCCTCCAAGTCACTCTTCACCTTGACATGGAAATATACCACCATTACTTCATTGTTGGGAAGCAAATTCCTGGAACTCCCTCCCCAAAAGCACTGTGGGTGAACCTACATCTTAGGGACTGCAGCGGTTCAAGAAGGTAGCTCACCACCACCTTCTGAAGGGCAACTAGGGATGGGCAATAAATGATGGCATAACCAGCTACACCCGCAACCTGTAAATGAAAAACATATGTCGCCCTTCCTTACTGCTCTAATTGATTCACTGATCAAAAATGCGTCAACCCCCTCTTTTACCTCCTTCCCTATCTTGCTTGAAGATTCTGTATCCTGGAATATTGAGCTTCCAATCCTGCCCCTCTTGCAACCAAGACACAGTGACAGCAATTACATCATATCCCCATTTCTAAATTTGTGCCCTCAATTCATCTGGCTTGTTTGTCAGACTCCTCGCATTAAAATAAACACCATCCAATTTGCAAACCGCCCTTGTGACTTAACTGGTCTAGACATTCTATACCTTCCTGACTTACTTGATGTTTCCTCTATTTTGGCTGCGCATCTATCTCTGCTGAACCTTCTCCCAGGATCGCAGGCCTCTACCATGTTAGTTAAACCCTCCCAACAGCACTAGCAAACCTTCCTGCATGGACACTGGTCCCATTTTGGTTCAGGTGCAAACTGTACACCTTGTACAGGTCCCACCATCCCCCAAAACAGTCCCAATGTCCCAGAAATCAAAATCTCTCTCTCCTGCAACATTTCTCCAGCCACACATTCACCTTGACTAACCTCCTATTTCGATACTCACAAGCACGTGGCACCAGAAGTGATCCAGAGATTACTACCTTCTGGGTCCTTTTTTGAAAATCCACTCCTAGCTCCCTAAATTCTGCTTTCACGACCTTGTCCCTTTTTCTGCCTATATCTTTGGTACCAATTTGTATCACAATTTCTGTCTGTTTGCCCTCCCCCTTCAGTATGAACTGCATCCCTGAACCTGGCACCAGGAAGGCATCCTCAAATCCCTTTTGGAGCCACAGAAACGCCTGTCTGTTCCCGGTACAATTGAATCCCCAACCACTATAGCCCTGACATTCTTCCTCCTCACCTCTTCTACAGCAGACCCACCCATGGTGCCATGACATTGGCTGCCACTGCATTCCCCAACACAGTCATCTCCCACAAACCAGCCTAACCCTCAACATTTTGGAGAGTGACAGCCCAATCTCGTAATGCTCAGCGAGATGCCTCAGGCGGGTCAAGAAGTCAGTGACCAATCCACCTGGATACCACATTGTTGTATTAAATCTATATCACTGCATCATCATGGAAGTCATAACATTCCCTAATGCTTGACCAGCTCATCAAACAACATGGAGTCCATTGCATCTGGGTAAGTTACACTTATGATTCCAAAAGTCAGGGTCCAGCAGGTGGTCAGGAGAATGACCTTCTTACTGCCTACACCCAAAATACCGTTTGTTTTGAAGAAGTGCCGCATGCATTCACCATATGGGCCTCCAGCTTACCCAACAGTCATATGTTTAACCTTTCTGCCCACACATTGTGTCATAGTAATTGACCGGGTAGGTAGGTGGTTCCACATGTGAGTTTGGAGTTTAATTTGTCCTTGTCGCCAGTTTAGTAACTTGAGGAAGCCAGCGGAACAAAGATTGATTGAACTATATACAATATTCTGCCCACAGCATTAATTTTCTCAGTCCAGTCCTTCCTGGGAAAACTAACCACACTGGGCCCTCCTTAGGCCAGCTTTTATGTGTAGTCTTAATGAACTCCCGGTGGGCGGCTTCCGTCCCTGACCTGGACGAGTCCCACGGGAAGATCTTCAATCTGTATTCTTAAAGTTACCTATTTTACTAGAGAAAATTGCTGTCCCTATTTACTTTATTGACATGTTTCATCATTTTCAATGTCTTTATCAAATTGCCATTAATCTTTTCTTAATCAGTAAGAAGTCTGACAACACCAGGTTGAAGTCCAACATGTTTGTTTTGAATCACTAGTTTTCGGAGCACAGCTCCTTCCTCAGGTGAATCAAGAGGTGGGTTCCAGAAACACATATATAGACAAAGTCAATGATGCAACACGATACTTTGAATGCACGTCTTTGCAGGTAATCAAGTCTTCCCAGGTCCAGACGGTGTGACTGGAGAGTGATAATCGCAGGTTAAAGAGGTGTGAATTGTCTCAAGCCAGGGCAGTTGGTAGGATTTTGAAAACCCAGGCCAGATGGTGGGGGGTGAATGTAATGCGACATGAACCCAAGGACCCGGTTGGGGCTGTACTCATGTGTACGAAACTTGGCTATCAGTTTATGTTCAGCGATTTTGCATTGTCGCGCGTCCTGATGGCCGCCTTGGAGAACGCTTACCCGGAGATCAGAGGCTGAATGCCCTTGACTGCTGAAGTGTTCCCTGACTGGAAGGGAACATTCCTGCCTGGTGATTGCTGCGCGATGTCCGTTCATCCATTGGCGCAGAGTCTGCATGGTCTCTTGTCATGAGAATGTCGCTTTAAGAAATGTTTGGCTGCTCATGTTACTGCAGTGATGTCAGAGTGTGGGTGGAGCTGAGCTCTGGCTCTGCTTTTTAGTTTCACTTTGAGAAAAGCTTGACTGTGTCTGTGTTTTTTTGGTTTCATTTGAGTGTTGGAGCTGAAGCCAGACCAAGCAGGTGTACTGTTGTTCTCTCTGCCATGAAAAGACTATCTCTTGATCATTTGGTGAATTCAGAATTATAAATGTTCTCAGTAGTGAATTTAAACCTAATGTGCTTCTGTTAAAAGGTGTTTCTTTTGTCTTCTGGATGTTGTTCGGGAATTTATTAAGGATTACTTAGTGTTGTATTCTTTGGGGATTGTATTTGAATTGATGGTTGCTAAGATGTTCACTGTATGTTTTAAAAAGGTTAACTAGAGTTCATAGAATAAACATTGTTTTGCTTTAAAAAATATTTTTCCCTTTCTGCTGCACCACACCTGTAGAGTGGGCCGTGTGCTCCCCATACCACAATTTATTAAAAGTTGTAGGTCAGGTGAACTCCATGATACACTTTGGGGTTCTCTAAACTCTGGCCCATAACACTCGCCAATGCACCACGCCTCGGGACATCCTTTCCTGCAGCGTATGAGGTAGACAACATTGGCCGAGTCGCACGAGTATGGACCGCGTACCTGGTGGGTGGTGTTCTCACGTGTAATGGTGGTACCCATGTCGCTAATCTTGCACGTCTTGCAGAGATTGCCATGGCAGGGTTGTGGTGTTGTGGTCGCTGTTCCCCTGAAGGTTGGATAGTTTGCTACAAACAATGGTCTGTTTGAGGTTGCGCGGTTGTTTGAAGGCAAGTAGTGGGGGTGTGGGGATGGCCTTGGCAAGATGTTCGTCTTCATCGATGATGTGTTGAAGGTTGCGAAGAAGGTGTCGTAGTTTCTCCGCTCCGGGGAAGTACTGGACGACGAAGGGTACTCTGTCAGTTGTGTTCCGTGTTTGTCTTCTGAGGAGGTCAGTGTGTATTTTTGCTGTGGTGCGTTGGAACTGTTGATCGATGAGTCGAGCGCCATATCCTGTTTGTACGAAGGCATCTTTCAGCGTCTGTAGATGTCTGTTATGCTCCTCGTCTGAGCAGATCCTGTGTATACGAAGGGCTTGTCCATAGGGGATGGCTTCTTTAATGTGTTTCGGGTGGAAGCTGGAGAAGTGGAGCATCGTGAGTTATCCGTGGGCTTGCGGTAAAGCAAAATGCTGAGGTGACCGTCCTTGGTGGAGATGAGTGTGTCCAAGAATGTAACTGATTCTGGAGAGTAGTCCATGGTGAGTCTGATGGTGGGATGGAACTCATTGATGTCATCATGTAGTCCTTTCAGTGATTCTTTGTCATGGGTCCAAAGGAAAAAATGTCGTCGATGTATCTGGTGTATAACATCAGTTGAAGGTCCTGTGCGGTGAGGAGGTCTTGTTCAAACTTGTGTATGAAGCTGTTGGCGTATTGAGGTGCGAATTTGGTCCCTATGGTTGTTGCGTGTGTCTGGATGAAGAACTTGTTGTCGAAGGTGAAGACGTTGTGATCCTGAATGAAGCGGATGATCACCGCCATCTCCACATCTTTTCTTAATGACAAGGATGCCAATTCTCTCATCTAAAAATGTAATGAAAGGCTATTTCTGGTATCATTTAGATTTATTGTCACTTGTACCAAGGTACAGTGAAAAGTATTGTTCTGCGTACAGTCCATACATCAAAAATCATAGGACATACGATAAATACACAATGTAAATACATGGACATCTTAGTGAATTTAAAGTACGAGTTAACATGTTGCTGTTTTTTAAGGTTTTTTATATTCCTCAACGTCAATAAGTAGACATTTTTAATTTGTTTATATTACAGTGGTCCAATATTGGTCTTAGTTTTGACGAGAGACAATGCAATAAAACATTGGAGGAGCTTACTGGGACCTCATGATCTCGAGACAGCAAAGGAGGTTTATCCATTAAGGTAGAATATTTGATCAGATGATTTTATGTTTTGTACCAATGACAAATGGGCTGAATTATATGAGGCACCAGGGGCGAGATTCTCCGACCCCCGCCGGGTCAGAGAATCGGCGGGGGCTGGTGTGAATCCCGCCCCTGCCGGTTGCCGAATTCTCCGGCACCGGAGATTCGGCGGGGGCAGGAATCGCGGCGCGCCGCTTGGCGGGCCCCCCCCCCCCCCCGCGATTCTCCGGCCCGGATGGGCCGAAGTCCCGCTGCTAGAATGCCTGTCCCGCCGGCGTGGATTCAACTACCTACCTTACCGGCGGGACAAGGCGGCGTGGGCGGGCTCCGGGGTCCTGGGGGGGGTTGCGGGGCGATCTGGCCCCTGGGGGTGCCCCCTCGGTGGCCTGGCCCGCGATCAGGGCCCACCAATCCGAGAGCGGGCCTGTGCCATGGGGGCACTCTTTTCCTTCCGCCTTCGCCACGGTCTCCACCATGGCGGAGGAGGAAGAGACTCCCTCCACTGCACATGCGCGGGGATGCCGTGAGCAGCCGCTAACGCTCCTGCGCATGCGCCGCCCGGCAATGTCATTTCCGCGCCAGCTGGCGGGACACTTCTGCCAGCTGGCGGGGTGGAAATCAGTCCGGCGCGGGCCTAGCCCCTCAAGGTGAGGGCCCGGACCCCATGATGCGGAGGATTGTGGGAGGATTTGGACTGTGGGAGGAAACCGGAGCACCCGGAGGAAACCCACGCACACACGGGGAGGATGTGCAGACTCAGCACAGACAGTGACCCAAGCCGGAATCGGGCAGCACGGTAGCATTGTGGATAGCACAATTGCTTCACAGCTCCAGGGTCCCAGGTTCGATTCCGTTATCGGCGCGATGTCCACCGACCGGCGCCAAAAACGGCGCAAATCCCACCTGCATCACGCCGCCCCAAACATCGCAAAGTCTCCGGCCCGGAATGGGCTAGCAGCTGGCTCACGTGGCTCACGAGATGAGTATCTCGTCGGGAGCGGCGGTGTTGCTAGCGCCTCCATTCCCGACCCCCTACACAAACTCTTCTCCATTCTGACCCATTGGGAGTCAATCCCTCTGACCCAGCTCCACACCTTCTCCACATTCGCCGCCCAGTAATAATACATCAGATTTGGAAGAGCCAAACCCCCTCTCTGCCTTCCTCTCTGTAATAGCACCTTTCTAATTCTGACCACCTTCCCTCCCCATATGAACGAGGTAATCATCCCTTCAATCTCTCAAAAAATGCCTTCGGCAGGCATTGGAAAATAAACAGGAATCACGGCAACAGGCTAATTTTAACCACCTGTACCCGACCCACCAGTGACAGAGGGCGACCATCCCACCTTGCCAGGTCAGCTTACACCCTCCCCACCAAACTAGAAATGTTGCACCTACGGAGCCCCCCCAATCCCGAGCAACCTGCAACCCCAGGTATCTAAAGTGAGTCACTGCCTTACGGAATGGCAGCTCCCCCGCTGGCCGAGGCACCACAAAATATTCACTCTTGTCTAGATTTAATTTGTACCGAGAAGGACCCAAACACCCGAAGCAGCTCTAGTAGTCCCCCTACTGATATACTCGGTTTCGACATGTACAATGACAAGTCATCGGGATATAAGGACACCCTGGGCGGGATTCTCCGATATCGGCGCGATGTCCGCCGACCGGCGCAAATCCCACCTGCATTGCATCGCCCCAAACGTCCCAAAGTCTCCGGCCCGGAATGGGCTAGCAGCGACGTGACACTATCCGCGCTGGCTCACGTGGTTCACGCCGTGCGCTCCTGGACGCAGTGGAGCAGAGGAGGGAGGCCCTGTATCCCGGTCACGGCCGCAGAGTCGCCCCACGCCACAGCCGGCGTCTGTGGAGGGAGGTGGCAGAGGCCGTCACCGCTGTGGTCCTGACACCACGGACAGGCACCCAGTGCCACAAGAAGGTGAACGACCTCATCTAGCAGCCAGGGTGAGCCTCCCCCCCTGCCCAATATCCATATCCCCCATATGCCCCCTCCCCCATATCCCCTCTCCCCCATATCCCCCCTCCCCCATATCCCCCATATCCCCCTCCCCTTATCCCCCATCCCATATCCCCCCTCCCCATATCCCCCCTCTACCATATCCCCCTCCCCATAACCCCCTCCCCCATATCCCCCCTCCCCACATCCCCCTCCCCATATCCCCCCTCCCCCATATCCCCCCTCCCCATATACCCCCTCCCCATATCCCCCCTCCCCCATATCCCCCCTCCCCCATATCCCGCTCCCCATATCCCCCCTCCCCATATCCGCCCTCCCCCATATCCCCCCTCTCCCATATCCCCCTCCCCATATCCCCCCTCCCCCATATCCCCCCTCCCCCATATCCGCCTTCCCCCATTTCCCCAAGTGAATCCAGCCCGAACCTTAACCTCTGCAATACACGCGCAACCGATGGCGTGCATTCGTATACCTGCCTAACACTGTTGCCTTTTATCCCTGCCACCACCCCCCACAGGAGAAGCGCGCACACAACACCAGGGAGCATGTGAGGACTGGAGGAGGCCCCGCTGATGAGAGGCCACTGACCGAACATGAGGGAAGGGCCCTGGAACTGGCTGGCGGACCTGAGGAACGGGAGGTTGCTGATGCAGAGGTCGGGGGCCCACCAGCAAGTGAGCCACCGACAGCCCGACCCCATATCCCCCTCCCCCATATCCCCCCTCCCCCTTATCCCCCTCCCCATATCCCCCTTCCCTCATATCCCCCCTCCCCCATGTCCCCCATATCCCCCCCTCCCCCATATCCCCCCTCCCCCATATCCCCCCTCCCTCATATCACCTGATCACTGCCTGCGTGTCTAACCATGCATGCTTCATTGTGTATCGCAGGAGCAAACGTCGAGGCACCCATCCCCGCAGATGCAGACCGCCCACATGATGCCGCTTGGAGACCACGGGAGACGGAGAGACCCGGACCCTCTGGCATGCGACGCCCGCACGATGCCCCTCGGAGACCACTGGAGACGGAGAGACCCCGACCGCCCGGCATGCGACGCCCGCACGATGCCCCTCGGAGACCACTGGAGACGGAGAGACCCCGACCCTCCGGCATGCAATGCCCGCAGGATGCCCCTCGGAGACCACTGGAGATGGAGAGACCTGGAGCAACAGAGAGACAACACCCCCGTCTCGTGCGGGTGCGACGACGCAGGCGCGTGCCACCCAGCGACGAGAGGGGCAGCCACAGGCCCTCGTCACGGCCGAGCCACGAAACCACAACCCAGGACACCCCTACCCAGGACTCCCCTACCCAGGACACCACTACCCAGGAAACTGAAATACTGGACAGTGACACAGATTGGATGGACGGAGACGAACCGCCACCCCAAAGTGCCATGGACTCAGAGTGGGACGAAGAGCACGACACAACGCCACTGCTGTCACCAACACCCTCCACCATCGCAGAAACACTCACCTCGGTTGTGCACTTTAGTGATGAGGCGTCTGGTACACTCACTGGTGCGCACAACACAGCCGTCCCGGTACAGCAGGTGGAGGTAGGAGCAGCAGAGGGGCAGGGCGGTCGGAGGGCAGCCCAGCCCACCCACCCATAGGTCCGATGCAACCACCGAACCTGAGACGAGCGAAGAGGGTGACGGCCAGCTTGCGGCGGCTGCAGTCGCAGGTGGAGGAGTCCACCCGCGTCCAGGAGCTGGCAGTGGTGCCGGTCATGCGTGCCACCCAGGCCGACACAGAACGGGTGGCGTCCGCGGTGGAGGCAATGGGTGCGACAGTGTCAGACATGGGGAGCGATTTGCGAGGCCTGGGGCTTTCCGTGCAGGCAGCGTCTGTGGCCCTGGACATGGCTGCCCTCTCACAGGAGGCCATGAGCCAGCGCCAGCGGCTGATGGCAGAGGCGCTCAACGCCATGGCCCAGTCTCAGCAGGCCATGGCCCAGTCTCAGCAGGCAATGGCCCAATCCCTGCAGGCCATGGCCCAGTCTCAGCAGGCCATAGCCCAGTCTCAGCAGGCCATGGCCCAGTCTCAGCAGGCCATGGCCCAGTCTCAGCAGGCCATGGCCCAGTCTCAGCAGGCCATGGCCCAGTCTCAGCAGGCCATTGCTGAGGGCATCGGTGCCATTGCCCATGTGCTAGCCGGCATCGCCCAGACACAGACAGGGATGGCCAACTCCCTGAGCTCCATGACTGCAAACCTGCAGATCCTTGTCGATACCAGCACAGGCCTCCAGGACTGGCAGCGCCAGATGTCGGGGGGGCGTCGGATTGCCAGTCCGTTCGCATCCCCCACCCATGTAGAGGCCTGGGGGCCATCGGGCACCCCGAGGGAGGAGGAGGTGGTGGGGCCTGTTCCGGGTCCCATTGTAGGGGAGGTCCCAGAACACCTCAACACCTCGGACTCCCCCCCTTCCATCCCAGGTGCATCGGGTGGGCAACGGGCAGGACAGGCTGGCAGCTCGCCATCCCAGTCGCCCGGGCCGCAGCCTGGCCCATCTAGGCCAGGACGCCCCAGGAAACGGCCACCAAAGGGATCCCGTGTCTGAGGGCAGGAATCACAGGAGTCCACCTCCAGTTCTGCTGTACCGTCTGGGGAACCACGTAGACGTAGTCATAGGGTCCGTAAGGCCAAACAATTAGACACTGAGTAAGTTGGCAATGGTGCAGGACACAGATGAGTTTTAGGGGCTAGGACACGTGCATGAACTCCTTTCGTTATTAAAGTCAATGTTACACCGACAGAAGCTGCCTTTGTGCTCTGTCCAAAGCGTGTGGGGGTGTCATGTACGTTGAGCGCAAGTGTGTGTGTGAGGGGTGGTCTTACCTCAGCCCCAGGTGAGTCTGCCCCCTTCCCCCTGGGCCGCCATCAACATCCCCCCGGGCAGAGGACGGGACCGTGTGCTGCAGTGTCACAGCCGCATGCAGGGATGGTCCGGGTGGATGGTGGTACTGTGGCCATGGGTCAGACATAGTCCAACGATGTGGAGCCAGGAGCTCACCACAGGGCGGGTTGTCATCATCCTCCATGGCCTGCGATAGACACGCGTCCACCCGCAACTGTGTGAGCCCAGCCTGTTGTGCCGCAGGTGGATCGGCAATGCGGGGGTGGTGTGCATGCGGGTGGGGTGTGTGGGGTTGGGGAGGGGGGTGAGGGTGCTGGGTGGGTGGATGGGTGGGGGGTGTGGGTGGTCGGCTGTTGCCATGGTGTGCGGTCTGTGGCCATACTACCCGATTCCCACGCCCATCTAGTCAGTGAAGCGGGCGGCTATCAGTCTGTCCCGTGCCCGCTGGGCCAGCCGGTAACGGTGGACAGCCACCCGCCTGTGTCTACCCCGTCTGCCCTGACCATTGCCCCCATCCCACTCATCTGGGGAGGACTGGGCCTCTTCCTGCTGCTCCTCCACTCTGCCCTCCTCTGCCTGCGGCACATCGCCCCTCTGCTGGGCTATATTGTGCAGGATGCAGCACACCACAATGATGCGGCCGACCCTATCTGACCGATACTGGAGGGCGCCCCCAGAGAGGTCCAGGCACCTGAAACGCATCTTCTGTGACGTACAGCAAAATTCAACTGCATCATTATGCAGTGCAGGCCAGTGCCAGCCATGTGTGCCACCCAAGCCATCCCCGCACGGCATTGGGGCGACGGTTTCAGCTATGGATCAGCGTATCCAAGGCCTGAGTTAATCTGTGCAGGCAGTGGCCGAGGCCCAGGACAGGGCTGCCCACTCACAGGCAGCCATGTGCCAGAGCCAGCTGGACATTGCAGCGGCGCTCCTCAGCATGGCCCAGTCCCAGAGGGAAGTGGACCAATCCCAGAGGAAGGTGGCCCACTCACTGGCTGATGTGGCACAGATGCACAGGGTGGTGGCACAGTCGCAGCATGATGTGGTGCAGTCCCAGACGGAGTTGGTCCACTTCCTGTGCTCCATGGTGGGGGCACTGAGGTAGGACTGTGCTCCCCCCTTCTTCCCTACCCAACCCAAGCGTCACCACCCCAGGGATTTGACAGGAATGGCCAGCCTGCATGCAGGGAACACCCTGGTGAAAGTTGCTACCGTGGGCAGGAATCAGACGTTGTCAGACGATGCGGAGCAACAGAGCACATCGCAGAGCGGGCTGTCATCATCCTCCACCCCATGGACCAGACCCACTGTTACTGCCAACCCAGGGCCCCTACCTCGTAGTGCTGCAGGTATGTATAAGGGAGGGGTGTCCAAGCAGGCAGTTTGGCGGGGTGGGAAGTGAGGGGGTGTGGGGTTGGGATGTGGTGTCCGTCCCCCGGCCAGCAACCCCCCCCCCCCCCTCTCCACCTCCTTCCTAGTCGGTGAACCTGGAGGCGATCAGAGCGTCCCGTGCGCGCACACGTCGTGCGGCCTCCTCTGTCCTGCTCATCCTCCCACTCCCCTGCATCCTCCTTGTCGGACAAAGCCTGCCTTTCCTCCTCATCCTCCTCCACAAGCACATCGCCCTCTGCTGCGCGATGTTGTGAAGGATGCGGGAGGCCTCCACAATGCAGGCGACCCTCTCAGCGTCAGGTTCAGGCATCTGATCCGCATCTTCAGGAGGCCGAAGCTCTGCTCAATCACATTCGTAGTCTCTGTATGCGCGTTGTTGCAGCGGATGCCCGCGGCGGTCTGTGGTCTTCGGATAGGCGTCATCAGCCACGGCCGCAGCGGGTAACCCCTGTCGCCCAGGAGGGAACCCCTCAGCCGGGGGAGGTGCCGCTTGTACATGGCAGTAATCCCGGGTGTGCCAGGACGAAGGCATCATGCACACTGCCCGGGTATCGGACGCCGATGTGTACAATGCGCAGCTGATAGTCACAGCCCAGCTTTACGTTCATTGAGTGGTACCCCTTTTGGTTTGTGTACAGCGGCCTGTTTTCCACTGGTGCTCGCCCCTGGACCCGGGGCATCCCGGCAATCGCGGCGAACCCCGCTAACCGGGCATCCTGATGGGCTCCGTCCACATGGAAATGGATGTATTTATGTACCTGGGCATGTGGGGTCTCGGTGATGGCATGGATTCATCCGTGCACCGAGGTCTGTGAAATCCCAGGCAAGTCCCCATTCGGTGGGGAAGGTTGCATAGATGTTTAGGGTGACCATCACCTTGACAGTCACGGGTCATACGCCCGCGGTCCCAGAACGCCATCATACGTGTCGCACTGCTTCTCTCTGCTCGGCCGGTGTCTCCGAAGGCATATGCAGGTCCTCGAATGACAGGCGCTGCCGGTATACACGAGGCCTCATGCAGCGCCTCCTTGGCACCTCCTCCTCCTCAGCCTGTTGGGCAGCCGGCCCTCCATAAGACCACAAGACATAGGAGCAGAATTAGGCCACTCGGCCCATCGAGTCTGCTCCGCCATCCAATCATGGCTGATATTTTTCTCATCCCCATTCTCCTGCCTTCTCCCCATAACCCCAATCCCCTTATTAATCAAGAACCTATCTGTCTGTGCCTTAAAGACACTTAGTGAATTGGCCTCCACAGCCTTCTGCGGCAAAGAGTTCCACAGATTTGCCGCCCTCTGGCTGAAGAAATTCCTCCTCATCTCTGTTTTAAAGGATCGTCCCTTTAGTCTGAGATGGTGTCCTCTGGTTCTAGTTTTTCCTACAAGTGGAAATATCCTCTCCACGTCCACTCTATCCAGGCCTCGCAGTATCCTGTAAGTTTCAATAACATCCCCTCTCATCCTTCTAAACTCCAACGAGCACAGACCCAGAATCCTCAACCGTTCCTCACATGACAAGTTCTTAATTCCAGGGATCATTCTTGTGAACCTCTTCTGGACCCTTTCTCCAGCCTTTACAGCTGCCTCCTGCCCCTCTTTAGTCCGTTCATCTCAGCCCATTCCACTGCTGCCCACTCCGCTGCTACCCACTCCGCTGCTGCTCGCACTGCTGCTGCCCGCTCTGCTGCTACCCGCTCTGCTGCTGCCCACTCTGCTGCTGCCCACTCCACTGCTGCCCACTCTGCTGCTGCCCACTCCGCTGCTGCTCGCACTGCTGCTGCCCGCTCTGCTGCTTCCCACTCTGCTGCTGCCCGCTCCGCTGCAGCTCGCTCTGCTGCTGCCCACTCCGCTGCTGCTCGCACTGCTGCTGCCCACTCCGCTGCTGCTCGCTCTGCTGCTGCCCGCTCCGCTGCTGCTCGCACTGCTGCTGCTCGCACTGCTGCTGCCCACTCCGCTGCTGCCCGCTCCGCTGCTGCTCGCACTGCTGCTGCCCACTCTGCTGCTGCTCACGCCGCTGTTGCCCGCTCCACTGCTGCCACCTCCGCTGCTGCCCGCTCCGCTGCTTCCTGCTACGCTGCTGCCCCCTCCGCTGTTGCCCGCTCCACTGCTGCCCCCTCCACTGGTGCCCCCTCCACTGCTGCCCACTCCGCTGCTGCCCACACCGCTGCTGCCCACTCCACCGCTGCCCACGCCACTGCTGCCCACTCCGCTGCTGCTCACGCTGCTGCTGCCCGCTCCGCGGCTGCTCGCACTGCTGCTGCCCGCTCCGCTGCTGCCCGCTCCGCTGCTGCCCACTCCGCTGCTGCTCGCACTGCTGCTGCCCGCTCCGCTGCTGCTCGCTCTGCTGCTGCCCACTCCGCTGCTGCTCGCACCGCTGCCGCCCGCTCTGCTGCTGCCCGCTCCGCTGCTGCTCACGCCGCTGCTGCTCGCTCTGCTGCTGCTCGCACCGCTGCCGCCCGCTCTGCTGCTGCCCGCTCCGCTGCTGCTCGCACTGCTGCTGCTCGCACTGCTGCTGCCCACTCCGCTGCTGCCCACTCCGCTGCTGCTCGCTCCGCTTCTGCCCACTCCGCAGCTGCTCACGCCGCTGCTGCCCACTCCACTGCTGCTCGCACCGCTGCTGCCCACTTTGCTGCTGCCCGCTCCGCTGCTGCCTGCTCCGCTGCTGCCCACTCCACTGCTGCTCGCACCGCTGCTGCCCACTCTGCTGCTGCCCGCTCCGCTGCTGCCCACTCCGCTGCTGCTCGCTCCGCTGCTGCCCACTCCTCTGCTGCCTGCTCCGCTGCTGCCCACTCCGCTGCTGCCCACTCCGCTGCTGCCTGCTCTGCTGCTGCCCACTCCGCTGCTGCCCATGCCGCTGCTGCCCACTTTGCTGCTGCCCACTCTGCTGCTGCCCACTCCGCTGCTGCCCACTCCGCTGCTGCTCGCACCGCTGCTGCCCGCTCTGCTGCTGCCCACTCCGCTGCTGCCCACTCCGCTGCTGCCCAGTCCGCTGCTGCTCGCACTGCTGCTGCCCACTCTGCTGCTGCCCACTCCGCTGCTGCCCAGTCCGCTGCCGCCCACTCCGCTGCTGCTCGCACCGCTGCTGCCCACTCCGCTGCTGCCCACTCCGCTGCTGCCCACTCCGCTGCTGCCCAGTCCGCTGCTGCCCACTCCGCTGCTGCTCGCACCGCTGCTGCCCACTCTGCTGCTGCCCACTCCGCTGCCGCCCACTCCGCTGCTGCTCGCACCGCTGCTGCCCACTCCGCTGCTGCCCACTCCCCTGCTGCCCGCTCCGCTGCTGCCCACACCGCTGCTGCCCGCTCCGCTGCTGCCCACTCCGCTGCTGCCCGCTCCGCTGCTGCCCGCTCCGCTGCTGCCGGCTCAGCTGCCGCCCACTCCGCTGCCGCCCACTCCGCTGCTGCTCGCACCGCTGCAGCCCACTCCGCTGCCGCCCACTCCGCTGCTGCCCACTCCGCTGCCGCCCACTCCGCTGCTGCCCGCTCCGCTGCTGCAGCTTCCCCCTCCTCTTCGAGCGGTTCCTGCTCACACAGCCACAGGGCATCTCACAGAGCTGCGACCATCACCAGGATGGCCACCATTGCTGGTGCAATGCCAAATGCCATTGTCTGCAGCAGGTGAAAGGCCAACATGTTAGCATGGCGCATACTCCCGTGCCCAACCAGGTTCCATGGTTTATACTGTGGCCCTGTTGGCAGTGTGGGCTCTGCCTCCGCATGTCCCCCACCCCCAGCCCCATCGGTGCCCCTGGTCCTAGCGCCCGTCCCTGCTGACAGGGATTTGGCACCAAACCGGCGCCTAGCGCAATTTTGGCGTCGGAGACTATTCTCCGCCCAATCACGTTTCGCGATTTCAGCGTTGGCAGAAGGAGAATCCCGCCCACCATGTTTTGCAACATTGACTGACCAGCGTTGTTATCAAATACACAGACGGAACAGTCAACAGAAAATTCTAATGACACTGCAAGGTCAAAAAGGACAAGAAAACCACCTAATTGACTAAATTTTGTAAAACACTAAGGACTGCAACTCTGTAATTCCAGTTATGACATGTAACAGAACATTCAGCATGCACAGTATGAAAGCATTCTCGACAATGTATGTAAAAAATGTTAGAAAGAATTTCAAAATTTTTATCAAAGGAAGGGGGAATGTGCCATTATGGGAAATGTTCAGAATACAAAGGGTTAATGTTGTATCAGAATTAACCACTAGATGGAGCTAGATGTAGAACTATATAAAGCACGGACTCACAGACTTCTGGGAGAAGGCTCGAGAGGAGGGCATAGGAGCAGTGAGGAGAGATCAGACTACAGTTATAGATAGAGTGTAGAGACTAGTGTTAATTGAGTGTAGATTGTAGATCACTAGATTATTGTTTACTATAGGAGTAAGTGGTCGAGCTTTAATAAGTAGTGTAAATAGATGTTAGCTTGGTTAATGAACTTAGCTTCTGTGGTCTTTGTGAACACTACAACATCCATCCTGAGAACAAGAATCACAAAGAGCACCACAGAGTTTAAAAGCTTTCCTTGTGCAAGTTCAGCAAAGCAAAAAATATTTCAGTTGGGCTGTTTCTGTAAAGTCTGGGCTAAGATATTGACATATATACTCCTTGTTCTATTTCTTAGCTTGCGTGCAAGATTTGCAATAGAAGATGTTCCATTTAACCAGCTACATGGGAGTCATGATGATGAAAATGCAAGGAAAGAGTTGCACTTTTTCTTTCCGGTTGAACACACATTGGTGGCAGTAAAAGCTGTTGCTTTAAGGGAATGCAAAGGTACGTTAAGTAGAATAATAACAACATAGATGAAATACAATGGCTGGAATTAATTGGCCGTTCATGCTGGTGGGGTTCACTAGTCCTGCCCCCAGCACAGCTTCCCTGACGGGTTTCCAGGCAGCGCGGGATGGCTCCAATGCGAATTCCCAGTGGAAGCAGACAATCCCACCCCCAGCCAACGGCACTCCAGCTCCCGCTGCCAAGAGCATGCGGCTGGGAGGCCGGAGGCACAGGATCTTTTTAAAATCACAAAAGCAGGGGACCCCCTTAATAGGGAGACC
Organism: Scyliorhinus torazame; assembly: GCF_047496885.1. Lineage (NCBI taxonomy): Eukaryota > Metazoa > Chordata > Chondrichthyes > Carcharhiniformes > Scyliorhinidae > Scyliorhinus > Scyliorhinus torazame. The sequence goes on from NC_092717.1 coordinate 1,281,896, forward strand.
ACCCGGGACCCCCTCAATAAGGAGACCCCAACACCCCAGGGACTCCCTTATTATTTGTTTTACACAGAGGGTGATGAGCGTCTGGAACGAGCTGCCAGAGGCAGTAGTAGAGGCGGGTACAATTTTGTCTTTTAAAAAGAATTTAGACAGCTATATGGGAAAGCTGGGTATAGAGGGATATGGGCCAAATGCGGGCGGTTGGGACTGGCTTAGTGGTAAAAACTGGGTGGCATGGACAAGTTGGGCTGACGGGTCTGTTTCCATGATGTATACCTCTATGACTCTATGGCCACCCCCCCCCACCCCCCAGGCCCCTTTAATAGGAGGACCCCCTCAGGGACCTCCTGATTGGAGGGACCTCCACAGCCCCCCACTCCAGAAATGAGACCCTGTCTGGAAGCTAGAGAGTAGTCCAGGGAGGGCCATGAAATAAATTACAGGTGTAACACTAACCTGGAAGCACCAAGTGTCCATTTCTGGAAGGAGAACAGCTGTGACCTGTGATCCTGTAGTATGGGCATCAAGGTAACACAGTGGTTAGCACTGTGCTTCACAGCACCAGGGTCCCAGGTTCGATTCCGGCTTGGGTCACTGTCTGTGCGGAGTCTGCACGTTCTCCCGTGTCTGCGTGGGTTTCCTCCGGTTGCTCCGGTTTCCTCTCACAAGAGGGTGATGAGTGTCTGGAACAAGCTGCCAGAGGCAGTAGAAAAGCTGTTAGGTGAATTGGACATTCTGAGTTCTCCCCGTGTGCCCGAACAGGCGCCGGAATGTGACAACGAGGGGCTTTTCACAGTAACTTCATTGCAGTGTCAATGTAAGCCTACTTGTGACAATAATAAAGATTATTATTATTAGCTGTAAGCCATTCATTCGTTTACAGTAGTGGACTGTGATTGACAGCTTCCACAAAACAGCCGCAGCCTTCATTCATTCATTTCACTTCATGGATGAGTAATTCTAAGTGCTGAAACCCCAATTGTATACCAACATCAACCACATCAAAGAGTGGCAAGTGCATTGGAATGCACCTAGTAATGCAGGAGGAGGGCACGGGGTATCTGCTGGGCAGTGGGCACAACAGAATGCCACGTCTTCACCTTTGATACCCAACGTTTGGCCAGTCCATCCAGAGGATGAGTGCCAAGGCCATGACCGAGCAGACGGCAAGACAAATAGGAAGTCATTCCACTCCTGATGTGCTGTCTGGGGAAACACATAGAAGATAAGAAAAGTAGATGGCTTAAGTTGGCCCGGGTGTAGTAGAGAGCAGATAGTAACGGGGAAGGGCACACATTTCATAGATAGTCACCATTAAACACTTTCTTCACCAGTCCAATTTGCCTCTAACCTCTGTCTGACGGGTGTGGAGGGCGGGCTGGGTGTTGTGCAGTGGCTGGGTGGGCCAGGGGGGAGCAGGGAGCCCCCATGACACATTGTCATGTGAGTATCCCTTTAAGAAAGGTGTTTGTCTTATCACATGGTTTCAGTGATGTCATTGTGTGGGTGGAGCTGGGCTGTGGCTGTGTGAGGTTTTTGGTTTCGCTTTCAGTTTTTGAGTGCTGTGGACTGCAGACAAGGAGAAAGAAGTGTTTTGGCCTGTCTCTCTCTCTCTATTTTCATTTTAAAAACTGTTCCAGAAGTAAACAGGTTGTGGCGACCGGCTTTGGTAACTTAAAAGAGATATTCAGGGAAAGCCAGTCTCATTCAAGGGAGATCGATCACTTGGTTGCATGGTGTACCAAAAACACCCTCTCTCTAAATGTCAAAAGGAACTGATCATCGACTTTCGTTCCCGGGGGTCACCATCACCAACAGCATGTCCTGGTCCACTCACATTGATGCAACAGTCAAGAAAGCTGTTGTAACCTGCCTTCTTACCATTGGCTGGGGACTAATTGCAATCCCACAATCCTGTGGGAGTATGAGCTTCCCCAATGAGGGGGGCGGAGAAATCATTAGCAGACTCCCTGTATAAATAAAGCTGGCCAGTTTGGAACCAGCCAGGAAGGAGTGAGCAGCAAGCAAAGTTGCTGCTGCTGTTGTATCTATACGTTATTGTAAATAAATGTTATTTCTTTGTATCCTTAAAACTTGTGCTGGATTCTTTCGTGGCCCTCACAAAAAAAGCCCAGCAACGTTTCTACTTCCTCCGGAAGCTAAAGAAATTCGGCATGCCTGCATCGACTCTCACAAACTTCTACAGGTGTGCCATAGAGGGCATCCTATCCGGCTGCATCACAGCTTGGTATGGCAACTGCTCAGTCCAAGCTCGCAAGAAATTACAGAGTGTGGTGAACTGAGCCCAACACATCACACAAGATTGCCACCCGCACATTGATTCTGTCTACACCTCTCGCTGCCTCAGGAAGGCAGACAGCATTGTCAGAGACCCCTCCCACCCAGGCTTTGCCCTCTTCCAGAACCTTCCATCAGGCAGAAGGTACAGAAGTTGGAAGACCTGCACATCCAGACATAGGAATAGCTTCATCCCCACAGCTACCAGACTCCTCAAATACTCTCCCTCATACTGATCTGTTCCCTGTAGGAACACTGTTTACAGTGTCCTATGCTGCTCTTGCCATGTTTTTGCTTTGCGTGGCTCCTTGTTCCGCATTGTAACCAATCACTATTTGTCAATGTACTATTTGTCAATGCAGAAGGAGGCCATTTGGCCCATCAAGTCTACACCAGCCCTTGGAAAGAGCACCCTATCCAAGCCCTCGCCTCCACCCCATCCCTGTAACCCAGTAACACCACCTAACCTTTTGGACACTAAGAGGAAATTGATCATGGCCAATCCACCAAACCTGCTGTTATGAGCCAGGGTTTAGAGAACCCCAAAGTGTATCATGGAGTTCACCTGACCCACAACTTTCAATAGATTGTGGTATGGGGAGCACAAGGCCCACTCTACAGGTGTGGGACAGCAGAAATGAAAATTATGTTTTGAAGCAAAACAGTGTTTAACCTTTTTAAAACATACAGTGAACATTTTAGCAACTATTAATTCAAATACAACCCCCAAAGTATACAGCACTAAGTAATCCTTAATAACTTCCCAAACAAAATCCAGAAAACAAAAAAAACACCTTTTAATAGAAATACATCAGGTTTACATTCACTACTGAGAACATTTATAATTCTGAATTCACCAAATGATCAAGAGATAGTCTTTTCATGGCAGAGTGATCAACAGTACACCTGCTCTGTCTGGCTTCAGCTCCCACACTGAAAACAAAGCTGAAACACATACTGCAGCAAAGAGCCTAAAACAAAAGTAAAAAGCTGACACCAGCCCAGCTCCACCCACACTCTGACATCACTGCAGTAATATGAGCAGCCAAACATTTCTTAAAGCAGCATTCTCATGACACTGCACATCTTTGGAGTGTGGGAGGAAACCGGAGCACCCGGAGGAAACCCACACAGTCACGGGAAGAAAGTGCAAACCCCACACAGACAGTCACCTAAGGCCGGAATTGAACCCGGGTCCCTGGAGCAGTGAGGCAGTAGTGCTAACCGCTGTGCCACCGTCCATCTGGCATGCCTCGCCTCCACAGCTCACCTGGTGACAAGGTTGGAACTGTTGGTGACGCGCACTTACCGCTGCAACTCGCGACACCCCGGAGCACGTCCGGGTACGACACTGACTTTCCGTCCCTGCTGACACCGTCACAATGCCAGAGATACTCACCTTGTATTCAGTGAACAGGCTCCTGGGCAGTAACTGGTATGCACCATATGTGTGCTGCGGTACATCATATGGAGGTAGGAACCCCCGAGCGGGCGGGCGGTCAGAGGGCGGCCTGACCCGAGGGTCCAGGCGGGTCTCAGGCTTCTGGAAAGGGCGGTCCCATCCATGTTGGAGATGCAGACACAGAGCTGGGACCACATGACGGGTGTCAGCAACCATCCAGCACCTGTTGGTCCAACTGCCTGCAGGCGCAGGAAGTGATGCCAACCATGTGCGCCAGTCCTGGCTCAGCTCCTGAATGACGTGCTGCAGTCCCAGAGGGACGTGGCCTTGTCCCTGTGCTCCATGGCTGCGAGCATTGAGACCCTGGTAGAGATGAGAGCGGCCCTCCAGGACTGGCAGCACCAGGTGACGGCAGAGCCTTCAGAGCTCGCTCCGGCTGCGCTATGGGCCACGTGCTGGAAAATGGGATTAGAATGGCTAGGTGGGATATAAATGGGATTAGAATGGCTCGGTGGGATATACATGGGATTAGAATGGCTCGGTGGGATATAAATGTGATTAGAATGGCTCGGTGGGATATAAATGGGATTAGAATGGCTCGGTGGGATATAAATGGGATTAGAATGGCTCAGTGGGATATACATGGGATTAGAATGGCTCGGTGGGATATAAATGGGATTAGAATGGCTCAGTGGGATATACATGGGATTAGAATGGCTCAGTGGGATATAAATGGAATTAGAATGGCTCAGTGGGATATAAAAGGGATTTGAATGGCTCTGTGGGATATAAATGGAATTAGAATGGCTCAGTGGGATATACATGGGATTTGAATGGCTCAGTGGGATATAAATGGGATTAGAATGGCTAGGTGGGATATACATGGGATTAGAATGGCTCAGTGGGATATAAATGGGATTAGAATGGCTCGGTGGGATATAAATGGGATTAGAATGGCTCGGTGGGATATAAATGGGATTAGAATGGCTCGGTGGGATATAAATGGGATTAGAATGGCTTGGTGGGATATAAATGGGATTAGAATGGCTAGGTGGGATATACATGGGATTAGAATGGCTCGGTGGGATATAAATGGGATTAGAATGGCTCGGTGGGATATAAATGGGATTAGAATGGCTCGGTGGGATATAAATGGGATTAGAATGGCTAGATGGGATATACATGGGATTAGAATGGCTCGGTGGGATATAAATGGGATTAGAATGGCTCGGTGGGATATACATGGGATTAGAATGGCTCGGTGGGATATAAATGGGATTAGAATGGCACAGTGGGATATAAATGGGATTAGAATGGCTCAGTGGGATATAAATGGGATTAGAATGGCTAGGTGGGATATACATGGGATTAGAATGGCTCGGTGGGATATACATGGGATTAGAATGGCTCAGTGGGATATAAATGGGATTAGAATGGCTAGGTGGGATATACATGGGATTAGAATGGCTCGGTGGGATATACATGGGATTAGAATGGCTCGGTGGGATATAAATGGGATTAGAATGGCTCGGTGGGATATACATGGGATTAGAATGGCTCGGTGGGATATAAATGGGATTAGAATGGCTCAGTGGGATATACATGGGATTAGAATGGCTCAGTTGGATATAAATGGGATTCGAACGGCTCGGTGGGATATAAATGGGATTTGAATGGCTCAGTGGGATATAAATGGGATTAGAATGGCTCGGTGGGATATAAATGGGATTAGAATGGCTCGGTGGGATATAAATGGGATTAGAATGGCTCGGTGGGATATACATGGGATTAGAATGGCTCAGTGGGATATAAATGGGATTAGAATGGCTCGGTGGGATATAAATGGGATTAGAATGGCTCGGTGGGATATAAATGGGATTAGAATGGCTAGGTGGGATATACATGGGATTAGAATGGCTCGGTGGGATATAAATGGGATTAGAATGGCTCAGTGGGATATAAATGGGATTAGAATGGCTAGGTGGGATATACATGGGATTAGAATGGCTCGGTGGGATATAAATGGGATTAGAATGGCTCAGTGGGATATAAATGGGATTAGAATGGCTAGGTGGGATATACATGGGATTAGAATGGCTCGGTGGGATATAAATGGGATTAGAATGGCTCAGTGGGATATAAATGGGATTAGAATGGCTCAGTGGGATATAAATGGGATTAGAATGGCTCGGTGGGATATACATGGGATTAGAATGGCTCAGTTGGATATAAATGGGATTAGAATGGCTCAGTGGGATATAAATGGGATTAGAATGGCTCAGTGGGATATACATGGGATTAGAATGGCTCGGTGGGATATACATGGGATTAGAATGGCTCAGTGGGATATAAATGGGATTAGAATGGCTAGGTGTGATATACATGGGATTAGAATGGCTCGGTGGGATATAAATGGGATTAGAATGGCTAGGTGGGATATACATGGGATTAGGATGGCTAGGTGGGATATTCATGGGATTAGAATGGCTCGGTGGGATATAAATGGGATTAGAATGGCTCGGTGGGATATAAATGGGATTAGAATGGCTAGGTGGGACATACATGGGGTTAGAATGGCTAGTTGGGATATAAATGGGATTAGAATGGCTCAGTGGGATATAAATGGGATTAGAATGGCTCGGTGGGATATAAATGGGATTCGAATGGCTCGGTCGGATATAAATGGGATTCGAATGGCTCGGTGGGATATAAATGGGATTCGAATGGCTCAGTGGGATATAAATGGGATTCAAATGGCTCAGTGGGATATAAATGGGATTAGAATGGCTCGGTGGGATATAAATGGGATTCAAATGGCTCAGTGGGATATAAATGGGATTAGAATGGCTCGGTGGAATATAAATGGGATTCGAATGGCTCAGTGGGATATAAATGGGATTAGAATGGCTAGGTGGGATATACATGGGATTAGAATGGCTAGGTGGGATATACATGGGATTAGAATGGCTCGGTGGGATATACATGGGATTAGAATGGCTCGGTGGGATATAAATGGGATTCGAATGGCTCAGTGGGATATAAATGGGATTCAAATGGCTCAGTGGGATATAAATGGGATTAGAATGGCTCGGTGGGATATAAATGGGATTCAAATGGCTCAGTGGGATATAAATGGGATTAGAATGGCTCGGTGGGATATAAATGGGATTCGAATGGCTCAGTGGGATATAAATGGGATTAGAATGGCTAGGTGGGATATACATGGGATTAGAATGGCTCGGTGGGATATACATGGGATTAAAATGGCTCAGTGGGATATAAATGGGATTAGAATGGCTAGGTGGGATATACAAGGGATTAGAATGGCTAGGTGGGATATACATGGGATTAGAATGGCTCGGTGGGATATAAATGGGATTAGAATGGCTCAGTGGGATATAAATGGGATTAGAATGGCTCAGTGGGATACAAATGGGATTAGAATGGCTAGGTGGGATATACATGGGATTAGAATGGCTCGGTGGGATATACATGGGATTAGAATGGCTCAGTGGGATATAAATGGGATTAGAATGGCTCGGTGGGATATACATGGGATTAGAATGGCTAGGTGGGATATACATGGGATTAGAATGGCTAGGTGGGATATACATGGGATTAGAATGGCTCGGTGGGATATAAATGGGATTAGAATGGCTCAGTGGGATATACATGGGATTAGAATGGCTCAGTTGGATATAAATGGGATTCGAATGGCTCGGTGGGATATAAATGGGATTTGAATGGCTCAGTGGGATATAAATGGGATTAGAATGGCTCGGTGGGATATAAATGGGATTAGAATGGCTCGGTGGAATATAAATGGGATTAGAATGGCTCGGTGGGCTATACATGGGATTAGAATGGCTCAGTGGGATATAAATGGGATTAGAATGGCTCGGTGGGATATAAATGGGATTAGAATGGCTCAGTGGGATATAAATGGGATTAGAATGGCTAGGTGGGATATAAATGGGAGTAGAATGGCTCGGTGGGATATAAATGGGATTAGAATGGCTAGGTGTGATATACATGGGATTAGATTGGCTAGGTGGGATATACATGGGATTAGAATGGCTCGGTGGGATATAAATGGGATTTGAATGGCTCGGTGGGATATACATGGGATTCAAATGGCTCGGTGGGATATAAATGGGATTCGAATGGCTCGGTGGGATATACATGGGATTAGAATGGCTAGGAGGGATATACATGGGATTAGAATGGCTCGGTGGGATATAAATGGGATTAGAATGGCTCGGTGGGATATAAATGGGATTAGAATGGCTCAGTGGGATATACATGGGATTAGAATGGCTCAGTGGGATATAAATGGGATTAGAATGGCTCGGTGGGATATAAATGGGATTCAAATGGCTCAGTGGGATATAAATGGGATTAGAATGGCTCGGTGGGATATAAATGGGATTCGAATGGCTCAGTGGGATATAAATGGGATTAGAATGGCTAGGTGGGATATACATGGGATTAGAATGGCTCGGTGGGATATACATGGGATTAAAATGGCTCAGTGGGATATAAATGGGATTAGAATGGCTAGGTGGGATATACATGGGATTAGAATGGCTAGGTGGGATATACATGGGATTAGAATGGCTCGGTGGGATATAAATGGGATTAGAATGGCTCAGTGGGATATAAATGGGATTAGAATGGCTCAGTGGGATACAAATGGGATTAGAATGGCTAGGTGGGATATACATGGGATTAGAATGGCTCGGTGGGATATACATGGGATTAGAATGGCTCAGTGGGATATAAATGGGATTAGAATGGCTCGGTGGGATATACATGGGATTAGAATGGCTAGGTGGGATATACATGGGATTAGAATGGCTAGGTGGGATATACATGGGATTAGAATGGCTCGGTGGGATATAAATGGGATTAGAATGGCTCAGTGGGATATACATGGGATTAGAATGGCTCAGTTGGATATAAATGGGATTCGAATGGCTCGGTGGGATATAAATGGGATTTGAATGGCTCAGTGGGATATAAATGGGATTAGAATGGCTCGGTGGGATATAAATGGGATTAGAATGGCTCGGTGGAATATAAATGGGATTAGAATGGCTCGGTGGGCTATACATGGGATTAGAATGGCTCAGTGGGATATAAATGGGATTAGAATGGCTCGGTGGGATATAAATGGGATTAGAATGGCTCAGTGGGATATAAATGGGATTAGAATGGCTAGGTGGGATATAAATGGGAGTAGAATGGCTCGGTGGGATATAAATGGGATTAGAATGGCTAGGTGTGATATACATGGGATTAGATTGGCTAGGTGGGATATACATGGGATTAGAATGGCTCGGTGGGATATAAATGGGATTTGAATGGCTCGGTGGGATATACATGGGATTCGAATGGCTCGGTGGGATATAAATGGGATTCGAATGGCTCGGTGGGATATACATGGGATTAGAATGGCTAGGAGGGATATACATGGGATTAGAATGGCTCGGTGGGATATAAATGGGATTAGAATGGCTCGGTGGGATATAAATGGGATTAGAATGGCTCAGTGGGATATACATGGGATTAGAATGGCTCAGTGGGATATAAATGGGATTAGAATGGCTCAGTGGGATATACATGGGATTAGAATGGCTAGGTGGGACATACATGGGATTAGAATGGCTATGTGGGATATACATGGGATTCGAATGGCTCAGTGGGATATAAATGGGATTAGAATGGCTCGGTGGGATATAAATGGGATTAGAATGGCTCGGTGGGATATAAATGGGATTCGAATGGCTCGGTGGGATATAAATGGGATTTGAATGGCTCGGTGGGATATAAATGGGATTCGAATGGCTCAGTGGGATATAAATGGGATTCAAATGGCTCAGTGGGATATAAATGGGATTAGAATGGCTCGGTGGGATATAAATGGGATTCAAATGGCTCAGTGGGATATAAATGGGATTAGAATGGCTCGGTGGGATATAAATGGGATTCGAATGGCTCAGTGGGATATACATGGGATTAGAATGGCTCGGTGGGATATACATGGGATTAGAATGGCTCAGTGGGATATAAATGGGATTAGAATGGCTAGTTGGGATATACATGGGATTAGAATGGCTCGGTGGGATATAAATGGGATTAGAATGGCTCGGTGGGATATAAATGGGATTAGAATGGCTCGGTGGGATATACATGGGATTAGAATGGCTCGGTGGGATATAAATGGGATTAGAATGGCTCAGTGGGATATAAATGGGATTAGAATGGCTAGTTGGGATATACATGGGATTAGAATGGCTCGGTGGGATATACATGGGATTAGAATGGCTCAGTGGGATATAAATGGGATTAGAATGGCTAGGTGGGATATACATGGGATTAGAATGGCTAGGTGGGATATACATGGGATTAGAATGGCTCGGTGGGATATAAATAGGATTAGAATGGCTCGGTGGGATATAAATGGGATTTGAATGGCTCGGTGGGATATAAATGGGATTAGAATGGCTAGGTGGGATGTAAATGGGATTAGAATGGCTAGGTGGGATATGAATGGGATTAGAATGGCTAGGTGGGATATAAATGGGATTAGAATGGCTAGGTGGGATATACATGGGATTAGAATGGCTCGGTGGGATATAAATGGGATTAGAATGGCTCGGTGGGATATAAATGGGATTAGAATGGCTCGGTGGGATATAAATGGGATTAGAATGGCTCGGTGGGATATAAATGGGATTAGAATGGCTCAGTGGGATATAAATGGGATTAGAATGGCTCAGTGGGATATAAATGGGATTAGAATGGCTCAGTGGGATATACATGGGATTAGAATGGCTCGGTGTGATATACATGGGATTAGAATGGCTAGGTGGGATATACATGGGATTAGAATGGCTCGGTGGGATATAAATGGAATTAGAATGGCTCGGTGGGATATAAATGGGATTAGAATGGCTATGTGGGATATACATGGGATTCGAATGGCTCGGTGGGATATAAATGGGTTTCGAATGGCTCGGTGGGATATAAATGGGATTAGAATGGCTAGGTGGGATATACATGGGATTAGAATGGCTAGGTGGGATATACATGGGATTAGAATGGCTCGGTGGGATACAAATGGGATTAGAATGGCTCGGTGGGATATAAATGGGATTAGAATGGCTAGGTGGGAAATACATGGGATTCGAATGGCTAGGTGGGATATAAATGGGATTAGAATGGCTCAGTGGGAAATAAATGGGATTAGAATGGCTCGGTGGGATATAAATGGGATTAGAATGGCTCGGTGGGATATAAATGGGTTTCGAATGGCTCGGTGGGATATAAATGGGATTCGAATGGCTCGGTGGGATATAAATGGGATTCGAATGGCTCAGTGGGATATAAATGGGATTCAAATGGCTCAGTGGGATATAAATGGGATTAGAATGGCTCGGTGGGATATAAATGGGATTCAAATGGCTCAGTGGGATATAAATGGGATTAGAATGGCTCGGTGGGATATAAATGGGATTAGAATGGCTCGGTGGGATATAAATGGGATTCGAATGGCTCGGTGGGATATAAATGGAATTAGAATGGCTCAGTGGGATATGCATGGGATTAGAATGTCTAGGTGGGATATAAATGGGATTCGAATGGCTCGGTGGGATATAAATGGGATTAGAATGGCTCAGTGGGATATACATGGGATTAGAATGTCTAGGTGGGATATAAATGGGATTCGAATGGCTCGGTGGGATATAAATGGGATTAGAATGGCACGGTGGGATATAAATGGGATTCAAATGGCTCGGTGGGATATAAATGGGATTCAAATGGCTCAGTGGGATATAAATGGGATTCGAATGGCTAGGTGGGATATAAATGGGATTACAATGGCTCAGTGGGATATAAATGGGATTCAAATGGCTCGGTGGGATATAAATGGGATTCGAATGGCTCGGTGGGATATAAATGGGATTCTAATGGCTCGGTGGGATATAAATGGGATTCCAATGGCTAGGTGGGATATAAATGGGATTCGAATGGCTCGGTGGGATATAAATGGGATTCGAATGGCTCGGTGGGATATAAATGGGATTCGAATGGCTCGGTGGGATATAAATGGGATTAGAATGGCTCAGTGGGATATAAATGGGATTAGAATGGCTCGGTGGGATATAAATGGGATTAGAATGGCTCGGTGGGATATAAATGGGTTTCGAATGGCTCGGTGGGATATAAATGGGATTCGAATGGCTCGGTGGGATATAAATGGGATTTGAATGGCTCAGTGGGATATAAATGGGATTCAAATGGCTCAGTGGGATATAAATGGGATTAGAATGGCTCGGTGGGATATAAATGGGATTCAAATGGCTCAGTGGGATATAAATGGGATTAGAATGGCTCGGTGGGATATAAATGGGATTAGAATGGCTCGGTGGGATATAAATGGGATTCGAATGGCTCGGTGGGATATAAATGGAATTAGAATGGCTCAGTGGGATATACATGGGATTAGAATGTATAGGTGGGATATAAATGGGATTCGAATGGCTCGGTGGGATATAAATGGGATTAGAATGGCTCAGTGGGATATACATGGGATTAGAATGTCTAGGTGGGATATAAATGGGATTCGAATGGCTCGGTGGGATATAAATGGGATTAGAATGGCTCGGTGGGATATAAATGGGATTCAAATGGCTCGGTGGGATATAAATGGGATTCAAATGGCTCAGTGGGATATAAATGGGATTCGAATGGCTAGGTGGGATATAAATGGGATTACAATGGCTCAGTGGGATATAAATGGGATTCAAATGGCTCGGTGGGATATAAATGGGATTCGAATGGCTCGGTGGGATATAAATGGGATTCTAATGGCTCGGTGGGATATAAATGGGATTCCAATGGCTAGGTGGGATATAAATGGGATTCGAATGGCTCGGTGGGATATAAATGGGATTCGAATGGCTCGGTGGGATATAAATGGGATTCGAATGGCTCGGTGGGATATAAATGGGATTCGAATGGCTCGGTGGGATATAAATGGGATTCGAATGGCTCGGTGGGATATAAATGGGATTCAAATGGCTAGGTGGGATATAAATGGGATTCGAATGGCTCGGTGGGATATAAATGGGATTCGAATGGCTCGGTGGGCTATAAATGGGATTCGAAAGGGTAGGTGGGATATAAATGGGATTAGAATGGCTCAGTGGGATATAAATGGGATTCAAATGGCTCGGTGGGATATAAATGGGATTCGAATGGCTCGGTGGGATATAAATGGGATTCAAATGGCTCAGTGGGATATAAATGGGATTCGAATGGCTCAGTGGGATATAAATGGGATAAGAATGGCTAGGTGGGATATAAATGGGATTAGAATGGCTCAGTGGGATATACATGGGATTAGAATAGCTCGGTGGGATATAAATGGGATTAGAATGGCTAGGTGGGATATAAATGGGATTAGAATGGCTTGGTGGGATAAAAATGGGATTAGAATGGCTCGGTGGGATATAAATGGGATTAGAATGGCTGAGTGGGATATAAATGGGATTAGAATGGCTCAGTGGGATATAAATGGGATTAGAATGGCTCGGTGGGATATAAATGGGATTAGAATGGCTCAGTGGGATATAAATGGGATTAGAATGGCTCAGTGGGATATAAATGGGATTAGAATGGCTCGGTCGGATATAAATGGGATTAGAATGGCTCAGTGGGATATACATGGGATTAGAATGGCTCAGTGGGATATAAATGGGATTAGAATGGCTAGGTGGGATATAAATGGGATTAGAATGGCTCGGTGGGATATACATGGGATTCGAATGGCTCGGTGGGATATAAATGGGATTCGAATGGCTCGGTGGGATATACATGGGATTAGAATGACTAGGAGGGATATACATGTGATTAGAATGGCTCGGTGGGATATAAATGGGATTAGAATGGCTCAGTGGGATATAAATGGGATTAGAATGGCTCGGTGGGATATAAATGGGATTAGAATGGCTCCGTGGGATATAAATGGGATTAGAATGGCTCAGTGGGATATACATGGGATTAGAATGGCTCAGTGGGATATAAATGGGATTTGAATGGCTCGGTAGGATATAAATGGGATTCGAATGGCTCAGTGGGATATAAATGGGTTTCGAATGGCTCGGTGGGATATAAATGGGATTAGAATGGCTCGGTGGGATATAAATGGGATTCAAATGGCTCAGTGGGATATAAATGGGATTAGAATGGCTCGGTGGGATATAAATGGGATTAGAAGGGCTCGGTGGGATATAAATGGGATTCGAATGGCTCGGTGGGATATAAATGGAATTAGAATGGCTCAGTGGGATATACATGGGATTAGAATGTCTAGGTGGGATATAAATGGGATTCGAATGGCTCGGTGGGATATAAATGGGATTAGAATGGCTCAGTGGGATATACATGGGATTAGAATGTCTAGGTGGGATATAAATGGGATTCGAATGGCTCGGTGGGATATAAATGGGATTAGAATGGCTCGGTGGGATATAAATGGGATTCAAATGGCTCGGTGGGATATAAATGGGATTCAAATGGCTCAGTGGGATATAAATGGGATTCGAATGGCTAGGTGGGATATAAATGGGATTACAATGGCTCAGTGGGATATAAATGGGATTCAAATGGCTCGGTGGGATATAAATGGGATTCGAATGGCTCGGTGGGATATAAATGGGATTCTAATGGCTCGGTGGGATATAAATGGGATTCCAATGGCTAGGTGGGATATAAATGGGATTCGAATGGCTCGGTGGGATATAAATGGGATTCGAATGGCTCGGTGGGATATAAATGGGATTCGAATGGCTCGGTGGGATATAAATGGGATTCGAATGGCTCGGTGGGATATAAATGGGATTCGAATGGCTCGGTGGGATATAAATGGGATTCAAATGGCTAGGTGGGATATAAATGGGATTCGAATGGCTCGGTGGGATATAAATGGGATTCGAATGGCTCGGTGGGCTATAAATGGGATTCGAAAGGGTAGGTGGGATATAAATGGGATTAGAATGGCTCAGTGGGATATAAATGGGATTCAAATGGCTCGGTGGGATATAAATGGGATTCGAATGGCTCGGTGGGATATAAATGGGATTCAAATGGCTCAGTGGGATATAAATGGGATTCGAATGGCTCAGTGGGATATAAATGGGATAAGAATGGCTAGGTGGGATATAAATGGGATTAGAATGGCTCAGTGGGATATACATGGGATTAGAATAGCTCGGTGGGATATAAATGGGATTAGAATGGCTAGGTGGGATATAAATGGGATTAGAATGGCTTGGTGGGATAAAAATGGGATTAGAATGGCTCGGTGGGATATAAATGGGATTAGAATGGCTGAGTGGGATATAAATGGGATTAGAATGGCTCAGTGGGATATAAATGGGATTAGAATGGCTCGGTGGGATATAAATGGGATTAGAATGGCTCAGTGGGATATAAATGGGATTAGAATGGCTCAGTGGGATATAAATGGGATTAGAATGGCTCGGTCGGATATAAATGGGATTAGAATGGCTCAGTGGGATATACATGGGATTAGAATGGCTCAGTGGGATATAAATGGGATTAGAATGGCTAGGTGGGATATAAATGGGATTAGAATGGCTCGGTGGGATATACATGGGATTCGAATGGCTCGGTGGGATATAAATGGGATTCGAATGGCTCGGTGGGATATACATGGGATTAGAATGACTAGGAGGGATATACATGGGATTAGAATGGCTCGGTGGGATATAAATGGGATTAGAATGGCTCAGTGGGATATAAATGGGATTAGAATGGCTCGGTGGGATATAAATGGGATTAGAATGGCTCCGTGGGATATAAATGGGATTAGAATGGCTCAGTGGGATATACATGGGATTAGAATGGCTCAGTGGGATATAAATGGGATTTGAATGGCTCGGTAGGATATAAATGGGATTCGAATGGCTCAGTGGGATATAAATGGGTTTCGAATGGCTCGGTGGGATATAAATGGGATTAGAATGGCTCGGTGGTTTATAAATGGGATTAGAATGGCTCGGTGGGATATAAATGGGATTAGAATGGCTCGGTGGGATATAAATGGGATTTGAATGGCTCGGTAGGATATAAATGGGATTCGAATGGCTCGGTGGGATATAAATGGGATTCGAATGGCTCGGTGGGATATAAATGGGTTTCGAATGGCTCGGTGGGATATAAATGGGATTAGAATGGCTCGGTAGGATATAAATGGGATTCGAATGGCTCGGTGGGATATAAATGGGTTTCGAATGGCTCGGTGGGATATAAATGGGATTCAAATGGCTCAGTGGGATATAAATGGGATTTAAATGGCTCAGTGGGATATAAATGGGATTAGAATGGCTCGGTGGGATATAAATGGGATTCAAATGGCTCAGTGGGATATAAATGGGATTAGAATGGCTCGGTGGGATATAAATGGGATTCGAATGGCTCAGTGGGATATACATGGGATTAGAATGGCTCGGTGGGATATACATGGGATTAGAATGGCTCAGTGGGATATAAATGGGATTAGAATGGCTAGGTGGGATATAAATGGGATTAGAATGGCTCAGTGGGATATAAATGGGATTAGAATGGCTAGGTGGGATATACATGGGATTAGAATGGCTCGGTGGGATATACATGGGATTAGAATGGCTCAGTGGGATATAAATGTGATTAGAATGGCTCGGTGGGATGTACATGGGATTAGAATGGCTCGGTGGGATATAAATGGGATTAGAATGGCTCAGTGGGATATACATGGGATTAGAATGGCTCGGTGGGATATAAATGGGATTCGAATGGCTCGGTGGGATATAAATGGGATTTGAATGGCTCAGTGGGATATAAAAGGGATTAGAATGGCTCGGTGGGATATACATGGGATTAGAATGGCTCAGTGGGATATAAATGGGATTCGAATGGCTCGGTGGGATATAAATGGGATTAGAATGGCTCGGTGGGATATAAATGGGATTAGAATGGCTCGGTGGTATATAAATGGGATTAGAATGGCTCGGTGGGATATAAATGGGATTAGAATGGCTAGGTGGGATATGAATGGGATTAGAATGGCTAGGTGGGATATAAATGGGATTAGAATGGCTCAGTAGGATATAAATGGGATTAGAATGGCTAGGTGGGATATACATGGGAGTAGAATGGCTCAGTGGGATATAAATGGGATTAGAATGGCTAGGTGGGATATACATGGGATTAGAATGGCTCGGTGGGATATAAATGGGATTAGAATGGCTCGGTGGGATATAAATGGGATTAGAATGGCTAGGTGGGATATACATGGGATTCGAATGGCTAGGTGGGATATAAACGGAATTAGAATGGCTCGGTGGGATATAAATGGGATTAGAATGGCTAGGTGGGATATACATGGGATTCGAATGGCTCAGTGGGATACAAATGGGATTAGAATGGCTCGGTGGGATATAAATGGGATTCGAATGGCTCAGTGGGATATAAATGGGATTCAAATGGCTCAGTGGGATATAAATGGGATTAGAATGGCTCGGTGGGATATAAATGGGATTCAAATGGCTCAGTGGGATATAAATGGGATTAGAATGGCTCGGTGGGATATAAATGGGATTCGAATGGCTCGGTGGGATATAAATGGGATTTGAATGGCTCGGTGGGATATAAATGGGATTCAAATGGCTCAGTGGGATATAAATGGAATTCGAATGGCTCGGTGGGATATAAATGGGATTAGAATGGCCCAGTGGGATATACATGGGATTAGAATGTCTAGGTGGGATATAAATGGGATTCGAATGGCTCGGTGGGATATAAATGGGATTAGAATGGCTCGGTGGGATATAAATGGGATTCAAATGGCTCGGTGGGATATTAATGGGATTCAAATGGCTCAGTGGGATATAAATGGGATTCGAATGGCTAGGTGGGATATAAATGGGATTAAAATGGCTCAGTGGGATATAAATGGGATTCAAATGGCTCGGTGGGATATAAATGGGATTCGATTGGCTCGGTGGGATATAAATGGGATTCTAATGGCTCGGTGGGATATAAATGGGATTCCAATGGCTAGGTGGGATATAAATGGGATTCGAATGGCTCGGTGGGATATAAATGGGATTCGAATGGCTCGGTGGGATATAAATGGGATTCGAATGGCTCGGTGGGATATAAATGGGATTCGAATGGCTCGGTGGGATATAAATGGGATTCGAATGGCTCGGTGGGATATAAATGGGATTCGAATGGCTAGGTGGGATATAAATGGGATTCGAATGGCTCGGTGGGATATAAATGGGATTCGAATGGCTCGGTGGGCTATAAATGGGATTCGAATGGCTCAGTAGGATATAAATGGGATTCGAAAGGGTAGGTGGGATATAAATGGGATTAGAATGGCTCAGTGGGATATGAATGGGAATCGAATGGCTCGGTGGGATATAAATGGGATTCGAATGGCTCGGTGGGATATAAATGGGATTCAAATGGCTCAGTGGGATATAAATGGGATTCGAATGGCTCAGTGGGATATAAATGGGATAAGAATGGCTAGGTGGGATATAAATGGGATTAGAATGGCTCAGTGGGATATACATGGGATTAGAATGGCTCGGTGGGATATAAATGGGATTAGAATGGCTAGGTGGGATATAAATGGGATTAGAATGGCTTGGTGGGATAAAAATGGGATTAGAATGGCTCGGTGGGATATAAATGGGATTAGAATGGCTGAGTGGGATATAAATGGGATTAGAATGGCTCAGTGGGATATAAATGGGATTAGAATGGCTCGGTGGGATATAAATGGGATTAGAATGGCTCAGTGGGATATAAATGGGATTAGAATGGCTCAGTGGGATAAAAATGGGATTAGAATGGCTCAGTGGGATATAAATGGGATTAGAATGGCTAGGTGGGATATAAATGGGATTAGAATGGCTCGGTGGGATATAAATGGGATTCGAATGGCTCGGTGGGATATAAATGGGATTAGAATGGCTCGGTGGGATATAAATGGGATTCAAATGGCTCAGTGGGATATAAATGGGATTCGAATGGCTACGTGGGATATAAATGGGATTAGGATGGCTCAGTGGGATATAAATGGGATAAGAATGGCTAGGTGGGATATAAATGGGATTAGAATGGCTCAGTGGGATATACATGGGATTAGAATGGCTCGGTGGGATATAAATGGGATTCGAATGGCTCGGTGGGATATAAATGGGATTAGAATAACTAGGTGTGATATGAATGGGATTAGAATGGCTCAGTGGGATATAAATGGGATTAGAATGGCTAGGTGGGATATAAATGGGATTAGAATGGCTAGGTGGGATATAAATGGGATTAGAATGGCTCGGTGGGATATAAATGGGATTAGAATGGCTAGGTGGGATATAAATGGGATTAGAATGGCTTGGTGGGATAAAAATGGGATTAGAATGGCTCGGTGGGATATAAATGGGATTAGAATGGCTGAGTGGGATATAAATGGGATTAGAATGGCTCAGTGGGATATAAATGGGATTAGAATGGCTCGGTGGGATATAAATGGGATTAGAATGGCTCAGTGGGATATAAATGGGATTAGAATGGCTCAGTGGGATAAAAATGGGATTAGAATGGCTCAGTGGGATATAAATGGGATTAGAATGGCTAGGTGGGATATAAATGGGATTAGAATGGCTCGGTGGGATATAAATGGGATTCGAATGGCTCGGTGGGATATAAATGGGATTAGAATGGCTCGGTGGGATATAAATGGGATTCAAATGGCTCAGTGGGATATAAATGGGATTCGAATGGCTACGTGGGATATAAATGGGATTAGGATGGCTCAGTGGGATATAAATGGGATAAGAATGGCTAGGTGGGATATAAATGGGATTAGAATGGCTCAGTGGGATATACATGGGATTAGAATGGCTCGGTGGGATATAAATGGGATTCGAATGGCTCGGTGGGATATAAATGGGATTAGAATAACTAGGTGTGATATGAATGGGATTAGAATGGCTCAGTGGGATATAAATGGGATTAGAATGGCTAGGTGGGATATAAATGGGATTAGAATGGCTAGGTGGGATATAAATGGGATTAGAATGGCTCAGTGGGATATAAATGGGATTAGAATGGCTAGGTGGGATATACATGCCCAGGATATACAATACCCCCCCGGAGCCCGCCCATGCCGCCTTGTCCCGCCGTTCAAAAGTTGGTTTAATCCACGCCGGCGGGACAGGCAATTTATCGGCGGGACTTCGGCCCATCCGGGCCGGAGAATCGAGTGAGGGGGCCCGCCAACCGGCGCGGCCCGATTCCCGCCCCCGCCGAATATCCGGTGCCGGAGACTTCGGCAACCGGCGGGGGCGGGATTCACGGCAGCCCCCGGCAATTCTCCAACCCGGCAGGGGGTCGGAGAATGACGCCCTAGGCTGTTCCTTGACAGGGTATTAGCTTCCAGACAGCCAGCTGTCTGGATTGTTTATTTTCATCTCCCTTCACACTTGAATGAATCTTAAGTGCCCCGCTGTAAATCTAACCACAATGTTTATAAACATCCAGCTATTTATCTTTGAAAGTGAATAGAAGCCTTGCAGATCAAAGGGTCTGAGGGGGTTTAATGCTTTGTGCTGTGTTTGGACTTTCTACAAAATAATAGTTGCAGCTTTCTACACCTCTGTCAGAGGCAGGAGGTGTAAGGGACAGGTAAGTGAAAGCATTGATTTCTCATTATCTCTGTGAGGACTGCTCTGTGGCATCCAGGCAGGGGTGACTGATGGGGGAGTGTGGGTCTCTGATATGGAGGCAGCTTTTAATATGGGGGGCCTCTGATGTTGGGGTCTCTGATGTGGTTCTGTGGGGGGAGGCTGAGGGTGGGGTAGGATTTGTGTTGTGGGGGTGGGCCCTTCCGATGAACTTTGGGAGCACCTACCTTAAATACTTACCCCCTTGGCCCACCGTGTGATCCACCGCGCCAGGGCCACACTGGCAAATACTAGCACCAATTTACACTTGTGTGAATCCCAGCCCAGAGGCCTGGAGCATCATGGAGGCAGTGTCCAGCCCATTAATAGGATGAAAATTACTCCAAATGACCAATTTGCATCCTCCTGCTGGCGTGGGGCACCGGCGCCAACCCTGTTCTTTTCACAACCCAATATTCTCCAGCTGATCAGGAACTCCACGGCTGGTGGCGAAGAATCCCCCCAAATGTGACGACACCCAATGACTCGACATTAGGTCTTGGGTCTCTTTTAAACAAGATTCATGAACTTGTCACCTGGCTGGTGACAAGACTTTGGTCTTTGGGTGGCTGCATTAATTGTAGTGGGTTAGTTATAAAGGAATGTGGAAGGATGCGGAACAACCAGGAGAGGGAAGCAATCAGGAAGAGAGTAACGAGGAAAGCAGGGTTTAAACCGGGAGAGGATCAATCAGGCGAATGGGACATTGGTCTATCGGGATGGGGATTTACCAGCAAATTCAGTGTGGCGCCAGGTCAACCCACAGACATGATGCACAGTGGGCAGCCAAAAGGTAGTGTAGGACTCCCACTCCTAACTGGGAATGAAGTCCTGCCCGAGGGAGCTGATGACCAAACTAATAAGTTGGCAGCTTCATCAGTCCCAGCAGCAGAGCACATTAGTGGGCACTGCTGGGATTGCAACAAAGAAATATGTCCCAATAGATCCCGGAGGTGGGGAAGTCTGGGGTCTTGGACAGAGACGGTTTAGGCATGTTAGAGAGAGGTGGTTGATGGAGGTGGTGGGTTTAATGTCGAAGGCGGCAGGAAGTGAGGAAGGATTCCTCCTTAGGTGGGGTCATGCCCTCCCGACCCGTAAAGCACATGCCCCAAAGATATAATAATAATAATAATCGCTTGTTGTCACAAGTAGGCTTCAATGAAGTTACTGTGAAAAGCCCGGGGTCGCCACATTTCGGCACCTGTTCGGGGAGGCCAGTACGGGAATTGAACCTGCGCTGCTGCCTTGTTCTGCATCACAAGCCAGCTGTTTAGCCCACTGTGCGAAACCAGCCCACCTCCCCCCCCCCCCCCGTTTTCTTTCCCACCCGTTGAAATGTATTTTAAAAATCTGGATGCACACCCTCATCTGTCTCCCCAAGCCACCCCTTTTATGTCTTGGGCAACATATTATAGTGGCCCATTTGCTTAGTAAAAATCCCAATTGATCGGGGACAGAGGATAGGGAATCCTTTAAAAACGAGCAGGGGACAACTAATAAAGCAATAAGGGGCAGAAGATGAAGTAGGAGTGCAAGCTAGCTAGTAAAGGAAGATAGGAAGAGTTTTTTTCAATATATAAAAGGTAACAGAGACGTTGGACCACTGGAAAATATGGCTGGAGAAGTAATAATAGGAAACAAAAAAATGGCAGAGGAACTAAATAGTTACTTTGCATCAGTCTTCATGGTGGAAGACACCAGTGGGATGCCAGAGCTCCAGGAGAATCAGGGGGCAGAGGTGAGTGCAGTGACCATTACTAAGGAGAAGGTTCTGGGAAAACTGAAAGGTCTGAAGGTGGATAAATCACCTGGACCGGATGGAATGCACCCAGGGTTTAAAAGAGATAGCTGAGGAGATTGTGGAGGCATTGGTGATGATCTTTCAGAAATCACTGGAGGCAGGAAGGATCCCAGAGGACTGAAAAGTGGTGAATGTAACACCGCTGTTTAAGAAGGGAGGGCGGCAGAAGATGGGAAATTATAGGTCGGTTAGCCTGACTTTGGTCATTGGTAAGATTGTAGAGTCCATTATTAAAGATGAGATCGCGGAGTACTTGGAAGTGCATGATAAAATAGAACTGAGTCAGCACGGCTTCGTCAAGGGGAGGTCATGTCTGACAAATCTGTTCTTTGAGGAAGTAACGAGGAAGTTAGACAAAGGAGAACCAGTGGACGTGATTTATTTAGATTTCCAGAAGGCCTTTGACAAGGTACCGCATAGGAGACTGTTAAATAAGTTAAGAGCCCATGGTGTTAAGGGTAAGATCCTGGCATGGATAGAGGATTGGCTGACTGGCAGAAGGCAGAGAGTGGGGATAAAGGGGTCTTTTTCAGGATGGCAGCTGGTGACTAGTGGTGTGCCTCAGGGGTCTGTGCTGGGACCACAACTTTTCACAATATACATTAATGATCTGGAAGAAGGAACTGAAGGCACTGTTGCCAAGTTTGCAGATGATACAAAGATCTGTAGAGGGACAGGGAGTATTGAGGAAGTAGGCGGGCTGCAGAAGGACTTGGTCAGGCTAGGAGAGTGGGCAAAGAAGTGGCAGATGGGATACAATGTGGAAAAGTGTGAGGTTATGCACTTTGGAAGGAGAAATGGAGGCATAGACTATTTTCTAAATGGGAAGATGCTCAGGAAATCAGAAGCACAAAGGGACTTTGTTCAAGATTCTCTTAAGGTTAACGTGCAGGTTCGGTCGGCAGTTAAGAAGGCAAATGCAATGTTAGCATTCATGTCGAGAGGGCGAGAATACAAGACCAGGGATGAACCAGGGGCTCTTTCTGGGGAAGGTGGGACCTCTACAGACAGGATGGTCTACATCTGAACCTGAGGGGCACAAATATCCTGGGGGGGAGATTTGTTAGTGCTCTTTGGGGGGGTTTAAACTAATGCAGCAGGGGCATGGGAACCTGGATTGTAGTTTTAGGGTAAGTGAGAATGAGAGTATAGAGGTCAGGAGCACAGATTTGACGTCGCAGGAGGGGGCCAGTGTTCAGGTAGGTGGTTTGAAGTGTGTCTACTTCAATGCCAGGAGTATACGAAACAAGGTAGGGGTACTGGCAGCATGGGTTGGTACCTGGGACTTCGATGTTGTGGCCATTTCGGAGACATGGATAGAGCAGGGACAGGAATGGATGTTGCAGGTTCCGGGGTTTAGGTGTTTTAGTAAGCTCAGAGAAGGAGGCAAAAGAGGGGGAGGTGTGGCGCTGCTAGTCAAGAGCAGTATTACGGTGGCGGAGAGGATGCTAGATGGGGACTCTTCTTCCGAGGTAGTATGGGCTGAAGTTAGAAACAGGAAAGGAGAGGTCACCCTGTTGGGAGTTTTTTATAGGCCTCCTAATAGTTCTAGGGATGTAGAGGAAAGGATGGCGAAGATGATTCTGGATATGAGCGAAAGTAACAGGGTAGTTATTATGGGAGACTTTAACTTTCCAAATATTGACTGGAAAAGATATAGTTCGAGTACAATAGATGGGTCGTTTTTTGTACAGTGTGTGCAGGAGGGTTTCCTGAAACAATATGTTGACAGGCCAACAAGAGGCGAGGCCACGTTGGATTTGGTTTTGGGTAATGAACCAGGCCAGGTGTTGGATTTGGAGGTAGGAGAGCACTTTGGGGACAGTGACCACAATTCGGTGACGTTTACGTTAATGATGGAAAGGGATAAGTATACACCGCAGGGCAAGAGTTATAGCTGGGGGAAGGGCAATTATGATGCCATTAGACGTGACTTGGGGGGGATAAGGTGGAGAAGTAGGCTGCAAGTGTTGGGCACACTGGATAAGTGGGGCTTGATCAAGGATCAGCTACTGCGTGTTCTTGATAAGTATGTACCGGTCAGACAGGGAGGAAGGCGTCGAGCGAGGGAACCGTGGTTTACCAAGGAAGTGGAATCTCTTGTTAAGAGGAAGAAGGAGGCCTATGTGAAGATGAAGTGTGAAGTTTAGGTTGGGGCGATGGATAGTTACAAGGTAGCGAGGAAGGATCTAAAGAGAGAGCTAAGACGAGCAAGGAGGGGACATGAGAGGTATTTGGCAGGAAGGATCAAGGAAAACCCAAAAGCTTTCTATAGGTATGTCAGGAATAAGCGAATGACTAGGGAAAGAGTAGGACCAGTCAAGGACAGGGATGGGAAATTGTGTGTGGAGTCTGAAGAGATAGGTGAGATACTAAATGAATATTTTTCGTCAGTATTCACTCAGGAAAAAGATAATGTTGTGGAGGAGAATGCTGAGCCCCAGGCTAATAGAATAGATGGCATTGAGGTATGTAGGGAAGAGGTGTTGGCAATTCTGGACAGGCTGAAAATAGATAAGTCCCCGGGACCTGATGGGATTTATCCTAGGATTCTCTGGGAGGCCAGGGAAGAGATTGCTGGACCTTTGGCTTTGATTTTTATGTCATCATTGGCTACAGGAATAGTGCCAGAGGACTGGAGGACAGCAAATGTGGTCCCTTTGTTCAAAAAGGGGAGCAGAGACAACCCCGGCAACTATAGACCGGTGAGCCTCACGTCTGTAGTGGGTAAAGTCTTAGAGGGGATTATAAGAGACAAGATTTAGAATCATCTAGATAGGAATAATATGATCAGGGATAGTCAGCATGGCTTTGTGAAGGGTAGGTCATGCCTCACAAACCTTATTGAGTTCTTTGAGAAGGTGACTGAACAGGTAGACGAGGGTAGAGCAGTTGATGTGGTGTATATGGATTTCAGCAAAGCATTTGATAAGGTTCCCCACGGTAGGCTATTGCAAAAAATACGGAGGCTGGGGATTGAGGGTGATTTAGAGATGTGGATCAGAAATTGGCTAGCTGAAAGAAGACAGAGGGTGGTGGTTGATGGGAAATGTTCAGAATGGAGTACAGTCACAAGTGGAGTACCACAAGGATCTGTTCTGGGGCCGTTGCTGTTTGTCATTTTTATCAATGACCTAGAGGAAGGCGCAGAAGGGTGGGTGAGTAAATTTGCAGACGATACTAAAGTCGGTGGTGTTGTCGATAGTGTGGAAGGATGTAGCAGGTTACAGAGGGATATAGATAAGCTGCAGAGCTGGGCTGAGAGGTGGCAAATGGAGTTTAATGTAGAGAAGTGTGAGGTGATTCACTTTGGAAGGAATAACAGGAATGCGGAATATTTGGCTAATGGTAAAGTTCTTGAAAGTGTGGATGAGCAGAGGGATCTAGGTGTCCATGTACATAGATCCCTGAAAGTTGCCACCCAGGTTGATAGGGTTGTGAAGAAGGCCTATGGAGTGTTGGCCTTTATTGGTAGAGGGATTGAGTTCCGGAGTCGGGAGGTCATGTTGCAGCTGTACAGAACTCTGGTACGGCCGCATTTGGAGTATTGCGTACAGTTCTGGTCACCGCATTATAGGAAGGACGTGGAGACTTTGGAGCGGGTGCAGAGGAGATTTACCAGGATGTTGCCTGGTATGGAGGGAAAATCTTATGAGGAAAGGCTGATGGACTTGAGGTTGTTTTCGTTGGAGAGAAGAAGGTTAAGAGGAGACTTAATAGAGGCATACAAAATGATCAGGGGGTTGGATAGGGTGGACAGTGAGAGCCTTCTCCCGCGGATGGATATGGCTGGCACGAGGGGACATAACTTTAAACTGAGGGGTAATAGATATAGGACAGAGGTCAGAGGTAGGTTCTTTACGCAAAGAGTAATGAGGCCGTGGAATGCCCTACCTGCTACAGTAGTGAACTCGCCAACATTGAGGGCATTTAAAAGTTTATTAGATAAACATATGGATGATAATGGCATAGTGTAGGTTAGATGGCTTTTGTTTCGGTGCAACATCGTGGGCCGCAGGGCCTGTACTGCGCTGTATTGTTCTATGTTCTATGTATTTCGGAGGCTCAATCAGGCTCTGATCAGACTTCATTTGGAGTATCGTGACCATATCTAAGGAAGGATATGCTGGCCTTGGAAAGGGTCCAGAGCAGGTTCACAAGAATGATCCCAGGAATGAAGAGCTTGTCGTATGAAGAACGGTTGAGGACTCTGGGTCAGTACTCATTGGAGTTTAGAAGGATGAGGGGAAATCTTATTGAAACTTACAGGATACTGCGTGACCTGGATAGAGTGGACGTATAGAGGATGTTCCACTTTGATGGATCTCTGTGTCAATGGGGAACACTGGATATGCGTTATCCCTTCTTAGTTCCCAAATAACAGAGATTTGGGCTGTTCTTTTTGCAAAGTTTGTTGAACTTTATTTGTCAGCTTTAGTGTCTACTGGTTTGCAAGGATAATCCGTAAGGCCGGTGAGCCTTACGTCAGTGGTAAGGAAATTACTGGAGAGAATTCTTTGAGACAGGATCTACTCCCATCTGGAAGCAAGTGGATGCATTAGCGAGAGGCAGCATGGTTTTGTGAAGGGGAGGTCGTGTCTCACTAACTTGATAGAGTTTTTTGAGGAGATCGCAAAGATGATTGATGCAGGTAGGGCAGTGGATGTTGTCTATATGGACTTCAGTAAGGCCTTTGACAAGGTCCCTCATGGCAGACTGGTACAAAAGGTGAAGTCACATGGGATCAGAGGTGAGCTGGCAAGATGGATACAGAACTGCTAGGTCATAGAAGACAGAGAGTAGCAATGGAAGGGTGCTTTTCTGATTGGAGGGCTGTGACCAGTGGTGTTCTGCAGGGATCAGCGCTGGAACCTTTGCTGTTTGTAGTATATATAAATGATTTGGAGGAAAATGTAACTGGTCTGATTAGTAAGTTTGCGGACGACACAAACGTTGGTGGAATTGCGGATCGCGATGAGGACTGTCAGAGGATACAGCAGGATTTAGATTGTTTGGAGACTTGGGCGGAGAGATTGCAGATGGAGTTTAATCCGGACAAATGTGAGGTAATGCATTTTGGAAGGTCTAATGCAGGTAGGGAATATAGAGTGAATGTTAGAACCCTCAAGAGTATTGACAGTCAGAGAGATCTAGGTGTACAGGTCCACAGGCCACTGAAAGGGGCAATACAGGTGGAGAAGGTAGTCAAGAAAGCATACGGCATGCTTGCCTTCATTGGCCGGGGCATTGAGTATAAAAATTGGCAAGTCATGTTGCAGCTATATTGAACCTTAGTTAGACCACACTTGGAGTATAGTGTTCAATTCTGGTCGCCACACTACCAGAAGACTGTGGAGGCTTTAGAGAGGGTGTAGAAGAGATTTACCAGGATGTTGCCTGGTATGGAGGGCATTAACTATGAGGTGAGGTTCAATAAACTCGGTTTGTTCTCACTGGAACGAAGGAGGCTGAGGGGCGACCTGAGAAAGATCTACAAAATTATGAGGGGCATAGACAGAGTGGATAGGTTTAAGGCGCGAGGGGCAAAGTTTAGAGGAGATGCACGAGGCAAGTTTTTTACACAGTTTTTTACACAGAGGGTAGTGGGTGCCTGGAACTCGTTGCCTGAGGAGGTGGTGGAAGCAGGGACGATAGTGACGTTTAAGGGGCATCTTGACAAATACATGAATAGGATGGGAATAGAGGGATACTGACCCCGGAAATGTAGAAGATTTTAGTTTAGACGGGCAGCATGGTCGGCGTAGGCTTGGAGGGCCGAAGGGCCTGTTCCTGTGCTGTTCTTTGTTCTTTGTTCCTTGGTGAACTTGGTTAAAATACAAACTTAGGTCAGATTGATTGGCTTTAGCGAATACAGTAGTTGAGTTTAAAATACAATTACCAATCTTGGTAATTCTTCAAATCATGATACACAGTGCAAAATTACTGATTGATTTAAACAAAAGAAAAATGGCAAAAGCAGCAGTAAGGAAATAGGTTTCAGAAAGAGATAGATTGATTCCAGAATGGATTTTGCCAACCCGACAGGTGATTTTTAAGGAGATTATTATCTTAAAGTCTCACCTTCTTTTCATCTCTAATTGACTTTAACTAATTTATAATTCACTCAATTCGACCAAAGTGTCTGTCTGTCAATTTTCAGAGAGATACGTATTTGAATAAGTTGGTGCGAATTTTCCATTCCATCGCTTGCCAATTTTCCAAATAATCGACACCTCCATCTCAACATTACTTAGAAAACAACACAGCCTTCAGGGCTTTATGACCTTAGACTGTGTATTACCATGGAAATGGAACTGTCCAGGCTGGGAAAGCAGTAACATACAATAGGGTCTTTTTGCTAGTTGGCGTCATTGACCTTCAGTCTCTGGCTGTTTGCAAAATTTAAAACCTGAGAAAGAATCCAGAGAGTGTTATCTGGATTAACCCTTAGCTGGTTCCCAGCTATAGTTGCACTGAATGAGCTCATATAAACCTCTTGGGCGGGATTCTCCGGGAATCGGCGGGCCAGGCAGAAACGGTGCAGTGGAGTGGCGGGAACCACTCCGGCGTCGGGCCACCCCATAGGTGCCGAATCCTCCGCACCTTCAGCGGCTAGGCCGGCGCCGGAGTGGTTTGCGCCCCGCTGGGGCCAAAGGGACTCCGCCGGCCGGCGGGGGTCCGCGCATGCGCAGGGTGGGGGTTCACCTTCGCGCCGGCCACCGCGGATTACATGGCCCGCCCGTGGATCGGTGGGCCCCGATCGTGGGCCAAGCCACCGTGGGGGCACCCCCCGGGACCAGATCACCCCACGCCCGCCCCCCCAGGACCCCGGAAACCGCCCGTGCCGCCAGGTCCCGCCGGTAAGGGACCAACTCCAATTTACACCGGCGGGACCTGCATAGAACGGGCGGGACTTCAGCCCACCGTGGGCCGGAGAATCGCCGGGGGGGGGGGGGCCGCCAACCATTCCTGCCCCCGCCAAATCTCCGGCGCCAGAGGATTTGGCAGCCGGCGGGCGTCGGAGAATCCTGCCCCTTATATCTGACTAGAATTGTCAATTTCTATCACACTTGTAGGAAAAACTAGAAGCAGAGGACACAATCTCAGACTAAAGGGATGATTCTTTAAAACAGAGATGAGGTGGAATTTCTTCAGCCAGAGGGTGGTGAATCTGTGGAACTCTTTGCCGCAGAAGGCTGTGGAGGCCAAATCACTGAGTGTCTTTAAGACAGAGATAGATCGGTTCTTGATTAATAAGGGATCAGGGGCTATGGGGAGAAGGCAGGAGAATGGAGATGAGAAAATATCAGCCATGATTGAATGGCGGAGCAGACTCGATGGGCCGAGTGGCCTAATTCTGCTCCTATGTCTTATGATCTTATGGGGTGTCCACCTGCCTTATTGTATGTCCCCCACAATGTTTATAAACATTCTTGCTATGATTGGTAGCTCCTAACCGCATCAAATAGAGCTAAGAGTTTTCACTTCCTCTTTTCTCACAGCAGAAAGCACTTCGCTTCTTTTGATGTGGTGAGGACCTGTCAATCATAGCAAGAGTGTTTCTAAACATTGTTGGCATCAAAACAATACGAGATGCATTCAAGTATGAAGGGAAAGATCAATGGAATAATCCCCCGAGCAGCTGTGCCTGACCTATGAAAGTGTCAATCACAAGCTACTGAAAGGTTTGTCTCAGTGAAATTGAATGGGAGCTTTGAATTTCAAAGGTTTTATGGGGTTTTGAAGCCCTTTCAGGGTCTTTAGCCTCTGACACTGGTAACAACTGCTGGTTTAAAGGCTTTTGTCTGTGGTAGCAGATATTAAGAAAGGTTCTGGGCTGCAATTCTCCAATTCTGCGACCAGGATCCGTCTGGTCTTACGACCAAATACTCTGCCTGGTGGGGGGCTAGCAGCCGCACCACATAAAGCCCCCCTTTACCTGCCGATACGGACGCAGAATTGCCAGGTCCGTGGCCGTGCAAGCACACAGCGGCAGCCGCGCCGTACAACATTGCGCCGGCTGCTCACAGACCCGGCCTGCCAAAAACTGCCCCCCTGTAAGCAGCCCCGCCACCCCTGGACCATCCCCCACCAGTTCCCCACACCCCGCTGAAGCCGCCCCTGCCAGCAGAATGGCTCCCCCCGACTGTGGCAGCGTGGACACAGTCTGAAGCTGCCACGCCGCCGGGGACTCTGCTCATCTGGGGCAGAGCATCAGGAGAGGGCCTCAGGTGATGTCCTGAGGCCGTCTCAATGGCGTGGGGGCGTATTCCTCGTGTACGCTGTTTTTGAGGGGGCGGAACATCGGAAAAATGGCGCTGCCCCGATTCCGGCATAGTAATGGTTTCTCAGGCCGAACGCGATTTTGGCATCGGCGATCGGAGAAACCCGCCCAAAGTGTTTCTGCAGTAACCTTTCACGCTACTGCCTGGACTGCCCTTCAGCTTTCAGACAGGTGGTCTGATGGGAGTGTCAAATGGGAAGGTTATTGGGGGTCTGGGCGGGACCCAACCCCCAGGACCCTTGAAGGACCCCCCTTCTGAAGCCTGGCAGTGGCAGAGGGGCACTTTATTAGTGCCTTGACTCCCTCAGGCTCCACCGCGGCAGGGCAGCGCTTGGCCAACCTCACACCAAAACCTGCCCGGGTGAGTTCCCGATGTGGGGGTTGGAGCATCATGGTGGGGGGAGGGGGTACTCAGGCTGGAAACCCTTTAATTGCATGCATATGCATGTTTGACATTGATTTACCTGATCTCCCTGGCGTGGGGTGGGTAGCGTTCTTCGGTCAGCGGCAGGGCTGTGGAATTGTCCCTCAGTGTCCAAAGATTAGGTGGGGTTATGGGGATAGGGTAGAGGCATAGTCTTAAGTAGGGTGCTCTCTCCAAGGGCCGGTGCAGACTTGATGGGCCCAATGGCCACCTTTGCACTGTAATATTCTATGATTCTATGAAAATGGCAACGGATCTGGTGCCTGGTGCCAAAACCGTTTTTGGGGAGGCTCTATTCTCCACCCAATCGTGAGACCCAATCACAGTGGTGGAGAATGGAGAATCCTGGTCAAAATGCTGAGGGAGGGATTCTCTGTTGCCCAACGCCAAAATCGCATTCGGCGATCGGGCGGAGAACCCCCGTTTGCGACCAAATCGGGGCTGGCGCAGTTTTTATGATGCTCCCTCAATATCCCTCAAAATCGGCATCATCGAGGCGTCAGCGTGTCGTTTTGAGGCCCACTCCTGATGGACCGAGTTCCCGAATGCACGAGTCGCATGTGGTCTGAGTTTTTGTAAACCCGGTGTGGCGGCGCGGACAGTGTCCAGCGCGCCACAGTCAGGTGGGAGCCGTGCTGCTGGCTGGAGGAACACTATTTGGCCGGCCAAGTCTGCACACGTCTGGCGCCATGTTGTACCGTGCTGTTGCTCTCTTTGGTTGGCTCTGAATATGGCTGTCAATATGATCGCCTTCCATAATCCTAATTATGTTTGCTCTAGAGTCGCCAGGTATCTCTCGATACCGCCACAAGGTTCAAACCCGAATACTGATCAAAAGAGCCAATACACCAGTTAGTTAGTTCAAAGTCAATACTATTTATTTATTTACACAGTAATATCTACTCATGCACGAAATACTACAGACTAAACTATCACTACTGCTAAAGCCTATACTTAGCTTCGGGCGCCCACTCAGTCTAAGGAACAATGGCCGTTGTTCGGTTCTGAGGCTGCTGGGGTCGAAGTGGTGAAGGGAAACAGCTAAGGTCGTCCGTCTGGTAGCGAGCGTTGACCTTGGACTTACTTGCTTCTGGTGTAGCTGGTGGACGGGTCTCTCCGCTGTGAGAGCCGAGTCCAAGAGAGCGATTCTCTCTCGGGGCCTTCTTCTTATACCTGAAAGGATTTTGTGGGCTTTTGGGCTTGAACTTGGCCCCAATCAATTGGTCCATATCTTGATCACTCGTATTGATCCTGACCAATAAAGGGGTGGGTGCCCTGATGGCCGGGCGTGTCCTAGGTGGCCGTTGGCCTGGCTTTGTTTTCTGCTTTTGGTTTGGGGAACTGGTGCCGCGAGGTCTGGAGCCAGATCGGTTACTTGAGTATCTCCCTTTGTTCCCGGAGATGGGCCATCCATATGCTAATGGGCCGACAGTTTCAGTCTTGTCTGGGAGCTGCGGCTCCAATATGCAGACAGGCTCTGTGCCTGCTTTCTTAACAGTGTCCATTTTTCCCTGCATTCTTTGCAAATGTCCATTTTGTATTCTGGAAGTGGCCATCCCAGATGGCTACAGTGCGCATGCGCAGCCACGGACCCAGCAATTCTCTGGCCGTTTATGTCGGGAACACCGGGAGTTTTACGTGGCGTGGCTGCTAGCTCCCCATTGGGCGGACCATCGATGCAGGGGTGGCACCGACTTTATCATTGCAAAACTAGACACTTCCTCCGGACATTGCCTCAAAATCAGAGAATCCAGCCCTGAATATTTTGGCCAGGATTCTCTGACCCCCCCCGCCGGGTCGGAGAATCAGCGGGGGGCAGGATTCGGCCACCGAATTCGGTGGGGGCGGGAATCATGCCGCGCCAGTCGGCGGGCCCCCCCCCCCCCCCCCCCCAGCGATTCTCCGCCTCGCGATGGGCCGAAGTCCCGCTGGCGTAAATTGGACTAGGTCCCTTACCGGAGGGACC
The DNA here is from genome assembly GCF_047496885.1 of Scyliorhinus torazame. Lineage (NCBI taxonomy): Eukaryota > Metazoa > Chordata > Chondrichthyes > Carcharhiniformes > Scyliorhinidae > Scyliorhinus > Scyliorhinus torazame. The sequence goes on from NC_092717.1 coordinate 1,314,876, forward strand.
TGGCGGCGTGGACGAGCTCCGGGGTCCTGGAGGGTCGATCTGGCCCCGGGCGGTGCCCCCACGGTGGCCTGGCCCGCGATCGGGGCCCACCGATCCACGGGCGGGCCTGTGCCGTGGCGGCACTCTTTTCCTACGTGCCGGCCATATCAGCCTCCGCCATGGCCGACGCGTAGGTGAACCCCACCTACGCATGCGCGGGGATGACGTCTGCTCCCTTCGGCCCCTGCTGTTGTGGCGCCAAAGGCCTTCCACGCCAGCTGGCGGGGCGCCAACCACTCCGGGGCGGGCCTAGCCCCTAAAGGTGCAGAGGATTCCGCACCTTTGGGGCGGCCCAACGCCGGAGTTGTTCAAACCACCCTGTCCCGCTGGGATCCCCCGCCCCGCCGGGTACGGGAGAATCCCGCTCTTTAAAATTAAATAATGGGAAGACCAAAGCCAGCTGGATTCTCCGCTGTCACGATTCTCCGCTGTCGGGCTTTTTCCGCTGTCGGGATGCTCCGCTGTCGGGATTCTCCGCTGTCGGGATCTCTGTTGCGCTGGCAACCCGGGAATTTCCCAACAGCTAGGGGCTGCCCACAATGGGAAACTCATTGGCTGGCAAGACGGAGAGTCCCGGGGGCGCGCCGCAACAGAAATCTGTGTGGCGGGGTGGAGAACCCCGCCCAATTGTTTATGTTCACCCACCACAACTGTGTTCCCTTTCTCACTCTCTCTCTCCCTCTCTGGCAGCGAAGTGAGGCTAAACCAGACCATTTGCAATCTTGGCATTGTAATTGACCTTGAGCTGAGAGTCTGCTCCTCTCGACTCTACATCGTTTAAGCTATTTAATTTAAGGAAACTTAAGAAATTGTGTAATTAAAATCCATAATCTTGGGCGGGTTTCCCGATCCCCCGCCGGGTCGGAGAATCGTCGGGGGGCGGATGAATCCCGCCCCCGCCGGCTGCCGAATTCTCTGGCGCCGGGGATTTGGCGAGGGGGGGGAATCATGCCGCGCCGGTCGGGGGCCGTTGGCAGTGGCCCCTCCGCCGATTCTCCGGCCTGCAATTGGGCCGAGTGGCCGTCGTTTTCGGCTGGTCGCGCCGGCGTAAATTACAACAGGTACTTACCGGTGGGACCTGCCTCCGCGGGCGGCCTCCGGGGGGCGCGGGGGGATCTGGCCTCGGGGGTGCCCCCATGGTGGCCTGGCGCGCGATCGGGGCCCACCGATCCGCGGACGGGCCTGTGCCGTGGGGGCACTCTATTCCTCCACGTCGGCCGCTGTAACAGTCCGCGATGGCCGACGCGGAGATGAACCCTGTTAAGTAATGGGTTAAGAGACATTGCAATTAGTTGTCTCATTTATGTTAAGTATCCATTAATTGACACTGATATGTAAAGGGGCTTCAAGTGGCCTCTGTCAGGTGGTGTGTTGTTAAGAGTTTTGTGCAAAGGCTGTGGAAGTGAAATAAATGGTGTTTGGTGAAAAGGAACAAGAACTTTAGACTCTTCATTTCACAGCAACTAAAACGCCTAACCCCTCCTGCGCATGCGCTGGGATGACGCCAGCACCCGCTGGTGCTCCCACGCATGTGCCAACCTACGCCAGCCAGCGGAGGCCCTTCGACGCCGGTTGGCATGGCGCCAAGCCCCTTCCGCACCGGCCGGCAGGGCGCAAACCACTCCGGTGCCGGCCTAGCCCCTGAAGGTGCGGAGGATTCGGCATCTTCGGGGCGGCCCAACGCCAGAGTGATTCACGCCACTCCTTCGCGCCAGAGTTGCCCGCCCTGCCGGTTTTCACAGATTCCCGCCCTTTGTTTTTCAAATGAAATATCTGGAGCTGTGTTCATTGACACATTGGCACATATATATTACACTTATTAGGAACAACATGAAAAGAACTCTCAAATGATCTCTTTTTAACCCTAGATGCTATCATAATCAAGATTCAACAAGCAAGCTTTACAATCTCTGCAATTAAATCAGTTGAGATGTCCCAAGAGACTGCAGCAGAGTTCTACAAAGATTATGAAGAAGAGCCATTCTTCAACCAACTCGTAGTAAATATGTCTAAGTAAGCAGATAGTCCTTGTCTGATGAAACTGAATTCACCCACTTTCTGTGGGTAGTAAAAATCCCAAATGTTATTGAAAAGATGCACACCCTTAGTACTCCCAAAATTTTCCAGTACATCTTTGGTAAATGTAGTATTGTTAGATAATTAGATGAATGAGAAGGCCATGGTCTAATGAATATTAATTGGAATCCAGTGTAGGCCAGTATCGTGAAAATGTTTTCATGGGGGATTTCCATATTCCTGCCTTGTCTTCAGTGCATCATTGGGTGGTATTCTCCGCTCCCCGCCACGAAGGCCAGGAGCTGGATTCTCCGTTTTGGAGAGGGTGGGATTCTCCAGTATCCGGCGGGCGGGCCGACCAGCGGCAAAGAGTGGCGTGAACCACCCCGCCGTCGGGCCGCCCAGTAGGTGTGGAATCCTCCGGAGTTATGGCGGGGGCGGTAATCGCGCCGCGCCGGTCGGCGGCTGCTAGCAGCGGCCCCCCCCGCCGATTCTCTGGCCCGCAATGGGCCTTGTGGCCGCCTGTTTTCAGCCAGTCCCGCCGGCGTAAATCAAACCAGGTCCATACCGGCGGGACCAGGCTCTACGGGCGGCCTGCAGAGTCCTCGGGGGGGGGGGATCTGGCCCCGGGGGGTGCCCCCACGGTGGCCTTGCCCGCGATCGGGGCCCACCCATCCGTGGGCAAGCCTGTGCCGTGGGGGCACTCTTTCCCTTTGCGCCGGCTGCTGTCAACCTCCGCGATAACCGGCGCGGAGAAGAACCCCCACCCGCATGTGCTGGGATGACACCAGCTCCTGCGCATGCGCCAACACGCACCGGCCGGCAGAGGCCCTTCGGTGCCGGTTGGCGCGGCGCCAAGCCAATCCTGCCGGCGCTGGCCTAGCTCCTGAAGATGCGGCGGATTCCGCACCTTCCAGGCGGCCCAACTCCGGAGTGGCTCACGCCACTCCTCGGTGCCGGTACGGCCCGCCCTGCCGGATAGGGGAGAATCCCGCACCACAGTCTTCCCGACGGCGTGGGGACTTAGGGCAGGATTCTCCGACCCCGCCGGGCCGGAGACCCGACGCCGGCTGCCGAATTCTCCTGCGCCAGCCCCCCCGGCGATTTTCCACTCCGCAATGGGCCGAGCGGGTGCCCGTTTTCAGCCAGTCCCACTAGCGTAAATTACACAAGGTTTGTACCAGCGGGACCTGGCTCTGCGGGTGGCCTGCAGAGTCTTCGGGGGGGAAGCGGGGGGATTTGGCCCTGGGGGATTGCCCCCACAGTGGCCTGGCCCGCGATCGAGGCCCACCGATCTGCGGGTGGGCCTGTGCACTCTTTCCCTCCGCGCCGGCCGCTGTAAAGCTCCGCCATGGCCAGAGCGGAGAAGAAACCCACTGCGCATGCGCAGGAATCACACCTGCGGTTCTTGGAACACGCTGGCGCACCTGCGCCTGTGCCAACTCGCACTGGCCGGCGGGGGCCCTTCACCGTCGATTGGCGCGGCGCCAATCAGTCCAGCGTCGGCCTAGCCCCCGAAGGTGCAGAGGATTCCGCACCTTCTGGGCGGCTCGACGCCGGAGTGATTCACGCCGCTCTTTGTCACCAGTACGGCCCGCCGGATATCGGCCTCTGATCAGGTGGAGAATCCCTTGCTGGCCCAAAAACAGGATAGCGCCAGGCAGCAGACCGCCCCCCCCCCCCCACCCCCCCGTCTCCGGGGGCGTGGACCCATATCTCGAGTATGGCCCCACCTGACACTCTCTTCGATTATGGTCCACTTTATCCTTGGAGACATAGTAAGAACGTAGTGAGATGCTGGTACGCCAGTTTTAGGGGTGCAGTTCTAGCTGGTAGCATTTGTGGACAATCTGCCTGGCCAAAGAGGGTGGGTTCTGAGGGACATGCTAGTAGGTGGAGTATTACTCGCATATAATGGTTTGCAGGCAGATATAAGGGGTCAAGAACGGGTGTGATGCTAGGGTCACAAAGGTGGTTCCTCACCCCAGCAGCTCAAAGGAGGTCATTTACCTTCTTCCTGCATTGCATTCTGGTCCTCCTGGTGAGGCTGCCAGGACTCACTGCGTCTGTCACCTCATTCCAGGCTTGATTCATTACAGCTGGTTGGTGTCACCATCCTATCCTGGGGAAGAGGGTGGCCCTCCTCTCCTCAACGGCGTCCAACATCCTGTGGACGCCTGCTTCATAGAAGCGTGGTGCAGATCTTCTTGCAGCCATCTTCTTGGCTGGGGTGAGTGGAGCACTTAAAATCTGCTCCAGCTTGTCAAGCTAACAATGGGATTCCCGACCTCCGTGAATCACTCAGCTGGGGAATCGGGACTTGGGCAGGATGCACATGGGCAGCATGATAGCTCATTTGCATGGATGGAATTGCACCTCCCCAATGGTGGGAGCACTTAATCTCTGGACCAGAAAACCGCACCCAGGAAGTCCAGAGGAACAGCATAAATAAGCATTTTTGCCTCTCCTCTAGTGTTTCCTTCATAATCACATCATGAGATTGGAGAACACAATCGTCTCCCTTCATGAAAATTGTTGAAAGTTAACTCTCCAAGGTGTAAGGGTTCTACATGAAGTAGATTTGGTAACTCTATTCATGATGTAAATAGTCTTTCTCATAGAAAAACTTTAGGTCATAGAAATATGAATCTCATAAATTAGGGGGTTTGGCAGAGCCAAATTCAAGGAATGTTTCACTATTATCCAGAGCATTGTACCATAGAAATGTTGTTCTTCATTTATAACTCAACCACCTTAATAGCATGCATTTGAAGTCCTCAAAAAGAATACTCCCTATCAACCTCTGCAGTAAATAGGCCACAAAAATGAGGGCGAAGTTATCAAAATCAAGCAAAATTATTTTGGTTGCACTTTGAAACTGCCTGTACGACTGTCGCCAGTTATTTTAATATAGTCCTTATACATGCCTTCATAACAATGGAGATGAGAAGGAGCTTTAACTGCCAGCAGGTTTCTACCAGGAAACCAATGGTTTTAATTAGTTTCTCATCTGTCCCTGACAGAACAAGACTTCATTAATCGTAGGAGTGGAGTCTACTCGCCTCCATGCCCAAGTTTCTGATACGCATTGTCAGGGTGCAAAACCCCTGACTGGGCAGGCACATTAGTAAAACATACTCTATGTTTTCTTCTAACCTTACCTCAAAATTAAGTCCAAAGACAAAGCCTCATATCTACACAATTACCTATTCTTCATTTTAATGTGGATGTTATAGACATGGCTGAATCTTTGATTACATAATGTATTGTCAGCTTCCTCGCTTTTCAGATATATTTATTCATCCACATACAAAGTTGCTTCTGACCTCCCCTTGGATTTTTCTTACCTGAGGCATCTGAGCTAAATGTTTGTTCCATTTTTTGGTTCAAGTACTGATACATCATTGCAATGTGACACCAGAACAGTGCCAATAACCAGGGGTGATTAGGGAACCCAGTGATGCTGCGACAGTGTGCCATTACCTATCTGTATGTCTTTTCTGCATCCAGTGCAAATACCCTCAGCCAGCTTCATGATTACATTTAGTAACGTCCTGATATTCAAAAATAGCTTCCTTCCTTTCACAAACCCTTTCTGGTCTTCCTCTATCACCTTCGGGAGCCACCGCTCCAACGTAGCCGGTAGTACCTTCGGCAGTACCTTCGTAACAACATTCAGTAGCGATAAAGGACTATACGACCCACACTCCGTCGGTTCCTTGTCTTTCTTTAACAGAAGGGAAATCGAAGCCTGTCCCAATGTTTGTAGTAGCAACCCTTTCCCTATCGCCTCCTCGAACATCCCCACCATCAGCAGCACTAATTTGACTTTAAATTTCTTGTAATACTCCACTGGGAACCCACCTGGCCCTGCCACCTTCCCCGATTGCATTCTCCTAATTGCCTCCTTCACCTCCTGTTCCCCAACCGACATATTCAGTCTGGCCCTGTCTTCCTCCTCCAGCCTCAGATCCTCCAATCCACTCAGGAACTCCCTCATCTCTTGATCCTCACCGGGTTGCTCCAACCTATACAGCTTTTCATAAAACTCTTCAAACACCTCATTAATCTGGTCCGGAACCACCACCAATTTCCCCTCCTATCCCGCACCTGGACCATTTCCCTCGCCGCCGCCTCCCTCTGAAGTTGGCCTGCCAGCATGCAGCCTTCTCCCCATATTCATAAATTATCCCCCTCCCCCGCCTCAGTTGGCATACCACCTTCCCTGTGGATAACTGATCACAGTTAGTCTGAAGCTCCCTCCTTCTATCCAAATGGGCCCGATCTGCCTACCCCGCGTAGGTCCTGTCCACCTCCAACATCTCCTCTATAAGGCTTTGATGCTCCTCCCTCTCCTCTTTATCCACCTTGGCCTTAAATGATATCACCTTCCCCCCTCACTAACGACTTCAGGGCCTCCCATACCACCGCCTGCGATACTTCCTCCGTGCAGTTAAAGCCCAAGTACTCCTCAATCACTTTCCCCATCTTCTCACAAAAACTTTGGTCCCCCAGCAGCCCTCATCCATTCTCCACCCCAGCTTCCGCGCTACCCCCTTTTCCAGGACCAGGTCTACCCAGTGCGACACGTTATCAGAGATCGCTGTAGCTGAATACTCTGATCCCCTAACCAAGCCAGCAACACCTTCTCTACTACGAAAAAGTCTATCCTCGAATAAACCTTGTGAACCAGGGAGAAAATAAAATACTCCCGCTCCCTCGGGTGTAAAAACCTCCACGGAACCTCCCATTTCCCTCATAAGCCCAGTCAACGCCTTCGCCCCCACCTACTGGATGAGCGAGCGTGGCTGTCATCTATTCATCCTTGGCACTTGTAGCAGATTCCAATCCCCTCCCACTATTAGCTTGTGCAAATCCAAGTCCAGAATGGCTCCAAATACCTCCCTCACAAATCCTGCATCATTCCAGTTACGGCCATGCACACTTGCCAACACCACCAACCTCCCCTCCAATGCATCTGTTACTATCACATATCTGCCCCCCTGATCCGTCACCAGCTTTTCCATGTGGAACCTCACCCTCTTACCCACCAAGACCGCTACCGCCTGCACCTTACTGTCGAGTCCTAAATGAAATACTTGGCTCACCCAGTCCTTCCTGAGCCTCACCTGTTCTTTCACCTTCAGGTGGGTCTCTTGCAGCATGACAACATCGGCCTTTAAGCTCTTTAGATGCGCAAACACTCGACCTCTTCACTGGCACCCCCAAGCTCCTCACATTCCACGCAACCATTCTGACCGGTGGTTTCTCACCCCACCTCCCCTCCTAGCTGCCATCACCATAACTCTGGGCCCTGTCCACTGGGCCTGGCCCCTCCCCCATTGGTGCTGTCAAATCCCTTCCCCCCCCTTCCCAGAATCCCCCCATCCACTCCCTGTCAAAAACATTCTCCCAGTATCGGTCCCTTCCCCCCACCTTTCACACCCCCTAGGCTCATCGAACCTGTTCGATCAGGCTCCAATGATCAGCACCCCCCACCACCCCCCCGTCCGCAAGCCAGCTTGAGCTTGCTAGTGTGGAAGCCCCTGCCCAGGTCCCACTCCCCTCCAATCCCCTCCCCACTACCCAGTCCCAGGAAAACAAATAAATCCCCTTCAAACAAACAAACTCAATGCAAACACACAAACCCCAGAAAACCGTCATTGCAAAAAATCCCAACTCCTACCTCACCCAAACAGATTCACCCCATTTGACACATATAACATGAAATAAAAATAGAACAATATACAATCTTCCATCCCCCCTATCCTCAGTCCAAGACCAATCCTCAAGTCCCATTTCTCATTTCTGCCCCAATCCTTCTGCCTTCACAAACACCTCCGCTGATTCCACTATCTCAAAGCAAACGTCTTTGGAATTGTAGGTCACCCTCAACTTAGCTGGATACACTACGCCCCCCATCTTCACTCGGCCGAAGGCTGCCCACCTCCTCAACAACTCCACGGTTACGTCCTGGTATATGCTTTTACCAGCTCCAGCCCACTGCATGGCCTGCTTCGGGTTTGTCTAACTCAGGACCTTCTCCTTCACGTGATACCTGTGAAAACAAATAATCACCGCTCTTGGCAGCTTATTTGCCTTCGGTTTAGGCCTCAACAACCGATGAGCCCAATCCAGTTCATACCGAGAAGGGTCTTCCCCTCCTGTAACAGCTCCGCCAACATCTTTGCAAAATACTCAGTCGGCCTCGGGCCCTCCACCTCTTCGGGCAGGCCCACGATTCTGAAATTTTGCCGGCTAGTTTGGTTTTCCAATTCCTCCACCTTCGTTCTCAGACCTTTGTTGGCCTCCACCACCCTCTGCAGCTCCACATCCATCAAGGTGAGCAGTTCGCTGTGCAGCGATAAGGCCTCCTCCACCCCCTTCAGTTTCTCACCCTGCTCCCGCACCTCGGGCGATGTTTTCGACACCGCCGCCTTTACCGGGACAATTGCCTCCTGTTGCTAACTTTGGTTGGCTCTTAATTTGTTGCTCCTTGTGTCTTTACTGAATTAGCTCTGTTTCTGTAACCTTTGCTCTAGAGTCGCCAGGTACATTTATGATACCGCCATGAGGTTCAAGTTCAAGTGCTGATCAATAACTCAACACACCAATTAGTAAGATTCGAATCAAAACACATTTATTATACACAGTCAATCACTACTCATGCATAAAACTCTACTTACTAGACTATCTCTAACACTAAAAGGCCTATACTTACCTTCGGAACTGGCCCACCAGGTCGGGGAACAAATGGCCTTTCGTTCGATTCTGAGTCTGCAGGATTCAAAAGCTGGTATAGATTGGTAGCTAGGAGCGCCTATCTCGTACCATGCGTTGACTGGAGACTTACTTGGTTGATGCGGCAGCTAGGCAGGTCACTGTCAAGGCTTGTTTCGCGCTGCTGAGTGACCCTGCCAAGAAGGACGAATTGAACTTGGGGACTCTACTTTATAGTCCCCAGGGGCTTTGCCCCATTTGGGGCGGACCCTGTATCTGGTTCCAAGTGATTGGACTATGTTCCGATCACTTGGATCGATTTCTCCAATACTGGAGCCGTTCCCTGATCGCTGGGTGGTCCCTGAGTGTCCGTTGGCCTTCCTTTGTCTTGGCTCCTGCTGGCGCCGAGGAGTCTGGCTTGGCCTTATTCACCTTACATGTTTCAATTGTTTCTGGGATTCGCTCATTAGTATGCAGATGGCTGTGAGTTTCAGTGCTGTCTGGTTTTCTGCAAGTTCTAATACACAGGAGACTTTGCACCTACTAGTTTTTCCTGGCTTGGCTGAATTTCCCTGCATTCTTTCCGGACCTCCATTTTAAGTCGGGAGGTGGCCAACCCAGGTGGCTACATTCCCTCCTTGTGATCCCTAACGCGAAGCGTGAAGGATCACATAACTGCATCGTCTTCATGTCCTGACCCAGCGAGCACTCTTCCATGGCCTCTACACTGACCATAACTATGTATGAAAATTTTTAACTAACAATTCTAAGTAGCACTATGTCACAACAGGGGCATGCATTACAACATTAAAAAAACGGTACCTCTAACTATCCTCAATAAACTATCCTCACTCAAACAATCAAAAATAATCTACAACACTTTAAATGTACAAATAGCAGCAACACAAGTTCCTCTGGCTTGGCAGTCAAGCACAGAGGTTTACATTCTCTCAGTTGTCTTTATTCACAAAATGACGGCGAACGAATGTCCTTTTATTGTAGATCACGGGGTTCGGGGGCCTGGTGAAAACCGAAAATAGGGGATCTCATCCTGTATACCGGGGTGCGAGAGCGGTAGGCTCTCCTTTGCCATTTTCTCATGCGGATAGTCTGCACGATGCTGCAGAATATCGCCAGTACTAGAAATGATTCAATTACGTATGAAAGGGAGTACCATGTTATAAACTGATCACACCATGATGGTGTGTTGTTACTTGTCACTGGGCTCTGGGTGCTATGGGGAAGTGAATCATTGACTGCCGGGGGGTTTGGGGTCAGGGGGTTCGCGTCCGCGCGGAACCGGATACAAATTACAATAACAACGAAAAACACATATGACGTCTTCATTGTTCTCTTCTTTCTTCTCTTCTTTTCCTTCCTCTGGAGTTCCTGAGGTTCTGGAGTTCTATGGGCACAAGTATAATATCTGTTACTATCTTGTGTAATATCTTGAATGTTGGCATGTCTGTCTTTTAGTGCCAATTTCCCTTTATAATTGGTCACCATGTGTGACTCCCTCATTTTTATTTATTTTTTTGGACTATTTATTTGGACTAGACATCTAAGAAAATACTGCCGTACAGCGAGCCGTCTCGCAGCCTGTGTGATTTACCATCCCAGTGTTTGAGGATGTAAATAGCAGAGGGAAGCAACCATAGGTTGCCAAAACCAAACAAAAGAATTTTGAACATAATGAGCCAAAATGGGATGCGTATGGGCCGCGGTGGGTAAGATTTGGATGGAATCCCCGGGTAGGACGGTGATCAATGCCGTATGTGCTCTACCCGAGCGTAGTTGACCAGAGGGGGGTCCTCAGGCAGGGCAGAGACCAATGCCGTTTCTCCACTGCCTGAGCAACCGGCAAGACGGGTAAGAATGTGGTCGTCGTGAGGGGTTGCTGTAAAGGTTCTACCGTCGAACCAGAAGAGCAGTCATGAACGGGGGCTGGCAAGCTCTCAGCGGTTTCTGCCGATAAGCGTGCTGGCAAGTTTTCACAGGTTTCTGCCGACAAATATGGCGTGTGGCCGTGGAAGCGGTTTAAACTGAAACAAAGAACATTAGGCAAACATAAACAAACAAACATGCAACGAATATCGTGCAGCTTCCATCAGAAAGGACACCGTTTCTCCCAAGCGGTTCCATTTAAAACATCATCTGGACACCTCAGTTATCGGTTGCGAACAGGGTCACAAAGGGGTTCTCGTTTTGGGAGTCAGACTCAAAGTCATCCTCTTCTCCCGGATGCCATACTCTGGAATGGATGAGGGTTGATAAAGCTGCTTGGTGTGACTTAGGGTCCATCTCGTCGTTTCGGACGAGCCTGTATGAATTGTCACAGTGCCAAAAAGTTGTATCTAATTCTGTGGGGACGGAGTCGGGGTCGTCATCGTAGGGCGGTGGTCTTTGGTGAGGTTTGTTGAGGAATATGATCAGGAAGGGATCACTTGAATCGTGTTCAGATTCGCTGGGTGTGGGTCCTGTTGCATGGGGATAGTAGGGAGGCGTGCTGTGGCTGTTGCCTGTGTCACAGTCGCTGTCTCTGCTGCTGCTGTCTGTGGGCGTTCCGGGGCGGAGTCTAGAGTTCGGGGGTGGAGTCGAGGTCGAGTCCGTGGATGGGGTGGACGTGTTGGGGGAGGGTGGGGATACGTGGGCTGTGGGCGGGGCGAGGTCTGCTGCGTCGAGCATGACGTGTGTGTGGTTAGACTGCGAGCCATGTGCCTTGAATTGGTTAATTTGGAACCACGCGGTCTTCCCGTTGGGGTACTTAATTTTATACACTGAGGGGCTTACTTTGTCCGCAACGGAGTACGGACCCGAATACATTGGTGACAGGAACGTGCTGGGGTTGTAAATGAAGAGCATGACCTGCTGTCCTACTTCAAACTCAGTCGCATGCACTGTCTTGTCGAAACAGGCCTTGCTCTGTTTCTTCCTGGTGCCTAATTTTACTGCGGCTGCTAGCTGAGACGTTTTTACATTTTCCACTAATTGTTTGACTGCGTTCTCGTGTGTGAGGGACATCACTTCGGGGCTGGTCAAGTCAAGTCCTAATAAAAATTCTGTGCCTTTCATGGGTCGTCCGGTCATGAGAGTGTGTGGGGTGTATCCTGTGGATGTTGAAACAGTGTTACGCAAAAACATTAATGCAAAAGGGAGGACTGAATCCCAAGTGGTGCTGTGTTGTTGGACCATTTTCCTGAGGGTTGCTTTTAGGGTCCGATTCATTCGCTCCGCGATACCACTTGACTGGGGATGGTATGCGATGTGGGATTTTGGGGTAATGCCAAATATCGTGAGGACGTTCTTCATGACAAGTCCCGTAAAATGGGAACCTTGATCGGATTCAATGCTGCAGGGGAGTCCCCATCTCGTAAAGATGTGGTGGGTTAAAATCTTAGCGGCAGTCTTTGCCGTGTTCATTCTAGATGGGAATGCTTCTACCCATTTTGTAAATGTGTCGATCACAACTAAGACATACTTGTGACCATTCCTGCTAGGGGGCAATGGTCCTATAAAATCAATCTGGAGGTTAGTCCAGGGGCCATTAACAGGGCGGGTGTGGCTAAGCTGAGCTTTCTTTGCATATCTGTCCGGATTGTTTTGGGCACAGATAGTGTGTGACGTCTTCCTTTAAATTCGGCCACCAACAGAGCTGCCTGAGGTGGGCTGTAGTGGGGTCAATTCCCTGATGCCCATGACTATCATGGAACAAACAAATAAGCTAATTCCTGTCCTGTTCAGGAACCACATAAAGGTTGTCTTTTAGGATCACACCGTCATGTGTGGTCAGTGCATTTTTAAACCTATTGTATGGGGCTGGAAATTTTCCTTTTAAAATCTCCCTGAGATTACTATCTTGCTTCTGGGCCTGCACTAAATCTTTGATATTGGCCTGTGAGACCTGAACTGCATGCACTGGGGCGCTCTCGGGGGCGTTCAAAAAATGTCCATGCCTGTGTAATAACCCACAGGAGGCAGGGGTACCATCACTACATCAGTATTTATTTGCAATAACTATATACAAGAGCAGCTCCAAACAGAGCTGCTAGCATTCCAGTCAACTTAAGACTGTCTCACAAAGCCTACACAGGTCCTTATATGGGCCCCCTCAATGAGCTATCATTGAGGGAGCTCATACTCCAATTGGCCAACCAATAATGCCAATTAGAGGTCATTACACCCCTCCCCCCCCCCCCCAAAGGTCCGAGGAATTCCTGCCAGCTGGCATTCCTCTGAGCTTCTTCCTGCTCCTCATGTCCGAGTCTGTCACCTCTGTGTCGTCCGCCGGGTCATTCTCCGACGTGGGTGGGGTGTACCTTATAGGTTCCCGTCTTTTCCTTGATGACCTCCTTGGAAGTTGTTCTTCCTGCTATTCGGGGAGAGGCGTCGTGGCGGCCTCGTCAAACGTGTCCATCTCCGACTCTGACGACTGGATGACGGGGTCTGGAGAAATTGCTCAGGGCTGGGGTGTGGGTATCTTTTCCATCTGGGCTATCCCAGCTTGAGGCGGTCCTGCTTCGCCTGCCTCCAGGTGTGGTTCTGCTGCCCTTATTTGGTCTCGGTGTTTCTTCATCACCTTACCTCCTATTGAAACTTTATAGGATATGGGCCCTGTTTGGGATTCCACCGTGCCTTAGACTCACGTTGGTCCATTCCCGTAATTCTTGACCCACACCGGTGCCCCCACCAGGAAATGTCTCTGCTGCCAATTATTACCATGCCCCCTGCGATGGCCTCCTGTTGTTTCTCCACTTTCCCCGTTAAATTTGGGAAAAGGAGACTCAGCCTCGTTCGCAGCCGCCTTCCCATTAAGAGTTCAGCTGGCGGTATGCCCGTTGTGGAACACGGTGTGGTCCTGTAATCAAACAGCCAGCGGGAGAGCTTTGTGTGCATTGACGCTGCCGGCTGCTTCTTGAGTCCCGCTTTTAGTGTCTGGACCGCTCTCTCTGCCAGGCCGTTGGACGCTGGATGGTAAGGGGCCGTTTTGATGTGGCGGACTCCGTTTCCCTTTAGGAATTTTTCAAATTCCTCACTTGTGAATGCCGTTCCGTTGTCCGACACCAATACCTCCGGAAGTCCATGTGTTGCAAACGAGGCCCTGAGCTTTTCAATTGTCGATGCTGTGCTTGCCGCGTTTACCCGGTGGACGTCCAACCATTTGGAGTGGGCGTCCACTATCACCAAAAACATTGAGCCCATGAAAGGGCCGGCGTGGTCAATATGCAGGCGGGTCCACGGTCTGCCTGGCCATTCCCACAGGTGCAATCCTGGCCACCAAACGTAGCTTTGAGCTAGCATCTTCATTTTAGACACCTCTGGGTGTCCGTGATGTAACTCGGTTAAGATTGCCCGACGGCCCTGAGCTGGGACTATTACCCGGGCTCCCCATAATAGGATACCGTCTTCTATGGTTATTTGGTCCCTTCTGCTCCAGTATGGGTGCATCTGGGGCTCCACTGGTCTCTCCAGTTCCCCTGTTAGCAGTAAATGCTTCACCTTGGCTAAAACTGGGTCTTTTCGCGTCCACAACCGAATATGTTGTGCGTCCACTGGTAGGGTGTCCAAAAAATTTAGAGTCATTACTGTCTCCTCTAGAGGTTTCTGGTTGCGGCGATGACCAGCTAAGCCGCACGTTTCGGCACCTCCCGTTTCAACGGACTTTTGGGCTCTTATCGGGAGCCCCAACGGAAATTTTTTGCGGCCAAACCCAGTGTGAGGTGACAAAGGAAGGAGTTCCCCCAGGTGTGGATGGAAAGGAGCGACAGTAGTGGCCAGATTGCGGAGGATCCTTTGGAGCAGCGGCAGAGAAGCAAGATGGCGGCCGAGGGAGCCCAGATGGTATGGGGCCCGGAACAGCAGGAGTTCCTCCGACGATGTGTGGAGGAGCTCAAGAAAGAGGTGCTGGCGCCGATGTTACTGGCAATCGAGGGACTAAAGGAAACACAGAAGGTCCAGGCGATGGAGCTCTGTGGAGAGAAGGCAAAGGCAGCCGAGAACGAAGACGAGATATAGGGCCTGGTGGTAAAAACGGAGACGCACGAGGCACTACACAAGAGGTGCATAGAAAGGCTGGAAGCCCTGGAGAACAGCTCGAGGAGGAAGAACCTACGGATTTTAGGTCTCCCCGAAGGAGCAGAGGGAGCTGATGCTGGGGCGTATGTGAGTACGATGCTCCATACTCTAATGGGAGCTGAGGCCCCAACGGGCCCCCTGGAAGTGGAGGGAGCGTACCGGGTCCTCGTGAGAAGACCAAAGGCAGGTGAAACACCAAGAGCAATAGTGGTGAAGTTCCATCGCTACAGGGACAGGGAGATGGTCCTGAGCTGGGCTAAGAAGACACAGAGTAGCAAGTGGGAGAATGCGGTGATACGCGTGTATCAAGACTTGAGTGCGGAGGTGGCGAGAAGGAGGGCGAGTTTCAACCGGGTCAAGGCGGTGCTCCATAGGAAGAAAGTCAAATTTGGGATGCTGCAGCCGGCGAGATTGTGGGTCATACATCAGGGCAAACACCATTACTGTCTCCTCTACTTTCGGTATTAGCGGCGGGGTATCTTGGAGGGGAAGTCTGCTCAAAGCATCTGCATTTGCTACTCGCGTTCCCGGTCTGTGCTCCAGAACGTCCCTATACGCCGCCAGTAGCAACGCCCAGCGTTGGATTCTCGCTCATGCAATCGGGGGTATTGACTTGTCTTCTTTTAATAACCCTAATAACGGCTTATGGTCCGTCGCTATGGTGAATTTCCACCCGTACAGATACTGGTGAAATTTTTTTACTGCAAATATCACCGCCAGTCCTTCCTTCTCGATTTGGGCGTACTTTCTCTCAGCCATCGCCAAGGTCCTCGCAGCATAGGCTATTAGCCGTTCTTCCCCATTCCTTCCTCTATGGGCTAAGACGGCTCCTACCCCGTAAGGTGATGCATCACACGTGACCACCAACTCCTTCCTTGGGTCATAATGCTCGAGGACATTTTCGGATGACAGCTGTTCCTTAATGTCCCTAAATGCTCGGTTTTGGCGGGCGGACCATTTCCATTCTTGTCCCTTTTTTAGTAGCTGGTGGACGGGTTCTAGGATGGACACCCTATTTTCAATAAATGTGCCATAATAGGTTACCAACCCTAGAAATGATCGTAGCTCCTGGACCGTGGTGGGAGCTGGGGCTTCTTTTATTGCCCTTACTCTGTCTTCCAATGGGTGTAAGCCCGACTCGTCTACTTTATATCCCAGGTACGTCACTTGTGGGGCCAGAAAAACACATTTTTCTCTTTTCAGCCGTACGCCTGCCTTTGCGAAACGCCTGAGCACTTCCTCCAGGTTCCTTAAGTGTTCCCTGTTTGTCCTACCCGTGATTAAGACATCGTCCAAATAAATTGCCACCTGCGGTCGTCCCTGCAGAATATTTTCCATCGTACGCTGGAATATAGCGCAGGCTGATGACACTCCGAAAGGTAGCCTCGTATAACGAAAAAGTCCCTTCAGGGTGTTGATCTTAGCGAACTTCTGGGAGTCCTTGTCCAGTTTTAACTGCAGATAGGCGTGGCTCATGTCCAGTTTCATGAACAAAAGCCCACCTGCCTATTTGGCATATAGGTCGTCTATTTTCAGGATCGGGTATTTGTCCAGCAGTGCGTATTTGTTTACCGTCTGTTTGAAATCTCCACAGAGACGTATCGAGCCGTCTCGCTTCAAAATTGGTACCACCGGCGCTGCCCATTCCGAGAACTGTACTGGTCTGATAATGCCGTTGCGCCGTAACCTTTCTATCTACTTTCTTCCTTAATGCAAAAGGTACCGGCTTGGCCTTACAAAATTTCGGAAGGGCTTCTGGGTCCACATGCAAAGTTGCTTTGGCGCCTATAATTTCCCCCAAACCTTCTTGGAAGACCTCTGGGTATTTTTGGAGTACTCCACTCAACTGCCCACTTCCACTCTGGAAAATTTTCATCCAAGCTACCTTTAGGTCTTTCAGCCAGTTCCGTCCTATTAAGTTCAGTCCGGAGCCCTCGACTATCGTCAATGGTAATCTGAGCAATTGTTTGTCATATTCCACGGGTACCTGAGTCGTGCCTAGAACTTCCAGGGGTTCCCCCGTGTAGGTTTTAAGTTTTGTCGATGTTTTTGTTAGGGTTAGTGGCTGGAGTCCATCTTTGATTTTTTTAAAATTCTGCCACTCCCATTACTGATATGGCCGCACCCTTATCTATTTCCATTATTGTCGGCCGACCGTTCACCCATGGGGTAATCTTAATAGGTTCTGCTTTCTTCGTCGTAATATTATATAACTGTTCCCCTTCGGAGGAGGATGGGGCGTCTAGGTTGTGTACTTCCCTGCGTCCCCACTTGCTATTCCTCTTTTGCCACCTCCTTCTAGGGTTTCTGTCGCTGTTTCCCCACTCTGTCTGGTGCCATAAACGGTCCTTCTCTGTTGGGGGAGCCTCAGCCGGTAGTTCCCTCTGTCTCCAGTTAGTCCTAGCAGACTTGGGGGCAGTTCTGGGGTTTTCCTTTGACCCTCTATTCCTCAGGCTTTTCCTGAGGGTGGCTATCTGGTAGCTGGACCCGTTGTGGTAGTCCCTCTCACAGGTATCTACCTCCATTGGCGTGCCCTGTAGTTCCTGTGCCCCACTTGCTGCCTTTTCTAGGGACAGTGCGAGCTGTAACGCCTGCCTGCAGTCTAGCTGCGTTTCCGCCAACAGGCGCTTCTGTATTGTGAGGTTGTTTATGCCACACACTAACCAGTCCCGAAGCATTTCATTTAGCGTCGGCCCGAACTCACATTTTTCCGCCAGCCTTCTCAGGCGGGTCAAGAAATTTGTGACTGACTCTCTGTCTTCCCGCTTCGTTGTGTAGAATCTGTACCTACGCAAAATGAGGGGTGGTTTTGGGCCATAGTGCTCTTCCACCAATTTTGTTAATTCTTGGAAAGGTATCGTGTACTGCGTATCGGGATAAGTTAGACTACGTATAATGGCGAAGGCTGAGGGTCCGCACGCCGACAGCAGTATAACCCGTTTCCTTTCGTCCTGTATTATCTCATTGGCCTGGAAGAAGTAACACATTCTCTCCACATACTGGGAACAGTCCTCAATAGTCGGGTCAAATGCATCTAACTTCCCCCAAAATGGCATTTTTGAAATAGCAAGGATTACCCTCCGAGTGCGGCAGCTGGTCTCCACAAGGTACTTTGTTTACCTCGTCGCCACTGTAATAATCTACAGGAGGCTGGGGTACCGTCACTACATCAGTATTTATTTGCAATAACTATATACAAGAGCAGCACCAAACAGAGCTGCTAGCATTCCAGTCAACTTAAGACTGCCTCACAAAGCCTACACAGGTGCTTATATGGGCCCCCTCAATGAGCTATCATTGAGGGAGCTCATACTCCAATTGGCCAACCAATAATGCCAATTGGAGGTCATTACAATCTGGAACCTGCTTTAGCCAGTACATCGGCTTTTACATTTCCAGGTGGGAAGGAACGGTGGTGTCTTCGGACTTTAATAATGCCAAAAATCTTGTCCTGTGCTTTGTCCAAAATGTGCCGGAGCAATGGGGCTGAAGGGAGGTTTTCCGTCCGCGGAAACAAATCCTCTTGCTTTCCACAGGGGTAGGAATTCTGTGAGGCTGTTACAGACATAGAGGCTGTCCGAGTATATGTCTGCTGGGCTGGGGAAGGAATCTGGGTGATCTATAATGTACACAATGGCTGCTAGTTCTGCCGCCTGCGCGCCTAAGTGTCCTGGTAGTTTCAAGGAGATTTCTTCTAGGGCGCGTCCCTGCATGTCCTCAACATAGATGCCGCATCCTGTAATGTGCTTCCCGTCTAATACAGTGGAAGAACCATCCACATATATTCTCAAAGGTGCACACATGTCTGTGTGCTAGGGGCTCTGGGGTGAACTACCTATCTTTCTGGGGGGGGGGGGGGGTTCGATAAAGGGGCCTGTGTTGTGGTACGGTGAGATGATTTCACATTCGTGGGGGGTGCCTGGGTACTGAAGGTTGTCGGCTAGGAAAGTGTGGGTCTTGGTCCTTTTAACAGTGATGTCCCGTCCCTGCAAAAGAAGGGTCCATCTGGCTGCCTTAATCTGGCTTGCTGTACCGTCCCAAAGTCATCCGTCTAGTAAAAGTTGGGTGGGGGTGTGTTCCGTGAGGATTGTGATGGGGTTTAGTCCGGTGATGTATGAAAAATATTGGACTGGCCAGAAAACTGCGAGCAGGTGCCTTTCACAGGCCGAAAATCCCTGCTCCACAGAATCTAAAACTCTGGAGGTGTAAGCCAAGGGTCTTAACTGTTCGTGCCGTTCCTGGAGGAGCACGGCCGAAAGGATGCGGTCTGTGCGAGCTTTCTCCACAGCATAGGGGGAAAGCGGGTCTGGAACCTGTAATGCGGGGGCTGCAATGAGTGCACGCTTTAAAGTATCTACGGCATCCGTGTGCTGCGGAAGCCATTCACAAGGGGCTCCTTTCTTTATGAGTTCCGAGAGGGGTGCTGCTTTGGTGGCGAAACCGTCAATATGGTTTTGGCAGTTGCCAACCAGTCCTAAAAACGACCGGAGGGGCAATTTGACAATCGAGTCAATACTTTTATGCTCGATCTCGCGTTTACCATGCGTGATAATCGTTCCCAAATATACCACTTTGTCTTTCAAAAGTTGGGCCTTTTTGGGGTTCACTTTGCATCCTATCTGCTGTAGGAGTTCCAGGAGTTCGGCCAGAAGCTCGATGTGCTCTGCCTTGGTGTCTGTCTGCAGTAATAGGTCGTCCACATACTGGATCAGACATTCAGGGCAAGAACATTTTGATAATCCATTTGCCAGCTGTCGGTGGAAAATGAGGGGGAGTTGTGGAAGGTATGTCCACGTGTACTGCTGATTTTTAAAAGTGAAGGCAAATTTGTACTGGCACGCTTTTGCCAATGGAATGGACCAGAATCTGTTACTGATGTCCAAAACCGTAAAATATCGTGAGTTGAGTCCCTGTTTGAGCATGGTCTCGGGACTTGTGGCTACCGTGGGGGCTGCTGCGGGGGTGACTTTGTTGAGTTCCCAGTAATCGATGGTCAGTCGCCATGCTCCATCGGGCTTTCTCACTGGCCAAATCGGGGCATTATTAGTAGAGGCTACTGATCTAAGTACACCTTGTTCTAATAAGCTATCAATAACCTTTGAGATTTTTCCCTCTGCCTCTTGGGGAAAACCATATTGCTTCTGGGGTCTAGGGTCAGGTCCTATTATTTGAACCGAACCAGCCATCCTGCCACAGTCATGTTTATTACTTGCAAATGCGGTCCTGTTTTTCTGAAGGACTGCCCTAACCTGTTTGTCTGCACTAATCGTGGTCGGGTCAAACCAAAAATCGCCGACTGCGGTAATCTTATTAGCATACTCACCTACTGTGAGCGTTGCTGACTTTGTCATTTTCCAGACACATTGATTTACTGGGTCAAATGAAAGGTTGTGGGAGTTCATGAAATCAATGCCCAAAATGTGTTCTGCTGTGTGGTCCAGATCGACCAAATCTATGGGGTGTTTTGTGGTAATATTGCCAATTTGAATGGGTACAGGGGCTGTGATGTGTCCCTGTTGTGAGTGGCCTGTGAAGCCGCTGAGGGTGATTGTGTCCCAGAGAAATTCGATGGGCTGTCCCCGTATTTTCGCTGTATCGACTGGTCGGCCGGACCTATCCCAAAGGGTGTCGCAGACCCAAGTGGGGAAGCCCGAACACCGTCAGTCAGTTCCGTTCTTGTCTGTCTGGTCTGAACGGGTGCTTACACTGTGTATGGGCTCTGTCCTGTTTCTATTCAGAGTGCCTGCCTACTGGGCTCTCTGTGGCTTTCGTGGGGCATTGCACTCTCGTGCAAAGTGACCTAATTGTCCACAGTTGTAACACTCCTGTGGTTTCTGTGGGGGGCTGTTCCTGCCTTCGTTCACCCATGCGGGGTTCTGGTGCACTTTAACTGCTTGAATATCTGCCTCTGCCTGCTATTCTTCGGGTTTTCTAATTGCGGGTTTGTTTTGGACAGATTGCTCCCCAGGGGCGGGACAACCTTTTTAAAACCCACTTTTAGTTGAGCGCTTCTTCCGAGGGGTCATAGTTAGTACAAGCTTTTTGTCCTGCCTCTGTGGCATGGGAGATAAGGGTGCGGGTCCATTTGGCCACGTTGTCTGGGGACAAATGGGCGCGGTCTAAGTTTCCGAAAACGGCTGTAAAATGGATCCACAGGTGTCCAGCAAACGCTGTGAGGTGTTCTGTTTTCTTCTGCCTGCACTTATTCAGGCCTTCTACTGGGTCAACTCTGTTATTACCGATCATATCTAGGATCGCCGTGTGCATCTCTGCAAGGGTGCCTCCTCCTACATTCTGTGGGTCGGGAAGGACTGCTACAACAGAAGGGTCAAAGCTTAAAACTGTGAGCTTCACTTGCTGTCGCTCATCCAGGCCATACATGGTCGCCTGCTGCTTCACTCTAGCAAAGAAGTGGTGGGGGTCTGAGGTGGGGAGGAATGGTGTGATCTTCTCGCACGCGTCCCGTAATTGGGTCACGGTTAAGGGGGTGGTGTAAAGGAATTCCGCGTCTCCTTCCGATGTGACTGTGCGGTGGGTAGTGACTGGATTCATGGGTGCCTGATCTATCTGCTCTGTGGGGTTTGGGGTGCTTTTCTCCTTTGGGGCTTTCCTTGCGCACATGTTCCCTGTACATACCTATGCGCGGTTTTGTTTAGTGCTTGCCAATCAGGGCCGTCTTCTTCATCTAATTGGGATCAAAAGGTGCTTTGAAACCCATTTTGCACTGAAAGCAAAGACTGCAGTTCCGCAATCTGCTTCCGGCACTTTGCATGATCCACTGAGCTTTGTCTGTGCTCCGTGGTGGCAGTATGGAGTGCCAACGCTGCTTTTAGATCGCTGCACTGCCTTTGCAATGGCTCTACCTATTTCTCTGTCTCTTCTCTTACCAGCGTGTCCTGATAAGCCTTATCGTACTGGGTTTGGAAGCTGCTCAGATGCGCTAGACAAGACTGGTGTGCTCCCTTAGCATCATCCACCTCTCCACCCTTTGCTGCCAACCTCCTTCTCAAATCTATATTCTCTCTCTCGATCTTCATTGCCATTTTCCTGTCGGAAGCTCTTTTAAAATTTGGAACGAGGGGTACTAAGGCGGTGCTGTAAACACAGGTATGGCGTTCGCTATTTTCCGGAATACAAACTTCCGACAGTTTTTCGCAACAAAATCTATCAGTTTGACATTATAGCCCTGTAGCGTGTGTTGACTGGAGACTTACTTGGTTGGTGTAGCTACTAGGCAGGTCACTGTCAAGGGTTGTTTCGCGCTGCTGAGTGACCCTGCCAAGAAGGACGATTTGAACTTGGGGGCTTTACTTTATAGTCCCCAGGGGCTTCGCGCCGTTCGGGGCGGACCCCGTATCTGGTTCCAAGTAATTGGACTGCGTTCCGATCACTTGGATCGATTTCTCCAATACTGGAGCCGTTCCCTGATCGCTGGGGAGTCCCTGAGTGTCCGTTGGCCTTCCTTTGTCTTGGCTCCTGCTGGCGCCGAGGAGTCTGGCTTGGCCTTATTCACCTTACTTGTTTCAATTGTTCCCGGGGATCACTCATCAGTATGCAGATGGCTGTGAGTTTCAGTGCTGTCTGGGTTCCTGCAAGTTCTGATACAGGAAACTTTGCACCTGCTAGTTTTTGCCTGTGTTAGCTGAATTTCCCTGCATTCTTTCCGGACCTCCATTTTAAGTCGGGAAGTGGCCAACCCAGGTGGCTACACTCCTTCATCAGCACCTTCATTGACGCCATTATCTTCTTCCTTATCACCTCCATGTGCTTAGCAATCTGCTTTTCAAACTCCACGGCCGTCACCTCGGTCATCTTTTCTGCCGTGAACGGTGCGGCCACACTCAGCGCCCCTCCTCCACTCCTTTCAGTTGCCAGGCTGACCATTTCACTCGATGGTGAACCTTCACTCGCCCCCTTCTTCACAACGGTTTTCTTCTGATTTTGGACCTCCCCCTCCTTCCTTATTTCTTCTTGCACCTATTCGTAGAAAAACTGCCCCAGGAACTGGCCATTAAGTTCTAAAAAAACCAAGCCTCGAGCAGGAGCCACCCAACGTGTGACTTTCTCCTGCAAGAAACCAAGATGGCGCCAGAGCGTGACGACTCTCTGCGAGCTCTCCCAAACAGATCCTCTTTTTACATCTCGTATAATCGTACTAATCTTTTTGATGTATTTACATTGTGTACCTTGTGTTGCCCTATTATGTATTTTCTTTTCTTTTCATGAACTTAATGATCTGTTTGAGCTGTCTCAGAAAAATACTTTTCACTGTACCTCGGTACACATGACAATAAACAATTGAATTGGACTTGCATCAGCTAATCTTGGGGGGGGACTTAAACTGTGTCCTGGTATTCAGGTATTCAGAAATTGTAATTTTGGATCATGGATTTGGCCCGAGAGTCAAGTCCCTCCCAACGGCGCTGTTGGCAGACAAAGATTTTTGCGATCGTATATCCTCCGCTATTGGGAAGTATATCAAATTCAATAAAAGTGAGTCTATCCCACCCTCTACAGCGTGGTAGGCCCTTAATGTGGTCAGTAGGGGGAGATAATTTTGTACAAGGCACACATGGAAAGCACTGTGAGGGTGAAGCAGCAGAGCCTGGTGGATCCCCTCCTGGAGGTGGACCATCAGTACTTGCTTGCCCCTACCCCGAAGTTACTTGAGAGCAGGAAAATGTTGCAGATTCAGTTTGATTCAGATAGAGTGGTGAGACAATTGGGGCACTCGAGGGAGGCATTTTATGAGCATGGGGAGAAGGGCAGTCGTCTTTTAGCTCACCAGCTGAGGCTCCAGGCTGCTTTCCGGGAGATTGTGCAAATTAAGGACTTGGGCAGTCTTGCGCAAACCCGGCCACGGACCCGCCAATTCTCTTGGCCGCATCGGCAGCTAGAGCTGGGTACTCTACGCTGCCGGCATGCTGGCGCCAGCTACACGGAGGATCGGTGGCCATTTCGCGCTGAATTTTCGGGCATAAAACTCCACCGTTGCCACTCTGGCGTGAGGATAAAGCCTCAGAATCAGAGAATAGAGCCCCATATCTTTCTGGACTTGTGGGAGGAAACTGGAGCACCCGGAGGAAACCCACGCAAACACGGGGAGAACGTGCAGACTCCGCACAGACAGTGACCCAAGCCGGGAATCGCACCCGGGTCCCTGGCGCTGTGAAGGAGTCTCCGGCCTCACGCTGTGCCTGCAGGATTGGGGAATCCCAGAGACTCTGGCCTCACACTGTGCCTGTGGGAGCGGGGAATCCCGGAGACTCCGGCCTCACACTGTGTCTGCAGGAGCGGGGAATCCCGGAGACATGGTCTCACTCTGCGCCTGTGGGAGCGGTGAATCCCGGAGACTCCGGCCTCACGCTGTGCCTTTGGGAGCAGTGAATCCCGGAGACTCCGACCTCACGCTGTGTTTGCGGGAGCGGTGAATCCCGGAGACTCAGGTCTCTCGCTGTGCCTGCAGGAGCGGTGATTTCTGAATTCTCCCTGTGTACCCGAATAGGCGCCGGAATGTGGCGACTAGGGGCTTTTCACAGTAACGTCATTGCAGTGTTAATGTAAGCCTACTTGTGACAATAAAGATCATTATTATTATCAGCAGCTCCTCCTCGTCGGCCTATTGGGCGACTGTCTCTCCAACCTGGTTGACTGCCTCCTGTTACTCTGAATCACCCTCTATTGCTGCTCCCCCCAGCCCACCATTTCCGTACCCCTGGCCCCGTCGCTGCCCAGCACCGTGCGGGCCTCTGACCTCATGCCAGGGCTATTGTCGGCTGGCATTGCCCTTGCCAGCGGTACGCTCCGCAGCCCCTGCCCGGTGCCCTCGTAGGGGCTACAGTGGCCGCCTGAAGCCCCGCAACATTAGGGTGGTTGTGCTCAGCTGCCTTCCGCTCATCCAGGTACTTACCCCTTGGCCACGAGACGATGCTCAGTGATGAGGCCCTGTTCTTTAATGCATGAGTGCTGCTCGCTGCCTCGATGGTATTGATGCAGCAACAGTGCAGCCATGCTGTTCAATCATCAAAGGTTGCAGGGCACCCAGTCTAGAACACTTTCTCTCAGGCAGGGCACCTGGGGTGCGATTCACCCAAAACCTTTCTGTGTCTGGGTTCGGCTGCGTTTAGCTGGGTGTTTCTCAGTGGCTCCAGTGCCAACAAACATTGTCATTCAATGGCACTTGCCTTTTCTTTTGGCCAGGGGGAGACATTTTGTCTGGCTGCCCCAATCATTCCACCCCCTCACCCCCAACCATAGGGAGGCCCCACGGGCCCATCCCTGACACCCAAGGTGGCACTGCGCAGGGTGCCAAGCCGGCAGTGCCAAGGTGCCCAGGTCCCTGTGGGAGTGAAAGGGTGCCACCCTGCCCTGTCCTCGACTAGCCGGGGGTCTCTAATGGCCTGGGAGCCCCCCCCCCCCCCCAGGTGCCATTACGCCTGGTCCACGTTTGTGTGGACCAATACTAAACAGCAGCCTGGGTGAGGTCTCGCTCGGGCAGCTGTTGAGTACCAGGAGCCAGGAGAATCTGGCGAACGTATATTTAAATAAGCCAAAATATACTGATCTGCATTGTGCCCAGTGAGGGTCAGATTCAGATCACGACGTCTCGCTAGATTCTGTTGGATCACCTAAGATGTTTTGTGCACTGCAAATCTTGTGAGAGGCCTCTTGTTAGATTCAATGGCCATGTCCTGACACCATGTTGCATGCCACGAGGCTGCTGAATCATGCCCCTGACCTTTCGAGGAGGCATTTCAGAGTTCAGGGACCATCAAATGCTTTCACAGCTAACAAGTCCAATTCCTCCTTTGAGTTAGCCTTCAGCTGTCAAGCTAGAGGCTTGTCACAGTCGCTGGGGTGTGAAATGGAACCAAGTACATAGGTAGAAAATAAGGCATACTAACATTGCAACCACAGAGCCTATTGAAACTTCAAGGGAGCTGAACTAGACTTTAAACAGCAAGAACAAAGTGGAAACTTCAAATGGGATAAAATGGACTTTCCAGAGACAAGCTGCAGCATGGCTCTGTTCAGTGAGGGCAGACAGGCTGCAGCTCTGCTTTGCTCAGTAAAGGGTGTTCACAAGAAATAAAGATGGGGCAATTCAGTGATCCCATTGTGCACCGGGCAGAACGGATGAATTGCGCACAAGCCTCAAATTGGGCTCCGCGCCAGGCGCCTTGCTGGGTGAGATCCTCATCTGAATATTTATATGAGCCTCACAGTTTATTTAAATACCAGGACGCCAGATTCACCTGACACTCAGATGTTACCAGCCACGCCTGGGAGAGGCCTCGCCAGGCTGACGTTTAATATTGGTCCACATAAACATGGACCGGGTGTAACGGCAACTGGGGGAGGGTTCCCAGGCTACAGGAGACCCATGGGAGGTCAGGGCATGGCAGGGTGGAACTCAGGCACTCACCCTGGCACCTGGGTACCTTGGCACTGCCAGCCTGTCACCCTACCAATGCCAAGGTGCCCAGGTGCCATGTTGGCACTGCCGGGGTTCAGGCCCAGGGGCATTCTCAAGTATAGAGGGAATAAAGTTTATGTCTGCAGGAGCGATGAATCCCCGAAACTCCGGCCTCTCGCTGTGCCTGCGGGAGCGGGGAATCCCGGAGACTCCAGCCTCTCGCTGCGGGAGCGGTGAATCCCGGAGATTCCGGCCTCTCGCTGCGCCTGCGGGAGCGGTGAATCCCGAAGACTCTGACCTCACGCTGCACGTGCGGGTTCGGTGAATCCCGGAGACTCCGACCTTACGCTGTGCCTGGGGGAGCGGTGAATACTGGAGCCTCCGACCTCATGCAGAGCCTGCAGGTGCGATGATTCCCGGAGGCTTTGAACGGGCTGAGCATATTTAAATGAGTTTAAAACTCAATTGATTATTGTATCAGGTGCCTGGGGCTGTGAGCATCGTGCTCTGTTAGGGGTTTTCCACTATTTTCCAGGAATAGCTGGAGGGCGCTGTTAGAATTGCGCGCGACGTTACCACAGACAAGGTGGATGTCTACAAACCTTCTCTCTTAGATCATGACAGGGTTTCTTTTTGACCAACCAACACAACTGGTTTACAGTGCATGTGACATTATACAAATGTACAGCATGTGAAGAGTTATTGTTTTGTTAAGCCGAGCCACTAAACTGAGCCAAGGAACAGTACTATAAATTGCACTGGCACTTAAGCTAAGGGGAGGAAATTAGATTTGAAGCTGAACAAGACAAGATTCATAGTGTCTTGCAAAGTTAAGATATAATAGTTATAATTAGTAGATAGAGATAGTGTTAGTGAGTGTAGTTTAATTGTTACATGTATGTTTGCTCTTCAGAATAAGTGTCGAACCCAAATTTAGTAGTGTTAATAAAATTAGTTTAGTTCTTCAAAAGAGCTTTCTGTATCTTTGTGATCACTATGCCTTCTATCCTGGAAACCCCTCACAAAGATCATCCAGTGCGAATCTCTAACACAAACACCGCTCCAATCAGGCCGTATGTAACATTTTGGAAGACATAATTGTTCACAATTTTCCTTCTGTTATTTCAGGACTCCAATAGTGATGATGATTCTTACTAAGGAGAATGCTGTTAAGGAATGGATGGAATTGATGGGCCCTGTGGACCATGAGTTGGCAAAGGCATCTTTTCCAAATTCCATTCGAGCTCAGTTGGACATCAGTATTTCACAGAATGGATTTCACAGCCCCTCCACTGTAAAACTTGCGAAGCACCACATTATGTTATTTTTTGGAGATGCATTCCTGGATTCATTTGGAGTTCACCTAGGTAATTCCATAATATTTCCAAGTCAAATTTGTTATTGTGTTTTCGCTCGATTCCAAAACAAGGCATAATCCATTTTCAAGAATTTGTTGCACTAACTTTCTAAACCGTAGCAGCCAATTTTCATGTATGTCAGTTCAAAATGTAAGAATAATTGCAATTATCGCCTGAACGCACCACTGCACTCAATTTCCAGAATCAATCTGTTGTATATACTCATTCATAGCTCCAATTACACGCAAGGTACCAGGGGGCACCCTAGTGGTGGGACAGATTAGTAACCACTGATTTATGCCATTGAGACCAGAAAACAGTGTGAATCATATAGAATTTACAGTGCAGAAGGAGGTGCATGTGAAATTTACAGGGATGCAGGCAAGTCAAGGCACATAACAGAATTGGGGGATAGAATCCTAGCTCAAAAGATAATTCAGCCCTTTGGGCTCCTTTGTCCAGGCTGAAGTGAGGAGCAGGTCAAGAAACAATAAACAAAAGGAAAGGGAATTAAACGCCACTCTGCAGATATCTGCAGTCAGGTGATGAAGTATCCTGCACTTATTTCCATTTGACAACTGATAAAATGGGGATGTGTGTTGCATTATTCTAACCAGAAAATGTTGTACTCAGTAGGTGTTAGGATACCGGACGAGACCTAAATAATTTTTAACTTGTATAACTGTGAGTGATGACTCAGACCAATAGGTATCTTTTTATGTTAAAACAATCTTTCAGTTAAACACAGAATTAGCCACATTAACATCTAAAAAAATAGTTTTACAATAATCAGTTAAAAAGTTCTCAAACACAAGGACAAACTTAAACTGACTATCTATACATGCTGCTAACTCCAATTAAGCCACCCAATGTAGTTAAAACTTATAAATAAAGTTAACAAAACAGGTTTACTTGCTTAGCTATGCATTCCTTTGGAGAAAGTTCATAAGAACATAAGAACTAGGAGCAGGAGTAGGCCATCTGGCCCCTCGAGCCTGCTCCACCATTCAATGAGATCATGGCTGATCTTTTGTGGACTCAGCTCCACTTTCCGGCCCGAACACCATAACTCTTAATCCCTTTATTCTTCAAAAAACTGTCTATCTTTATCTTAAAAACATTTAATGAAGGAGCCTCAACTGCTTCACTGGGCAAGGCATTCCATAGATTCACACCCTTTGGGTGAAGAAGTTCCTCCTAAACTCAGTCCTAAATCTACTTCCCCTTATTTTGAGACTATGCCCCCTAGTTCTGCTTTCACCCGCCAGTGGAAACAACCTGCCCACATCTATCCTGTCTATTCCCTTCATAATAATATATGTTTCTATAAGATCCCCCCTCATCCTTCGAAATTCCAACGAGTACAGTCCCAGTCTACTCAACCTCTCATCGTAATCCAATCCCTTCAGCTCTGGGATTAACCTAGTGAATCTCCTCTGCACATCCTCCAGTGCCAGTACGTCCTTTCTCAGGTAAGGAGACCAAAACTGAACACAATACTCCAGGTGTGGCCTCACTAACACCTTATACAATTGCAGCATAACCTCCCTAATCTTAAACTCCACCCCTCTAGCAATGAAGGACAAAATTCCATTTGCCTTCTTTTTTTAAAAATATATTAATTAAAGTTTTTTAACACAATTTTTCTCACTTACAAACAATAACCCCCCCCGTAACAAAAGAAAACGAGAAATCGCGCAGAGCAAGATATATACATGGTAAAATTATATATTTACACAGCTTTGTACACTGTACGTGCCAGTTTCCCCAATCCTTCATGTTATCTCTTGCTCATCCACCCTCCCAGGCCGTCCCCCCTTTCCCCCCCCGCCCTGCCAGGACGTCCCCCCCCCCATGGTTGCTGCTGCTGCTGACCGACCTTCCTCGAAAGCTCCACGAGATAGTCTAGGAACGGTTGCCACCGCCTGTAGAACCCCTGCGCAGACCCTCTCAAGGCGAACTTAATCCTCTCCAACTTTATGAACCCAGCCATATCATTTATCCAGGCCTCCAGGCTGGGGGGCTTCGCCTCCTTCCACATTAGCAAGATTCTTCGCCGGGCTACTGGGGACGCAAAGGCCAGAATGCCGGCCTCTTTCGCCTCCTGCACTCCCGGTTCGTCCACTACTCCAAATATTGCTAGCCCCCAGCTTGGCTTGACCCGGACTTTCACCACCTGAGATATTGCTCCTGCCATTCCTCTCCAGAACCCCTCCAGTGCCGGGACATGACCAAAACATATGGACATGGTTCGCCGGGCTCCCTGAGCACCTCCCACATCTGTCCTCTACCCCAAAGAACCTACTCAACCTCGCCCCCGTCAAGTGCGCTCTGTGGACCACCTTAAATTGTATCAGGCTGAGCCTGGCACACGAGAAGGAGGAATTAACCCTACCTAGGGCATCAGCCCACAGACCTTCCTCGATCTCCTCCCCCAGCTCCTCCTCCCATTTACCCTTCAACTCTTCTACCAGCGCTTCCCCCTCTTCTTTCAACTCCTGGTGTATTTCCGACACCTTGCTCTCCCCGACCCATACACCCAAGATCACCCTATCTTGAACTTCTTGTGCCGGGAGCAACGGGAATTCCCTCACCTGTCGCCTCACAAAAGCCCTCACCTGCATATATCTAAAGGCATTTCCCGGGGGTAACTCAAACTTCTCCTCCAGTGCCCCTAGGCTCGCAAACGTCCCGTCGATGAACAGGTCCCCCATTCTGCCAATCCCCGCCCGATGCCAGCTCTGGAACCCCCCATCCGTCTTCCCCGGGACAAACCAGTGGTTACCCCTGATCGGGGACCACACCAATGCTCCCATTGCACCCCGGTGCCGTCTCCACTGGCCCCAGATCCTTAGCGTTGCTGCCACCACCGGGCTCGTGGTATACTTTGTCGGCGAGAGCGGCAGCGGTGCCGTCACTAACGCCCCCAGGCTCGTTCCTTTACAGGACGCCATCTCCATCCTCTTCCATGCCGACCCCTCTCCCTCCATAACCCACTTGCGGATCATCGCCACATTTGCTGCCCAATAGTAGCTTCCCAGGTTTGGCAGCGCCAACCCTCCTCAGTCCCTACTGCATTCCAGGAACCCTCTCCTTACTCTCGGAGCTTGACAGAAGGACTATTGCTGGAAACGACTATCAGATATTCCCTGCCGTTGAGATAGAATAAATCCATTCCAACTTTTTTCCACGTAGTTGATGTATTTCAGCTACCTTCATTGGTTCTTTCGCTTGCCGGTGCTGATAGTTTTGACATGTTTCACATTTCTCTGTCAGCCATGATCTCATTGAATGACGGAGCAGGCTCGAGGGGCCAGATGGCCTACTCCTGCTCCTAGTTCTTATGTTCTTATGTCTTGTATATCCTTGTTTATACCACGGGAATACACAGTGGACGGGGTTCTCCCTTCTGTGGACTGTCCCCACGCCGGCGGATTGGCCGGCGTATTTCCGTGCATGCGCGGGGGTTCTCTTCTCCGCGCCGCCCCCTGGGCAATATGGCGGAGCCCTACAGGCGCGGAGGAAAGAAGGCCCCCACGAAAACTGCCCGCCCGCAGGATCGGTAGGCCCCGATCGCGGGCCAGGCCACCGTGGCCCCCCCCCCCCCCCCCAGGGTTGGATCCCCCCCCTCCCAGAACAGCCTCCGCACACTTACCTGCCAGGTCCCGCCTTGCGTGAGGTGAGTAATTCATGCCGGCGGGACTGGCCAAAACTGGACGGCCACTCGACCCATTGGGCGGGGGGGCTGCTGTCAACGGCCCCCGACTGGCGTGGCGAGAATCCCACGGGCCCCCGAAAAACGGCGCCGGAGAATAGGGCAGCTGGCATCGGGGCAGCGGGGCGGGATGTGCGCCTCCCCCCGGGGATGGTCGGAGAATCCCAGCCAGTATCTCTGGCTCTCCGTTTGCACTTCTTAATCCCGAGGTGACCTTCATGAATTTGTTTTAGCAAATCGCTGCATAGAGACTGCGGAATTGCAATTCTTTCTTGCCTTAATAGTAGCCCATTTACTACACCCAGCTCAGATCTGATTTCATGATATTTTGTGCATGAACCTTTAGGCCAACCATTGTTAAGGTTTAGTATTACCATCTGTAATGCCTCATCTTTTGCTGTTTCTTCCACAATTCATTTCAACTTTGCGTCTGATACTGGCAGTGCATCAGTGATCATGTCTCTATGAGCCTGTACATCTTCTGCAGTAGAGCTTACATTGTGTGCTGCTGGAGCTCTGGATAACGCATCTGCTACCGCTATATGTTTGCCAGGCGTGTATATCAACTCAAAGTCATACCTTTGAAGCTTCATCATGGGACGCTGTATTTGTGGAGACATTTCATTGAGATTATTTTTAATGATTGCAACCAGTGGTTGATGATTCGTCTCAATGGTGAATGTGGGTAGGCCATATATATATATACGGAATTTCCCCAAGCCAACTACCAGTCCCAGGCATTCTTTTTCAATCTGTGCATATCTGCACTCAGACTCCGTCATTAACCGTGAAGTACAGGCCACAAGTTTCCAGCTGTTTCTATCTTCCTGTTGCAGCAATACTGCACCTATACCATCCTTTGATGTATCAGTAGATATTTTGGTGCTCCTTGTTGGATCAAAAAACATCAGCACAGGCATGGGTGTAAGAACTTTCTTTAGCTGGAGCCACTCCTGCTCAAGCTGCTCTGCCCAAGTGAAATCATTCATAGGATGTCTCTGAGACAAGCTGTTTTGGCTGAGAGATTAGGAATGAACTTCCCTATGAGGTTGATCTTGTCCATTATTCGTACTAATCCTTTTTTTCCGTGGGTCGGGATATGTGTAGTCTGGCATTAATCTTCATTTCATCTGGCTCTATTGCGTGAACAGAAAGCTTGTACTCCAAACTGGTATTTGGCCTTATTAAGCCTCAGTCCAGTCTGCCTTATGCTTTGTAAGACCTTGATCAGTCTATCATTGTGTTCCTCTGAGGTGGAACCCCATACGATGATGTCGTCCACATAGACCCAAACCCCCTCAATGCCCTCAATGATATGTTCCATAGCTCTGTGGAATATCTCGGACACAGATATAATGCCAAAGGGCATGCAAAGAAAATATCTGCCAAAAGGAATATTGAATGTGCAGAACTTGGTACTTTTTTCATCAAGCTTGAGCTGCCTAATCCCTGCGATGCAGCGAGTTTGGTAAAAAATTTTGCACCAGACATCTCGCTTGTGATCTCATCCCCCTTTGGAATTTGATAATTTTGATGTTTGCATTCAAATCCTGAGATTGTTATTCTTGTTTTTCACATAGACCATTGAGTTGACCCATTCTGTAGGCTCATCTATTTTCCTTATGAATCCAAGTTGTGTCATGCTGTCTAACTCTGCCTTGAGGTGGTCACGCAATGGTGCTGGAACTCTTCGAGGAGCGCGTATCACCGGTTGTGCATGCTCTCTTAATTGTATTTTATATGTGGAAGGCAGGACACTAAAGACCTTGAATATTTCCAGAAAGGCCTGTACAATGGACTCCACTAAACCACTGTGTGTACTGAATGCACAGTCAGTGCGATAGACTCTTCACACTAATTCCAGGGCCTCACACACTTCATCACCCAATAATGATTAATGACCTTCAGCAACAATTGAGAACTTCAACTTGTGCACTTTGTTTTTTACTTGCACGTTTAATTTGCATATACTCAAAGTGTCAATCTTCTTACAAATGTTTAAGTAAGATCGGCTTATTGTGAATTCTCAGCTTTAGCTGCATGGTCTTAATATCACTTATACTGATTAGGTTTGCCTTCGCATCAATATTTAATTTAACAGTATTTAACGATCGTTTGATAATCAAAGGTACAGTCCATTTGTCTCTTGTTACTGCTGCAATATCACTTTCAGCACTCCTTATCCTTGTGGGCGGCATTTTATTCGATATGGCTTCATTTGTAGTGTCTTTATCCAACACCAGACCAACAAAAAATGCGTCACTTAACTTAGTGTCATCGATCACGTTAATCGACTGCCCTGCATTAATTTTCTTATTTGAGAAATAGTGTTTCACAAAGTGATTTTTCCCTTTGCACTTTGTGCACATTTTGCCAAAAGCTGGACATTGCCTTGGTAACCACATCGTTTACATGCAATGGCTGTATGTTCAGACCGTTTAGAATGCCTGCTGAGACCACGGTCGGGATTCTCCGACCCCCCCCCCCCCCCCGCTGGGTCGGAGAATCGCCGGTGGTTGGCATGAATCCCGCCCTCGCCGGCTGCAGAATTCTCCGGCGCCGGGATTTTGGCAGGAGTGGGAATCGCGGCACGCCGGTCGGCGGCTGCTAGCAGCAGCCCCCCACCCCCCCGGCGATCCTCCGGCACGCAATGGGCCGAGTGGCCACCCGTTTTTAGCGGGTCCCGCCGGCGTAAATCACAACATATCCTTACCGGCGGGACCTGGCTCCACTGGCAGCCTGCAGAGTCCTCGGGAGGGTGCGGACGGATCTGGCCCCGTGGGGTGCCCCCACGGTGGCCTGCACCGCGATCTGGGCCCACCGATCCGCGGACTGGCCTGTGCTGTGGGGGCACTCTTTCCCTCATCACCGGCCGCTGTCAACCTCCGCCATGGCCGGTGCGGAGAAGAACCCCCCTGCGCATGCGCTGGGATGACGCCAGCACATGCTGGCCCTCCCGCGCATGCGCCAACTCGTGCTGGCCGGCAGAGGCCCTTCCGTGTCGGCTGGCATGGCGCCAAGCCCTTCCGTGTCGGCTGGCATGGCGCCAAGCCCTTCCGTGTCGGCTGGCATGGCACCAAACACTCCAGCGCCGGCCTAGCCCGACATCGGAGTGGTTCATGCCAGTCCTCAGCGCTGGAGTGGCCCGCCCCAACGGTTCGTGGAGAATCCCGCCCCACGTTTCTTTTCAAAGTGCACCACAACACCAATGGCGACAGAACATCTAGTTCAAGACTAGTTATTTCATGTTGAATAAATTATGAGTAGACTAAATGATTGCGAACCAAACTGTGGAGCTTCTAACCATGCTGTTAACAGCTCCTGTAACTCTGACTGGGTTTTGGCTGGTTCCAGTGTCCTGTTCCTCTTGCATGATTCCACCACCTGGTGGTCAGAGGCTATACACACTTGTCATATACACTCGTTATGTGCACTGTTATATACACTGTTACTGCATATCATTACACCACTGACCACCCACCATGCCCTGTGGTTGTGATACTGGCTTGTGGGTGCCCCCACCCCCCCTTGCCGCATTCAGCCTTTGCACCCCAGCTCCCACCGTCCAGTCAACCACTCCATGCCCCAGCCCACCAACTCTTCCTCCCCGTCTCCAAATGGGCGGCACCCCTGGTGGGGCAGCACATGGCCCCAAGGACAATGTCCACAGTAGCCCCGGCAGGAGGGCGCCGGATGGGTGCCTTAGAGTGTACCTCTGGCATATCCACCAGTATCCTTGGAAGCAAGGACAGGTGCCAGGACCAGGGGCCCCCGCAGTTCCAGGCACCGACGAGACTAATGGTGCGAAGGGCAGGGTGCCTGGGAACGCCGGGGGTGGGGGTTGGACATGCGGGTGGGAGAGTCCAGAGTGCAGACCATGGGCCACCATGTAGCCCGTTGGACCTGGTTGGGCATGGAGGTATTCAACATGCTAACATGCCTGACTTTCCCCCCTGCAGACACTGGACTTTGGAATTTAACCAGGAATGGTGGCCTTCATCATAGTCGCCACGCCCGAGTGGTGAATTGAGGCTGTGAAATCAGCAGCTGCTCGAGGGGGACCCTGCAGCTGCGGAACTGTCCCCAGAGGAACACGAGACAGACAATGAGGATGAATGTAGAGCCAGCGG
This sequence comes from Scyliorhinus torazame, assembly GCF_047496885.1. Lineage (NCBI taxonomy): Eukaryota > Metazoa > Chordata > Chondrichthyes > Carcharhiniformes > Scyliorhinidae > Scyliorhinus > Scyliorhinus torazame. Next base: position 1,350,342 of record NC_092717.1, read on the forward strand.
CCCAACATGCCATGAGGCGCTGCATCAGGCTCCAAATGTACTGACAGCGCCTGTCATTCGAGGACCTGCTGGACCGGGCATACCATCAAAGACTCCGGCTGAGCAGAGGGATTGTGAGACATATCTGCCAGATCGTGGCACATCTGTCACCGCGGGGGAATGGGGGACACCCGCTCCCGGTGTGACGGTTGCCCTGAACTTTTAATCCATGCGCCGAGTGGGGACCTGTCCGGGATCCCACAGACCTCGGTGCACAGGTGTATCCATGATAGTAACAGGGGCCCTAGCTGCCCGCTTGGCACAATAGATCAAATTAAATGATGACTGGGCCTACCAGGATGCCCTGGCAGTGGGGTTCGCCGTCATTGCTGAGATGCCCCAGGTCCAGGGGGGCGATCGACGGGATGCATGTCCCCCTACGAGCACCGGCCCATGAGGGAGCGGTCTTCACAAACCGAAAAGGGTTCCACTCGATGAATGTGCAGCTGGTGTGTGACCATCAGATGAGCATTATGCACGTCTGCCCCCGATACCCGGGCTGTGTGCACGACACCTTTATCTTGGCACACTCGATGATTCCTGACAGCTTTAAGGTGTACCCCGGCTGATGAGTTGGCTCCTGGGCAATTGGGGTTATCCGCTGTAGTCGTGGCTGATGACGCCTATGCGGAGGCATCAGACAGATGCATACACCCGTTACACCGATGGCCAATCAGTGACCCGCGGCGTGCTTGAGTGGTGTTTCGGCATCCTGATGATGTGATTCAGGTGCCTGGACCACTCTGGAGGGGCCCTCCAGTATAGCGCAAGGAGAGTCTCCCAGATCGTGGTGGCCTTCTGCGACCTTCACAGCATCGCGCAGCAGAGGGGCAGCGTGCTGGACGAGGTGGATGAACGCTAGGCCTCGTCTGACGAGGAGGATGAGGGGGAGGGGGAGGATGGGCAGGACATGGGGCCCAGGCAAGCACCGGAGGCTGCACAATGTGTGTGCCTGAGCCGACGCACACGGGACTCTCTAATTGCCTCCAGGTTCACCGACTAGGGGCCTGGCCATTTGCACGGACATCGCATCCACCCCGACATCGCCCCCCATCTGAGATTCCTACCTGCCGCATTACGGGGTGTGGGCCCTCAGTTAGCAGTAACAGCGGGTCCAGTCCATGGGATGGAGGATGGTGACAATTCTCTCTGGGGTGAGCTCTGATGCTCCGTACTGTTTGACAATGTCTGTCTCCTGCCCACCGGAGCACTTCCCACCGTCCACCTGGATGATTCATGCATGTGAGCTGGCCATTCCATCACACGGTCGCACTGAACCTTTGGGGTGGCAGAGGTGGGCCCGGGGCATGGTGGGGACGAGCGGGAGAGGGGGGCACACCAGAGTGGTGGGCACTGGCTGAATTGGGGACATTGGGCCAAGCCCACACCCAACGTCCACCCGTCACCCCTCCAGTGCCCCCTCAGCAGCCAGCCCAGACCAGCCCATCCCACACAACCTTCTGACAGAGTACCGAGGCAGGATGTACCATTGTGCATGTGTTTAATGTGAACAAGTGTGGGGCGGCACAGTGGCACAGTGGTTAGCACTGCTGCCTCACGCCGCCGAGGTCTCGGGTGTTGATCCCGGCCCCGGATCACTGTCCGTGTGGAGTTTGCACATTCTCCCTGTGTTTGCGTGGTTCTCACCCCCACAACCCAAAGATGTGCAGGGTAGGTGAATTGGCCACGCTAAATTGGCCCTTAATTGGGAAAAAGAAAATTGGGTACTCTCAATTTATTTTTCAAAATGTAAACAAGTCAACATTTATATACAGCTTTGTGCCCTGGCCCCTAACGCTATCCAATGTGCTGCACCCATGGCAACTTAACTGGTGTCTACCTTCCTGGCCTTATGGCCCTAGGTGCATCTAGATGGTTCCCCAGGCGGTATATCGGGGGTGGAGGCGGCCTGCTGCAGTTCCCACCCTTAGGATCCCCCATGGCAGCCGTCAGTAGCACAATGGTTAGCACTGTTGCTTCAGAGCTCCAAGATCCCAGGTTCGATTCCCGGATTGGGTCACCGTCTGTGCGGAGTCTGCACGTTCTCCCCGTGCCTGCATGGGTTTCCTCTGTGTCCTCCGGTTTCCTCTCACAAGTCCTGAAAGATGTGGGGCGGGATTCTCCCCTACCCGGCGGGGTGGGGGCTCCCGGCGGGACGGAGTGGCGTGAACCACTCCGGCGTCGGGCTGCCCCAGAGGTGTGGATTCTTCCGCACCTTTAGGGGCTAGGCCCGCCCCAGAGTGGTTGGCGCCCCGCCAGCTAGCATGGAAGGCCATTGGCACGACGCCAGCCGGGGCCGAAGAGACTCTGCCGGCCGGCGGGAGTCTGCGCATGCACGGGAGCACCAGCAGCTGCTGATGTCATCCCCGCGCATGCGCAGGGAGGGGTCACCACGCATCAGCCATCGCGGAGGCCTACATGGCCGACGCGTAGGAAAAGAGTGCCCCCACGGCACAGGTCCTCCCGCAGATCGGTGGGCCCCGATCACGGGCCAGGCCACCGTGGTGGCCCCTCCTGGGGCGAGATTGCCCCACGTCCCCCCCAGGACCCCGGAGCCCACCCGCGCCGCCAGGTCCCACCGGTAAGGGACCTGGTTCAAACTACGCCAGCGTGACCGGCATAGAAGCAGCGGGACTTCGGCCCATTGCGGGCCGGAGAATCGCCGGGGGGGGGGCCGCTGACCGGCGCGATTCCTGCCCCCGCCGAATCTCCGGTGCCGGAGAATTCGGCAGCCGGCGGGGGTGGGATTCACGCAGCCTCCCGGCAATTTTCCGACCCAGCGGGGTGTCGGAGAATCCTGCCCGTGCTTTTAGGTGCTTTGGTCTGTCTGAATTCTCCCTCTGTGTACCCGAACAGACGCCGGAATGTGGCGACAAGGGGCTTTTCACATTGACAGCCCCTCACCACATCAAAGGCAGCTAAGTGCTTCCTTCAGGCAGGGGTCTCTGATGGGATTCTGATGGGGATCTCTTTTGGGAGTCTGATGGAGGGGTCTTTGTTGGGGGTCTCATGGGGGAGTCTCTGTTCAGGGTCTCCTTTGGCGGTCTGATGAGAGGGTCTCTGTTGGGGGTCTGATGGAAGGGCTCTGGGGATATGGTAGGGGACTAGGAGATGGGGTGGGCAGAATTTGTGTTGTGTGGGAGAGGGGGGCACTCCGATGGACTTTAGGGGGCACCTACATTATTTACTTACCTTCTTGGTGCACTGCGGGGTCCACTGTGTCAGGGCCACACTTACACCAATCCACGCCCGCGTGAATCCCAGCTGAGAGGGCTGGAGCATCAGAGGGGATGGAAAATCGGGATTCCAGGTGGACAGGTCAGTTGTTTTTCATGGGTCGGCACAGACTTGATGGGCCGAAGGGCCTCTTCTGCACTATTATTCTGTAATCGGATATTACCCATTTGCATCTTCCTGTCAGAGTGGGGCGTGGTGCTGGCTGCCACCGCCGGTGGGGATGGGGGTGGGGGGGGTGGCAGAGCATCGGAACAGCACCAATCCCATTTTTAGCCAAAAGCTCGGTACTCCGCTGCATCGGGAACCACACTACTGGCAGTGGGTGGCGGACAATCCAGACCATTATTTCCACTATCCAAGTTAATCTATACCCATATCACCATAAGCGCTTATCCTAGGCAGTAACCTTTTATGTGGCACCTTGCTGAATGCCTTTTAAAATCCAAGTACACTACATCTATCGGTTCCCCTTTACCCATTGTGCTTGTTACATCCTCAAAGACCCTAATAAATTTGTCAAACATGACTTCCTTTTCACAAATCCATGTGGTTGGACTGCTAGGGCTGGGTTGTAAAAATATGTCAGTGGGCAGCACAGTGGCACAGTGGTTAGCATTGTTGCCTCACAGCTCCAGGGACTTGGGTTCAATTCCAACCTTGGGTGACTGTGTGTGTGGAGTTTACATGTTCTCCCTGTGTCTGCGTGGGTTTCCTCCGGGTGCTCCGGTTTTCTCCCACAGTTCAAAGATGTGCAGGTTAGTTGGATTGGCCATGATAAATTGCCCCTTATTGTCCAACGATTAGATGGGGTTACGGGGATATGGTGGGGGAGTGGGCCTGGGTAAGGTGCTCTTTCAGAGGGTTAGTATAGACTCAAAGGGCCAAATGGCGTCCTTGTGCACTGTAGGGATTCTATGATTTACAGGGCTAACCCTGTGAGAAACAACCAGAAGGTATACTTATTTGTCTTGCAGAATCAATTTTCCTTGAATATTGAATTCCAAATGTAATTATTAATTTACTTCCATTTACAGAAGAGGAACTACCTATTTCAGAAACTCCATCTGTTGTGCCTAGTACCGCTGCTATTGAATCTTCTGACTTGGTGGATGTGGAGGCTCCCACAGATGAACAACAAATAACCACTACTGAGGCTCCAGATGAAGCCCCGGATGCCACCACTGAAGAGGGACCTGAGGCTGGTGAAGCCCCGGATGCCACCACTGAAGAGGGACCCGATACTGGTGAAGCCCCGGATGCCACCACTGAAGAGGTACCTGAGGCTGGTGAAGCCCCGGATGCCACCACTGAAGAGGTACCCGATACTGGTGAAGCCCCGGATGCCACCACTGAAGAGGTACCTGAGGCTGGTGAAGCCCCTGATGCCACCACTGAAGAGGTACCTGAGGCTGGTGAAGCCCCTGATGCCACCACTGAAGATGTACCCGATACTGGTGAAGCCCCTGATGACACCACTGAAGAGGTACCTGAGGCTGGTGAAGCCCCTGATGACACCACTGAAGAGGTACCCGAGGCTGGTGAAGCCCCTGATGACACCACTGAAGAGGTACCCGAGGCTGGTGAAGCCCCTGATGACACCACTGAAGAGGTACCCGAGGCTGGTGAAGCCCCTGATGACACCACTGAAGAGGTACCTGAGGCTGGTGAAGCCCCTGATGCCACCACTGAAGAGGTACCTGAGGCTGGTGAAGCCCCGGATGACACCACTGAAGAGGTACCTGAGGCTGGTGAAGCCCCTGATGACACCACTGAAGAGGTACCCGAGGCTGGTGAAGCCCCTGATGACACCACTGAAGAGGTACCTGAGGCTGGTGAAGCCCCTGATGCCACCACTGAAGAGGTACCTGAGGCTGGTGAAGCACCGGATGACACCACTGAAGAGGTACCCGAGGCTGGTGAAGCCCCTGATGACACCACTGAAGAGGTACCTGAGGCTGGTGAAGCCCCTGATGCCACCACTGAAGAGGTACCTGAGGCTGGTGAAGCCCCTGATGACACCACTGCACCAACTGAATGATAATATCCCAGAAATATCTGATTCTGATGCAATGACCCAGGTGTAAATGATGCAGCTGATTGCTCTGAATCGAGCTTTTACAGGTAGCTGCTTAAAGTAATAGGACTGCTTCCTGACTTTGAAAATGATTACTGCCATGTTTAACCATTAATCTTGTCTTAACATTGAAGATAAGACCCCAAATTGTCAACAGCATCTAACAATATATAATTTCATAAAATGTATTTGTGCTGTATTTACCAAAGGCCTTGATCAATACACATTGATTCTGAATCTGTCGCTGTTGTTTTAGCTTTCAATTCAAATACTTTATTCTGCGCAGTGCAGTATCAAACAATAATGAAACACTAATGCTTGAGTGGCATGGTGACACAGCGGTTAGTACTGCGGCCTCACAGCGCCAGGGACCCGGGTTCAATTCTAACCTTGGGTCACTGTCTGTGCGGAGTCTCTCCCTGTGTCTGCGTGGGTTTCCTCCGGGTTCTCCGGTTTCCTTCCACAGTCCAAAGATGTGCAGGTTAGGTGGATTGGATATGATAAATTGCCCCCTAGGGTCCAAATGTTAGGTGGGGTTACTGGGATAGAGCAGAGGAGCAGGCCTAGGTAGGGGGCTCTTTCGGATGGTCGGTGTAGACTCGATGGGCTGAATGGCCTCCTGCACTGTGGTGGTCTATGATGATAGGGCACAATGGGGAGGTGGGAGGTATGGTTATTACTGCAATTGATGAGCTTCTAATTTGTGACACATAGAACAGTACAGCACAGTCCAGGCCCTTCGGCCCACAATGTTGTGCCGACCATTTATCCTAATCTAAGATCAACCTGACCTACACCCCTTCAATTTACTGCTGTCCATGTGCCTGTCTAAGAGTCGCTTAAATGTCCCTAATGACTAATGACTCTGACTCCACCACCTCCGCTGGCAGTGCATTCCACACACCCATCACTCTCTGTGTAAAGAACCTACCTCTGACATCTCCCCTATACCTTCCTCCAATCACCTTAAAATTATGTTCCCTCGTGCCAACCATTTCAGCCCTGGGGAAAAGTCTCTGGCTATCCACTCTATCCATGCCTCTCATCACCTTGTACACCTCGATCAAGTCCCCTCGCTTCCATCTTCGCTCCAGTGAGAAAAGACCTAGCTCCCTCAACCTTTCTTCATAAGACATGCCCTCCAGTCCAGGCAGCATCCTGGTAAATCTCCTCTGTACCCTCTCCAGAGCATCCACATCCTTCCTATAATGAGGCAACCAGAACTGGACACAATATTCCAAGTGTGGTCTAACCAGGGTTTTATAAAACTGCAGCAAAACCTCGCAGCTCTTAAACTCAATCCCCCGTTAATGAAATCCAACACACCATATGCCTTCTTAACAACCCTATCAACCTGAGTGGCAACTTTGAGGAATCTATGTACATGAACCCCAAAATCCCTCTATTCTTCCACACTTCCAAGAATCCTCCCTTTAACCCTGTATTCAGCATTCAAATCCGACCTCCCAAAATGAATCACTTCACAATTATCTAGGTTGAACTCCATCTGCCACTTCTCAGCTCAGCTCTGCATCCTGTCGATGTCCTTTTGTAACCTGCAACAGCCCTCAACAATATCTACAACTGCACCAACGTTTGTGTCATCGGCAAATTTACTAACCACCTGTAATAATCTGTAGTAACCTGCAAAGGACTCATCCAGCTGGGGATGATTGTTCTCCGTGCTCAATTGGACTGAGTTAACCCAGCACTAGCATAAAAAGCAGGCAGCTGTAGAGCTAGCTAAAAAGTAATGAGGACCCGGTGAAAGGTAACCAGGCCCTGTGCATGTATGATGCTGTTGCTGAAGTAAAGGACATTTAAGAAGCTCGTTGGACTCCCCTGGCTTCATCACACCACCCTTCCACTTCCTCATCCAAGTGATTTATAAAAACCACAAAGAGCAGAGGTCCCAGAACAGATCCCTGTGGGACACCACTGGTCGCCGACCTCCAGGTGGAATACTTTCCATCCACTACCACACACTGTCTTCTTTCGCGAGCCAATTCTGTATCCAGACAGCGAAATTTCCCTGTATCCCATGCCCCCTAACTTTCTAAATGAGCTTACTATGGGGAATCTTATCAAATGCCTTGCTGAAATCCATATACACCACATCCACTGCCTGACCTTCATCAATGCGTCTCATCACATCCTCAAAGAATTCAATGAGGCTTGTGAGGCATGACCTGTCCCTCATAAGGCCATGCTGACTATCTTAAATCAAACTATGTTTTTCTAAATAATCATAAATCCTATCTCTCAGAATCCTTTCCAATATTTTGCTCATCACAGACGTAAGACTGACTGGTCTGTAAGTCCCATGGATTTCCCTATCCCCTTTCTTGAACAGGGGAACAACATTCGCCACCGTCCAATCATCTGATACTACTCCAGTGGAGAGCTAGGATGCAAAGATCATCGCCAACGGCGCAGCAATCTCCTCCCTCGAATCCCACAGTAACCTTGGGTATATCTTATCAGGCCCAGGGGACTTATCTATCCTGATGCTTTTCAAAATTTCCAGCACATCCTCCTTCTTAATATCAACCTGTTCGAGTCTATTAACCTAGTTCACGCTATTCTCATGAGCAACAAGGTCCCACTCTCTAGTGAATACTGAAGGAAAATATTCACTTAGGGCCTCCCCCATCTCCTCAGACTCTAGGCACAAGTTCCCTCCAGTCTCCTTGATCAGCCTTACTCTCACTCTGATCATCCTCTTATTTCTCACATAAGTGAGAACGCCTTGAGGTTTTCCCTAATCCTTTCCACCAGGGTGTTTTCATGCCCCCTTCTAGCTCTCCTAAGTCCATTTCTGAGTTCCTTCCTGGTTACCTTGTAACCCTCTGGAGCCATGCCAGATCCTTGCTTCCTCAACCTTGCGTAAGCTTCCTTCTTCCTCTTGACTAGAAGCTCCACTTCTCTTGTCATCCAAGGCTCCTTCACCTTACGATTCCTTCCTCGTCTCAGTGGGACAAAACTATTCAGCACTCGCAGCAAGTGCTCCTTAAACAACCCCCACATTACTGTTGTGCATTTCCCCAAGAACTGTTCCCACTTTATGCTCCTCAGCTCCTGTCTAATAGCAGTATAATTTCCCCTCCCCCCAATTAAATACCTTCCCATACTGTCTGTTCCTATCCCTCTTCATTACTATGGTAAAGGTCAAGGAGTTGTGGTCACTGTCACCGAAATGATCTCCCACCGAGACATCTGACACCTGGCCTGGTTCGTTGCCAAGCACCAAATCCAATATGGCCTCCCTCCTAGTCGGCCTATCTACATTTTGAGTCAGGAATCCTTCCTGTACACCTGACAAAATCTTCTCCATCCAAACCATTTGCAGTAAGGAGGTTCCAGTCAATATTAGGGAAGTTGAAGTCACCCATGACAACAACGCTGTTACATCTGCACCTTTCCAAGATCTGCCGCCCAATCTGTTTCTCCATCTCTCTGCTGCTATTGGGAAGTCTATAGAAAATTCCCAATAAAGTGACTGCTCCTTTCTTGTTTCTGACTTCCACCCATACTGACTCGTTAGACAACAATTCTGATTACCTCCTTTCTGCATCTGTGATGCACTCTCTAATTAACAGTGCCACTCACCCTCCTCTTTTACCTCCCTCCCTATTCTTCTGAAAACATCTAAACCCCGGAACATCTAACAACCATTCCTGCCCCTGTGAAATCCATGTCTCCGTAATGGCCACAACATCGTAGTTCCAAGTACTGATCCATGCTCTTAAGTTCATCTCCCTTATTCCTGACACTCCTTGCATTTAAACAGACACACTTTAACCCATCCAACTGAGTTCAACTTTGCCCTATCATCTGTCTGTCAACCATATCCTGGATATTTAAGGATGACAGAAGGGCGGTAGTGAGAGATTATATAGGTTCTATGGAGAAAAAGGTTGAATCCATTTGGGTGGAAGCATTTTGCACAGTCTAGAAGGGTGAGGACAGTCAAAGCCCTTGAGGAGTATAAAAAAAGTAGGAAGGTGTAGCCATCTGGGATGGCCACTTCCCGATTACAAAATGGACACTTTGCAAAGATTGCAGGGAAAATGCACAGTACTGAGAAAGCAGGCAGGTTCAGATCTTGTCTGTATATTGGAGCCGCAGCTCCCAGACAAGACCAAAACTGCAGTGATCAAGAAACAGCCCAATTGATTGGGGCCAAGTTCAAGGCCCGCCCAAAAGAGCGCGAAGCCCCTTTGGGTATAAGAAGAAGGCCCCAAGAGAGAATCGCTCTCTTGGACTTGGCTCTCACAGCGGAGAGACCCGTCCACCAGCTACACCAGAAACAAGTAAGTCCAAGGTCAACGCTGTCTACCATACGGACGACCTTAGCTGTTCCCCTTCACCACATCGACCCCAGCAGCCTCAGAACCGAACAACGGCCATTGTTCCTCTGACTGAATGGGCGCCCGAAGCTAAGTATAGGCTTTAGCAGTAGTGATAGTTTAGTCTGTAGAGTTTGTGCATGAGTAGATTTAACTGTGTGTGTAAATAAATAAGCATTGACTTTGAACTAACTAACTGGTGTATCGAGTCTTTGATCAGTATTCGGGTTTGAACTTTGTGGCGGTATCGAGAGATACCTGGCGACTGTAGAACAAATGTAATTAGGATTAAGGAAGGTGACCATATTGACCACCATATTCAAAGCCAACCAAAGAGAGCAACAAAGGTACTTAAGCGGGAAATTAGGCGGGCTGGCCGGGGGTCATGAAAAGTCCTTGGTAAGTACGATTAAGGCGAATACCAAAGCTTTTTATTCATGTGTAAAAAGCAAGAGGATGGCCAGGGTAAGGATTGGACCACGTAAGGGCAGTGGGGAAATCTATGTGTTGAGCCTGAGGAAATGGGCGAGGTACTAAATGAGGACTTTGCATCAGTGTTACCAAGGGCTTTGTGGAAGATGATTCTTGGGTAGTCTGGGTCATGTTGACATCGAAAAGGAAGAGGTATTGGGTCTTTTAAAAGACATTAAGGTAGATAAGTCTCCTGGGCCTGGTGGGCTTACCCTAGAATACTGAGGGAAGCAAGGGAGGAAATTGCTGGGGTATTGACTGATATCTTTCTGTCCTCATTAGGCACAGCTGAGGTCCCAGAGGACTGGACATGACTGGAGAATAGCTAATGTGATACCGCTGTTCAAGAAAGGAAGCAGGGATAATCCAGGAGGCTATAGGCCGGTGAGCCTTGATCAAGTTTTTTGAGGAGGTGACAAAGATGATTGATGCGGGAGGATGGTGGATGTTGTTTACGTGGACTTCAGCAAAGCCTTTGACAAGGTGCCTCATGGCAGACTGGTACAAAAGATGGGTCACACACAGGTGAGGTGGTAAGATGGATACCGAACTGGCTCAGTCACAGAAGGCAAAGGATAGCAGTAGAGGGTGTTTTTCTGAATGGAAGGTTGTGACCAGTGCTTGGGCCTCTGTTGTTTGGAGTATACATAAATGACTTGGAGGAAAATATAGCTGGTCTGATCAGTAAATTCGCAGATGACACAAAGGTTGGTGGAGTGGTAGATAGTGTTGAGGATTGTCAGAGGATACAGCAGGACATAGATAGGTTGGAGACTTGGGCAGAGAAATGGCGAAAGAAGTTTAATCCAGACAAACGTGAGGTAATGCATTTTGGTAGGTCTATTACAGAGGGGAAATATACAGTAAATGGCTATACTCTTGGGAATATAGAAAGTCAGGAAGATCTGGGCCTTCAGGTTCACAGATCGTTGAAAGTGTCAACACCAGTGGACAGGGTAGTCAAGAAAGCATACGGAATGCTTGCCTTCATTGGCCGGGGCATCAAGTATAAAAACTGGCAAGTCATGCTACAGTTGTATAGAACCTTGGTAAGGCCGCACTTGGAATATTGTGCACAATTCTGGTCGTCACATTACCAGAAGGATGTGGAGGCTTTGGAGAGGGTGCAGAGGGAGGTTTACCAGGATGTTGCCTGATCTGGAGGGTGTTAGCTATGTGGAGAGGCTGAATAGACTCGGACTCGTTTCATTAGAACGACGGAGGTTGAGGGGTGACCTGACAGATGTTAACAAGATTATGAGAGGCATGGATAGAGTGGATGGGCAGGCACTCTTTTCCAGGATGGAGGGGTCAGTCACCAGGGGGCATAGATTTAAGGTCCGTGGGGCAAAGTTTAGAGGAGACGTGCAAGGCCGTTTGGAGCTGAAAGAACCCAATCAGCCAGCACCATATTGAATGGTGGAGCAGGCTCCAGGAGCTGATTGGCCCACTCGGTTAGAGATATGCTCAAATGGCTGATCCAAGTGAGATCAAATTCCAGTGAGTTAGAATCCAGCTGATATTCCAGCTCCTAGTCCCGGTGTAACTGGGAATTCCGCATCAGAGGAAATTGGGCGTGTGCATTCTGCCAGACCATTGAACTAATTTTGACAGTTTCTTGCCTCCTTTTTTAAAAAAATATATATTTTATTAAAGTTTTCAAACACTATTTTTCCCCCTTACAAATCAACAAAAACGGTAACATGATAACTGATATATGACATTGTTTAAATAATATAGTAAACTAACCAAATAACACAAAATAATGCTCCCCCCGTCCCCTCACCCCATCTAGAACACAAACAATTTACCCCCCCCCCTTCTCCCCCCTCCCCCCCCCCCCCCCCCCCCCGGGCTGCTGCTGGCTATCTATTTCCCCCCTAACATTCCGCTAGATAGTCGAGGAACGGTTGCCACCGCCTGGAGAACCCCTGAGCCGATCCTCTCAGCGCAAACTTCATCCGCTCCACTTTTATGAACCCTGCCATGTCGTTTATCCAGGCCTCCACGCTAGGGGGTTTCGCTTCCTTCCACACGAGTAAAATCCTACGCTGGGCTACTAGGGACGCAAAGGCCACAATATCGGCCTCTTTCGCCTCCTGCACTCCCAGCTCATCCGCTACCCCAAATATAGCTAACCCCCAGCTTGGCTTGACCCGGACCTTCACCACCTTCGAGATCACTCCTGCCACTCCCCTCCAAAACCCCTCCAGTGCCGGACACGACCAAAACATATGTGTGTGGTTCGCCGGGCTTCCCCCGCACCTCCCGCATTTGTCCTCCACTCCGCAGAACCTGCTCAACCTCGCTCCCGTTATGTGTGCTCTATGTAGCACCTTAAATTGGACCAGGCTAAGCCTGGCACACGAGGAAGAGGAATTTACCCTACTTAGGGCATCAGCCCACAAACCCTCCTCAATCTCCTCCCCGAGCTCTTCTTCCCATTATCCCTTCAGTTCTTCTACCAGCTCCTCCCCCTCTTCTCTCATCTCCCAGTATATTTCGGAGAGATATACCCCGAAATATACCCCCAGCAGCACCCCCGAAAGCACCCTTCTTGCCTCCTTTTATTATGGACTTAGCCTGGCATCATTTTTACCATCAAGAACAGAAATGCTACAGCAGGCCTCCAAGTGAGAACTAATGTTTCAACTTTATTTGGAAAAGATAAGTATAAGAACATGATGGGGACACATGCTTGATATATTTATTTGTATATTTATATATATTTATATTTATATATATTTTTAATGTATTCCATTCTAGCTGTCAATAATGGGCGGCATTTTCGATCCCGCTGCCGTGGGATTCTCGGCGGCGCGCCGTTCTATGGCTGCGGGATTCTGTCTTCCTCCGCTTCACACCACCCCACTGCCAGGAATCCCACTGCCGGGAATCCCACTGCCGGGAATCCCACTGCCGGGAACCCCACTGCGGGAACCCCACTGCCAGAAATCCCACTGCGGGGAATCCCACTGCAGGGAATTCCACTGCTGGGAATCTGCCAGGAATCCCACTGCCGGGAATCCCACTGCCGGGAATCTGCCGGGAATCCCACTGCTGGGAATCTGCCAGGAATCCCACTGCCGGGAATCCCACTGCCGGGAATCCCACTGCCGGGAATCTGCCGGGGATCCCACTGCTGGGAATCTGCTGGGAATCCCACTGCCAGGAACCCCACTGCCAGAGACCCCACTGCTGGGACTCCCACTGACGGGAACCCCACTGCCAGGAATCTGCCGGGAATCCCACTGCCGGGAATTCCACTGCCGGGAATCTGCCAGGAATCCCACTGCCGGGAATCCCACTGCTGGGAATCTGCTGGGAATCCCACTGCTGTGAATCTGCTGGGAATCCCACTGCCAGGAATCTGCCGGGAATCCCACTGCCGGGCATCCCACTGCCTGGAATCTGGCAGGAATCCCACTGCCGGGAATCCCACTGCCGGGAATCCCACTGCCAGGAATCTGCCGGGAATCCCACTGCCGGGAATTCCACTGCCGGGAATCTGCCAGGAATCCCACTGCCGGGAATCCCACTGCTGGGAATCTGCCAGGAATCCCACTGCCGGGAATCCCACTGCTGGGAATCTGCTGGGAATCCCACTGCTGGGAATCTGCTGGGAATCCCACTGCCAGGAATCTGCCGGGAATTCCACTGCCGGGCATCCCACTGCCTGGAATCTGCCAGGAATCCCACTGCCGGGAATCCCACTGCCGGGAATCCCACTGTCGGGAATCTGCCAGGAATCCCACTGCCGGGAATCCCTCTGCTGGGAATCCCACTGCCAGGAACCCCACTGCCGGAAACCCCACTGCCGGGACTCCCACTGCCGGGAATCCCACTGTCGGGAATCTGCCGGGAATCCCACTGCCGGGAATCTGCTGGGAATCCCACTGCCGGGAATCTGCTGGGATTCCCACTGCCAGGAATCTGCCGGGAATCCCACTGCCAGGAATCCCACTGCCAGGAATCACACAGCCGGGAATCCCACTGTCGGGAATCCCACTGCCGGGAATCCCACTGCCGGGAATCCCACTGCCGGGAATCTGCCGGGAATCCCACTGCCGGGAATCCCACTGCTGGGAATCTGCCAGGAATCCCACTGCCGGGAATCCCACTGCCGGGAATCCCACTGCCAGGAATCTGCCGGGGATCCCACTGCTGGGAATCTGCTGGGAATCCCACTGCCAGGAACCCCACTGCCGGAAACCCCACTGCCGGGACTCCCACTGACGGGAACCCCACTGCCAGGAATCTGCCGGGAATCCCACTGCCGGGAATTCCACTGCTGGGAACCTGCCAGGAATCCCACTGCCGGGAATCCCACTGCTGGGAATCCCACTGCTGGGAATCTGCTGGGAAACCCACTGCCAAGAATCTGCCGGGAATCCCACTGCCGGGCATCCCACTGCCTGGAATCTGCCAGGAATCCCACTGCCGGGAATCCCACTGCCGGGAATCCCACTGCCGGGAATCTGCCTGGAATCCCACTGCCGGGAATCCCTCTGCTGGGAATCCCACTGCCAGGAACCCCACTGCCGGAAACCCCACTGCCGGGACTCCCACTGCTGGGAATCCCACTGTCGGGAATCTGCCGGGAATCCCACTGCCGGGTATCCCACTGCCAGGAATCCCACTGCCGGGAATCTGCCGGGAATCCCACTGCCGGGAATCTGCTGGGAATCCCACTGCCAGGAATCTGCCGGGAATCCCACTGCCAGGAATCCCACTGCCAGGAATCCCACAGCCGGGAATCCCACTGTCGGGAATCCCACTGCCGGGAATCTGCCAGGAATCCCACTGCCGTGAATCCCACTGCTGTGAATCTGCTGGAATCCCACTGCCAGGAACCCCACTGCCGGGAACCCCACTGCCGGAAACCCCACTGCCGGGACTCCCACTGCCGGGAATCCCACTGTCGGGAATCTGCCAGGAATCCCACTGCCGGGAATCCCACTGCCGGGAATCCCACTGCCAGGAATCTGCCGGGAATCCCACTGCCGGGAATTCCATTGCCGGGAATTCCACTGCCGGGAATCTGCCAGGAATCCCACTGCCGGGAATCCCACTGCTGGGAATCTGCCAGGAATCCCACTGCCGGGAATCCCACTGCTGGGAATCTGCTGGGAAACCCACTGCTGGGAATCTGCTGGGAATCCCACTGCCAGGAATCTGCCGGGAATTCCACTGCCGGGCATCCCACTGCCTGGAATCTGCCAGGAATCCCACTGCCGGGAATCCCACTGCCGGGAATCCCACTGTCGGGAATCTGCCAGGAATCCCACTGCCGGGAATCCCTCTGCTGGGAATCCCACTGCCAGGAACCCCACTGCCGGAAACCCCACTGCCGGGACTCCCACTGCCGGGAATCCCACTGTCGGGAATCTGCCGGGAATCCCACTGCCGGGAATCCCACTGCCAGGAATCCCACTGCCGGGAATCTGCCGGGAATCCCACTGCCGGGAATCTGCTGGGAATCCCACTGCCAGGAATCTGCCGGGAATCCCACTGCCAGGAATCCCACTGCCAGGAATCCCACAGCCGGGAATCCCACTGTCGGGAATCCCACTGCCGGGAATCCCACTGTCGGGAATCTGCCAGGAATCCCACTGCCGGTAATCCCTCTGCTGGGAATCCCACTGCCAGGAACCCCACTGCCGGAAACCCCACTACCGGGACTCCCACTGCCGGGAATCCCACTGTCGGGAATCTGCCGGGAATCCCACTGCCGGGAATCCCACTGCCAGGAATCCCACTGCCGGGAATCTGCCGGGAATCCCACTGCCGGGAATCTGCTGGGAATCCCACTGCCGGGAATCTGCTGGGAATCCCACTGCCAGGAATCTGCCGGGAATCCCACTGCCAGGAATCCCACTGCCAGGAATCCCACAGCCGGGAATCCCACTGTCGGGAATCCCACTGCCGGGAATCCCACTGCCGGGAATCCCACTGCCGGGAATCTGCCGGGAATCCCACTGCCGGGAATCCCACTGCTGGGAATCTGCCAGGAATCCCACTGCCGGGAATCCCACTGCTGGGAATCCCACTGCCAGGAATCTGCCGGGGATCCCACTGCTGGGAATCTGCTGGGAATCCCACTGCCAGGAACCCCACTGCCGGAAACCCCACTGCCGGGACTCCCACTGACGGGAACCCCACTGCCAGGAATCTGCCGGGAATCCCACTGCCGGGAATTCCACTGCTGGGAACCTGCCAGGAATCCCACTGCCGGGAATCCCACTGCTGGGAATCTGCTGGGAATCCCACTGCTGGGAATCTGCTGGGAATCCCACTGCCAAGAATCTGCCGGGAATCCCACTGCCGGGCATCCCACTGCCTGGAATCTGCCAGGAATCCCACTACCGGGAATCCCACTGCCGGGAATCCCACTGCCGGGAATCTGCCAGGAATCCCACTGCCGGGAATCCCTCTGCTGGGAATCCCACTGCCAGGAACCCCACTGCCGGAAACCCCACTGCCGGGACTCCCACTGCTGGGAATCCCACTGTCGGGAATCTGCCGGGAATCCCACTGCCGGGTATCCCACTGCCAGGAATCCCACTGCCGGGAATCTGCCGGGAATCCCACTGCCGGGAATCTGCTGGGAATCCCACTGCCAGGAATCTGCCGGGAATCCCACTGCCAGGAATCCCACTGCCAGGAATCCCACAGCCGGGAATCCCACTGTCGGGAATCCCACTGCCGGGAATCTGCCAGGAATCCCACTGCCGTGAATCCCACTGCTGTGAATCTGCTGGAATCCCACTGCCAGGAACCCCACTGCCGGAAACCCCACTGCCGGAAACCCCACTGCCGGGACTCCCACTGCCGGGAATCCCACTGCCAGGAATCCCACTGCCGGGAATCTGCCGGGAATCCCACTGCCGGGAATCTGCCAGGAATCCCACTGCCAGGAATCTGCCGGGAATCCCACTGTCGGGAATCTGCCGGGAATCCCACTGCCGGGAATCCCACTGCCAGGAATCCCACTGCCGGGAATCTGCCGGGAATCCCACTGCCGGGAATCTGCTGGGAATCCCACCGCCGGGAATCTGCTGGGAATCCTACTGCCAGGAATCTGCCGGGAATCCCACTGCCAGGAGTCCCACTGCCAGGAATCCCACAGCCAGGAATCCCACTGTCAGGAATCCCACTGCCGGGAATCCCACTGCCGGGAATCTGCCGGGAATCCCACTGCCGGGAATCCCACTGCTGGGAATCTGCCAGGAATCCCACTGCCGGGAATCCCACTGCCGGGAATCCCACTGCCGGGAATCTGCCGGGGATCCCACTGCTGGGAATCTGCTGGGAATCCCACTGCCAGGAACCCCACTGCCGGAAACCCCACTGCCGGGACTCCCACTGACGGGAACCCCACTGCCAGGAATCTGCCGGGAATCCCACTGCCGGGAATTCCACTGCTGGGAATCTGCCAGGAATCCCACTGCCGGGAATCCCACTGCTGGGAATCTGCTGGGAATCCCACTGCTGGGAATCTGCTGGGAATCCCACTGCCAAGAATCTGCCGGGAATCCCACTGCCGGGCATCCCACTGCCTGGAATCTGCCAGGAATCCCACTGCCGGGAATCCCACTGCCGGGAATCCCACTGCCGGGAATCTGCCAGGAATCCCTCTGCCGGGAATCCCTCTGCTGGGAATCCCACTGCCAGGAACCCCACTGCCGGAAACCCCACTGCCGGGACTCCCACTGCTGGGAATCCCACTGTCGGGAATCTGCCGGGAATCCCACTGCCGGGTATCCCACTGCCAGGAATCCCACTGCCGGGAATCTGCTGGGAATCCCACTGCCAGGAATCTGCCAGGAATCCCACTGCCAGGAATCCCACTGCCAGGAATCCCACAGCCGGGAATCCCACTGTCGGGAATCCCACTGCCGGGAATCTGCCAGGAATCCCACTGCCGTGAATTCCACTGCTGTGAATCTGCTGGAATCCCACTGCCAGGAACCCCACTGCCGGGAACCCCACTGCCGGAAACCCCACTGCCGGGAATCTGCCGGGAATCCCGCTGCCGGGTTCCCCACTGCCGGGAATCTGCCTGGAATTCCACTGCCGGGAATCCCACTTCCGGGAATCCCACTGCCGGGAATCCCACTGCCGGGAACCCCACTGCCGGGAACCCCGCTGCCGGGAATCCCGCTGCCAGGAATCCTGCTGCCGGGAACCCTGCGTGCAGAGTGAACGTCTGGTGTGAATTGTGAATCAGCGAGCGGAGAATCCCGCCCAATATCTCTAAGTGGAGATGCTGACAAAATTAATTTTGAATTATTTTATTAAACTACTTTTTTGTAATTTAAAAAAGAAATCTGCAATGATTATTTGCACACTGTCAAAAACAGTCTGACGGTGTATAGGTTTGTTGGTAGTTTTTGCAGATCCTATAAAGGAAGCAAATGGAAAACAAAGGGTTAAGTCGACAATAAAAGTTTATTTCTGTGTAAAAGGAATGTTGAGTTTTCACAATTTAAAAGTTGAAATCTGGGACAGCAACGGTCTAAAGATCTTTTGGTACAAACTTTTTGTATTTTATGCAAAACTGTTGTTATATGTTATAAATGTTATTCATTGTACCTGCAATCCATCACAAGCAGATATTCTATCTTACTAAAGATCTGTCCAGCAATTCCAGAACATCATTCATCCCAATAAAACCACAATTAAAATGTTATTTATTGGCGATCCCTTCATCTATTTTTGTGTGTGCAGTTTTCACCTCAGACTTGGCAACTTTCACAAAATCCTTTTATTTGTAAAAGTCACAAGCAGTTTTAAAATTATCTGCAAAATAGTTGTATACAACCTCAAGGAAGTAAACACATTTAATAGGTGTTTATGTCTTCCTGGAGCTTTTGTGAATGACATAAACTTTTCAAAACTTTGTAAAGCTATCAATTTTTAAAAACGGAGTCAGAATTCAGTCTGAAAATCTGTAGTTTTATATAGTAAACTGGCCTGTTGGAAGAATAACATTTTAAATAGGTAATGCAAAATGTCACTGCCTCACACTGCCTCCTCATCTGTATGAGAAAACCTAATTCAGATATAGAGAATAGTTTACAGACGGCACTTTGTCAACACACAGTGCAACAAAACATCTCAGGACACAAATGTCCGAATACTTCGAAGCATTAGTTGCACGGGAGAAATTGATGTCACATATATCTTTGCTTTGAAAAATTACAAGCTATAAAGATGAAGGCATACAAAGCTGTCCACCATTTGTAGCACAAGCCAATAAATATTGTAGCAGTGCCTGCATATGGAAATGGAAAGTTTTCGAGCATTAATGATGCTATGCAGTAATATTGAAATGCAGTGCTGCTATAATTACCAGGTAGCATTTGGGTAGAAAGGATCTGCAATTTGTTACCAGGATATGGCTTCCAGAGTATGAAATATTTGTAATTACAGAAACATTCTTAGTTCATGCTTTCTTGGCTCCCTTCTTGCCTTTAGTTTTGTTAATCTTCCTGGGATTGCCAGGAGCTTGATTTGCGTTCTTTGAGTTTGACTTTGGCCCACCACTGCGTTCACTATGTCTTGCATTTTCATTTCTTTCTTGCACAATACGCACCTGCTGTTGCTGGTCCAGTCTTTGTTCCCAACGCTAATGAACACAAAATAACAAGACACCAATGAAAGGAAGCAGTATGGAATAGTCAACTTCAAAGGAGCAATACCCTGCTTATCAAAGCTGGAGAAAGGTTTTTGGTGTGAGTCACTGACCAAAGCACAGGCGGCCGTGCACTTGGGTCCAGCCACCGCATTACACCACAGCTTTATCAGTAATGTGTGACACTACCAAAATGAGAACTACTTTTTCTGCTCTCTCCTAAACAATGAAGTTGTGCTCATTTAAAAACAAAATTTTTCAGAACATTGGTGATCAATCTGTGAGTTATTTTCTCCCCTTCCCTGACTGTTTTGAAGGCTCCTTGACAGCACACTCCTGCAGCTTGCCTGGAGATGCACTATTAATTGATTAGCCCTCACAATGACAGTGAGGGCTAATCAATTAATTTTCCTATCTACAGTGATAGGAAATCACGGCCCGAGAACAGAGAGCTGGCAGGGGATGAAGTGACAGAAAGAGGGAAACAGCAGAAAGAGGTGGAGTGGGGGAAAGGGGCCGGGAGGAGCAATGTGGGGAGCAGAAACCGCTCGAGGGGAGGTAGGGACAGGAGTGACAGGGAGAAGAGGGACGGGGATAGGAGGGATAGGAGGGACAGGGAGAGGAGGGATAGGAGTGACAGGGAGAGGAGGGAGAGGGGTAGGAGAGACAGGGACAGGAGGGATAGGGAGAGGAGGGACAGGGAGAGAAGGGACAGAGAGAGGAGCGACAGGGATAGGAGGGAGAGGGAGAGGAGGGCGAGGGATAGGACGGAGAGGGAGAGGAGGGACAGGGCGAGGGGGGACGAATAGGAAGGCGAGGGATAGGGGGGCAGGGATAAGAGGGATAGGAGGGACAAGGATAGGAGGGAGAGGAGGGATAGGGAGAGGAGGGATAGGGAGAGGAGGGACAGGGAGAGGAGGGGCAAGGAGAGGAGTGACAGGGATAGGAGGGATAGGGAGAAGTGGGACCGGGTTAGGAGGGATAGGGATAGGAGGGACTTGGAGAGGAGGGACCGGCATAGGAGGGACAGAGATAGGAGGGACAGGGATTGGGGGGAGTGGAGGGATAGGGATAGGAGTAACAGGGATAAGAGGGAGAGGAGGGCCAGGGAGAGGAGAGACAGGGAGAGGATGGATAGAGAGAGGGAGAGGAGGGATAGGGAGAGGAGGGAGGGGGGAGGAGTGACGGGATAGGAGGGATAGGGAAAGGAGGGCTAGGGAGAGGACGGAGATGAGGGACAGGGATAGGTGGGACAGGAAGAGGGAGAGGAAGGATAGGGAGAGGAGGGACAGGGATAGGAGGGACAAGGAGAAGAGGGAGAGGAAGAGGAGGGACATGGAGAGGAGGGACAGGGATAGGAGGACAGGGATAGGAGGGAGAGGGAGAGGGAGAGGAGGGACAGGGATAGGAGGGACAGGGAGAGGAGGGACAGGGCTATGAGGAACAGGGCGAGGAGGGACAGAGATAGGAGGACAGGGATAGGAGGGAGAGGGAGAGGGAGAGGAGGGACAGGGA
Source organism: Scyliorhinus torazame (assembly GCF_047496885.1). Taxonomy (NCBI): domain Eukaryota; kingdom Metazoa; phylum Chordata; class Chondrichthyes; order Carcharhiniformes; family Scyliorhinidae; genus Scyliorhinus; species Scyliorhinus torazame. The sequence goes on from NC_092717.1 coordinate 1,371,664, forward strand.
TAGGAGGGACAGGGATAGGAGGACAGGGATAGGAGGGAGAGGGAGAGGGAGAGGAGGGACAGGGATAGGAGGGACAGGGAGAGGAGGGACAGGGCTATGAGGAACAGGGCGAGGAGGGACAGAGATAGGAGGGATAGGGAGAGGAGGGACAGGGATAGGAGGGACAGGGAGAGGGGTAGGACGGACAGGGACAGGAGGGATAGGGAGAGGAGGGACAGGGAGAGAAGGGACAGAGAGAGGAGCGACAGGGATAGGAGGGAGAGGGAGAGGAGGGCGAGGGATAGGACGGAGAGGGAGAGGAGGGACAGGGCGAGGGGGGACGAATAGGAAGGCGAGGGATAGGGGGGCAGGGATAAGAGGGATAGGGATAGGAGGGACAAGGATAGGAGGGAGAGGAGGGATAGGGAGAGGAGGGATAGGGAGAGGAGGGACAGGGAGAGGAGGGGCAAGGAGAGGAGTGACAGGGATAGGAGGGATAGGGAGAAGTGGGACCGGGTTAGGAGGGATAGGGATAGGAGGGACTTGGAGAGGAGGGACCGGGATAGGAGGGACAGAGATAGGAGGGACAGGGATAGGGGGGAGTGGAGGGATAGGGATAGGAGTAACAGGGATAAGAGGGAGAGGAGGGCCAGGGAGAGGAGAGACAGGGAGAGGATGGATAGAGAGAGGGAGAGGAGGGATAGGGAGAGGAGGGAGGGGGGAGGAGTGACAGGGATAGGAGGGATAGGGAAAGGAGGGCTAGGGAGAGGACGGAGATGAGGGACAGGGATAGGTGGGACAGGAAGAGAGAGAGGAAGGATAGGGAGAGGAGGGACAGGGATAGGAGGGACAAGGAGAAGAGGGAGAGGAAGAGGAGGGACATGGAGAGGAGGGACAGGGATAGGAGGACAGGGATAGGAGGGAGAGGGAGAGGGAGAGGAGGGACAGGGATAGGAGGGACAGGGAGAGGAGGGACAGGGAGAGGAGGGACAGGGATAGGAGGGACATGGATAGGAGGGAGAGGGATAGGGAGAGGAGGGACAGGGATAGGAGGGACAGGGAGAGGAGGGACAGGGCTATGAGGGACAGGGCGAGGAGGGACAGAGATAGGAGGGATAGGGAGAGGAGGGACAGGGATAGGAGGGACAGGGAGAGGGAGAGGAGGGACAGGGATAGGAGGGACAGGGAGAGGGATAGGAGGGACAGGGATAGGAGGGACAGGGAGAGGAGGGACAGGGAGAGGAGGGATAGGGATAGGAGGGACAGTATAGGAGGGAGAGGGATAGGGAGAGGAGGGACAGGGAGAGGAGGGACAGGGAGAGGGAGAGGAGGGACAGGGATAGGAGGGACAGGGAGAGGGATAGGGAGAGGAGGGACAGGGATAGGAGGGACAGGGAGAGGGATAGGGAGAGGAGGGACAGGGATAGGAAGGACAGGGAGAGGAGGGATAGGGATAGGAGGGACAGGGATAGGAAGGACAGGGAGAGGAGGGATAGGGATAGGAGGGAGAGGGATAAGTCTTACAACACTAGACTTTAACCTGGTGATGTAAGACCCCTTACTGTGCTCACCCCAGTCCAACGCCGGCATCTCCACATCTTAGAAAATATCGACAGGATTAGACAAATTCAACAGCGTGAAAGGGAAATGAGACAAACTGACTTGAGTTTTGTGAGGAACTCGCAGAATAATAATAATAATCTTTATTAGGGTCACAAGTCGGCTTCCATTAACACCGCAATGAGGTTAGGTTAGGGAGAACCAATGGATGTGGTTTATTTGAATTTCCAGAAAGCTTTTGATAAAATGCCACATCAGAGATTAGTGTGCAAAGTTAAAGTGCCTGGGATTGGGGGTCCACAGATTGGCACGGGGGGGGGGGGGGGGGTGTGCCTGGGATTTGGGGTTCACAGATTGGCATGGGGGGGTTGTGCCTGGGATTGGGGGTTCACAGATTGGCATGGAGGGGGGGTTGTGCCTGGGATTGGGGGTTCACAGATTGGCATGGGTAGGGTTTGTGCCTGGGATTGGGGGTTCACAGATTGGCATGGGTAGGGTTTGTGCCTGGGATTGGGGGTTCAGAGACTGGCACAGGGGGGGTTTGTGCCTGGGATTGGGGGTTCACAGATTGGCATGGGGGGGGTTGTGCCTGGGATTGGGGGTTCACAGATTGGCACGGGAGGGTTTGTGCCTGGGATTGGGGGTTCACAGATTGGCATGGGGGGTTTATGCCTGGGATTGGGGGTTCACAGATTGGCACGGGGGGGGGGTTGTGCCTGGGATTGGGGGTTCACAGATTGGCACGGGGGAGGTTTGTGCCTGGGATTGGGCGTTCACAGATTGGCACGGGGGGGGGGGGGTTGTGCCTGGGATTGGGGATTCACAGATTGGCACGGGGGGGGGGTTTGTGCCTGGGATTGGGGGTTCACAGATTGGCACGGGGGGGGGGGTTATGCCTGGGATTGGGGGGTCACAGATTGGCACGGGGGGGGGGGGTTTGTGCCTGGGATTGGGGGTTCACAGATTGGCACGGGGGGGGTTATGCCTGGGATTGAGGGTTCACAGATCAGCACGGGGGGGGGGGGGGGTTTGTGCCTGGGATTGGGGGTTCACAGATCAGCACGGGGGGGGGTTTGTGCCTGGGATTGGGGGTTCACAGATCAGCACGGGGGGGGTTTGTGCCTGGGATTGGGGGTTCACAGATTGGCACGGGGGGGGGTTGTGCCTGGGATTGTGGGTTCACAGATCAGCACGGGGGGGGTTTGTGCCTGGGATTGGGGGTTCACTGATTGGCATGGAGGGGGGAGGGGGGGTTGTAGTGGCGATGTTCTGGGTGGTCAGGCAATACGTGGCTCTCATCAGGGAACTTTGCTTTCGGACTTTCAACCCCACAAAATTGGCACCAAAAGGACAAAAGGTTCCCCAAACTAGCCCTGCAGCCACTGCAGTGCCAGCTAACATGCCAAAAACCAGCAATCCAGCTTTAAAGGCAGTGACAGCCAAGAGAGGGAAACATCAACCTCGGGGCAGGGAGGCCTCGACCTCGGGGCAGGGAGGCCTCGACCTCGGGGCAGGGAGGCCTCGACCTCGGGGCAGGGAAACATCGACCTCGGGGCAGGGAGGCCGTGACCTCGGGGCAGGGAGGCCGTGACCTCGGGACAGGGAGGCCTCGACCTCGGGGCAGGGAAACCTCGACCTCGGGGCAGGGAGGCGTCGACCTCGGGGCAGGGAGGCCTCGACCTCGGGGCAGGGAGGCCTCGACCTCGGGACAGGGAGGCCTCGACCTCGGGGCAGGGAAACCTCGACCTCGGGGCAGAGAAACATCGACCTCGGGGCAGGGAGGCGTCGACCTCGGGGCAGGGAGGCCTCGACCTCGGGGCAGGGAGGCCTCGACCTCGGGACAGGGAGGCCTCGACCTCGGGGCAGGGAAACATCGACCTCGGGGCAGGGAGGCCTCGATCTTGGGGCGGGGAGGCCTCGACCTCGGGGCAGGGAGGCCTCGACCTCGGGGCAGGGAGGCCTCAACCTCGGGGCAGGGAGGCCTCAACCTCGGGGCAGGGAGGCCTCGACCTCGGGACAGGGAGGCCTCGACCTCGGGGCAGGGAAACCTCGACCTCGGGACAGGGAGGCCTCGACCTCGGGGCAGGGAAACCTCGACCTCGGGGCAGGGAGGCCTCGACCTCGGGGCAGGGAGGCCTCGACCTCGGGGCAGGGAGGCCTCGACCTCGGGGCAGGGAAACATCGACCTCGGGGCAGGGAAACATCGACCTCGGGGCAGGGAAACGTCGACCTCGGGGCAGGGAAACGTCGACCTCGGGGCAGGGAAACGTCGACCTCGGGGCAGGGAGGCCTCGACCTCGGGGCAGGGAGGCCTCGACCTCGGGGCAGGGAAACGTCGACCTCGGGGCATGGAGGCCTCGACCTCGGGGCAGGGAGGCCTCGACCTCGGGGCAGGGAGGCCTCGACCTCGGGGCAGGGAAACATTGACCTCGGGGCAGGGAAACATCGACCTCGGGGCAGGGAGGCCTCGACCTCGGGGCAGGGAGGCCTCGACCTCGGGGCAGGGAAACATTGACCTCGGGGCAGGGAGGCCTCGACCTCCGGGCAGGGAAACATCGACCTCGGGGCAGGGAAACGTCGACCTCGGGGCAGGGAGGCCTCGACCTCGGGGCAGGGAGGCCCCGACCTCGGGGCAGGGAAACGTCGACCTCGGGGCAGGGTGGCCCCGACCTCGGGGCAGGGAGGCCTCGACCACGGGGCAGGGAGGCCTCGACCTCGGGGCAGGGAGGCCTCGACCTCGGGGCAGGGAGGCCTCGACCTCGGGGCAGGGAGGCCTCGACCTCGGGGCAGGGAAACATCGACCTCGGGGCAGGGAAACATCGACCTCGGGGCAGGGAGGCCTCGACCTCGGGGCAGGGAGGCCTCGACCTCGGGGCAGGGAAACATTGACCTCGGGGCAGGGAGGCCTCGACCTCCGGGCAGGGAAACATCGACCTCGGGGCAGGGAAACGTCGACCTCGGGGCAGGGAGGCCTCGACCTCGGGGCAGGGAGGCCCCGACCTCGGGGCAGGGAAACGTCGACCTCGGGGCAGGGAGGCCCCGACCTCGGGGCAGGGAGGCCTCGTCCACGGGGCAGGGAGGCCTCGACCTCGGGGCAGGGAGGCCTCGACCTCGGGGCAGGGAGGCCTCGACCTCGGGGCAGGGAGGCCTCGACCTCGGGGCAGGGAGGCCTCGACCTCGGGGCAGGGAGGCCTCGACCTCGGGGCAGGGAGGCCTCGACCTCGGGGCAGGGAAACATCGACCTCGGGGCAGGGAAACGTCGACCTCGGGGCAGGGAAACATCGACCTCGGGGCAGGGAGGCCTCGACCTCGGGGCAGGGAGGCCTCGACCTCGGGGCAGGGAAACATTGACCTCGGGGCAGGGAAACGTCGACCTCGGGGCAGGGAGGCCTCGACCTCGGGGCAGGGAGGCCTCGACCTCGGGGCAGGGAAACATTGACCTCGGGGCAGGGAAACATCGACCTCGGGGCAGGGAGGCCTCGACCTCGGGGCAGGGAGGCCTCGACCTCGGGGCAGGGAAACATTGACCTCGGGGCAGGGAGGCCTCGACCTCCGGGCAGGGAAACATCGACCTCGGGGCAGGGAAACGTCGACCTCGGGGCAGGGAGGCCTCGACCTCGGGGCAGGGAGGCCCCGACCTCGGGGCAGGGAAACGTCGACCTCGGGGCAGGGAGGCCCCGACCTCGGGGCAGGGAAACCTCGACCTCGGGGCAGGGAAACGTCGACCTCGGGGCAGGGAAACATTGACCTCGGGGCAGGGAAACGTCGACCTCGGGGCAGGGAGGCCCCGACCTCGGGGCAGGGAAACGTCGACCTCGGGGCAGGGAGGCCCCGACCTCGGGGCAGGGAGGCCTCGACCTCGGGGCAGGGAGGCCTCGACCTCGGGGCAGGGAAACCTCGACCTCGGGGCAGGGAGGCCTCGACCTCGGGGCAGGGAAACATTGACCTCGGGGCAGGGAGGCCTCGACCTCGGGGCAGGGAGGCCCCGACCTCGGGGAAGGGAGGCCTCTGTGACCAACCCCACGGAATCACCAGCGCAGAACCAGATAATGATGCAACAGATGATGGAGTTTATTACTACTGAGCTCCAGAAGCACAGGGACGCGATGAAGTAGGGCCTGTTGGCGGGAGTGAGGTCAGCAGTAGAGACCGCGATGGCCCCCATAAACGAAGCAATGGGCAGAATGGAGTGAAAGCTGGAGGCCCAAGAAGCAATGATGCGGGACCTAGAAAAAGCCGCTCCGGACCAGGGAGATCGGATCGCTGTGATTGAAGCTGAGGTGATGAGTCTGTAAAGACGCAGGTTTTAAAAGAAAAAGGTTGGCGACCAAGAAAACTGGTGCTGCCGACAGAACCTGCGGATCGTGGGGCTGCTGGAGGGCACAGGAGGAGGAACCCCACAGACTATGTAGCAGCGATGCTCGGAAAGCTGGTCAGGGAGGAAGGCTTCGCAAAGCCCCCAGAGGTGGACCGGACCCACAGGTCTCTCCCACAGCGGCCCAAGGCCGGGGAACCACTGCAAAAAAAGATAGTTGAGGCTTCATAGGTTCCAGGGGAAGGAGCAGATCCTGAGTTGGGCAAAAACCATGAGGACGTGCAAGTGGGAGGGACCCACCATCCATTTGTACCAAGGTATGGGCAGACCTAGCCAAACACCGGGCAGAATGTAATAGTGCCAAAGTGGGGGTGACATTATACAAATATACAGCAGTTGAAGAGTTAATGTTATGTTAAAACTAGCCACTAGAGGGAGCTAAGGGACAGTACTATAAATTGCACTGGCTCAGAGGTTGCTGGGAGACGAGAAAACGACCTGGAGACAGTTCAGGAGAGTGAGCTAAAGAAGTAGAAGATGGTTAGGCATAGGAGACATCAGTTGTGCATTTGTGAGTTCTGTAGTTCGAGGTAGTTTAATATAGTAACCTTATACGTTTGGAATACGTACAAATCTTATTTAGTCATGTTAATAAATTAGATGTGTTTGTTAACAAAGTTTTTTGTTCTTTGTTCAACACTGTGCATCCAGGCCATCCAGCTAAAGCAAAGCAGAGAGCAACGGGGGGGGGAGCAGGTAGAGGGAGGGAAGGGGGGAGGGTATTGAACTTGATGATCAGCCATGATCATAATGAATTGCAGAGCAGGCTCGAAGGGCCGAATGGCCTCCTGCTTCTATTTTCTTTTTTTCTACGTTTCCATGTTACATTTCCGCTAAGGAGTTCAGCTGATTGTTTAAGTTCTCGCTACATCTTTTGAAAAAAATGAAGATGTTTATCCTCGAACTTGCCATACTTAGTCTTCAAATGCCTTTGACATTTTGAGGGTTTTAACTCCCAGAACTTCCATTTTCCAGAACGTCCCTGCACATAACACACATGGGCTTTGCATCCTGATTTGCATTGGCACAATTAACAAATCCTTACTTCAAGAAATTATCTTTATACTGCTTTGTTCACGATTTCAGTTTTTTCGTTGTTTAAAACAATTCATAAGAACATCAAGGGCGAAATTCTCCCCCAACGGCGGGATGCCCGCCGACTGGCGCCAAAGCCGGCGCCAATCAGACGGGCATCGCGCCGACCCAAAGGTGCGGAAGGAATCGCATCTTTGGGGGCCGAGCCCCAACATTGAGGGGCTAGGCCGACGCCGGAGGGATTTCCGCCCCGCCAGCTGGCGGAAATGGCGTTTGTTGCCCCGCCAGCTGGCGCGGAAATGCGGCGCATGCGCGGGAGCGCAGCGGCCGCTGTCAGTTTCCCAGCGCATGCGCGGGAGCGTCAGCGGCCGCTGACAGTTTCCCGCGCATGCGCGGGAGGCGGCTGCTGTCAGTTTCCCGCACATGCGCAGTGGGGAGAGTCTCTTCCGCCTCCGCCATGGTGGAGGCCGTGGCGGAAGCGGAAGGGAAAGAGTGCCCCCACGGCACAGGCCCGCCCGTGGATCGGTGGGCCCCGATCACGGGCCAGGCCACCGTGGGATCACCCCCCGGGGTCAGATCGCCCCACGCCCCCCCCCAGGACCCCGGAGCCCGCCCACGCCGCCTGGTCCCGCCGGTAAATACCAGGCTTGATTTACGTCGGCGGGACAGGCAATTCCTGGGCGGGACTTCAGCGGGGGGTCCCGCCAACCGGCGCGGCCGGATTCCCGCCCCCGCCCAATCTCCGGGAGCGGAGACTTCGGCGGGGGCGGGGGCGGGATTCACGGCGGCCAACGGCCATTCTGCGACCCGGCGGGGGGTCGGAGAATGACGCCCAAGAACTAGAAGCAGGAGTCGGCAATCTGGCCCCTCGAGCCTGCTCCGCCATTCAATGAGATCATGGCTGATCTTTTGTGGACTCAGCTCCACTTTCCGGTCCGATCACCATAACCCTTAATCCCTTTATTCTTCAAAAAACTATCTATCTTTATCTTAAAAACATTTAATGAAGGAGCCTCTACTGGGCAAGAAATTCCATAGATTCACAACCCTTTGGGTGAAGAAGTTCCTCCTGAACTCAGTCCTAAATCTACATCCCCTTATTTTGAGGCTATGCCCCCTACTTCTGCTTTCACCCGCCAGTGGAAACAACCTGCCTGCATCTATCCTATCTATTCCCTTCATAATTTTATATGTTTCTATTAGATCCCCCCCTCAACCTTCTAAATTCCAACGAGTACAGTCCCAGTCTACTCAACCTCTCCTCGTAATCCAACCCCTTCAGCTCTGGGATTAACCTAGTGAATCTCCTCTGCACATCCTCCAGTGCCAGTACGTCCTTTCTCAAGTAAGGAGACCAAAACTGAACACAATACTCCAGGTGTGGCCTCATTAACACCTTATACAATTGCAGCATAACCTCCCTAGTCTTAAACTCCATCCCTCTAGCAATGAAGGACAAAATTCCATTTGCATTCTTAATCACCTGTTGCACCTGTAAACCAATTTTTTGTGACTCATGCACTAGCACACCCAGGTCTCTCTGCACAGCAGCATGTTTTAATATTTTATCATTTAAATAATAATCCCGTTTGCTGTTATTCCTACCAAAATGGATAACCTCACATTTGTCAACATTGTATTCCATCTGCCAGACCCTAGCCCATTCACTTAGCCTATCCAAATCCCTCTGCAGACTTCCAGTATCATCTGCACTTTTTGCTTTACCACTCATCTTAGTGTCGTCTGCAAACTTGGACACATTGCCCTTGGTCCCCAACTCCAAATCATCTATGTAAATTGTGAACAATTGTGGGCCCAACACTGATCCCTGAGGGACACCACTAGCTACTGATTGCCAACCAGAGAAACACCCATTAATCCCCACTCTTTGCTTTCTATTAATTAACCAATCCTCTATCCATGCTACTACTTTCCCCTTAATGCCATGCATCTTTATCTTATGCAACAACCTTTTGTGTGGCACCTTGTCAAAGGCTTTCTGGAAATCCAGATATACCACATCCATTGGCTCCCCGTTATCTACCGCACTGTTAATGTCCTCAAAAAATTCCACTAAATTAGTTAGGCACGACCTGCCCTTTATGAACCCATGCTGCATCTGCCCAATGGGACAATTTCCATCCAGATGCCTCGCTATTTCTTCCTTGATGATAGATTCCAGCATCTTCCCTATTACCGAAGTTAAGCTCACTGGCCTATAATTACCCGCTTTCTGCCTACCTCCTTTTTTAAACAGTGGTGTCACGTTAGCTAATTTCCAATCCGCCGGGACCACCCCAGTGTCTAGTGAATTTTGGTAAATTACCACTAGTGCATTTGCAATTTCCCTAGCCATCTCTTTTAGCACTCTGGGATGCATTTCATCAGATCCAAGAGACTTGTCTACCTTTAGCCCCATTAGCTTGCCCATCACTACCTCCTTGGTGATAACAATCCTCTCAAGGTCCTCACCTGTCATAGCCTCATTTCTATCAGTCAACTCATCTTGAGTTCTTCACAATCCTGTTGCTTTGCTTTCTCACAGCTACAAAATGGAGGAATCTCTCGTCTGTAATTGCATCAAAAGCACGGAGGTGCAGGGCGCGTGACCTGCATCGTTCCATTTAAAAGCCAGTCACGGCCATTGGGCTCTCCTCCCACAATTGGGAACGCCGGGGCCAAACTCTCCATGACCCTCTCGACATGCGCCCGGACCAACCCACGGGTCGCAACCCACAGTTTGAAAAACTCTGCAATAGTAAACTAGTTTCCGTTTTTCTAATCGTTGGCTTGATTCCATGTGCGATTGAATATAAGTTCAAAAAACAAAATACATGGATAAATTAAATTGAGAACTTCTCGAACACTACAAATTTCTTTGGGTGCAATTTTCGCAAAATTGCTCAGCGTATTGGACCAGTCAGGAAAACCTATGAGAAACTCGCCCGTTTCACAGGAGCCTTTTCTCGCCTGATTGAGCGGCACTCTGTGGACGGTCAAAGTGCTGGCAAGGCTCACACAACCTGCTGAGTGGCCGGGCCGAAACACATCGGCAATGCCAGACTTCTGGGATGAGGGAGCCCTTGGCAAAGGACGCCCTGATCTCAAAGTTAAATTAAAGGCATCGAGCCACCCCCCATAGACATCGGGACCCCCCCCCATAGACATCAGGATTCCCCCCCACAGACATCGGGAACCCCCCCATAGACATCAGGATTCCCCCCCATAGACATCGGGATTCCCCCCCATAGACATCGGGATTCCCCCCCACAGGCATCGGGACCCCCCCCCCATAGACATCGGGACCCCCCCCCCCATAGACATCGGGATTCCCCCCACAGACATCGGGAACCCCCCCATAGACATCGGGACCCCTCTCCATAGACATCGGGATTCCCCCCCCATAGACATCGGGATTCCCCCCCACAGACATCGGGATTCCCCCCCACAGACATCGGGACACCCCCCCATAGACATTGGGACCCCCATCCACAGACATCGGGACCCCTCCCACAGACATCAGGCTCCCCCCATAGACATCGGGACCCTCCCCCACAGACATTGGGACTCCTCCACAGACATCGCCCCCCCCCCCCCCACAGACATCGGGACCCCCCCCCCAAGACATCGGGACCCTCCCATCGCCAAGGGGAACAGCCCCTAGCACAGAAGGGCTCCGCCCGCCCCCATCAAGCAAACAGTGGGGCATTCCCCCCCCCTCCCCCTCCCCACCACCATGCAAGCATTTGGGCGATCAGAACACGCACCCTCCCCCAGAGCATTGGACCACTCCACCCCCTCATTGGCACCACTCCCCCTGCCCCGGCACTGGCACCACATCCTCCTCATCACAAACACCGTGCACACACCCCCTTCACAGATCTCGTCGGTGCAAATCCCGTTTTTGGCCGCTCGCGAGATTTAGTGGCCATTTGAGGATTTGCACCCACGGCTAACAGGGCAACTCAATCGCGGCCTTTGCGTGGAATTCTCCGATTTTGAGACTAGGGGCGGGATTCTCCGATCCCCCGCCGGGTGGGAGAATCGCCGGAGGTCGGCGTGAATCCTGGGCGTCATTCTCCGACCCCCCAGAAGGTCGGAGGATGGCCGTTGGCCGCCGTGAATCCCGCCCCCGCCGGTTGCCGAAGTCTCCGAAGGGAGAAAAGTCGGCGGGGCGTTAATGGCGCCGCTGCCGTCGGAGAATGGCACGGATCTGCGCAAGGCAGCCGATTTTCGGCCTGCCGATATTCTCCCTTCCGGATGGGCCGAAGTCCCGTCGACGTGATGACCGTTCACGTCGACGTAAATTAAACATCCTTTTCATCGGCGTGACCCGGTGCTCCAGGCTCACGCCGACCAGCGTGGAGGTGAGTGACGGCCTGGGGGGTTGGCTCTGGGCAGGCGATGGCGTGGCCGCAGTCTGAATGTGTGAGGAGAGGTGTGTCTCGGGTTGTGTGTGTGTGTGCGGCGGGGGGGGGGGGGGTGGTTAGAGTGGGCTGGGCTCCGGGGGAGTGCCGGGAGGGGGGTCCGTGCCGGGGAGGGGGATGGGGGGTCCGTGCCGGGGAGGAGGTTGGGGTCCGTGCCGGGGAGGAGGTTGGGGGGTCCGTGCCGGGAAGGAAGTTGGGGCCCGTGCCGGGGAGGAGGTTGGGGGGGTCCGTGCCGGGGAGGGGGATGGGGGGTCCGTGCCGGGGAGGAGTTTGGGGTCCGTGCCGGGGAGGAGGTTGGGGGGGTCCGTGCCGGGGAGGAGGTTGGGGGGGGGTCCGTGCCGGGGAGGAGGTTGGGGTCCGTGCCGGGGAGGAGGTTGGGGGGGTCCGTGCCGGGGAGGAGGTTGGGGTCCGTGCCGGGGAGGAGGTTGGGGGGGTCCGTGCCGGGGAGGGGGATGGGGGGTCCGTGCCGGGGAGGAGGTTGGGGTCCGTGCCGGGGAGGGGGATGGGGGGTCCGTGCCGGGGAGGAGGTTGGGGTCCGTGCCGGGGTGGAGGTTGGGGGGGTCCGTGCCGGGGAGGGGGATGGGGGGTCCGTGCCGGGGAGGAGGTTGGGGTCCGTGCCGGGGAGGGGGATGGGGGGTCCGTGCCGGGGAGGAGGTTGGGGTCCGTGCCGGGGAGGGGGATGGGGGCTCCGTGCCGGGGAGTAGGTGGGGGGGGGGGTCCGTGCCGGGGAGGGGGATGGGGGGTCCGTGCCGGGGAGGGGGATGCGAGGGCAAGTGAGTTGGTCCACCTGGCCAGGTGCCAGCCTCCAACAGTTGGACCCATGCGGTCCATGCCACCTGGCTGGGGGGAGGAGGAGATATGGGCAATGATGACATGTCGTCGTTCCCATCCCCCCCACCAGGCCGTCATGTTTTCCGATCATCCAGCGATGTTGGCCGCCGTGGCGGCAGCCGCTAATGTCTATGTTGCCCTGGAGGAGGAGGAGGAGCGTGCCAGAGAGGCGGCGCAGGCTGCCGCAGAGGGACAGGCGGCAGCCGCCCAGGCTGGAGGGACACCTGACCGACAGGATGAGGAGGGGGAGGAGGACGTCGCGGCCCCACGGCAACGGAGGCACCCGAGGGCGCCCCGTGTGTACCGGCTCCGACAGTCATACCAGGACCTTACGGACCGGGAATGCAGGAGGAGACTCCGGATGAGGCGGGAAACCGTGGCACACATCTGCCACCTGCTGGCACACCTGTCACCGCGTGGCACTGGCGGGGGACACCCTCTCCCCGTGTCCGTCAAGGTTACGGTGGCCCTGAACTTTTATGCAACGGGGTCATTCCAGGCACCGAGTGGGGACCTGTCCGGCATATCGCAGACATCGGTGCATCGGTGCATCCGGGCAGTGACAGATGCCCTTTATGCCATGGCGCACCGCTACATCCGCTTCCCTGTGGACCAGGCCAGCCAAGATGCCCGGGCCGTGGGCTTCTCTGCCGTGGCCGGGTTCCCCATGGTCCAGGGCGCGATTGATGGGATGCACGTCGCCGTGCGGCCACCTGCAGATAACAGGGCCGTGTTCACCAATAGGAAGGGGACCTATTCGACGAACATACAGGTGGTCTGCGACCACCGCATGATGATCCTGCACGTCTGCGCCCGTTACCCAGGCAGTGTACACGACTCATACGTGTTGTCGCAGTCATCCATCCCCGGCATGTACGAGGGACGCCATCCCCGGCTGAGGGGCTGGTTGCTGGGCGACAGGGGCTACCCATTGCGATCGTGGCTGATGACGCCTATACGGAGGCCACGCAATGAGGCGGAGAACCGCTACAATGATGCCCATGGAGTGATAGAGAGGTGCTTTGGCGTGCTGAAGATGCGTTTCAGGTGCCTGGACCTCTCTGGGGGCACCCTCCAGTATCGGTCAGATAGGGTCGGCCGCATCATTGTGGTGTGCTGCGTCCTGCACAACATAGCCCAGCAGAGGGGCGATGTGCCGCAGGCAGAGGAGGGCGGAGTGGAGGAGCAGCAGGAAGAGGCGCAGTCCTCCCCAGATGAGGGGGATGGGGGTAATGGTCAGGGCAGACGGGGTAGACACAGGCGGGTGGCTGTCCACCGTTACCGGCTGGCCCAGCGGGCACGGGACAGACTGATAGCCGCCCGCTTCACTGACTAGATGGGCGTGGGAATCGGGTAGTATGGCCACAGACCGCACACCATGGCAACAGCCGACCACCCACACCCCCCACCCATCCACCCACCCAGCACCCTCACCCACCTCCCCAACCCTACCCACCCCACCCGCATGCACACCACCCCCCCCCCCATTGCCGATCCACCTGCGGCACAACGGGCTGGGCTCACACAGCTGCGGGTGGACGCGTGTCTATTGCAGGCCATGGAGGATGATGACAACCCGCCCTGCGGTGAGCTCCTGGCTCCACATCGTTGGACTATGTCTGACCCATGGCCACAGTACCACCATCCACCTGGACCATCCCTGCATGCGGCTGTGACACTGCAGCGCACGGTCCCGTCCTCTGCCCGGGGGGATGTTGATGGTGGCCCAGGGGGAACGGGGCAGACTCACCTGGGGCTGAGGTAACACCACCCCTCACACACACACTTGCGCTCAACGTACATGACACCCCCGCACGCTTTGGACAGAGCACAAAGGCAGCTTCTGTAGGTGTAACATTGACTTTAATAACCAAACGAGTTCATGCACGTGCCCTAGCCCCTAAAACTCATCTGTGCCCTGCACCCGTGCCAACTTACTCAGTGTCTAATTGTTTGGCCTTACGGGCCCTTTGACTACGTCTATGTGGTTCCCCAGACGGTACAGCAGAACTGGAGGTGGACTCCTGTGATTCCTGCCCTCTGACACTGGATCCCTTTGGCGTCCCTTTCCTGGGGCGTCCTGGCCTAGATGGGCCAGGCTGCGGCCCAGGCGGCTGAGATGGCGAGCTGCCAGCCTGTCCTGCCCGTTGCCCACCCGATGCACCTGGGACGGAATGGGGGGAGTCCGAGGTGTCGCAGTGTTCCGGGACCTCCCCTACAGGGGGAGCCGGGACGGACCACACCACCTCCTCCTCCCTCGGGGTGCCCGATGGCCCCCAGGCCTCTACATGGGTGGGGGATGCGAACGGACTGGCCATCCGACGCCCCCCCGACATCTGGCGCTGCCAGTCCTGGAGGCCCGTGCTGGTATCGACAGGGGTCTGTAGGTTTGCAGCCATGGAGCCCAGGGGGTTTGCAAACCCTGTGTGTGACAGTGCGACGCCGGCTCGCACATGGCCACTGGCGCCGATGCCCTCAGTGATGGCCTGCAGAGACTGGGCCATGGCCTGCTGAGACTGGGCCATGGCCTGCAGAGACTGGGCTATGGCGTTGAGCGCCTCTGCCATATGGCGCTGGCACTGGCTCATGGCCTCCTGTGAGAGGGCAGCCATGTCCTGGGCCACAGACGCCACCTGCACGGAAAGCCCCAGGCCTCGCAAACCGTTCCCCATGTCTGACACCGTCGCACCCATTGCCTCCACCGCGGACGCCACCCGTGCGGTGTCGGTGGAGGGTGTTGGTGACAGCAGTGGCGTTGTGTCGTGCTCTTCGTCCCACTCTGAGTCCATGGCACTTTGGGGTGGGGGTTCGTCTCCACCCATCCACTCTGAGTCACTGTCCGGTATTTCGTCTTCCTGGGTAGTGCTGTCCCGGGTAGGGGTGTCCTGGGTAGTGGTGTCCTGGGTAGTGGTGTCCTGGGTAGTGGTGTCCTGGGTAGTGGTGTCCCGGGTAGTGGTGTCCCGGGTAGTGGTGTCCTGGCTCGGATGTGACGGGGGCCTGTGGCTGCCCCCCTCGTCGCTGGGTGGTCGCTCCCGCACGTGACGGGGGTGTCGTCTCCCTGTTGCTCCAGGTCTCTCCGTCTCCCGTGGTGTGCGAGGGTCATCCTGCGGGCGTCGCATGCTGGAGGGTCCGGGTCTCTCCGTCTCCCGTGGTGTGCGAGGGGCATCCTGCGGGCGGTCTGCATCTGCGGGGATGGGTGCCTGGACGTTTGGTCCTGCGATACACAATGAAGCATGCATGGTTAGACATCAGGCAGTGATCAGGTGATATGGGGGAGAGGGATATAGGGGAGGGGGGATATGGGGACGGGCTGTCGGTGGCTCACTTGCTCGTACGCCCCCGACCTCTGCATCAGCAACCTCCCGGTCGTCAGGTCCGCCAGCCAGTTCCAGGGCCCTTTCCTCGTGTTCGGTCAGTGGCCTCTCATCAGCGGGGCCTCCTCCAGTCCTCACATGCTCCCTATTGTTGTTGCGCGCTTCTCCTGTGGGGGGGGGGGGGGGGGGCGGCGGTGGCAGGGATAAAAGGCAACACTGTTAGGCAGGTATACGAATGCACGCCATCGGTTGCGCGTGCATTGCAGAGGTTAAGGTTAGGGCTGGATTCACTTGGAGATATGGGGGAGGGGGGATATGGGGGAGGGGGGATATGGGGGAGGGGGGATATGGGGGAGGGGGGGTATGGGGGAGGGGGGATATGGGGGAGGGCGGATATGGGGGATATGGGGAGGGGGGATATTGGGGAGGGGGGATATGGGGGAGGGGGATATGGGGGAGGGGGGATATGGGGGAGGGGGGATATGGGGGAGGGGGGATATGGGGAGGTGTGATGTGGGGGATTTGGGGGAGGGGGGGATATGGGGGAGGGGGGATATGGGGGATATGGGGGAGGGGGGATATGGGGGAGGGGGGATATGGGGAGGGGGGATATGGGGGAGGGGGGATATGGGGGAGGGGGGATATGGGGGGAGGGGGGATGGGGGGATATGGGGGAGGGGGGATATGGGGGAGGGGGATATGGGGGAGGGGGGATATGGGGAGGGGGGGGATATGGGGGAGGCTCACCCTGCCTGCTCTGACGAGGTCGTTCACCTTCTTGTGGCACTGGGTGCCTGTCCGTGGTGTTAGGGCCGCAGCGGTGACGGCCTCTGCCACTTCCCTCCACAGACGCCGGCTGTGGCGTGGGGCAACTCTGCGGCCGTGCCCGGGATACAGGGCGTCTCTCCTCTGCTCCACCGCGTCCAGGAGCGCCTCCACATCGCGTGACTCGAACCTCGGGGCTGAGTGGCGGCCAGCCATCCAGTCGGGTGTTCCGGTCGGGAGTTCCGGTCGGGTGGGGGGGAGCAGCGCGGCCTTATGAGCCGTCACGCCGTGCGGCGCGTATGACGCTGCACGGCATGAACCACTGCGCAAGCGCGGATCCCGTTACGTCGCTGCTAGCCCATTTCGGGCCGGAGACTTTCGACCCATTTTTCCGACGTGACACAAGTCGGATTTGCGCCGTTTTTTGCGCCGATCGGCGGACTTTGCGCCGATAACGGAGAATTTCGCCCCCTGTCCCCGCCGTCCTCCCAATTCTCCTGCCCCCCATAAACCGGCCCGGCGTGAGTCATATGCCACCCGCCTCGGAGAATGGCGGGGTCCGGCGCGACTCAATGGGCGCCGGGGCCGCTCGAATTCTCTAGCCCGAGATGGGCCGAAGTCCCGCCCGTCTGTAGCCGGTCCCGCCGGCGTAACTTAGAGAAGGTCCCTTACTGGCGGGACCTGGCGGGGCGGGCGGGCTCCGGGGTTCCTGGGGGGTCGTGGGGGGTATGTGGCCCCGGGAGGTGCCCCCACGGTGGCCTGGCCCGCGATCAGGGCCCACCGATCCGCCTGTGCCGTGGGGGCACTCTATTGCTGTGCATCGCCGCTGTGGTCCTCCACGATGGCCGATGCGGAGACGAACCCTCCCGTGCATGCGCGGGGATGACGCCAGCACACGCTGGTGCTCCCGCGCATGCGCCGACTCGTGCCGGCCAGCGGAGGCCCTTCGGCGCCGATTGGCGTGGCGCCAAGTCCCTATCCCGCCGGGCCGGCAGGACACCAACCACGTCCCGGGGCGGGGGCGCGGAGGATTCCGCACCTTTGGGGCAGCCCGACGCCGGAGTGGTGCCCGCCACTTCCCATCCCGCCGGGACTCCTCGCCTCCCGCCCTAGGTGTGGTGGTGGGCAGCTCCTGCAGACCCTCTCCTAGTGGGCCACAATGCTGTTTCCCATTCTAAATTCTGCACTTAGAACCTCATTAATTATACACAACTGCCTTTCCTTCTGAGTCAACTGGCAGGGCCGGCAGCTGACTTGTCCACCCTCGTATCAGCTGGTGGGTTTGAAGGTTCCGGCGCTATATTTAAATACCAGTCCTGTACACTCGCATCTCTCTCCAGCTCACCTGTCTTCGCCAGACCCAGCAGGTGTCAGCAACCCAGAGAGAAAAGGCTTGCAACCTCAAGAACAAAGAAAATCACAGGACAGGAACAGGCCCTTCGGCCCCTCCATGCCTGTGCCGATCATGATGCCATAACTTAAAAAAAACCTTCTGCCCTTACTCGGTCTGTATCCCTCTATTTCCTCCCTGTTCATGTACCCATCTAGATGTCTCTTAAATGTTGCCAATATCCCCTGGCAGCACGTTCCAGGCACCCACCACTCTGCGTGAAAAACGTACCCCACATATCTCCCTTAAACTTTCCCCCTCTCACCTTGAACCTGTGCCCCCTGTATAATTGGCACTTCCACCCTTGGAAAAAGCCTCTGACTATCCACCCTGTCTATGCCTCTCATAATTTTGGAAACCTCTATCAAGTCTCCCCTCAGCCTCCGTCTTTCCAGTGAAAACAATCCTTGTTTATTCAACCTCTCCTCATAGCCGACACCCCTCGAGACCAGGCAACATCCTGGTGAACCTTCTTTGCACTCTCTCTAAAGCTTCCACGTCCTTCTGATAATGTGGTCACCAGAACTACATGCAATACTCCAAATGCAGCCTAACCAAGTTTTTATACAGCTGCCCCAAAAGAAACCCCCCCCCCCTCCCCCCCCGCCCCTGGGCTGCTGCTGCTGACCTCCTCCTAATGCTCCGCGAGATAGTCTAGGAACGGTTGCCATCGCCTGAGGAACCTTTGCACAGACCCCCGCAGGGCAAACTTTATCCTCTCCAGCTTGATGAACCCAGCCATGTCATTGATCCAAGCTTCCACACTTGGGGGCTTCGCATCTTTCCATAATAGCAGTGTGTCCAGGAAGCTTTTCTAACGCAGTATGTAGATTGTCCGACCAGAGGAGGGGCAAAATTGGATTTAGTACTGGGTAATGAGCCAGGGCAAGTGATAGATTTGTTAGTGGGGGAGCATTTTGGAGATAGTGACCACAATTCTGTGACTTTCACTTTAGTAATGGAGAGGGATAGGTACGTGCAACAGGGCAAGGTTTACAATTGGGGGAAGGGTAAATACGATGTTGTCAGACAAGAATTGAAGTGCATAAGTTGGGAACATAGGCTGGCAGGGAAGGACACAAGTGAAATGTGGAACTTGTTCAAGGAACAGGTGCTACGTGTCCTTGATATGTATGTCCCTGTCAGGCAGGGAAGAGATGGTCGAGTGAGGGAACCATGGTTGACAAGAGAGGTTGAATGTCTTGTTAAGAGGAAAAAGGTGACTTATGTAAGGCTGAGGAAACAAGGTTCAGACAGGGCATTGGAGGGATACAAGATAGCCAGGAGGGAACTGAAGAAAGGGATTAGGAGAGCTAAGAGAGATTAATTAGAGATAGTATAACAGCTGCAGAAAGGCAGTTCGAGGAGTATCACCCTAATAAGGTAGTATGGGTTGAAGTCAGAAATAGGAAAGGAGCAGTCACCTTGTTAGGAGTTTTCTATAGGCCCCCCAATAGTAGCAGAGATGTGGAGGAACAGATTGGGATAGTGGGAAATTTGGCCAGTTGGATAACGAACTGGTTAACCGATAGAAGTCAGAGAGTGGTGGTGGATGGCAAATATTCAGCCTGGATCCCAGTTACCAGTGGCGTACCGCAGGGATCAGTTCTGGGTCCTCTGCTGTTTGTGATTTTCATTAATGACTTGGATGAGGGAGTTGAAGGGTGGGTCAGTAAATTTGCAGACGATACGAAGATTGGTGGAGTTGTGGATAGTAAGGAGGGCTGTTGTCGGCTGCAAAGAGACATAGATAGGATGCTGAGCTGGGCTGAGAAGTGGCAGATGGAGTTTAACCCTGAAAAGTGTGAGGTTGTCCATTTTGGAAGGACAAATATGAATGCGGAATACAGGGTTAACGGTAGAGTTCTTGGCAATGTGGAGGAGCAGAGAGATCTTGGGGTCTATGTTCATACATCTTTGAAAGTTGCCACTCAAGTGGATAGAGCTGTGAAGAAGGCCTATGGTGTGCTAGCGTTCATTAACAGAGGGATTGAATTTAAGAGCCGTGAGGTGATGAGGCAGCTGTATAAAACTTTGGTAAGGCCACATTTGGAGTACTGTGTACAGTTCTGGTCGCCTCATTTTAGGAAGGATGTGGAAGCTCTGGAAAAGGTGCAAAGAAGATTTACCAGGATGTTGCCTGGAATGGAGAGTAGGTCTTACGAGGAAAGGTTGAGGGTGCTAGGCCTTTTCTCATTAGAACGGAGAAGGAGGAGGGGCGACTTGATAGAGGTTTATAAGATGATCAGGGGAATAGATAGAGTAGACAGTCAGAGACTTTTTCCCCGGGTGGAACAAACCATTACAAGGGGACATAAATTTAAGGTGAAAGGTGGAATATATAGGAGGGATATCAGAGGTAGGTTCTTTACCCAGAGAGTAGTGGGGGCATGGAATGCACTGCCTGTGGAAGTAGTTGAGTCGGAAACATTAGGGACCTTCAAGCAGCTATTGCATAGGCACATGGATTACGGTTAAATGATATAGTGTAGATTTATTTGTTCTCAAGGGTAGCACGGTAGCATTGTGGATAGCACAATTGCTTCACAGCTCCAGGGTCCCAGGTTCGATTCCGGCTTGGGTCACTGACTGTGCGGAGTCTGCACGTCCTCCCCGTGTCTGCGTGGGTTTCCTCCGGGTGCTCCGGTTTCCTCCCACAATCCAAAGATGTGCGGGTTAGGTGAATTGGCCAATGATAAATTGCCCTTAATGTCCAAATTGCCCTTGGGGTTGGGTGAAGGTGTTGAGTTTGGGTAGGGTGCTCTTTCCAAGAGCCGGTGCAGACTCAAAGGGCCGAATGGCCTCCTTCTGCACTGTAAATTCAATGATAATCTATGATTAATCTAGGACAAAGGTTTGGCACAACATCGTGGGCCGAAGGGCCTGTTCTGTGCTGTATTTTTTATGTTCTATGTTCTAATACCAATGCAAAGTACTCATTAAGAATTTCACCCACTTCCTGTGGTTCCACGCATAACTTACCTTCATTGTCCTTAAGTGAGCCTAGTCTTTCTCTTGCTACCCTAACATATGCATAAAAAGCCTTGGGATTCTCCTTGACCATGTTTGTTAAAGACATTTCAAGACCCCTTACAGCCCTCCTAATTCCACATTTAAGTTCCTTCCTACTTTCACTGTACTCCTCAAGGGCCTCATCAGTTTTTAGATGCCAAGACCTATCGTTTATTCCTTGTTTCAACCACCCCTCCAGGACCTTCACCTGCAGGCACCATGCCCCATTTGGACCTCTATCCACCACATTTGGTGTCTTCCTGCATCCATTTCCAGTAAACAGTGTGCCAGCTTTTCATGCAGGCTTATTGTGTTCCAGCTTATCTCCCCTTGGCCTTCCCTCTGCCTTCCATTGTTCGTCTTCCTCATCCACCATCTTTCCCCTCTGCTTGCCACCGTGAGCACCCCCCCCCCCACCACACACACTCTTTGCACAGCCCTCCTTCCACATTGCTCCCCTTCTCCTCCTCAGGCCAGCCTTCTCCCTTCCCACCCAGTCCTCATCTTGCATTCTATTCCCAGATGTATTTTGGATCCTTGCCCCAGTTGCTGCATGAGTCCTGCAGAATATTCAGATCCAAATAAACGCTGATGTGCGGCATCAGAGTCAAGAAGGCCCCTGTCCTCCCCCACCTCAGGTGCAGGACTGATCTGAGATGGCGACAGTAAGTGCTGTCCATGAAGACCAACTCAACGTGGAGATGGAGGCAGGAAACAGTGTGCCCACAGACTGATGAACAGCACATCAGGAGCAGCACAGTGACAGTGGGACATACATCCCAAAGTCTCTTGCGAACTCAGCACCATCTTGCTCATTAGCAATGGGGTTTTAGACCAACCTATTTTCATGCTGGCATGACGCAAGACTGAAAGGCCTGACGCGATGCCGGCAGGCAGCTGTTTTAATGACGACTTACCAGATGCAAATGAATGCAAACAGCAGCCAGAGGGAGGTCCACCTGCCTTTAACCTGCCATTGGAAGGATTGTTACGTGATTTTACACTGCCGAGTTTATGACTTCTTGCTGCCTGCTTGATTCTCTGCCGCAGAGGCAAAGGAGAGTTCTGCCCGACATGTTCTGCATTTGTCCAATATTATTTGTCATGTTTGTCACCATAATAAGCACAGTGCTGGGAATAAGCAATACATTAAACTTGTTCTCTTGCATTTTCACTTTAGGTGAAGTAAGTTGGTATTAGATTTCCATTTAGCATTTTTATATTGAACATTCAAACTGTTTTTCTACATACGTCTTACCTTGAACCGTTTAACCCAATGATCTCTCCATTTTTCAGCTAAACATCCATTAAAAAGCATCAATCTGTGAAGAATCAGAAAGGATGGCATCAGACTGAACTTTACAAAATATGTGGTCAAAATACATAGGGCGGGGTCTTCCGTTCTGGCAGCCGACCAATGGGGTTTCCCGTTGTGGCCCCCCACACAGTCGGGAAATCCGCGGGCGTAAGTGCGCTACCGGCAAAGCGGAGGATCCCGCTGACGGAGAATCCCACTGACGGAGAATCCCACTGACAGAGAATCCCGCTGACAGAGAATCCCACTGACAGAGAATCCCGCTGATGGAGAATCCCGCTCACGGAGAATCCCGCTGACGGAGAATCCCGCTGATGGAGAATCCCGCTGACGGAGAATCCCGCTGAGAGAGAATCCTGCTGACGGAGAATCCCACTGACATAGAATCCGGCTGAGGGAGAATCCCGCTCACGGAGAATCCCGCTGACGGAGAATCCCGCTGATGGAGAATCCCGCTGACAGAGAATTCCGCTGACAGAGAATCCCGCTGACAGAGAATTCCGCTGACAGAGAATCCCGCTGACAGAGAATTCCGCTGACGGAGAATCCCACTCACAGAGAATCCCACTGACAGAGAATCCCACTCACAGAGAATTCCGCTGACAGAGAATCCCGCTGACAGAGAATCCCGCTGACGGAGAATCCCGCTGACGGAGAATCCCGCTGACGGAGAATCCCACTGACGGAGAATCCTGCTGACGGAGAATCCCGCTGACGGAGAATCCCACTGACGGAGAATCCTGCTGACGGAGAATCCCGCTGACGGAGAATCCCGCTGACGGAGAATCCCACTGACGGAGAATCCCGCTGACCGAGAATCCCGCTGACAGAGAATCCCACTGACAGAGAATCCCACTCACAGAGAATCCCACTGATGGAGAATCCCACTGACGGAGAATCCCACTCACGGAGAATCCTGCTGACCGAGAATCCCGCTGACAGAGAATCCCGCAGACGGAGAATCCCGCTGACCGAGCATCCCGCTCACGGAGAATCCTGCTGACATAGAATCCGGCTGAGGGAGAATCCCGCTGACGGAGAATCCCGCTGACAGAGAATCCCGCTGATGGAGAATCCCGCCGACGGAGAATCCCGCGGGGGGGAGAATCCCGCTGACAGAAAATCCCGCTGACAGAGAATCCCACTGACGGAGATTCCCACTGACAGAGAATCCCGCTGACGGAGAATCCCGCTGACGGAGAATCCCGCTGACGGAGAATCCCGCGGGGGGAGAATCCCGCTGACAGAGAATCCCACTGACGGAGATTCCCACTGACAGAGAATCCCGCTGACGGAGAATCCCGCTGACAGAGAATCCCGCTGATGGAGAATCCCACTGACGGAGAATCCCGCTGATGGAGAATCCCACTGACGGAGAATCCCGCTGATGGAGAATCCCACTGACGGAGAATCCTGCTGATGGAGAATCCCGCTGACAGAGAATCCCGCTGATGGAGAATCCCACTGACGGAGAATCCTGCTGATGGAGAATCCCGCTGACAGAGAATCCCGCTGACAGAGAATCCCGCTGATGGAGAATCCCACTGACGGAGAATCCCGCTGATGGAGAATCCCACTGACGGAGAATCCCACTCACAGAGAATCCCGCTGACGGAGAATCCCGCTGACGGAGAATCCCGCTGACAGAGAATCCCGCGGGGGGGAGAATCCCGCTGACGGAGAATCCCGCTGACGGAGAATCCCGCTGACAGAGTATCCCACTGACATAGAATCCCGCTGACGGAGAATCCCGCGGGGGGGAGAATCCCGCTGACATAGAATCCCGCTGACGGAGAATCCCGCTGACGGAGAATCCCGCTGACGGAGAATCCCGCTGACGGAGAATCCCGCTGACGGAGAATCCCGCTGACGGAGAATCCCGCCGACGGAGAATCCCGCTGACGGAGAATCCCGCTGACAGAGAATCCCGCTGACGGAGAATCCCGCGGGGGGGAGAATCCCGCTGACATAGAATCCCGCTGACGGAGATTCCCGCTGACGGAGAATCTCGCTGACGGAGAATCCCGCTGACAGAGAATCCCACTAACAGAGAATCTCACTGACGGAGAATCTCACTGACGGAGAATCCCACTGACGGGGAATCCCGCTGACGGAGAATCCCGCTGACGGAGAATCCCGCTGACGGAGAATCCCGCTGACAGAGAATCACACTGACGGAGAATCCCGCTGACAGAGAATCCCGCTGACGGAGAATCCCGCTGACGGAGAATCCCGCGGGGTGAGAATCCCGCTGACAGAGAATCCCGCTGATGGAGAATCCCGCTGGGGGAGAATCCCGCTGACAGAGAATCCTGCCAGCAGGTTTCGGGGCAGTGCCACCCCTGCCAGCAGGTTTCGGGGCAGAGTGGGGTGGTTTCAATGAGAAATCCCATTGACAAGTGGGGGGCGGAGAGAATCCCGTCTCCAGCGAACAACGTGCGACCGAGAAACGCGTCTGGGGGACAGGAGAATTTTCTCAGCCTTCAGAAATTTTTATTATGATTTCTATTTTGGTTTCAGCTACAATTTTTTTTGCCCCTCCAACTGGCCCCACATTAAAAGTTATTCAGACTGAACAGAACCCCGCAGAATACTATTACCCAGAATACTATTCCACTCACACTAAGAAATTGTCCTTAACCCCTACTCTCTGCTAACCAATTTTATCATTTCCAGCCACCTTCAGTCAGAAGTGCCAAATACAAGATCCATCCCAGCTTCCTCCAGAGGTCCCCAGCTTCACCGATGTCAGTCTTCACTCTACCAAGAAACAGCTGAAGGCACTGAATACTGCAAAGGCTGTGGGGCCCTGACAATATTCCAGCAATCAGACTGAAGACTTGTGCTCCAGAACTAGCTGCGCTCTTAGCCAAGATGTTCAAGTGTTACTGCAACATTGGCAATGTGGAAATTTCTCCAGCTTTTGGTCTGTCCTCAAAAAGCCGGGCAAATCCGACCCAGCTAATTGCCACCCGATCAGTCTCCTCTGATCAAAGTGATGGAAGGTTTCATTGACAGAACTATCAAGTGGCACTTACTCAGTAATAGCCATCTCACAGGTACTCAGCTTGGGTTCTGCCAGGTCCACCCATCTCCTAACCTCATTACAATTTTGGTCAAAAGATGCTCAAAAGCACTGAACTGCAGAAATGCGATGAGAGCGACCTGTCCTGACATCGTCACAGCATCATGAGAAGTGGCGTCAAAGAACCCAAACAAAATGGAAGTTAATGGGAATCAGTAGGAAATCTCTCCACTGCTGGAGTCATACCAAGAACAAAGAAGATGTTTGTGGTTATTGGGCGGCAATCATCTATGTTCCAGACATCACTGCAGGAGTTCTTCAGGGTCTTGTCCCAGGTACAACCATCCACAACTCCGCAGTACTGCAACTGTACAGACAGCAAGACCTGGAAATTCAGTCTTGGACTATTAGGTGATAAGTAACACTCATACCACAGAAGTGCGAAGCAATGTCTAGGTCTAACAAGAGAGATCTAACCAGCTCCATGTGTCATTCAAAAGCATTACCATCACAAAACCCACCAGCTCCAACATCCTGGGGTACCACCGACCAGAAACTGACCAGAAACTGACCTTGACGAGCCATATAAATACAGTAACTTTAAGAACAGGTCAAAGGCTGAGAATTTTGTAGCACATAATTGACCTCTTCCTGTCTCCCGAAAGTCTGTTCACCTTCCACAAGGCCCATATCAGGAATATTCTCCATCACGTGGACCTTACAAAAAGCTCGGCATAATCCAGGACAAA
Organism: Scyliorhinus torazame; assembly: GCF_047496885.1. NCBI lineage: Eukaryota > Metazoa > Chordata > Chondrichthyes > Carcharhiniformes > Scyliorhinidae > Scyliorhinus > Scyliorhinus torazame. Next base: position 1,397,441 of record NC_092717.1, read on the forward strand.
GTCACCCACTTGACCAGTACTGTCATATCCTGGGCCCGACTGAAGCCTCTGGAGTCAGGGATCTGGATTTCCCAGAAGGACTCGGAGAATATGCACTCCCCCGCTGAGCAGAGCGGAGCTTCCGAGGGCTCCTGGTATAAGGCCGGCCGGCCGGCCCATAACCTGCTGCCACTCACTCGGAAGATTATCTTTGACTAAAGTCTCTGTAAGAAATCTTCAATAAACCTTTGGGCAGCATGGTCGGCACAGGCTTGGAGGGCCGAAGGGCCTGTTCCTGTGCTGTACTTTTCTTTGTTCTTTGTTCTTCTGTTTATCCTGCAACCCGATGTGGACTCCTTCCTTAGGGGGTGGTTACAATAAGCACCCCATTCATTACCTTAAACATTCATTCCTTCCACCACAATGCACAGTGGCAGCATTGTGTATCATCTAGAAGTACCAGTGCAATAACTCACCAACCCACTCCTTCGAAAACATCTCCTAAACCTGTGACCTCTACCACCTAGAAGGACAGGAGCAACAGATGCATGGAAACTGCACCACTTGCAAATTCCCCTCCAAACCACACCATCCTTCAATGTTGCTGGGTCAAAATCCCAGAATTCCCAAACAGCACTTTGGGTGTGCGGCAGAGGGACTGCAGCAGTTCAAGGTGGCCGTTCACCAGAACTCTTTCAAGGCATAGCCTCAAAATAAGGGGAAGTAGATTTAGGACTGAGTTTAGGAGGAACTTCTTCACCCAAAGGGTTGTGAATCTATGGAATTCCTTGCCCAGTGAAGCAGTAGAGGCTCCTTCATTAAATGTTTTTAAGATAAAGATAGATAGTTTTTTGAAGAATAAAGGGATTAAGGGTTATGGTGTTCGGGCCGGAGAGTGGAGCTGAGTCCACAAAAGATCAGCCATGATCTCATTGAATGGCGGAGCAGGCTCGAGGGACCAGATGGCCTACTCCTGCTCCTAGTTCTTATGTTCTTATGTTAATAGGGATGAGTAAGGAATGCGAGCCTTGCCAGTAGTGCCACAGAAGAATAACAAATGTTTAATCCAATCCACCACACTTCCCCAATTCCTCATCCTTATTCTTCTCCAATAGTCTCTCCTACCTTTTGAAAAGTTGTAGGAAGGTTTCTGGACACTAGATCCTGTGCCCACATTCCCTCCCACCAACCCATATGTTTCCTCTTCAAAAACCTTGATCACATTTCTGAAGCAAAATCTTTCTTTCTGAAGTAAATGCTATTTGCTTCTATTTCCTTTTTATCGAGGTATTTATAATTCCATTTCGTAACACCTTTTCCCTTGTGAAAATCTGAACCTACTGTTTGGAAAGCAGTTTTGCACAAATTATAGTAATTCTATTCCTGCTCTCCTTTTACTGCCTCCTGTTCAAATCAATGAATGAGTAATTAAGATTTCCAACAACAAAGATTTTGCCATTTCCACTCATGTATCTGATTTGTATATAATAATCTTTATTATTGTCACAAGTAGGCTTACATTAACACTGCAATGAAGTTACTGTGAAAATCCCTTAGTCGCCACATTCCGGCGCCTGTTAAGAGTTAATAATGGAAACTCACAGATCTGCCTCTGCTGAGTAAATATTGTAATCAGCTACATTAGAAAATCTGAAAGATATTATTAAGAATGTCCTATTCAGATCCATTAAGACTCCACTTGTACTACAGATACAGACCCATGCACCTTGTGCAGAAGGTCTCCTTATTCTTGCATGCCCTCAGAGTGCTGTGACATTGCCTCTTCATGAAATTGGCCCCTTCCCGTGGTTGGAGCTGATGCAGTCAAAACTCCAAGACTGGTCAAGCTCACCACCATGAGCTCTCAATTGGTCACGGTGCTCTGCCAGATTGATATACATCTGCTGCTGTAGGTCCAAATGCTGAGCCCCAAACTGAGACACTCTCTCACTGCCCCTTAGAACATCACTGCAATTGTTGTCCCCCTCCCCACCTCACCTCCCAGTCCTGGCCACCTACCCCAAGGAGGGATGTCCACAGATGTTTCTGCCACCACCTCCTGCACATCAGTAAGAATAAACAACAAGACCTCCTCCACAATAGTCCTCAAAAGCGGGGCCCAGCAAGGCTGTGTACTTAACCCCCTACTATACTCCCTATACACACACGACTGCGTGGCAAATTTGGTTCCAATTCCATTTACAAGTTTGCTGATGACACGATCATAGTGGGTCGGATCTCAAACAATGACGAGTCAGAATACAGGAGGGAGATAGAGAACCTAGTGGAGTAGTGTAATGACAAAAATCTATCCCTCCATGTCAGCAAAACTAAAGAGCTGGTCATTGGCTTCAGGAAGCAAAGTACTGTACACACCCCTGTCAGCATCAACAGAGTTGAGGTGGAGAGGTTGACAGCTTCAAATTCCTAGCTGTGCACATCACCTCATGACCAACCTCTCGGAGCACTTCATTACGATCGATGTCAAGGCCACCGGACGGTAGTCATTGAGGCACGTTGCCTGGTTATTCTTTGGCACCGGTATGATGGTGGTCTTCTTGAGGGCAGCATGGTGGCGCAGTGGGTTAGCCCTGCTGTCTCACAGTGCCGAGGTCCCAGGTTCGATCCCGGCTCTGGGTCACTGTCCATGTGAAGTTTGCACATTCTCCCCGTGTTTGCGTGGGTTTTGTCCCCACAACCCAAAAGGTGTGCAGGCTAAGTGGATTGGTCATGCTAAATTGCCCCTTAATTGGAAAAAATGAATTGGGTACTCGAAATTTATTTTTAAAAAAGAAAAAGGAAAAATAAATGATGGTGGTCTTCTTGAAGCAAGTGGGGCTCTCGGAACGGAGTAGGGAGTGGTTGAAGATGTCCGCAAACACATCTGTCAGCTGGCCTGTGCAGTATCTGAGTGCACAACCAGGGACCCTGTCCCGACCCATCACCTTCCGAGGGTTCACTTTCAGGAAGGCTGATCTGACTTCGGAAGCTGTGACGATGGGTATGGTGTGTCCGGGTCTGCTGGGGCAGTCGACAGCAGTTTGATGGTTTCCTGCTCAAACTGAGCATAGAATGCATTGAGTTCATTGGGAAGGGTGCGCTGCTGTCGGAGATACTGCTTGGTTTGACTTTGTAGCCCGTTACGTTGTTTAGGCCTTGCCACAACCGCCAAGAGTCTGTAACGCTAGTCTGTGACTGTAGCTTGGTCTGATATACTCTCTTGGCATCCCTGATGACTTTGCGGAGGTTGCACCTGGATTTCCTGTATAGGTCAGGGTCGCCTGACTTGAACACCTCAGACCTGTCCTTCAGTAGGGTGTCAATCTCCCGATTAAGCCATGACTTCCGGTTGGGGAATGTACGTACTACTTTCTTTGGCACGCAGTCGTCTACACATTTGCTGACAAAGTCTGTGACGGAGGTGACATACTCATTTAGGCAAGTCGCTGAGTTCTTAAATATGGACCAGTCCACTGTCTCTAAGCAGTCATGTAGGAGCTCTCCTGTTTCCTCGGACCAGCACTTCACGACCTTCTTAACCAGATTCTCCTGCTGAAGTTTCTGTTTGTATACCGGGAGAAGGAGCACCGTCTTATGGTCTGATTTTCCAAAGTGTGGTTGAGGGATGAAATGGTAGGTGCCCTTGATGTTTGTGTAGCAGTGGTCAAGAGTGTTATCGCCCATGGTGGGACAGGAGATGTGTTGGTGGAATTTTGGCAGTACACTCTTGAGGTTGGCCTTGTTGAAGGAAATTGTTTCAAATGGGCTCGGTGTTGGGACCCTTACTTTTGTGTTATATATTAATGTTTTGGACGTGAACCTGGAAAGCATGATTGGGAAATTTGCAGATGACACAAAGATTGGCCGAGTGGTGGACAGTGTAGAGGAAGCTACAATCTCCAGAATGATATCGATGGGTTGGTGGAGTGAGCGATAAAGTGGCAGATGGACTTTAACACAAAGAAGTGTGAGGTCATGCATTTAGGGAGGTCAAAGGGTTATAGGGAGCACACAATAAACTAAGAGGGGTAATGAAGTGAGAGATCTCGGCGTACAGGTACACAGGTCCCTAAATGCAGCAGTTCAAGTAGACAAGGTTGTTAAGAAAGCAAATGGAATGCTCTCCATCATTGGCAGAGGTATAGAATATAAAAGTAAGGATATAATGTTGGAATTGTATAAAACACTGGTGAAGCCACAACTGGAATATTGTGTGCAGTTCTGGTCACCACATTATAGGAAGGAGGTTATTGCTCTGGAGCGGGTGCAGAGGAGGTTTACAAGCATAGTGGCACAGTGGTTAGCACTGTTGCTTCCCAGCACCTGGGACCCAGGTTTGATTCCCACTTGGGTCACTGTCTGCAGAGTCTGCACGTTCTCCCCGTGCTTGCGTGGGTTTCCTCCCACAAGTCCCGAAAGACGTGCTGTTGGGTGAATTGGACATTCTGAATTCTCCCTCTGTGTACCCGAACAGGCGCCGGAATGTGGCGACGAGGGGATTTTCACAGTAACTTCATTGTAGTGTTAATGTAAGCCTACTTGTCACACTAACAAAGATTATTATTAAAGAATGTTGCCAGGTCTAGAAAAGTATGGCTAGGAGGAGAGGTCGGATAGGTTGGGATTAGTTTCCTTGGAGCAAAGAAGGCTGAGGGGTGACTTAATTGAGGTGTACAAAATTATGAGGGAAAGAGATAGTGATCAGGATAAAATTGTTTCCCTTGGTGGAGAATTCCAGAACCAGGGGACAGAGATTCAAGAAGGCGTAGAGGGGACATGAGGAAGAACTTGTTTATGCAGAGGGTAGTGGGTGTCTGGAATTCGCTGCCCGAGATGGTGATGGAGGAGGAGACCCTAAACTCTTTTTAAAAGGTACCTGGATCTGCACCTTAAGCACTCTAAGCTACAGGGCTATGGACCGGGTGCAGGAAGGCGGGATTAGAAAGGGCACCTGGGTGTCCTCGGGCTGGCACGGACAAGATGGGCTGAACGGCCTCCTTATGTGCTGTAACTCTTCTATGATTCTAAATGTGCACAGGGTCGACTCCTGGTCGAAACAAGACAAAACCACTGACTGCAGGACCGTTCCCCAGCCTGAAGAACGGAGAAACACTAACCAAAAAGAAAGTGCTGGAAAATCTCAGCGAGTCTGGCAGCATCTGTAGGGAGAGAAAAGAGCGAACGTTTCGACTCCAGATGACCCGTTGTCAAAGCTAAAGACAGAGAAAGTGGGAAATATTTATAATGTGGAGTGAGAATGAAAGATGAGTCATAGCCACAGAAACCCAGGGAAACTGGGTGCTAATAGTCACAGAAAGCAAAGGGAAAGAGTGCGATTGGCAGTCCCCAGAGAGAACGAAAGATGTGAAAGGCCAAACTGCAGACAAACCAACATCAGAGGGTAAACTGTAGATGTGTGTGGGGGGGGGGGGGGGGGGGGAAGCAAAGGGGAGAAAGGGGAAGGAAAGCTGGATAAGGTGGGGAGGGGGGATATATATAAAGAAAGACAAAAGAGAAAGAAATGGTAAAAAAAACAGTTAAATGAAATGGGATTTAAAAACAAAGGGGTCGGGGTGGGGTAGAGCTAATTATCTGAAGTTGTTGAATTCGATGTTGAGACCGGAAGGCTGTAGCGTGCCTAACCGGAAGATGAGATGTTGTTCCTCCAGTTTGCGTTGTGCTTCACTGGAACATTGCAGCAGGCCAAGGACAGACATGTGTTAAGTAATGGGTTAAGAGACATTGCAATTAGTTGTCTCATTTATGTTAAGTATCCATTAATTGACACTGATATATAAAGGGGCTTCAGGTGGCCTCAGTCAGGTGGTGTGTTAAGAGTTTTGTGCAGAGGCTGTGGAAGTGAAATAAGTGGTGTTTGGTGAAAAGGAACAAGGACTTTAGACTCTTCATTTCACAGCAACTAAAACATCTAACAACATGTGGCCATGGGAGCAGGGTCTTGTGTTAAAATGGCAAGCAACAGGAAGGTCAGGGTCCTGAATGCGCATAGACCGAAGATGCTCAGCAAAGCGTTCTAGATATAGAGGAGACCAAATTGGGAGCAGCGAATGCAATAGACCAAATTGAAAGAGGTGCAAGTGAAACGCTGCTTAACCTGGAACGAGAGTTTTGGACATGGGATGTTAAGCATGGAAGAGGCAAAGGGGCAGCTGTTACACCTTCTGCGATTGCATGGGAAAGTGCCATGGGTGATAGGAGAGGTATTGGGTATTGTGGAGGAGTGGACTAGATTATCCCGGAGGGAACGGTCTCTGCGGAATGCTGACAGAGGGAGTGAAGGGAAGATGTATTTGGTGGTGACATCACGCTGGAGTTGGAGAAAATGGCGGAGGATTATGCTTTGCATACAGAGGCTGGTGGGATGAAATGTGAGAATGAGGGGGACTCTGTCCTTGTTCTGGGAGGTAGGGGAGGGGGTAAGGGTAGTGGTGCGGGAGATGGACAGCACACTGTTGAGGGCCCTGTCCACAACTGTAGGTGGGAAGTCACGGTTGAGGAAGAAGGAACACATTTTCGAAGCACCACTTTGGAACGTGGCATCATCGGAACAATTGCGACGGAGGCGAAGGAGCTGAGAGAAAGGGATGGAGTCCTAACTGTGCATGAGCGGCCTTTTTCTGGCTGCTGCACTTCACAGAAGGTCGAAAGTCGTAAAAAAACATGAACTTCACATAAGCAACCATTTACCAGTTGGGGCCTGGAGTCCGCTGGGACTTGTACTTCCTGACCTCTGAACCCCCAATGTCCAACTGCTGATTAAGGTAGGCACTTGGAGCTCGTAGCAGAAGGGTGTGATAAATGTTGTCCATAGTTTGGATTCCTCACCCAAATGACATTGTCAGAAACTACTGTTTGCATCCAACTTTGTAAAAACTGTACTTACTGCCAGCTGTGCCAGACTCGATGGACCGAATGGCCTACTTCTGCTCCGACGTCTTATGGCGTATTCCATCTCCGTCCCGTAGTGGGGAGCGTGTATTCCATCTCCGTCCAGTAGTGGGGAGCGTGTATTCCATCTCCGTCCGGTAGTGGGGAAGTGCGTATTCCATCTCCGTCCAGTAGTGGGGAGCGTGTATTCCATCTCCGTCCGGTAGTGGGGAAGTGCGTATTCCATCTCCGTCCAGTAGTGGGGGAGCGCATATTCCATCTTCGCCCAGTAGTGGGGAGCGCGTATTCCATCTCCGCCCAGTAGTGGGGAGCGCGTATTCCATCTCCGCCCAGTAGTGGGGGAGCGCATATTCCATCTCCGTCCAGTAGTGGAGGAGCGCGTATTCCATCTCCGTCCGGTAGTGGGGAGCGTGTATTCCATCTCCGTCCAGTAGTGGAGGAGCGCATATTCCATCTCCGTCCAGTAGTGGGGGAGCGCGTATTCCATCTCCGCCAGTAGTGGAGGAGCACGTATTCCATCTCCGTCCAGTAGTGGGGAGCGTGTATTCCATCTCCGTCCGGTAGTGGGGAAGTGGGTATTCCATTTCCGCCCTGTAGTGGGGGAGCGCATATTCCATCTTCGTCCAGTAGTGGGGAGCGCGTATTCCATCTCCGTCCGGTAGTGGGGAGCGTGTATTCCATCTCCGTCCAGTAGTGGGGGAGCGCGTATTCCATCTCCGTCCAGTAGTGGGGAGCACGTAGTCCATCTCCGCCCTGTAGTGGGGGAGCGCGTATTCCATCACCGTCCAGTAGTGGGGGAACACGTATTCCATCTCCGTCCAGTAGTAGGGGAGCGCATATTCCACCTTCGTCCAGTAGTGGGGGAGCACGTAGTCCATCTCCGCCCTGTAGTGGGGGAGCGTGTATTCCATCTTCGCCCAGTAGTGGGGAGCACGTATTCCATCTCCGCCCAGTAGTGGAGGAGCGCGTATTCCATCTCCGTCCGGTAGTGGGGAGCGCGTATTCCATCTCCGTCCAGTAGTGGGGGAGCGCGTATTCCATCTCCGCCAGTAGTGGAGGAGCGCATATTCCATCTCCGTCCAGTAGTGGGGAGCGCGTATTCCATCTCCGTCCGGTAGTGGGGAACGTGTATTCCATCTCCGTCCAGTAGTGGGGGAGAGCATATTCCATCTCCGCCCAGTAGTGGGGAGCGCGTATTCCATCTCCGTCCGGTAGTGGGGAGCGTGTATTCCATCTCCGTCCAGTAGTGGGGAGCACGTATTCCATCTCCGCCCAGTAGTGGAGGAGCGCGTATTCCATCTCCGTCCGGTAGTGGGGAGCGCGTATTCCATCTCCGTCCAGTAGTGGGGGAGCGCGTATTCCATCTCCGCCAGTAGTGGAGGAGCACATATTCCATCTCCGTCCAGTAGTGGGGAGCGCGTATTCCATCTCCGTCCGGTAGTGGGGAGCGTGTATTCCATCTCCGTCCAGTAGTGGGGGAGAGCATATTCCATCTCCGCCCAGTAGTGGGGAGCGCGTATTCCATCTCCGTCCGGTAGTGGGGAGCGTGTATTCCATCTCCGTCCAGTAGTGGGGGAGCGCGTATTCCATCTCCGCCAGTAGTGGAGGAGCGCATATTCCATCTCCGTCCAGTAGTGGGGAGCGCGTAGTCCATCTCCGCCCTGTAGTGGGGGAGCGCGTATTCCATCTCCGTCCAGTAGTGGGGGAACATGTATTCCATCTCCGTCCAGTAGTGGGGGACCGCATATTCCACCTTCATCCAGTAGTGGGGGAGCGTGTATTCCATCTCCGTCCGGTAGTGGGGAAGTGGGTATTCCATTTCCGCCCTGTAGTGGGGGAGCGCATATTCCATCTTCGTCCAGTAGTGGGGAGCGCGTATTCCATCTCCGTCCGGTAGTGGGGAGCGTGTATTCCATCTCCGTCCGGTAGTGGGGGAGCGCGTATTCCATCTCCGTCCAGTAGTGGGGAGCGCGTAGTCCATCTCCGCCCGGTAGTGGGGGAGCGCGTATTCCATCTCCGTCCAGTAGTGGGGGAACACGTATTCCATCTCCGTCCAGTAGTGGGGGAGCGCATATTCCACCTTCGTCCAGTAGTGGGGGAGCACGTAGTCCATCTCCGCCCTGTAGTGGGGGAGCGTGTATTCCATCTCCGCCCAGTAGTGGGGAGCACGTATTCCATCTCCGCCCAGTAGTGGAGGAGCGCGTATTCCATCTCCGTCCGGTAGTGGGGAGCGCGTATTCCATCTCCGTCCAGTAGTGGGGGAGCGTGTATTCCATCTCCGCCCAGTAGTGGGGAGCACGTATTCCATCTCCGCCCAGTAGTGGAGGAGCGCGTATTCCATCTCCGTCCGGTAGTGGGGAGCGCGTATTCCATCTCCGTCCAGTAGTGGGGGAGCGCGTATTCCATCACCGTCCAGTAGTGGGGGAACACGTATTCCATCTCCGTCCAGTAGTGGGGGAGCGCATATTCCACCTTCGTCCAGTAGTGGGGGAGCACGTAGTCCATCTCCGCCCTGTAGTGGGGGAGCGTGTATTCCATCTTCGCCCAGTAGTGGGGAGCACGTATTCCATCTCTGCCCAGTAGTGGAGGAGCGCGTATTCCATCTCCGTCCGGTAGTGGGGAGCGCGTATTCCATCTCCGTCCAGTAGTGGGGGAGCGCGTATTCCATCTCCGCCAGTAGTGGAGGAGCGCATATTCCATCTCCGTCCAGTAGTGGGGAGCGCGTATTCCATCTCCGTCCGGTAGTGGGGAGCGTGTATTCCATCTCCGTCCAGTAGTGGGGGAGAGCATATTCCATCTCCGCCCAGTAGTGGGGAGCGCGTATTCCATCTCCGTCCGGTAGTGGGGAGCGTGTATTCCATCTCCGTCCAGTGGTGGGGAGCACGTATTCCATCTCCGCCCAGTAGTGGAGGAGCGCGTATTCCATCTCCGTCCGGTAGTGGGGAGCGCGTATTCCATCTCCGTCCAGTAGTGGGGGAGCGCGTATTCCATCTCCGCCAGTAGTGGAGGAGCGCATATTCCATCTCCGTCCAGTAGTGGGGAGCGCGTATTCCATCTCCGTCCGGTAGTGGGGAGCGTGTATTCCATCTCCGTCCAGTAGTGGGGGAGAGCATATTCCATCTCCGCCCAGTAGTGGGGAGCGCGTATTCCATCTCCGTCCGGTAGTGGGGAGCGTGTATTCCATCTCCGTCCAGTAGTGGGGGAGCGCGTATTCCATCTCCGCCAGTAGTGGAGGAGCGCATATTCCATCTCCGTCCAGTAGTGGGGAGCGCGTAGTCCATCTCCGCCCTGTAGTGGGGGAGCGCGTATTCCATCTCCGTCCAGTAGTGGGGGAACACGTATTCCATCTCCGTCCAGTAGTGGGGGACCGCATATTCCACCTTCATCCAGTAGTGGGGGAGCGTGTATTCCATCTCCGTCCGGTAGTGGGGAAGTGGGTATTCCATTTCCGCCCTGTAGTGGGGGAGCGCATATTCCATCTTCGTCCAGTAGTGGGGAGCGCGTATTCCATCTCCGTCCGGTAGTGGGGAGCGTGTATTCCATCTCCGTCCAGTAGTGGGGGAGCGCGTATTCCATCTCCGTCCAGTAGTGGGGAGCGCGTAGTCCATCTCCGCCCTGTAGTGGGGGAGCGCGTATTCCATCTCCGTCCAGTAGTGGGGGAACACGTATTCCATCTCCGTCCAGTAGTGGGGGAGCGCATATTCCACCTTCGTCCAGTAGTGGGGGAGCACGTAGTCCATCTCCGCCCTGTAGTGGGGGAGCGTGTATTCCATCTCCGCCCAGTAGTGGGGAGCACGTATTCCATCTCCGCCCAGTAGTGGAGGAGCGCGTATTCCATCTCCGTCCGGTAGTGGGGAGCGCGTATTCCATCTCCGTCCAGTAGTGGGGGAGCGCGTATTCCATCTCCGCCAGTAGTGGAGGAGCGCATATTCCATCTCCGTCCAGTAGTGGGGAGCGCGTATTCCATCTCCGTCCGGTAGTGGGGAGCGTGTATTCCATCTCCGTCCAGTAGTGGGGGAGAGCATATTCCATCTCCGCCCAGTAGTGGGGAGCGCGTATTCCATCTCCGTCCGGTAGTGGGGAGCGTGTATTCCATCTCCGTCCAGTAGTGGGGGAGCGCGTATTCCATCTCCGCCAGTAGTGGAGGAGCGCATATTCCATCTCCGTCCAGTAGTGGGGAGCGCGTAGTCCATCTCTGCCCTGTAGTGGGGGAGCGCGTATTCCATCTCCGTCCAGTAGTGGGGGAACACGTATTCCATCTCCGTCCAGTAGTGGGGGACCGCATATTCCACCTTCATCCAGTAGTGGGGGAGCACGTAGTCCATCTCCGCCCTGTAGTGGGGGAGCGCGTATTCCATCTCCGTCCAGTAGTGGGGGAGCGTGTATTCCATCTCCGCCCAGTAGTGGGGAGCACGTATTCCATCTCCGCCCAGTAGTGGAGGAGCGCGTATTCCATCTCCGTCCAGTAGTGGGGGAGCGCGTATTCCATCTCAACCCTGTAGTGGGGGAGCGCATATTCCATCTCCGTCCAGTAGTGGGGGAGCACGTATTCCATCTCCGCCCTGTAGTGAGGGAGTGGGTATTCCATCTCCGCCCAGTAGTGGGGAAGTGCGTATTCCATCTCCGTCCAGTAGTGGGGAGCGCATTTTCCATCTCCACCCAGTAGTGGGGAGTGCATATTCCATCTCCGTCCAGTAGTGGGGAGCGCGTATTCCATCTCCGCCCTGTAGTGGGGGAGCGTGTATTCCATCTCCGCCCAGTAGTGGGGAGCACGTATTCCATCTCCGCCCAGTAGTGGAGGAGCGCGTATTCCATCTCCGTCCGGTAGTGGGGAGCGCGTATTCCATCTCCGTCCAGTAGTGGGGGAGCGCGTATTCCATCTCCGCCAGTAGTGGAGGAGCGCATATTCCATCTCCGTCCAGTAGTGGGGAGCGCGTATTCCATCTCCGTCCGGTAGTGGGGAGCGTGTATTCCATCTCCGTCCAGTAGTGGGGGAGAGCATATTCCATCTCCGCCCAGTAGTGGGGAGTGCGTATTCCATCTCCGTCCGGTAGTGGGGAGCGTGTATTCCATCTCCGTCCAGTAGTGGGGGAGCGCGTATTCCATCTCCGCCAGTAGTGGAGGAGCGCATATTCCATCTCCGTCCAGTAGTGGGGAGCGCGTAGTCCATCTCCGCCCTGTAGTGGGGGAGCGCGTATTCCATCTCCGTCCAGTAGTGGGGGAACACGTATTCCATCTCCGTCCAGTAGTGGGGGACCGCATATTCCACCTTCATCCAGTAGTGGGGGAGCACGTAGTCCATCTCCGCCCTGTAGTGGGGGAGCGCGTATTCCATCTCCGTCCAGTAGTGGGGGAGCGCGTATTCCATCTCCGCCAGTAGTGGAGGAGCGCATATTCCATCTCCGTCCAGTAGTGGGGAGTGCGTATTCCATCTCCGTCCGGTAGTGGGGAGCGTGTATTCCATCTCCGTCCAGTAGTGGGGGAGAGCATATTCCATCTCCGCCCAGTAGTGGGGAGCGCGTATTCCATCTCCGTCCGGTAGTGGGGAGCGTGTATTCCATCTCCGTCCAGTAGTGGGGGAGCGCGTATTCCATCTCCGCCAGTAGTGGAGGAGCGCATATTCCATCTCCGTCCAGTAGTGGGGAGCGCGTAGTCCATCTCCGCCCTGTAGTGGGGGAGCGCGTATTCCATCTCCGTCCAGTAGTGGGGGAACACGTATTCCATCTCCGTCCAGTAGTGGGGGACCGCATATTCTACCTTCATCCAGTAGTGGGGGAGCACGTAGTCCATCTCCGCCCTGTAGTGGGGGAGCGCGTATTCCATCTCCGTCCAGTAGTGGGGGAGCGTGTATTCCATCTCCGCCCAGTAGTGGGGAGCACGTATTCCATCTCCGCCCAGTAGTGGAGGAGCGCGTATTCCATCTCCGTCCAGTAGTGGGGGAGCGCGTATTCCATCTCAACCCTGTAGTGGGGGAGCGCATATTCCATCTCCGTCCAGTAGTGGGGGAGCACGTATTCCATCTCCACCCTGTAGTGAGGTAGTGGATATTCCATCTCTGCCTAGTGGTGGGGAGCGCGTATTCCATCTCCGCCCAGTAGTGGGAAACGCGCATTCCATCTCCGCCAGTAGCGGGGGAGCGCCTATTCCATCTCCGCCCTGTAGTGAGGGAGTGGATATTCCATCTCCGTCCAGTAGTGGGGAGCACGTATTCCATCTCCGCCCTGTAGTGAGGGAGTGGATATTCCATCTCCGCCCAGTAGTGGGGGAGCGTGTATTCCACCTCCGCCCAGTAGTGGGGGAGAGCATATTCCATCTCCGCCCAGTAGTGGGGAGCGCGTATTCCATCTCCGTCCGGTAGTGGGGAGCGTGTATTCCATCTCCGTCCAGTAGTGGGGGAGCGCGTATTCCATCTCCGCCAGTAGTGGAGGAGCGCATATTCCATCTCCGTCCAGTAGTGGGGAGCGCGTAGTCCATCTCCGCCCTGTAGTGGGGGAGCGCGTATTCCATCTCCGTCCAGTAGTGGGGGAACACGTATTCCATCTCCGTCCAGTAGTGGGGGACCGCATATTCCACCTTCATCCAGTAGTGGGGGAGCACGTAGTCCATCTCCGCCCTGTAGTGGGGGAGCGCGTATTCCATCTCCGTCCAGTAGTGGGGGAGCGTGTATTCCATCTCCGCCCAGTAGTGGGGAGCACGTATTCCATCTCCGCCCAGTAGTGGAGGAGCGCGTATTCCCTCTCCGTCCAGTAGTGGGGGAGCGCGTATTCCATCTCAACCCTGTAGTGGGGGAGCGCATATTCCATCTCCGTCCAGTAGTGGGGGAGCACGTATTCCATCTCCACCCTGTAGTGAGGTAGTGGATATTCCATCTCTGCCTAGTGGTGGGGAGCGCGTATTCCATCTCCGCCCAGTAGTGGGAAACGCGCATTCCATCTCCGCCAGTAGCGGGGGAGCGCCTATTCCATCTCCGCCCTGTAGTGAGGGAGTGGATATTCCATCTCCGTCCAGTAGTGGGGAGCACGTATTCCATCTCCGCCCTGTAGTGAGGGAGTGGATATTCCATCTCCGCCCAGTAGTGGGGGAGCGTGTATTCCACCTCCGCCCAGTAGTGGGGGAGCGCGTATTCCGCCTCCGCCCAGTAGTGGGGGAGTGGATATTTCATCTCCGCCCTGTAGTGGGGGAGTGGCTATTCCATCAGTCTGCAGGAGAGATTGATTGGGGTGTCCCGTGGGTCTCTTGAGGGTTATTGCAAAATGCTAGTATTTATCAGTATGTTTGATTCCATATATATCACATAGCTGAACTCAATTTAATTTATAAAATACAATTTTAGCCCAATTTTTCATTTCTTTAATGGTTATTAGGAATGAATAGGATTTAGATTATTCCTAATCACAGCCATAGTTTATTAATGTTCATGTATTTCTGTTATTCTTCTATTTACTCCTTTTATTTGTCTGATTAAGTTCTTTCAACTCTGTCAAAAAGCAAATTATATGAAACTTAAAATATGAAATATTGGGGATAAATCTTACAGATTATTAAAAACATTTAATCCATTCTAAAAATGAAGAATCGTCAGACTACATTGCCTGAATGGATGAGTCATTTAAAAGTGCTGCCCACATAGTATGAAAGACGATTCTTGGTGTCTCTGAAACTTGATGACATTGATGTCTTGTGCTGCCCAAGTTTGAAAGATTCGGGAATGATTAAATCCATGAGAAGCATAAACAACCCAAAACCTGCTTTCATATTTCATTAGAGATATAATGTACACCTATGGAGTTTGTCATCTAACATATCAGACAGATTGTTGAACATTGGGTGAACGCCTCCACCTCGTGCACGAGGTTGGGGCTGATCCAGCTGAAGGACGTATATAGAGCACACCTTACAAGGGCGAGGATGAGCCGGCTCTTTGAGGGGGTAGAAGATGTGTGTGAATGATGCAAACCATGTTCATATGTTTTGATCCTGTCCAAAGCTGGAAGATTACTGGAAGGAGGTTTTTAAGGTAGTCTCTAAAGTGGTGCACGTGAAACTGGACCCGGGCCCTCGGGAGGCCATATTCAGGGTGTTGGACTAGCCGGGGTTGGAAACGGGTGCGGAGGCAGATGTTGTAGCCTTCGCCTCGTTGATCGCCCGAAGGAGGATCCTGTTGGGATGGGGAGCAACCTCTCCACTCTGTGCCCTGGTGTGGCGGGGGGACCTGCTGGAACTCTTAATGCTTGAAAAGGTCAAATTTGAACCGAGGGGAAGGATGGAGGGGTTCTACAATTCCTGGCCGTTATTCATTATGCACTTTCGAGAATTGGATCACATCGAACATTAGGGTGGTTGGGGGCTGGGAGGGTTGGGGGGGGGACTGTATGTATTAATGGTGACTATGGGTTATTCCTGATTCCTTTATGTCATTTGTTTATGTTAACATGTGGGCCAATGTCTGGGGTTTGGTGGGAGGATGGGATGTGCGGATGGGATTGTTGTTATTGGTATGGGGATTGACATTACATTCGTTACTGATTGTTGTTTATCGTTGGGTGTAAATTTGGGAGAAAATGTGAAAAAGGAGAATAAAAAATATTTTTTAAAAGAAGATTGTTGAACATTACAGATACATAATGAACAAATCCTAGTCCTGGGAGCTCATTCTGGCTAGTGATTGAAGCATGAAATCACCTGTCGATAGGTGATGTGCCGCCCATGGTATCAAAGGCACTTGTTAGTCTGAGCTGGAATATCAAACCCTCTGTTGATGGGTCTGGAGTTTGATCAAAGAATAATGACACTTACCTTGAGCGTAACACATAGCACATGATGAGCAAGTCCTGGTTAAGTGGCAGTTGAGGACATGAACAGGAAGAGTTGGTAAGGAGGGTTATTTGAGCCTGCAGGATAGGTGCCAGTGTCTTGAGAATCTCTGTAACTTCCACCACTGTGATGATTTCATTGCAGCCTCCTCTGCTCACAGCTTTTACTTTGGCTCGGATAACTGTAGCAAAAATAAAGAGGCAAAAATAAACTGAAAACACAAAGCTGATTCTCAAATTCAAATAAGAGTTCATGTTAATGAGCTACTTAATCTCCTGTTCAGGGAATTTGACTCAATGCTTGAAAATTAATAATTAAACAAGTATTTTACCCAACCTTAACTATTGCTGATATCAGTAAATATTAGTTAAAATCTTATACTAAACTTATCAGTCACCTTTTATATTCATTTAATCTGCCAACGCCTTCAATGTGGGGAATTTATCCCAATGGATTTTGATAATTTTCATATTAATGAACAGCAAATTAGATTTAATTGTGATGTGACAACATTCTACACATCACTGTTATATTCTGATTTCATCATCAGCTATTTATCTGTTTGGGCTGCATGCAGAACAATACTTTTCACTGTACTTCGGTACACATGACAATGCCTTCAAATCCTTCCTCAAGAATGGTGCTCAAAACTGGATGCTAGCTAGTGCCTTAGACAAGTTCAACGTGACCTCCTTACTCTTGTACTCAATGCCCCCATTAATAAAACGTGTACGCTATTAAGTTTTCTTTCAACATGGCCTTCATCTTCAATGACTTAATGTTTCTTTTCAAGATGGATTAAGCATGGGGCAGCATGGTGGCTCAGTGGGTTAGCACTGCTGCTTCACGGCGCCGAGGTCCCAGGTTCGATCCCGGCTCTGGGTCACTGTCCGTGTGGAGTTTGCACATTCTCCCCATGCTTGCGTGGGTTTCGCCCCCACAGCCCAAAACGATGTGCAGGATAGGTGGATTGGCTACGCTAAATTGCCCCTTAATTGGAAAAAATTAATTGGGTACACTAAATTTATAAAAAATAAAATTAAAAATTAAAAAATGGATTAAGCACTTTAATCAAATGTTGTTTTATACGTTTGTTGGAATGTAAATGTAGTGAACCTTTTAATGAGAGTTAAATAAAAACAAAGACTGCAATAGACACTCACAACTTTATCTTATTTAATCTCAGCATGGGTCCTGAGGTCTACAATGGTGGATACTGGGTGAATTAGCATGGTAGGTGTAATGGAAAAGGATGGGGACATAGGTTGGCATGTGTTGGTACTAATTTGACATAGGGGCTATAAAGGGAAATGGGGGTGGGTAGGTGCATGAAATGCCTATTGATTTTGTTCCTAACTAAAGTTTCCAGAAGCTTTACTCCCACTGAAGTGAAACTGACAGGTCTGTAGTTGCCAGTTATCCTTGTAGCCCTTTTTGAACAAGGGTATGACAGTCACAGTCTGCAGTCCGCTGTCTGGAACCATCCCAGTGTCTAAGGAAGACTAGAGGACATTAGTCCCAGTCCTGTTAAGGTGTAAACCATTCTTCTAGTACAGGTCCCACCTTCACCAGAACTGGTCCTAATGCCTCAGAAATCCAAAACCTTCCTTCCTACCCCAATTCTCCAGCCACATGTTGAACTGCTCAATCTTCTTTTTTTTTTAGGTTCACCAGCACATGGCACTGGGAGTAATCCTGAGATTACTGCTCTTGAGTTTCTGCCTTTTAATTTCGTTCCCAACTCTCTAAAATCAGCTTTCAGGAACTCACCCCTTTTCCTGACTATGTCATTAATCCCAGTGTGAAACATAACCTCCAGCTGTTCACCCGTCCCGAAAGAATATCATGCCGCTGTTCTGTAACATCCTGGACCCTGGTACCAGGGAGGCAACGTACCATCCTGAAATCATGTCTGCGACTACAAAAAAGCCTGTCTGCTCCCCTAACTATGGAATCCTGTACCACAATAGACTTCCACTCTTCTTCATCCCCTGTGCAGCTGAACCATCCGTGATGCCACAAACATGGGGCGTCATTCTCCGACCCCCGCCGGGTCGGAGAATGGCCGTTGGCCGCCGTGAATCCCGCCCCCGCCGAAGTCTCCGGTACCGGAGATTGGGCGGGGGCGGGAATCGGGCCGCGCCGGTTGGCGGGACCCCCCGCTGGATTCTCCGGCCCGGATGGGCCGAAGTCCTGCCCAGAAATTGCCTGTCCCGCCGGCGTAAATCAAACCTGGTATTTACCGGCGGGACCAGGCGGCGCCGGCGGGCTCCGGGGTCCTGGAGGGGGCGCGGGGCGATCTGGCCCCGGGGGGTGCCCCCACGGCGGCCTGGCCCGCGATCGGGGCCCACCGATCCGCGGGCGGGCCTGTGCCGTGGGGGCACTCTTTCCCTTCCGCCTCCGCCACGGCCTCCACCATGGCGGAGGCGGAAGAGACTCTCCCCACTGCGCATGCGCGGGAAACTGACAGCGGTCGCTGACGCTCCCGTGCATGCGCCGCATTTCCGCGCCAGCTGGCGGGGCAACAAACACCATTTCCGCCAGCTGGCGGGGCGGAAATCCCTCCGGCGTCGGCCTAGCCCCTCAATGTTGGGGCACCTTTGGGCCGGCGCGATGCCCGTCTGATTGGCGCCGTCTTTGGCGCCAGTCGGCGGACATCCCGCCGTTGGGGGAGAATTTCGCCCATGATTCTTGCTACAATCCTCGGAGGAACCATCTAGCTCACAAGTGTCCAAAATTGAAAACAGTTAGGCAGCGTGATACCCTAAGTGGATTCCTGCCTGGCTCTCTTAGAGATGTCGGCAGTCACAGCTTCCCTTTCTGTCTGTGTACTTCTTAACTGTGTTGTGACCACCGCTCTAAAGGTGCTACCCAGGTGATCCTCAGCTTTGTGGATGCGCCAAAGTGACTCTAGCTGCTAGTCAAGTTCACAGACTGGGGGATGCAGTGGTGTAGTGCTGTTGTCAATAACTCAGAGATCTAGTGTAATGCTCAGGGACCCGGCTTTGAATCCCACCATGGCTGTTGAGGGAGTTTGAATTTAATTTTAAAAGTCTAATGATGAAGCTGTTGCTATTTTTTGTAAAAGCCCATCTGATTCACTAATGAATTGTAGCGAAGGAAATCTGGTGTCCTTACCTGGAATAGTTGTGACTCCAGACTATTGCAATGTGTATTGACTCTTAAATGCCCTCTGAAATGTATCATGCCACTAGAAAGTCAAAAAGTAAGGAATCCAGGCCGATCATCCAGCATCGACCTAGGCACCGGAAACAACGATGGCATACCCAGCCCTGCCGACTCTGCAAAGTCCTTACTGATATCTGTGGGCTTGTGTCAAAGTTGGGAGAGCTGTCTCACAGACTAGTAAAGCAACAGCCTGACATAGTCATACTCACAGAATCATACCTTACGGACAATGTCCCAGACACCACTATCACCATTCCTGCGTACGTCCTGTCTCACCGGCAGGACAGACCCAGCAGAGGTGGCAGCACAGTGGGATACAAATGGGAGTCCTCAACGTTGACTCCATGCAGTCTCATGGCATCAGGTCAAATATGGGCAAGGAAACATCCTGTTGATTATTGACATACTGCCACCACCACCACTAAGCCCCCCCCCCACCCCATAACCCGCCAATCTCAGCTGATGAATCAGTGCTCCTCCATGTTGAAATCCACTTAAAGGAAGCACTGAGGGTGTCCAGGGCACAGGATGTAGTTTGGGTGTTGGACTCTAATATCCATCACTGAGTGGTTTGGTAACATCACTATAGACCAAGCTGGCCAGGTCCTGAAGGACATCGCTGCTAGCCTGGTTCTGAGGGAGGTGGTGAGGGAACCAACAAGAAGGAAAAACATATTTCACCTCATCCTCACCAATCTGCCTGCTGCAGGTGTATCTGTCCCTGACAGTATCGGTCGGAGTGACCACCGCACAGTCCTTGTGGAGGCAAAGACCCATCTTCACATTGAGGATACCCTCCATCGTGTTGCGTGGCACCGTGCTAAATGAGATAGACATCAAACAGATCTAGCTGCTCAAGACAGAGCATCCATGAGGCACATGGGCCATCAGCAGCAGCAGAACTTTACCACAATCTGTAACCTCCTGGCCCGGCATATCCCCCACTCGATCATTACCACCAAGCCAGGGGATCGACCCTGGTTCAATGAAGCGTGCAGGAGAGGATGTCAGGAGCAACATCAGGCATCCCGAGAAATGAGTGTTAACCTGGTGAAGCTACAACACAGGACCGCTTGTGTGTCAAACAGCATAAGCAGCAAGTAATAGACAGAGCTCAGTGATTTCACAACCAACGGATCAGATCTGAGCTCTGCAGTCCTGCTACATCCAGCCGTGAATGGTGGTGGACAATTAAACAACTCACTGGAGGAGGAGGCTCCACAAATATCCCCATCCTCAATGATGGAGGAGCCCAGCACATCTGTGCAACAGACTGCTGTGGCATTTGTCACAATATTCAGCCAGATGATCCATCTCGGTCTCCTCCGGAGGTCCCCAGCATCACAGATGTCAGTCTTCAGCCAATTCAATTCACTTCACGTGATATCAAGAAATGGTTAAAAACACTGGATGTTGCACAGGTGATAGGCCCTGACAATATTGTGCTCCAGAACTTTCTGTGCTTCTAGCCAACACTGGCATCTATCCGGAAATGTGGAAAATTGTCCAGGTATGTCATGTACACAAGAAGCAGGACAAATCCAATTATTGCCACATCACTCTACTCTCGATCATCAGTAAAGTGATGAAAGGGGTCACCTGTAGTGCTATCAGGCAGCAGTTGCTCGCGGTTACTCAGTCTGCGTTCCAACAAGGCCATCCAGCTCCTGACTTTATTACTGCCTTGGTTCAAACATGGACAAAGGAACGGAAAGGAGCAGAAATCCAAGGATGAAATGAGAATTTCTTCCATTGATCTGTTTTCCTCTCAACATTGTCTCCCCTCCCCCCACCCCACTAAGACTATCTGTTCCCTGTTCCAAATTGTCCTTTGACACACTGCTTACCTTGGTTTTGCCATTAACACATTCTGATCCCTGAATGTGCCACTATCAGCACCCTTCTTAGTCAATATCTGCCATCATTTATATCCCCTTGCTCTTTTTGTCCAGCACATTTTTTTAGAATTCATAGAATTTACAGTGCAGAAGGAGGCCATTCGGCCCATCGAGTCTGCACCGGCTCTTGGAAAGAGCACCCTACCCAAGGTCAACACCTCCACACTATCCCCATAACCCAGCAACCCCACCCAACACTAAGGGCAATTTTGAACACTAAGGGCAATTTATCACGGCCAATCCACCTATCCTGCACATCTTTGGACTGTGGGAGGAAACCGGAGCACCCGGAGGAAACCCACGCACACACGGGGAGGATGTGCAGACTCCGCACAGACAGTGACCCAAGCCGGAATCGAACCTGGGACCCTGGAACTGTGAAGCAATTGTGCTATCCACAATGCTACCGTGCTGCCACATCTTTGTCAATCTCCTCCTATCACTGGCCCTCTATCCCACCCCACTGTTCCATGTGCTCCCCATCCACTCCCCCAACAACAGTATAAACATCATCCTATTTCCAGCTCTCTCCAGCTTTGACAAAGAGTCGCCCAGACTCGAAATGTCAGCTCCCTTCTCTCTCCACAGATGCTGTCAGACCTGCTGAGATTGTCCAGAAATTTCTGTTTATGTTTCAGATTCCAGCATCTGCAGTAATTTGCTTTGATGAGAGTGACTGCCCTTGACATCAAGGTAACATCTGTCCGAGTGTGGCATCAAGGAGCCCTAATAAAAGTGGAATAAGAATCAGAGGGAAACCTCGCCACTGGTAGGAGTCGATACCAGTACAAGCGAAGATGTTTGTTGTTGGATTTCAGTTCCAGATGTCACGATAGGCATTCCTCAGGATAGTGTCCTCGGCCCAATCATCTTCAACTGCTGCTTCAATGTCCTTCCTTCCATAATAAGGTCAAAAGTGCGGATGTTCACTGAAGATTGTGCAATGTTCAGCAACACCCGTGAGTCCTCAGATAATGAAGCAGTCCATGTCCAAATGCAGTAAGACCTGGACAATATCCAGGCTTGGGCTGACAGGTGGCAAGTAACATTTGCATCACAGAAGTGCCAGGCAATTACTATCTCCAACAAGAGGGAATCTACCCATCGCCTCTTGAAATCCAATGGGCAGCACGGTAGCATTGTGGATAGCACAATTGCTTCACAGCTCCAGGGTCCCAGGTTCGATTCCGGCTTGGGTCACTGTCTGTGCGGAGTCTGCACGTCCTCCCTGTGTCTGCGTGGGTTTCCTCCGGGTGCTCCGGTTTCCTCCCACAGTCCAAAAATGTGCAGGTTAGGTGGATTGGCCATGATAAATTGTCCTTAGTGTCCAAAATTGCCCTTAGTGTTGGGTGGGGTTACTGGGTTATGGGGATAGGATGGAGGTGTTGACCTTGGGTAGGGTGCTCTCTCCAAGAGCCGGTGCAGACTCGATGGGCCGAATGGCCTCCTTCACTGTAAATTCTATGATTACCATCGCTGAATGCCCTACTATCTGATTACCATTGACCAGAAATTAAACTGGACCCAGCCATATCTATACTGTGACCACAAGAGCAGGTCAGAGGCTGGGAATGCTACGGCGAGTAACTCACCTCCGGACTCTGCCTGGATGAATGCAGCTCCAACAACACTGGAGAAGCTTGACACCACCCAGGACAATGCAGTTTGATTGGCACCCTATTCACAAAACATTCACTCTCTCCATCATCGACACACTGTGGCAGCCGTGTGTACCATTGACAAGATGCACTGTGGGAACTCACCAAAGCTCCTTAGGCAGCACCTTCCAAGCCTGTGACTGACTGCTACCATCTAGAAGGACAAGAGCAGCAGATCCCTGGGAACCCCATCACCTGGATGTTCCCCTCCAAGTCACTCACCACCCTGACTGGGAAATATATCACCGTCCCTTCACTGTCGCTGGGGCAACATCCTGAAACTCGCTCTCTAAAGCGCTGTAGGTGACCTACACCACATGGTCTGCAGTAGTCAGAGAAGGCAACTCACCACCACCATTCTTTCGAGGACAATTAGGAATGGACAGTAATGTTGACTAAGCCACACCCACATCCCATGAATGAATAAAAAAAACATGAGCTCAGGTTTCCGCCACTGGTTCGGCAACTTCACTGGTTAAAGTCATCAGCATAAATTTGGCTTTAATTGAAATCTCACTTTGATAAAACATACAGAAAAATTGAGGTGTTATAATGGTGATTCAGGCACAGCACTGGGAACAGTAAATGGAGCTGTGATTTACACTTACCCTTGTTGCTAACTTTGGTTGGCTCTTAATTCGTTGCCCGTTGGGTCTTTACTGAATTTGCTCTGTTTCTATAACCTTTGCTCTAGAGTCGCCAGGTATCTTTATGATACCGCCACGAGGTTCAAGTTCAAGTACTGATCAATAACTCAACACACCAATTAGTATGATTCATAGGAACATAAGAACATAAGAAGTAGGAGCAGGAGTCGGCCATCTGGCCCCTCGAGCCTGCTCCACCATTCAATGAGATCATGGCTGATCTTTTGTGGACTCAGCTCCACTTTCCGGCCCAAACACCATAACCCTTAATCCCTTTATTCTTCAAAAAACTATCTTTATCTTAAAAACATTTAATGAAGGAGCCTCTACTGCTTCACTGGGCAAGGAATTCCATAGATTCACAACCCTTTGGGTGAAGAAGTTCCTCCTAAACTCAGTCCTAAATCTACTTCCCCTTATTTTGAGGCTATGCCCCCTAGTTCTGCTTTCACCCGCCAGTGGAAACAACCTGCCTGCATCTATCCTATCTATTCCCTTCATAATCTTATATGTTTCTATAAGATCCCCCCTCATCCTTCTAAATTCCAACGAGTACAGTCCCAGTCTACTCAACCTCTCCTCGTAATCCAACCCCTTCAGCTCTGGGATTAGCCTAGTGAATCTCCTCTGCACACCCTCCAGTGCCAGTACATCCTTTCTCAAGTAAGGAGACCAAAACTGAACACAATACTCCAGGTGTGGCCTCACTAACACCTTATACAATTGCAGCAGAACCTCCCTAGTCTTAAACTCCATCCCTTTAGCAATGAAGGACAAAATTCCATTTTGCCTTCTTAATCACCTGTTGCACCTGAAAACCAACTTTTTGCGACTCATGCACTAGCACACCCAGGTCTCTCTGCACAGCAGCATGTTTTAATATTTTATCATTTAAATAATAATCCCTTTTGCTGTTATTCCTACCAAAATGGATAACCTCACATTTGTCAACATTGTATTCCATCTGCCAGACCCTAGCCCATTCACTTAGCCTATCCAAATCTCTCTGCAGACTTCCAGTATCCTCTGCACTTTTTGCTTTACCACTTATCTTAGTGTCGTCTGCAAACGTGGACACACTGCCCTTGGTCCCCAATTCCAAATCATCTATGTAAATTGTGAACAGTTGTGGGCCCAACACTGATCCCTGAGGGACACCACTAGCTACTGATTGCCAACCAGAGAAACACCCATTAATCCCCACTCTTTGCTTTCTATTAATTAACCAATCCTCTATCCATGCTACTACTTTCCCCTTAATGCCATGCATCTTTATCTTATGCAACAACCTTTTGTGTGGCACCTTGTCAAAGGCTTTCTGGAAATCCAGATATACCACATCCATTGGCTCCCCGTTATCTACCGCACTGTTTATGTCCTCAAGAAATTCCACTAAATTAGTTAGGCACGACCTGCCCTTTATGAAACCATGCTGCATCTGTCCAATGGGACAATTTCCATCCAGATGCCTCGCTATTTCTTCCTTGATGATAGATTCCAGCATCTTCCCTACTACCGAAGTTAAGCTCACTGGCCTATAATTACCCTCTTTCTGCCTACCTCCTTTTTTAAACAGTGGTGTCACGTTTGCTCATTTCCAATCCGCCGGGACCACCCCAGAGTCTAGTGAATTTTGGTAAATTATCACTAGTGCATTTGCAATTTCCCTCGCCATCTCTTTTAGCACTCTGGGATGCATTCCATCAGGTCCAGGAGACTTGTCTACCTTTAGCCCCATTAGCTTGCCCATCACTACTTCCTTGGTGATAACAATCCTCTCAAGGTCCTCACCTGTCATAGCTTCATTTCCATCAGTCACTGGCATGTTATTTGTGTCTTCCACTGTGAAGACCGACCCAAAAAACCTGTTCAGTTCCTCAGCCATTTCCTCATCTCCCATTACTAAATCTCCCTTCTCATCCTCTAAAGGACCAATATTTACCTTAGCCACTCTTTTTTATTTTATGTATTTGTAGAAACTTTTACTATCTGTTTTTATATTCTGAGCAAGTTTACTCTCATAATCTATCTTACTCTTCTTTATAGCTTTTTTAGTAGCTTTCTGTTGCCCCCTAAAGATTTCTCAGTCCTCTAGTCTCCCACTGATCTTTGCTACTTTGTATGTTTTTTCCTTCAATTTGATACTCTCCCTTATTTCCTTAGATATCCACGGTCGATTTTCCCTCTTTTTACCGCCCTTCCTTTTTGTTGGTATAAACCTTTGCTGAGCACTGTGAAAAATCACTTGGAAGGTTCTCCACTGTTTCTCAACTGTTTTACTATAAAGTCTTTGCTCCCAGTCTACCTTAGCTAGTTCTTCGCTCATCCCATTGTAATCTCCTTTGTTTAAGCACAAAACACTAGTGCTTGATTTTACCTTCTCACCCTCCATCTGTATTTTAAATTCCACCATATTGTGATCGCTCCTTCCGAGAGGATCCCTAACTATGAGATCCCGAATCAATCCTGTCTCATTACACAGGACCAGATCTAGGACCACTTGTTCCCTCGTAGGTTCCATTACATACTGTTCTAGGAAACTATCGCAGATACATTCTATAAACTCCTCCTCAAGGCTGCCTTGACCGACCTGGTTAAAACAATCAACATGTAGATTAAAATCCCCCATGATAACTGCTGTACCATTCTGTTATTTCTTTGTTTATTGCCTGCCCCACCATAATGTTACTATTTGGTGGCCTATAGATTACTCCTATCAGTGACTTTTTCGCCTTACTATTCCTGATTTCCACCCAAATGGATTCAACCTTATCCTCCATAGCACCGATGTTATCCCTTACTGTTGCCCGGATGTCATCCTTAAATAACAGAGCTACACCACCTCCCTTACCATCCACTCTGTCCTTCCGAAAAGTTTGATACCCTCGGATATTTAACTCCCAGTCGTGACCATCCTTTAACCATGTTTCAGTAATGGCCACTAAATCATAGTCATTCACGATGACTTGCGCCATCAACTCATTTACCTTATTCCTAATACTACGAGCATTCAGGTAAAGTACACTTATGTTGGCTTTTTTACCTCTGTTCTGAATCTTAACACCTCGATCAGTAACCTCTCCTAAGTTATATTTCCTCTTAACCTTTCTCCTAATTTTCCTTGTCGTTGAACCCATATCTTCATGTAACAACCTGCTGCGTCGCTTACCATTAATGTTTTCACTTCCCGTTTTATTTCTTTTAGTATTCCTGGTCCTATTCACTGAGCTCCCCTCAGTCACTGTACCTTGTACTGTCGCCCTTTTTGATTTTTGACTATGGCTTCTCTGCCTTACACTTTCCCCTTACTGCCTTTTATTACTGTCCCTGTTTTACTACCTTCCAACTTCCTGCATCGGTTCCCATCCCCCTGCCACATTAGTTTAAACTCTCCCCAACAGCTCTAGCAAACATACCCCCAGGACATCAGTTCCAGTCCTGCCCAGGTGCAGACCGTCCGGTTTGTACTGGTCCCACCTCCCCCAGAACCGGTTCCAATGTCCCAGGAATTTGAATCCCTCCCTCTTGCACCATCTCTCGAGCCATGTATTCATCCTCTCTATCCTGCCATTCCTACTCTGACTAGCTCGTGGCACTGGTAGCAATCCTGAGATTACTACCTTTGAGGTCCTACTTTTTAGTTTAACTCCTAGCTCCCTAAATTCATCTTGTAGGACCTCGTCCCGTTTTTTACCTATATTGTTGGTGCCTATGTGCACCACGACAGCTGGCTGTTCGCCCTCCCCCCCCCCCCCCCCCCAGAATGTCCTGCAGCCACTCCGAGACATCCTTGACCCTTGCACCAGGGAGGCAACATACCATCCTGGAGTCTCGATTGCGTCCGCAGAACCGCCTGTCTATTCCCCTTACAATTGAGTCCCCTATCACTATAGCCCTGCCATTCTTCTTCCTGCCCAGCTGCGCAGCAGAGCCAGCCACGGTGCCATGAACCTGGCTGCTGCTGCCTTCCCCTGGTGAGCCATCTCCCTCAACAGTATCCAAAGCGGTATACCTGTTTTGCAAGTAGATGACCGCAGAGGACACCTGCACTGCCTGCCTACTCTTGCTCTGTCTTTTGGTCACCCATTTACTATCTCCCTCAAATCAAAACACATTTATTATACACAGTCAATCACTACTCATGCATAAACTCTACTTTCTAGACTATTCTCTATCACTAAAAGGCCTATACTTAGCTTCGGAATTGGCCCACCAGGTCAGGGGAACAAATGGCCTTTCGTTCGATCTGAGTCTGCTGGATTCAAAAGCTGGTATGGACTGGTAGCTAGCAGGGCCTATCCCGTAGCGAGCGTTGACTGAAGACTTACTTGGTTGATGCGGCAGCTTAGACAGTTCACGCTCAAGGGTTGATTCGAGTTGCTGAGTGACCCTGCCAAGAAGAACGATTTGAACTTGGGGACTCTACTTTATAGTCCCCAGGGGCTTCACACTCCTTTGGGGTGGACCCCGTATCTGGTTCCAAGTAATTGGACTACGTTCTGATCATTTGGATCGATTTCTCCAATACTGGAGTTGTTCCCTGATCGCTGGGCGGTCCCTAAGTGTCCGTTGGCCTTCCTTTGTCTTGGCTCCTGCTGGCGCTGAGGAGTCTGGCTTGGCCTTATTCACCTTACATGTTTCAATTGTACCTGAGGATCGCTCATTACTATGCAGATGGCTGGGAGTTTCAGTGCTGTCTGGGTTTCTGCAAGTTCTAATACACAGGAGACTTTGCACGTGCCAATTTTTCCTGGCTTGGCTGAATTCCCCTGCAGTCTTTGCGGATCTCCATTTTAAGTCGGGAAGTGGCCAACCCAGGTGGCTACATTCCCTGTGTTATAACCGGAAACATAATGCTGACACTTGAGTAACAAATGTGGAAAATGTTGATATTTACACACAGCTAAATAATCCCTTCCACCTTCCCATTGAACGGCTCAATCCAGATTATTATTACAAAGCAAATTGCAGGTGCATTTTTCAATTGATCATATTAACCCTCACCCTGACTACTTCCGGTTCAATATTGCAATTTTAGCTTGCTTTTCACTGTCATTGAGGGAAAGCATTTAATAAAATGGCCTTCTTCCTTCTGATATAAATATGTTACATCCATGGAGAGAAGTCAAATGTGCTTGAGAGGCATCCAGTTAGACAGCTACATGTTTAAACATGTCTAACTAAATCCTCCAGAAAATAACATCAGCATTCGGGTAAAGACTGCACAAGGAAATCGAAATAATATTGCCTGTTGAGGTTACAATACTCAACTGTACAATGCAAATTAATTTACACATGATGTGAACATATAGCAAAAAGGCTGGATGCTCTGTTAGATGAGAATAGAGCTTAAAGGTTTGTGAATATGCTCTCAATTTATGGAATTATAAAATGGTGTGGAATCGCAATCAATCAGATTGCCTCAACCCCAATTCATAGAAGATCATAGAATTTACAGTGCAGAAGGAGGCTATTCGGCCCATCGAGTCTGCACCGGCTCTTGGAAAGAGCACCCTACCCAAGGCCAACACCGCCACCCTATCCCCATAACCCAGTAACCCCAACCAACACTAAGGGCAATTTTGGACACTAAGGGCAATTTATCAGGGCCAATCCACCTAACCTGCACATCTTTGGACTGTGGGAGGAAACCGGAGCACCCGGAGGAAACCCACGCACACACGGGGAGGATGTGCAGACTCCGCACAGACAGTGACCCAAGCTGGAATCGAACCTGGGACCCTGGAGCTGTGAAGCAATTGTGCTATCCACAAGGCTACTGTGCTGCTAATATTTGCAAATGAGCTCTATTCTCATCTGGGGCTGGTTTAGCACAGGGCTAAATCGCTGGCTTTGTAAAGCAGACCAAGGCAGGCCAGCAGCACGGTTCAATTCCTGTACCAGCCTCCCCGAACAGGCGTCGGAATGTGGCGACTTGGGGCTTTTCACAGTAACTTCATTTGAAGTCTACTTGTGACAATAAGCCATTTTAATTTCAAATGATGTGGTGATGCTGGCGGTGGACTGGGGTGAGCACAGTAAGAAGTCTTACAACACCAGGTTAAAGTCCAACAGGTTTGTTTGAATCACTGGTTTTCGGAGCACTGCTCCTTCCTCAGATGAATATTTGCACAGTCTGCAGTTTGATTAAAAGCTCGGAGCTGTCTTAAAATAAACTATCAATGCAGATGCTGTCATCGTTGTTTTTTTTAAATGCCACCTGACAATAAGTAGCTACCACTTACCATAGTTATAATTCTTTTCCAAGTATGTTTTTAGCGTTGGTTTAATTTTTCTGCATTTACAGCGATCTGCCGAAAAATAATAAAATGCAAATAATTTTAATTAAACTGGAACTAATACCTGAGATTTAAAAGTTCTGTCAAAAGTGTTAGTCTGTCAAACTTAAAAAGCCAGAGAGAAAATGGTTCCCAGCAGCGATGCGGCAGTTTGCTTTGGGGCGATGATATTTGTCCCAGTATATTTCACAGTGAGAGAGAAATGCTAATCAATAACAAACTACAGACTGGTAATCAATCTGCAGCTTTTCCAAATCCCATTCATTTTCATGTTACAGCATAAATGATGGTTAACGACACAGAAGTGTTCAGGTGAGATGTAAAAGTGAGGGAGCGGGTGGACTCTCTGAGGAACAGCATCTTGTGTGGCTCACGTTGAGAGTTCCTTGTGTGCCGAGTGGCCAGAGTACTGAGCACTTTCTGATGTTTGACAAGGTTCACATCTTCGCTGCATTCATGGCTCTTCCTGACTTTGCTATAACTCATGCCCCAGTTTTATTCCAAATACAAAAGCAAATTCAGTGGATGGTGGAAACCAGTCACTGACCTGCTGTCTTTTCCCAACACTTTGTTTTTATTTCACATCCGCAGCATTTTGCTTTAATTTGAGTGTTTTCTGTTGTGATGTCAGTTTTGTCCCCTTCCATGTCATGGACAATAATTTCCGTGTTTCTTTATAATAAAACATCGTTAGATGTAAAGTTTAGTGTTTTTCACTGACCCGCGCACTGATGTATTTCATTCTGCTAGAGTAAGCAGTGTGATTTCGAGGGTCTGATAGAGACCAGGGGGGATATCGCCGCTCGCTAACCTGTCTTCCAACTCCCGCAGGCAGGTTCCGGCACTGTCACATCTCCAGTGAAGTCTATCCACTCGGCATCTGGGAGTTTCAAACAAAAAGATTAGGTCAGTTCTGGCTGAATTAATTTCGCCGCCTGCCTTCTCTATATATGAGTAAGTGGATATTAACTTGGCCATGCTGGTGGTTTCTGTCTATATCAGTGTTACTGATTCCATATGACTGAAACGGAAAACTTTCTTTATCTTTTGAATTGAACTTCATTTGAGAGAAAATCCCCTGTACGAAAAAGGGAAAACCACAAATATTATTCTGCTTGAGATTGGTTATTGCTGTTCTGTCACAAGCCTTTACAAAGCTTTCCCCTGCTTTGCACCTCACCTGCAGGGACATCAGTGACAATTGCCTCCGGAGCGATGCAGACTCCCCGGTCGTACACAGGTAAATCTGTACACGCCAGGCCCTCCGGCCAACTGTGGTTGTATCTCCTCAGGATGGGCTCACAGCCGTCCCGAGCCTTCTGACAAACGGACTTACAGGGTCTGATCGGGTCATGGAGGAACTCGAGGGTACAGATGGGGGCAAACATGGCACAGAGAAAGAATCGCAACAGGGGGCTGCAGTCGGTGTCCACCAGCTGCTGGTACTGCTCGATGGCCAGAACGGCGTTCTCCTGGGTGCTGTGATGGAGATGGTTGGGCATCCGGGTGATATTCCAGGGCATGGAGTGGCACATGGGGATCCTGACCCGTTCACAGGGCGCTCCCTGCAGCCACCCAGCCGGAGAGAGCCCCAGGCAGAGGAACAGCAGCAACATCCTGCGCAGCAATTCTCCAAATCCACCCAAACCCTTCAGTAAAAACTCAAAGCACCAACTCAGGTGGAAGGGACGTGAAATCCGCTCCTTGCATTTAAATGGGGTGTCCAATGAGGAGCTTGATAACAGGGACGCAGGGAGTGAAGCAGCTCCTGGCACCTGCAGATTATGGGATGGCAGCGATACAGAAATGACGTGACCCTTGCCACTGATGCCTGACTGATATCTTTCACCTTTTTCCACTTACACTGACATCATCTGGTTCTGTTCCCTGTGCGTCATCAAACTCTTCAAATCCAAGATTTGAAACTCTGTGTTTAATCCGGGCAGATTGATCGCTGCTGATTACATTCGACCCGAAATGTGCATCTTACAAAGCAGAACAATTTAACGTGAAATGGAATCTTGTGGCTGCCTTGATTTAGCAGCAGCGGAAGACTGACAACGTGTTCGCAGTAATTGTTAATCCATGGGGAACACTGGAGAACGTTGGATGGGACGTGGGGGCTGGGGGAGGGGGGGGGGGTTACGGGGGGAGGACAAGTTATTCAGGCAGAGGCTTCACTGATGATCAAACTGAGAGAGTAACACTGGACAAGGAATATTCAAACACTAAGGGAGTGAAGGAATCAGGAATCGGTGTGAGAGGCGGGAAGACAATAGGCAGGTAGGAAGTGAGCGGCACTGCTCAATCCTGCATCAAGGAGCAAAGCGGGAGACGATGGGGGGGAGATGGGGGTTATCCTCCACTAATAATAATTGTTATTGTCACAAGTAGGCTTACAGTAACACTGCCATGAAGTTACTGTGAAAAGCCCCTAGTCGCCACATTCCCGAAGCACATGAAGATGTGGTTATTGGAGGTCAGTCATCTCCGTTTCACAGCATCACTGCAGGAGAGCCCCAGGATCTGCCCAAGGCCCAGCCATCTTCAGCTGCTTCATCTGTGATCTTCCCTCCACCATTCGGTCAGAATATGCAGCAGTCCATGTCCAAATGCAGAAGACCTGGACAATATCCAGGTTTGAGCTGACAAGTGGCAAGTTACATTCACGCCACACAAGTGCCAGGCACTGACCATCTCCAACAAGAGAGGATCTACTCATCACCTTTTGACATCCAATAGCATTACCATCGCTGAATCCCCAGATTACCATTGGCCAGAGTAGCCATATCGAGACTGTAGTTAAAGGCAGGTCAGAGGTTAGGACTCCTACAGTGAGTAACTCACCTCCTGCTCCGATTTTAGATGTTTCTAATTTTCTTGCAACATACAAAACAGCCACTCTCCTCTTAAAAATGTGCATAATGGTACATTCCAGTCCTTGAGCTCTCACTGAATGAAAATAATGCTTATCATTAGTTTGGTAAATTTTTGAAAAATGCATTTCATAGCTTGAACTAAATGTTCAAATTTCATTTGTCGAAACAGAAACTAGGATTCTCAATTCCAAAACAACCCAATTGTTATCAGTAACCCACCTTCACACACAAAGGTTATTTCAGTACAAATATCTCTTTATTTATTTCTCAAGAGCAATTAGGGATGGGCAATAAAACCCGGCCTTGCCAGCAACACCTTAATGAAGAATTAAAAAAGGGAACATTTGTACTGAAATGGAGTTTCTGCGTAAAAGTGGGACATTAATGATAATTGGATTATTTTTCAGTTTAAGGAATGTTGTATCTCAGTCTGATAATGTAACATATTGAAGAAACATTAAACCTAACATTCTAGAAATAGCTGCAAATGTATGGATACCTGACGGATAACCTGGTAATAATAATAATTTTTATTAGTGCCACAAGTAGGCTTACTTTAACACTGCAATGAAGTTACTGTGAAAATCCGCTTGTCACCACATTCAGGTGCCTGTTCGGTACACAGAGGGAGAATTCAGAATGTCCAATCCACCTAACAAGCACATTGTTCGGGGAAGCCCATGCAGACACGGGGAGTCACAGCGTCAGGGACCCATGTTCGATTCCTGGCTTGGGTCACTGTCTCTGTGGAGTCTGCACGTTCTCCCTGTATCTGTGTGGGTTTCCTCCGGGTGCTCTGGTTTCCTCCCACAAGTCCCGAAAGATGTGCTTGTTAGGCAAATTGGACATTCTGAATTCTCCCTCAGTGTACCCGAACAGGGGCGAAATTCTCCGACCCCCTGCCGGGTCGGAGAATCGCCGGGGGCTGGCGTGAATCCCGCCCCCGCCCGTTGCCGAAGTCTCCGGCACCGGATATTCGGTGGGGGCGGGTATCGCGCCGGTTGGCGGGCCCCCCCCCCCCCCCCCCCCCGCTCGATTCACCAGCCCGGATGGGCCGAAGTCCCGCCGCTAAAATGCCTGTCCTGCCAGCGTAAATTAAACTGCCTACCATACCGGCGGGACAAGGCGGCGCGGGCGGGCTCCGGGGTCCTGGGGGGGGCGGGGGCGATCTGGCCCCGGGGGGTGTCCCCACGGTGGCCTGGCCCGCGGTCGGGGCCCACCGATCCGCGGGCGAGCCTGTGCCGTGGGGGCACTCTTTCCCTTCCGCCTCCGCCACGGTCTCCACCATGGTGGAGGCAGAAGAGACTCCCTCCACTGCGCATGCGCGGGAAGCTGTCAGCGGCCGCTAACGCTCCCGCGCATGCGCTGCCCGGAGATGTCATTTCCGCGCCAGCTGACGGGGCACCAAAGGCCTTTTCCGCCAGCTGGCGGGGCGGAAATCCGTCCGCCGCCGACCTAGCCCCTCAATGTTGGGGCTCGGCCCCCAAAGATGCGGAGCATTCCGTGCCTTTGGGGCGGCACGATGCCCATCTGATTTGCGCCGTTTTGGGCGCCAGTCAGCGGACATCGCGCCGTTTCCGGAGAATTTCGCCCCAGATGCCGGAGTGTGGCAACTAGGGGATTTTCACAGTAACTTCATTGCAGTGTTAATGTAAGCCTACTTGTGACATTAATAAAGATTTTTTTTTTAAATCAAGCAAAATGTTTCATCCTGAATAGTGTTGAGATTATGGAGTTTTGTTAGAGCTGCACTCATCCAGTGGAGAGTATTCCATCACATTCCTGACTTGTGCCTTGCAGATGGTGGACAGGCTTTTGGGAGTCAGGAGGTGAGATACTCGCTGGAGGAATCCCAGCCTCTGACCTGCTCTTGTAGCCACAGGATTTATATGTCTGGTCCAGTTCAGCTTCTGATCAATAGTAACCACCAGGATGTTAATAGTGAGGAACTCAATGATGGTAATTCCATTGAATGTCAAGGATCCTCTCTTGTTGAAAATGGTCATCGCCTGGTATTGTGTGGTGTGAATGTTCCTTGCCACTTGTCAGCCCAAGCCTGGATATTGTCCAGGTCTTGTGTTATGGGCCAGGGTTTAGAGAACCCCAAAGTATATCATGGAGTTCACCTGACCCACAACTTTTAAGAGATTGTGGTATGGGGAGCACACGGCCCACTCTACAGGTGTGGTACAGCAGAAATGGAACAGTATTTTTTTAAAGCAAAACAATGTTTATTCTATGAACTCAAGTTAACCTTTTTAAAACATACAGGCAACATCTTAGCAACTATCAATTCAAATATAACCCCCAAAGAATACAACACTAAGTAATCCTTAAGCTGTCCTTTTAACATCCATAAGACTTTTGAAAAAACCTTCAAAATGAAGCACATCAGGTTAAAGTCACTACTGAGAGCAGTTATTCGTTTTAAATCACCAAAGGATCGATTTACAGTCTTTAGATTACAGAGAGTGAGACCCATAAACCTTCTGGCTATGGCTGCAGTTATCCAGCTCTGAAAACGGAACTAAAACACACCCTGCAGCAAACAGCCTAAAAATGAATGTAAAAAGCTGACAGACAGCCCAGCTCCACCCACTCTCTGACATCACTGCAGTAATAGACTCAAAAACAGTTTCTTCCCCGCTGTAACCAGACTCCTAAATGACACTCTTATGGACTGACCTCATTAACACGACACCCTGTATGCTTCATCCGATGCCGGTGCTTATGTAGTCACGTTGTATACCTTGCGTTGCCCTATTATGTATTTTCTTTTATTCCCTTTTCTTCCCATGTACTTAATGATCTGTTGAGCTGCTCGCAGAAAAATACTTTTCACTGTACCTCGGTACACGTGACAATAAACAAATCCAATCCAATCCAATCCAATAAATACCCATTTCTTAAAGGTACTCTCACTACAGATATTTATATACACACCCATTTATAAACACCCATTTCTTAAAGGTACTCTCACATTACACCTCCCCCCAAGAAAAAAAAACCATCAACGTCAAGATGGTTTCCTTCTCCACCTTTTCATTCTCCTTTAAGAAATGCACACAGTAAATATTCTTTTTGTTTCAAAAAACAACACACGCAAACAGGAACAAAGAACAAAGAAAAGTACAGCACAGGAACAGGCCCTTTGGCCCTCCAAGCCCGTGCCGACCAAGCTGCCCGTCTAAACTAAAATCTTCTACACTTCCTGGGTCCATACCCTGCTATTCCCATCCTATTCATGTATTTGTCAAGATGCCCCTTAAATGTCACTATTGTCCCTGCTTCCACCACCTCCTCCGGCAGCGAGTTCCAGGCACCCACTACCCTCTGTGTAAAATACTTGCCTCGTACATCTCCTCTAAACCTTGCCCCTCGCACCTTAAATCTATGCCCACTAGCAATTGACCCCTCTACCCTGGGGAAAAGCCTCTGACTATCCACCCTGTCTATGAAACGATTTATTTCATCTCTTATGGATCATCTAGGTCTGGAAATCAGACCACACATTCTTCTGAACTTAATTTCGTCTATGTCTTATTTACTTTCAACACTTCCTCAACGGTAACATATTTCAGCCTAGTGCTCAATTCTTTCCTTTTTTTCTTTTTTTTTTAATTTAGAGTACCCAATTCATATTTTTTCCAATTAATGGGCAATTTAGCGTGGCCATCCACCTAACTTGCGCATCTTTTTTTTTGGGTTGTGGGGGCGAAACCCACGCAAACACGGGGAGAATGTGCAAACTCCACACGGATGGTGACCCAGAGCCGGGATCGAACTTGGGACCTCGGCGCTGTGAGGCAGCAGCACTAATCACTGTGCCACCGTGCTAGATAATATATATAGTCCATTTCTTTTTTTTGTTCTTCTTCCTCCAACTGGAATCCTTCTCGATTGACATCTCTTTGAACAAGGTCTCTGCAAGATCCATCCATTTCTCTACGCCTCGGCATTTCTCTTTAAAGTCAGATACTTTAGTTCAATCTGATCACAGAGTCCCTTGTAATTCTCCAACACAGGAGCATTGGTTATCACAGCTTTCAGGCAGTCAAATGCTTGTTGAAACTCCGCTGTCCACTGAAATATTTTACGCTCTGTAGCCACCTGGGTTGGCCAAGTCCCGATTTAAAATGGAGAACAGCAAAGGCTGAAGGGAAATTCAGCCAACAGAGGCAGAAACCAGCAGGTGCAAGTTACTGTGTATTATATTCTGCAAAACCAGACAGCATCGATACGAGCAGCCATCTGCATAATAATGTAGCAGCCACCTACATACTAATAAGCGATCCCCGGGAACAATCGTAACATTTGGGACAAACAAAGCTAAGCCAGACTCCCCGGCGCCAGCAGGAGCCAACACAAAAGAGGTTAACGGACACCTCAAGACCACCCATCGATCAGGGAACCGCTCCAGTATTGGAGAAATCGAACCAAGCGATTGGAATGAAGTCCAATCACCTGGAACCAGGTACAGGGTCCGCCCCGAAAGGCGGGAAGCCCCTGGGGACTATAAAGTTAAGCCCCAAGTTCAAATTGTTCTTCTTGACAGGGTCACTCATAGAATCATAGAAGTTTACAGCATGGAAACAGGCCCTTCGGCCCAACCAGTCCATGCCGCCCAGTTTTTACCATTAAGCTAGTCCCAGTTGCCTGCACTTGGCCCTTAACCCTCTATACCCATCTTACCCATGTAACTATCTAAATGCTTTTTGAAAGACACAATTGTACCCGCCTCGACTACTACCTCTGGCAGCCCATTCCAGACACTCACTACCCTCTGAGTGAAGAAATTGCCCCTCTGGGCCCTTCTGAATCTCTCCCCTCTCACCTTAAACCTATGCCCTCTAGTTTTAGACTCCCCTACCTTTGGGAAAAGATGTTGACTATCTACCTTATCTATGCCCCTCATTATTTTATAGACCTCTATAAGATCACCCCTAAGCCTCCTACGCTGCAGGGGAAAAAGTCCCAGTCTATCCAGCCTCTCCTTATAACTCGAACCATCAAGTCCCGGTAACATCCTAGTAAATCTTTTCTGCACTCTTTCTAGTTTAATAATATCCTTTCTATAATAGGGTGACCAGAACTGCACACAGTATTCCAAGTGTGGCCGTACCAATGTCTTGTACAACTTCAACAAGACGTCCCAACTCCTGTATTCAATGTTCTGACCAATGAAACCAAGCATGCCAAATGCTGCCTTCACCACCCTGTCCACCTGCGACTCCACCTTCAAGGAGCTATGAACCTGTACTCCTAGATCTCTTTGTTCTATAACTCTCCCCAACGCCATACCATTAACTGAGTAGGTCCTGGCCTGATTCGATCTGCCAAAATGCATCACCTCACATTTATCTAAATTAAACTCCATCTGCCATTCGTCGGCCCACTGGCCTAATTGATCAAGATCCCATTGCAATCCTAGATAACCTTCTTCACTATCCACTGTGCCACCAATCTTGGTGTCATCTGCAAACTTACTAACCATGCCTCCTAAATTCTCATCCAAATCATTAATATAAATCACAAATAACAGTGGACCCAGCACCGATCCCTGAGGCATATCACTGGTCACAGGCCTCCAGTTTGAAAAACAACCCTCTACAACCACCCTCTGTCTTCTGTCGTCCAGCCAATTTTGAATCCAATTGGCAACCTCACCCTGGATCCCGTGAGCTTTAACCTTCTGCAACAACCTACCATGCGGTACCTTGTCAAAGGCTTTGCTAAAGTCCATGTAGACAATGTCTACTGCACTGCCCTCACGACCTTCTTGGTCACCCCCTCAAAAAACTCAATCAAATTTGTGAGACATGATTTTCCACGTACAAAGCCATGCTGACTGCCCCGAATCAGTCCTTGCCTCTCTAAATTCTTGTAGATCCTGTCTCTCAGAATACCTTCTAGCAACTTACCTACTACAGACGTTAGGCTCACCGGTCTGTAGTTCCCAGGCTTTTCCCTGCTGCCCTTCTTAAACAAGGGCACAACATTCGCCACTCTCCAATCTTCAGGCACCTCACCTGTGGCTGCCGATGATTCAAATATCTCTGTTAGGAGACCCACAATTTCCTCCCTAGCCTCCCACAACATCCTGGGATACATTTCATCAGGTCCCGGGGATTTATCTACTTTGATGCGCTTTAAGACTTCCAGCACCTCCTCCTCTGTAATATGCACACTTCTCAAGACATCACTATTTATTTCCCTTAGTTTCCTAACATCCATGCCTTTCTCCACCGTGAATACCGATGAGAAATATTCATTCAGGATCTCACCCAACTCTTGTGGCTCTGCACATAGATGTCCTTGTTGATCCTTAAGAGGCCCTACTCTGTCCCTAGTTACTCTTTTTCCCTTTATGTATCTGTAGAAGCTCTTTGGATTCTCCTTTGCATTATTTGCCAAAGCAATTTCATGTCCCCTTTTTGCCCTCCTGATTTCCCTCTTAACTCTATTTCGACAATCTCTATACTCTTCAAGGGATCCACTTGATCCCAGTTGTTTATTTACTTCATATGCCTCCTTCTTCTTTTTGACCAGAGTCTCAATATCTCGAGTCATCCAGGGTTCCCTACTTCTACCAGCCTTGCCCTTCACTCTAAAGGGAATGTGCTTACCCTGAACCCTGGTTAACACATTTTTAAAAGCCTCCCATTTACCAGCCGTCCCTTTGCCTGCCAACAGTCTCCCCCAATCTACCTCTGAAAGTTCCTGTCTGATACCATCAAAATTGGCTTTGCCCCAATTAAGAATTTTAGCTCTTGGGCCAGACCTATCATTCTCCATAGCTATCTTAAAACTAATGGAGTTATGGTCACTTGTCCCAAAGTGATCCCTCACTAACACTTCTGTCACTTGCCCTTCCTTATTTCCCAAGACGAGGTCAAGTTTTGCCCCCTCTCTAGTCGGTCCATCCACATACCGAATGAGAAATTCCTCCTCAATACACTCAACAAATTTCCCTCCATCCAAGCCCCTAATGCTATGGCTGTCCCAGTCAATGTTGGGAAAGTTAAAGTCCCCTACTATTACCACCCTATTTTTCTTGCAGCTATCTGTAATCTCCTTACATATTTGCTCCTCAATTTCCCGCTGACTATTTGGGGGCCTGTAGTACAGTCCTATCAAGGTGATCTCTCCCTTCTTATTTTTCAGTTCCACCCATATAGACTCAGCGGGCGAACCCTCGGATATATCCCCTCTAAGTACTGCCGTGATGTTCTCCCTAATCAAAAACGCCACTCCCCCTCCTCTCTTACCTCCTGTTCTATCCTTTCTATAGCATCTGCATCCCGGAACATTGAGCTGCCAGTCCTGCCCCTCCCTTAGCCATGTTTCAGTCATAGCTATAATATCCCAGTCCCATGTGCCCATCCATGCCCTGAGTTCATCCGCTTTGCCCGTCAGGCCCCTTGCATTGAAATAAATGCAGTTTAATGTAGACTTTCTTGCTCTCTGCCCTGCTTTCTCTGGTCATGCTTTACACACTCTCCCTTCCTGCCTTTTGTTTCCGTCCTCACTGACTTCCTACATCGGTTCCCATCCCCCTGCCACATTAGTTTAAACCCTCCCCAACTGCACTAGCAAACACACCCCCGAGAACATTGGTTCTGGTCCCACCCAGATGCAGGCCGTCCGATTTGTACAGGTCCCACCTCCCCCAGAACCGATCCCAATGTCCCAGGAATTTGAAACCCTCCCTCTTGCACCATCTCTCAAGCCACGTATTCATCCTAGCTATCCTGTCATTCCTACTCTGACTATCACGTGGCACTGGTAGCAATCCTGAGATTACTACCTTTGAGGTCCTACTTTTTAGTTTAACTCCTAACTCCCTAAATTCAGCTTGTAGGACCTCATCCCGTTTTTTACCTATATCGTTGGTGCCTATATGCACCACGACAGCTGGCTGTTTGCCCTCCCCCTCCAGAATGCCCTGCAGCCGCTCCGAGACATCCTTGACCCTTGCACCAGGGAGGCAACATACCAACCTGGATTCTCGTTTGCGTCCACAGAAACGCCTGTCTATTCCCCTTACAATTGAATCCCCTATCACTATAGCTCTGCCACTCTTTTTCCCGCCCTTCTGTGCAGCAGAGCCAGCCACGGTGCCATGAACCTGGCTGCTGCCACCTTCCCCTCCCCCAACAGTTTGCAAAACGGTAAATCTGTTTTGGAGGGAGATGACCGCAGGGGATCCCTGCACTGCCTTCCTACTCTTCCTCTGTCTGTTGGTCACCCATTCCCTATCTGCCTCAGTAATTTTAATCTGCGGTGTGACCAACTCACTGAATGTGCTATCCACAACTTCCTCAGCATCGCGGATGCTCCAAAGTGAATCCATCCGCAGCTCCAGAGCCGTCAAGCGGTCTAACAGGAGCTGCAGTTGGACACACTTCTTGCAGATGAAGGAGTCAGGGACACCAGAAGGGTCCCTGACTTGCCACATCTCACAAGAGGAGCATGACACGGGTCTGAGCTCTCCTGCCATGACTTAAACCTGAAGTTAAATTTGAACTACACTACACAGCTAAGAGAAAGTCAAAGAGAGAAAAATCACTTACCAGTCACAAGCCAATCACTTACCTGCTGGCTGTGATGTCATTGCTCCCGAGACTCCCTCACAGGTCTGCTTCTCTGCACCTCCTTAAGATGAGCACCAAATTCCCTTAACTAGTTAATTAATTTACTTAATTAATTGGATTATTTTTTTTGGAAACTCAACCCCAAACACCAAACTTCAAAAAACACAGCCCTCACTCACCTCTTACCCGAACTCAGCCTTACCCAAACTCAAATACACTCTGTTTGCTTCCAGCACTCTGTTTCTAAAGGCACTTCAGCCACACCTTTTGTATCCTTCCTGATTTACAGTCAGCCAATAGGCCTGCTCCCGAAACTGATCTCCCGAAACTAACAGCTGACCTGCAAGGTAAGGAAGTTTTTAAACAGTACTTACCTCACCCAGGCCGCGAACTTTTAAACTCTCCGCTCTGACTCGCAGCTCCCGCGCTTTTTAAATCTCCCGCGCTGTTTTCAATGTCCCGGCTCTCTCTCTCTCCCGCTCCCAGCTGACCTGCAAGGTAAGGAGGTTGTTAAACAGTCAGCAACGCGAACCAACCCTTGACCGTGACCGGTGCAGCTGCCGCCGATATCCAGTAAGTCTTAAGTCAACGCTCGCTACGAGATAGGTGCTCCTAGCTACCAATCCGTACCAACTTTGAATCCCGCAGACTCAGGACCCGAACGAAAGGCCATTTGTTCCCCTGACCTGGTGGGCCACTCCGAAGCTAAATATAGGCCTGTTAGTTGTAGAAGTAGCTTAGAAGTAGAATTTGTGCATGAGTAGTGATTACTGTGTATAATAAATGTGCTTTGATTTGAATCTTACTAATCGGTGTATTGAGTTATTGATCATTACTTGAACTTGAACCTCGTGGCAGTATCATAAAGATACCTGGCGACTCAAGAGCAAAGGTTATAAAACAGAGCCAAT
Source organism: Scyliorhinus torazame (assembly GCF_047496885.1). Lineage (NCBI taxonomy): Eukaryota > Metazoa > Chordata > Chondrichthyes > Carcharhiniformes > Scyliorhinidae > Scyliorhinus > Scyliorhinus torazame. The sequence continues at coordinate 1,439,218 of NC_092717.1, forward strand.
TGAACCAACCAAAAGTTAGCAACAGCTCCTTCAGCAAGTCTTATCAGTGGAGCAATCACGCTACAAAAATTTATCACAAATGTTCGATCAAATCCACTCGTGCCAAGAAATCGCATTATTTCCCTTCATCTTGAGGGTATCGGAAACTTCTCAATAACTGTTGGTTTCACATCCCGTGGGACCATTCCACCCTGTCCGATTATATGGCCAAGGAAAGTGACTTGGGCTTTTCCAAATTCACTTTTGGCTGGGTTTATCACCAAACCCACCTCTTGAATTTGACCGAATAACTCCCTCAGATGTTTTAAATGTTCTTTCCATGTCTGGCTGAAAATTACCAGATCGGCGATGTATACCACACAATTGGGTAATCCTGAAACAACTTTGTTAGTTAACTGTTGAAATGTGACTGGGGCGTTTTTCATGCCAAATGGCAAAACTTTGAATTGGTATATACCACCTGGAGTCACAAAAGCTGAAATTTCCTTCGCCCTTTCGGATAAAGGTACCTGCCAGTAACCTTTAAGTAAATCCAGTTTGGAAATAAAAGCTGATTGTCCCACTTTCTCAATGTAATCCTCCAAACGTGGGATAGGATAAGAGTCCGTTCTTGTAACTGCATTAGCCTTTCTATAGTCCACACACAACCGTTGGGTACCATCTGGTTTAGGTACCATCACTATGGGTGAGCTCCATTGGCTGCAGCCCACTTCAATTATGTCATTTTTAAGCATACTCTCAATTTCTTTGTTAACCTGTGCCAATTTTAAAGGTTAGGTCTGTATGGATGTTGTTTGATAGGAACAGCATTTCCCACATCTACATCATGTATAGCCATTTTAGTACTTCCCAATTTGTCTCCACAAACTTGCCCATGTGATATCAATAACTCTTTCAGGTCAGTTCGTTTTTCCTCTGGAAGGTAATTCAACAATTTATCCCAATTTTTAAGAACACCCTCGTTTTCCAATTTAATTTGAGGTACATCAAATTCACAGTCATCTGGATTTGGTTCGTCACTTTGAGTTAGAATCATTAAAACCTCCTCCTTTTTCTCTCCTTCCCTTTCAAAGTACCTTTTAAGCATATTCGCATGACACACTCGGTGAGTCTTCCTTCTATCTGGTGTTTTTACCACATAATTCACCTCACTTAATTTTCTTTCAATCTGATAAGGTCAACAAAACACAGCTTTTAAAGGCTCACCTACCACTGGTAACAATACAAAAACTTTATCTCCACTGGCAAAACTACGAACTTTGTATTTCTTGTCCGTGACCCATTTCATCACATTTTGTGCAACTTTCAAATGTTGTCTAGCCAATTCACCTGGCTCTATTTAAACATTCCCTAAAATTTGACAAATAATGTCAGTTCTGATTTCTCACTCACCAATTTTTCATTAATCAATTTAAGTGGTCCTTTTACCTCATCACCAAAAATTAATTCAAAAGGACTGAATTTGATTGCCTCATTAGGTCCCTAATTGCAAACAGTACGAATGGAATTCCTTTATCGCGATCCTCTGGATAATCGTGACAATAAGCCCTCAACATTGTCTTTCATGTCTGATGCCGCTTTTCTAATGCTCCCTGCAATTCTGGATGGTTCGCAGTTGATTTAAATTGTTTTATTCCTAAGCTATCCATAACTTCTTTGAATAACCTTGAGGTAAAATTTGATCCTTGATCCGATTGTATTTCTGTGGGTAGTCCATATCTAGTAAAGAATTTAAGTAATTCCTCCACAATCCTTTTAGCTGTAATATTACGTACTGGAATGGCCTCTGGAAACCTAGGGGACACATCCATTATAGTCAAAGATATTGCTTCCTACCTTTTGTTTTAGGAAGCGGTCCAACGCAATTAATTAGGACCCTTGTAAAAGGATCCTCAAATGCTGGAATGGGTATTAAGGGCGCTGGTTTTATCACTGCTTGAGGTTTCCCTATCACTTGACATGTGTGACATGATTGACAAAATGTAACTACATCTTTATGTAGTCCAGGCCAATAAAAATGTTTCTGGATTTTAGCTTGAGTTTTCCTTATTCCCAAATGACCTCCCACTGGTACCTCATGTGCAACTCGCAACACCTCCTTTCTATACCCTACCGGCAATACAACTTGATGAACTTCTGCCCACTTTTCATCTGCCTGCATTTGTAAAGGTCTCCATTTTCTCATCAAGACATTACTTTTACGGTAATAACACTCTGGTATACACTCAGATTCCTCTTCCGTGTATGCTTTCTGATACATCCGTTTTATTTCTACATCTTTCTGTTGTAAATCCGCCAATTTTCCTGAACTAAAAATATCCGCCTCATCCTCCACCTGTTCTTTTTCAACCACCTGATCAAAAATCATTTCTGATAATTGCACTTCAACTTCATCTTCACTCTTTGATTTCTCCTCTTGTCTTAACCTGTGATTTTGCGACCTTGTTACTATACAATCCGGAAAAATCCCAGGATATTCGTCCTTCAACCCTTCAGTTGTCTAATTTTCCACTGGCTTATCAACCAGAGTAAGCATCACTCCCACCTGCAATCCAGCTACATCATTACCCAAGATAAACTGTATTCCTGGACAAGATAGTTTCTCTATTACTCCTACTACCACTTCACCACTCTTCACTGGACTTTCCAACCTTACCTTATATAATGGAACACTACTCCTCTCACTCTGAATTCCACACTGGCAACATTCTACCCAAACTACATAACTCCTCATCTCTTACCATTAAACATTGACTAGCTCCCGTATCTCTTAAAATTGTGACTTCTTTACCTTATGGAAGAAAATGCAGAACTTTGGACAGATGGAGACTCCATACTTTCCGACACCGGAAGGCTTCACCTTCATCCAACAGGTTCCATTAGTGGAGCGTGTACGAGGGCCAAAGGGACCCAAAACCATTTCCTCCATTTTTATCAGCAGCAAACAAGGTAGGAGAAAATGGTGGGTCGCTCAGGTCGGCCGGCGTGGGTCGCTCAGGTCGGCCGGTGTGGGTCGCGAAGGTTGGCCGGTTGGTAAAAATGGGTCCCCAGAAAAAAAGTTTGAAGAACACTGATCTAAGGAATCACAAATGGTGCTAAACATTGTGCAGTCAGCTGCGAACATCCCCACTTCTGACCTTATGATGGAAGAAGGGTCATCGATGAAGCAGCTGGAGATGGTTGGGCCGAGGACACTACCCTGAGGAACTTCTGCAGTGATGTCCTGGAGCTGAGATGACTGACCTCCGACCATCACAACTGTCTTCCTTTGTGCCAGGTCAGACTCCAACCAGTGGAGAGTTTCCCCCTGATTCCCATTGACTGCAATTTTGCTCAGATGCCTTGATGCCACACTCGGTCAAATGCTGCCTTGATGTGAAGGGCAGTCATTCTCACCTCTAGATTTCAGCTCCTTTGTCTATGTTTGAACCAGGGTTGTAAATGAGCAGGTTATCGCTAAGCTATTGCTAAGACAGTGCTGCTTGCCAGCACTGTAATTGACTCCTTCCATCACTTTACTGATGATTAAGAGTAGACTGATAGGGCGGTAATTGGCCAGGTTGGTTTTCTCCTGTTTCTTGTGTAAAAGACATACATGGGCAATTTTCCATATTGCCAGGTAGATGCCAGTATTGTAGCTGCACTAGAATAGCTTGACGAAGGGCACAAATCTTTGGCACTATTGCCAGAATATTGTCAGGACCCATAGCCTTTGCAGTATCCAGTGCCTTCTGCTGTTTCTTGATATCATGTGGAGTGAACAGTAGTTAACAGTAACTTTTTTTAAAAAACTTTTAAACTTAATTTACTAATTAATTGATGCAATGTCAGTTAGAGGGGTGCAGTGCTCTGACTGTGAGATGTGGCAGGTCCGGGAGGCTTCCAGCGTCCCGGATGGCTTCATCTGCAGAAAGTGCACCCAACTGGAGCTCCTCACAGACCGCATGGTTCGGTTGGAGCAGCAATTGGATGCACTTGGGAGCATGCAGGTGGCGGAAAGCATCATAGATAGCAGCGATATAAATGTGGTCACACCCAAGGTGCAGGCAGAGAAATGGGTGACCACCAGAAAGGGCAGGCAGTCTGTGCAGGAATCCCCTGTAGTTGTCCCCCTCTCGAACAGGTATACCCCTTTGGACACTGTCGGGGGGATAGCCTATCAGGGGAAAACAGCAGCAGCCAGAGCAGTGACACCAAGGCTGGCTCTGATGTTCAGAAGGGAGGGTCAAAGCGCAGAAGAGCAATAGTCATAGAGGACTCTATAGTCAGGGGCACAGATAGGCGCTTCTGTGGACATGAAAGAGACTCCAGGATTGTATGTTGCCTCCCTGGTGCCAGGGTCCAGGATGTCTCCGAACGGGTAGAGGGCATCCTGAATAGGGAGGACAAACCGGCAGAGGTCATTGTACATATTGGTACTAACGACATAGGCAGGAAGGGGCATGAGGTCCTGCAGCAGGAGTTCAGGGAGCTAGGCAGAAAGTTAAAAGACAGGACTTCTAGGGTTGTAATCTCGGGATTACTCCCTGTGCCACGTGCCAGTGAGGCTAGAAATAGGAAGATAGAGCAGCTATACACGTGGCTAAACAGCTGGTGTAGGAGGGAGGGTTTCCATTATCTGGACCACTGGGAGCTCTTCCGGGGCAGGTGTGACCTATATAAGGGCGGTTGCATCTAAACTGGAGAGGCATAAATATCCTGGCCGCGAGGTTTGCTAGTGTCACACGGGAGGGTTTAAACTAGTATGGCAGGGGGGTGGGCACGGTATCAATAGGTCATAAGGTGAGAGCATTGAGGGAGAACTAGGGAATAGGGACAGTGGGGCTCTGAGGCAGAGCAGACAGGGAGAAGTTGCTGAACACAGCGGGTCTGGTGGCCTGAAGTGCATATGTTTTAATGCAAGAAGTATTACGGGTAAGGCAGATGAACTTAGAGCTTGGATTAGTACTTGGACTATGATGTTGTTGCCATTACAGAGACCTGGTTGAGGGAAGGGCAGGATTGGCAGCTAAACGTTCCAGGATTTAGATGTTTCAGGTGGGATAGAGGAGGATGTAAAAGGGGTGGCGGAGTTGCACTACTGGTTAGGGAGAATGTCACAGCTGTACTACGGGAGGACACCTCAGAGGGCAGTGAGGCTATATGGGTAGAGATCAGGAATAAGAAGGGTGCAGTCACAATGTTGGGGGTTTACTAGAGGCCTCCGAACAGCCAGCGGGAGATAGAGGAGCAGATAGGTAGACAGATTTTGGAAAGGAGTAAAAACAACAGGGTTGTTGTGATGGGAGCCTTCAACTTCCCCAGTATTGACTGGGACTCACTTAGTGCCAGGGGCTTAGATGGGGCAGAGTTTGTAAGGAGCATCCAGGAGGGCTTCTTAAAACAATATGTAGACAGTCCAACTAGGGAAGGGGCTGTACTGGACCTGGTATTGGGGAATGAGCCCGGCCAGGTGGTAGAAGTTTCAGTAAGGGAGCATTTCGGGAACAGTGACCACAATTCAGTAAGTTTTAAAGTGCTGGTGGACAAGGATAAGAGTGGTCCTAGGGTGAATGTGCTAAATTGGGGGAAGGCTAATTATAATAATATTAGGCGTGAATTGAAGAACCTAGATTGGGGGTGGATGTTTGAGGGTAAATCAACATCTGACATGTGGGAGGCTTTCAAGTGTCAGTTGAAAGGAATTCAGGACCGGCATGTTCCTGTGAGGAAGAAGAATAAATACGGCAATTTTCGGGAACCTTGGATAACGAGAGATATTGTAGGCCTCGTCAAAAAGAAAAAGGAGGCATTTGTCAGGGCTAAAGGGCTGAGAACAGACGAAGCCTGTGTGGAATATAAGGAAAGTAGGAAGGAACTTAAGCAAGGAGTCAGGAGGGCTAGAAGGGGTCACGAAATGTCATTGGCAAATAGGGTTAAGGAAAATCCCAAGGCTTTTTACACGTACATAAAAAGCAAGAGGGTAGCCAGGGAAAGGGTTGGCCCACTGAAGGGTAGGCAAGGGAATCTATGCGTGGAGCCAGAAGAAATGGGCGAGGTACTAAATGAATACTTTGCATCAGTATTCACCAAAGAGAAGGAATTAGTGGATGTTGAGTCTGGAGAAGGGTCACATTGAGATCCAAAAAGACGAGGTGTTGGGCGTCTTGAAAAATATTAAGGTAGATAAGTCCCCAGGGCCTGATGGGATCTACCCCAGAATACTGAAGGAGACTAGAGAGGAAATTGCTGAGGCCTTGACAGAAATCTTTGGATTCTCACTGTCTTCAGGTGATGTCCCGGAGGACTGGAGAATAGCCAATGTTGTTCCTGTGTTTAAGAAGGGTAGCAAGGATAATCCAGGGAACTACAGGTCGGTGAGCCTTACGTTAGTGGGAGGGAAATTACTGGAGAGAATTCTTCGAGACAGGATCTACTCCCATTTGGAAGCAAATGGACGCATTAGTGAGAGGCAGCATGGTTTTGTGAAGGGAAGGTCGTGTCTCACTAACTTGATAGAGTTTTTCAAAGAGGCCACAAAGATGATTGATGCAGGTAGGGCAGTGGATGTTGTCCAAATGGACTTCAGTAAGGCCTTTGACAAGGTCCCTCATGGTAGACTAGTACAAAAGGTGAAGTCACACGGGATCAGGGGTGAGCTGGCAAGGTGGATACAGAACTGGCTAGGTCATAGAAGGCAGAGAGTAGCAATGGAAGGATGCTTTTCTAATTGGAGGGCTGTGACTAGTGGTGTTCCGCAGGGATCAGTGCTGGGACCTTTGCTGTTTGTAGTATATATAAATAATTTGGAGGAAAATGTAACTGGTCTGATTAGTAAGTTTGCAGACGACACAAAGGTTGGTGGAATTGCAGATAGCGATGAGGACTGTCTAGAGGATACAGCAGGATTTAGATTGTTTGGAGACTTGGGCGGAGAGATAGCAGATGGGGTTTAATCCGGACAAATGTGAGGTAATGCATTTTGGAAGGTCTAATGCAGGTAGGAAATATACATTTGATGGTAGAACCCTCAAGAGTATTGAAAGTCAGAGAGATCTAGGAGTACAGGTCCACAGGTCACTGAAAGGGGCAACACAGGTGGAGAAGGTAGTCAAGAAGGCATACGGCATGCTTGCCTCCATTGGCCGGGGCATTGAGTATAAGAATTGGCAAGTCATGTTGCAGCTGTATAGAACGTTAGGCCACACTTGGAGTGTAGTGTTCAATTCTGGTCGCCACACTACCAGAAGGATGTGGAGGCTTTAGAGAGGGTGCAGAAGAGATTTACCAGAATGTTGCCTGGTATGGAGGGCATTAGCTATGAGGAGCGGTTGTTCTCAGTGGAACAACGGAGTTTGAGGGGCGACCAGATAGAGGTCTACAAAATTATGAGGGGCATAGACAGAGTGGATAGTCAGAGGCTTTTCCCCGGGGTAGAGGGGTCAATTACTATGGGGCATAGGTTTAAGGTGCGAGGGGCAAGGTTTAGAGTAGATGTACGAGGCAAGCTTTTTACACAGAGGGTAGTGGGCGCCTGGAACTCGCTACCGGAGGAGGTGGTGGAAGCAGGGACGATAGTGACATTTAAGGGGCACCTTGACAAATACATGAATAGGATGGGAATAGAGGGATACGGACCCAGGAAGTGTAGAAGATTGTAGTTTAGCCAGGCAGCATGGTTGGCACGGTCTTGGAGGGCTGAAGGGCCTGTTCCTGTGCTGTACTTTTCTTTGTTCTTTGTTCTTTGAATCGTATTGGCTGAAGACTGACATCTGTGATGCTGGGGACCTCCGGAGGAGACCGAGGCGGATCATCCACTCGGCACTTCTGGCTGAAGACTGTTGCGAATGACTCAGCCTTGTCTTGTGCACAGATGTACTGGGCTCCTCCATCATTGAGGATAAGGATATTTGTGGAGCCTCCTCCAGTGAGGTGTTTAATTGTCCACCACCATTCACAGCTGGATGTGGCAGGACTACAGAGCTTAGATCTGATCCGTTAGTAATGGAATTGTTTAGCTCTGTCTCTTACTTGCTGTTTGTGCCAGCTCGGTCTCTGATTGTACCACCACCGAGCCATTCATGGTGATGGACATTGAAGTCCCCAGCAGAGTACATTCTGTGCCCTTGCCATCCTCAGTGTTTTCTCTAGATGGTGTTTGATGTGGGGGAGTACTGAATGATATAAATGATGTACTCATGCTTTTAAACCTCCCAGAATTGTTAACGATATATGGAAAGTTAGAGTGGAAAATCAAACTGAACATTTGATGCAGGATTGATTTCTCTCGAGTTAGCGGGACAGATGCATGGGCAACTCATTGCTGCGGGACAAGTGGGTGCAATGCCACAGGCTATCTCAAGGACTCCTAAAGCTGGCAGTGTCTCCTGTGGCCCCTCGGTACCTGCCCATATACTTCACATTAATAATTCCTCTCTCTGATTATTGCATCTCCAAAGGGGAACCATGTCTGGGCACATGTCTGAGTGATGTAATGTACCTTGCAACAAGAACAGGAAAACTAATACATTTAAAGTAATTTAATTATGTTTCAAAACAGCACAAGTACTAAATTTGATACTGTCCCGTGCCAAATGCAAAGTAATGTCGGGCTTTCCTGCGGTCTCAAATCTCTCTTTTCTAGAATCAAATGAGAAGCAGATTCATGAGGAAAAGTACAAGTCAAGCAGAAACCTAACATTGTTGTATCTCACATCATTCCTACATTATAACACTAACTACACTTCAAAAGTACTTGTATAATTATATCATGGTAAGAAGTCTTATAACACCAGGTTAAAGTCCAACAGGTTTGTCTCCACATCAATTATATCATGGTTACAGCACAGAAGATGGCTTTTCAGCCTGTGTCTATATTGCTCTCTGAAGGAGCAATTCATTTCCTGACCTCCGCTCTGTCGCCCTGCACATTCTTCCTTTTCAGATAATAATCCAATTAAATGCCCCAAGTGCTGCCTCCACCACACTCTCAGGCAGTGCTTTCCAGGTCCTAATTACTCGCTGCGTGAAAAATATTTCCTCATGACACCACTGCTTCTTTTGTCAATTACCTTAAATATCTGCCCTCTCGCCCGATCCTTCCATCAATGGCAACAGTGTCTCCCTATCTACTCTGTCCTGGCCCCTCTATCAACTCTCCCTTTAATCGTCTCCAAGGAAAATAGTACCAACTTCTCCAATCTATGATTGGTAACTTTCTCATCCTTGGGACCAATCTGGTGACTTGTTCCTGCACTCTCTCTCTAATGCCTTCACATCCTTCTTAATCGGCAGGCGGCCCGTACCGGCGCCAAGCGCGGGGAGAACCACTCCGCCATCGGGCCGCCCAAAGGTTGCGGAATCCTCCGCACGTCCGGGGGCTAGGCCGGCAATGGAGGGGTTGGCGCCGAAGGGCCTCCGCCGGCCGGCGCATGCGCAGGACCGCCGGGGGGTTTCCTGTGCACGCGCGGGGGGTTTCTTCTCCGCGCCGGCCATGGCGGAGCCTTACAGAGGCCGGCGCGGAGGAATAGAGTGCCCCCACGGCACAGGCCCGCCCGCAGATCGGTGGGCCCCGATCGCAGGCCAGGCCACCGTGGGGGCCCCCCCAAGGCTGGATCCCCCCCGCGCCCCGCCGAGGACCCCGCTAACCGCCCTCCAAGCCAGGTCCCACCGGGGTGGACCATGTCTAATCCACGCCGGCAGGACTGGCCGAAAACGGGCGGACCCTCGGCCCATCGGGACCCGGAGAATTGCCGGGGAGGGTGCTGCCAACGGCCCCCGGCTGGCGTGGCATGATCCCCGCCTGAAAACCAGCGCCAGAGATTTCGGCAGCCGCTATCGGAGCGATGGGGCGGGATTCTCGCCGCCCCCCGGCGATTCTCCAACCCAGCGGGGGGGGGGGGGTCGGAGAATCCCACCCGTGGTGTCCAGGACTGGACACAATTCTCCAAAACGTTATATAAGTTCAACAAAACATCTTTGCTTTTGTACTGTATGGGGCAGAATGTGGGAGGGTAGACTGACACTGATCAAAGGGTCGCCACCTGTGGCCATCTCCACAGGAGGTAGTTTAGCCCTGGTGAAACTGCCATAATGGACCTGAGTGTTGGTAGCTTGGAAATTCTCCGAAAACTGGGGCAGTGCGATTTGATGATCCCTTCACATTCTGACTCGGCAAAACAGGGAGACATGAACCCACTGGAAGCTGGGAGTGACTGTGCGCAGTTTCCTATAAAGATTATAATGCTGTGGAGAGAATGCTGTAATGTATATATATATATGCAGCATGGGATTATCGGTCATGTTAAAGCATGAATAAAGGTTATCTTCTCTGTAGTACTGAGTGTCAGTTGCCGACTATGTAATGTTTGGTCGGTGGGCCCATAATTTCCACCTAGCGGTGGAAAGCCACGGGCCGCGGGAAATAAAAATCCATTTCATACCTACCTCCGTTGAAAATCCCGATAGATCTCCCAATAGGAGCAGCAGCCTTTGGGCTGTGGTGGGGCAGTCTCCGCAGTCCCCAGCGTGGCGCAGGAGTGCAGCCATGTCCCCATGACAGGGCCAGATTGGGAACATCCATTGAGGACATGCTGTGAAAGAGCAGTTTTGTAGTGAAGACAGAGAGAACCAAAGGATTTCCTGCTCTTATTAAGGTATGTTGAAGCTCGGGGTGACACGGTGGCATGGTGGGTAGCACTGCTCCACTGTTCAGGCAATCCGACAGAGTTTGGCTTCAGATCTTCCTTCAACATTTCACAAAGGCGTCCCATTGCTCCCTCGCTGAAGCACAGTCTCCTGGCTCACATCTCCTCTGACAACATTTCATAAGATGCCCTTTGTCTGTACACTCTCAGTGGTTGGTCGTTGATCTGCTTTCTCACCAGGTGAGCACGTAGCCTGACTCTTCGCTCATGATCATGATTTGGGCAGCACGGTAGCACACGTGGCTTCACAGCACCAGGGTCCCACGTTCGATTCCCCGCTGGGTCACTGTCTGTGCGGAGTCTGCACGTTCTCCTCGTGTCTGCGTGGGTTTCCTCCGGGTGCTCCGGTTTCCTCCCACAGTCCAAAGATGTGCAGGTTAGGTGGATTGGCCATGCTAAATAGTGTCCAAAAAGGTTAGGAGGGGTTATTGGGTTACGGGGATAGGGTGGAAGTGAGGGCTTAAGTGGGTCGGTGCAGACTCGATGGGCCGAATGGCCTCCTTCTACACTGTATGTTCCATGTATGTATCCCTGTGCCAACGTTGAAGCCTTCAACAACTTCAGTGATTTTAAGAAGCCAGGTTTAAAGTGTGATGGACCAGCAGTGGTGGAACATAACTGCAGGGCTGGACTATCTGTTCTGGGGACTAAATGCTGCTGCCTCAGTATAATCGCGATAACTGCTCCTTGAATTGAAGTATAAACAGTTTAACCCCATCATTTTCACTTGCTGGACACTTTTTAAACTTTGCTTTTCCTGGAATTCCAAGTTTGTCACTACATCACTCGCTAATGTTCTACCTTCATTTCCTGATCTGATTTTAACCTATCTGATCCTACTCCTGGGATCCCACTCCCCTGCCACACTAGTTTAAATATATCCCAACAGAACTAGCGAAAGTCCTCGCAAGGGCATTGATCCCAGCTCTCCCTGGGTGCAACCCGTCCGGTTTGGACAGGTCCCACCTTCCCCAGAACCGGTCCCAGTGCCTCAAAAATTTGAATCCCTCCCGGCTACACCATCTCTCCAGACACACATTCATCTGGTCTATCCTCTTATTCCTGTTTTCTCCAGCATGTGGAACTGGGAGTAATTAGCTTTCCTAATTACTTGCTGTACCTGCATACTAAACTTTTGTAATTTATGAACTAGGACACCCAGATCCCTCTGAATCTCAGAGCTCTGCAATCTCCCACATTCTTTTATATTCTTCCTGCCAAAATGGTCATTTTCATATTTGCCCACATTATATTTGATTTTCTGGATCCTTGCCCACACACATGACCTCTCGCTGTCCCTTTATAGCCTCCTCATGTCCTTTTCACAGCTTACAATAGTGTGGGGAAAAGGCACTGAAGTGGATGATCAGGCATGGTAGGGAGGGATGGTTTAGCTCAGTGGGCTAGACATATGGGGCGTCATTCTCCGCCGGCGGGAGTCTCCGTTTTGCCGGCACCGGGGGGTTTCCCGACGGCGTGGGGCTGCCCCACAATGGGAAGCCCCATTGACCGGCCGGTGTTACGGAGACTCCCGCCGGCCGGTCGACGCAGAAATGTGGCGGGGCGGGTAGGAGAATTTCGCCCATGGTCTGTGATGCAGAACAAGGCCAGCAGCGCAGGTTCAATTCCCGTACCAGCTGAGATTTCTGAATTCTCCCTCTGTGTACCCGAACAGGCGCCTGAATGTGGCGTCTAGGGGATTTTCACAGTAACTTCATTGCAGTGTTAAGCCTACTTGTGACAATAAAGATTATTTATTTATTATTGGATGGCGGAGCAGGCTCAATGGCTCCTGCTCCTATGTCCCTATGTTCTAGGGATCACAAATAACACTTGGATATAAACAGACATCACACTGGGGACAGAATTCTGGGGTTCCTTACCTGTCACCATTGTGAGAGAACATCAGAATGACCACCAAAGCTCAAGGGGAAGGTGAACTGCCAATTTATCAAGATGACTATGGGTGGGCAACAAATGATTGAGGAATTGCCATCACTGCCTACATCCTGTGAACAAGGAAACAAATTCACTGCTTGACGTAGAGCATCAGGACTTCTCTCTGGGGTCTGGCTAAAATGTATCCCTAAACAACACAATGAAAAACAAATAAACTACTAATTATGAGAAGTGACATCAAAATTCACGTCATAATTAATTAATGGACTCGAGTGCTTTGAGACATCCTCAGAACATGAGAACTGTTACATAAATGCAAGTTCTATGTTATTTATAGTTTAATAGCAAATGCTATGGCAATCTGAAGAATAGAATTGTTGCAGCAGATGTATTTCTCTGAAAATTGAGGAAGTGGGAAGTTCCATTACCAGCAGGAGAATGTAAATAGCAAGTAACAAACTTACATTGATGCTTGTTTTTTAAATGTGATTACATAGATTATATATTACTCAAATAAGTTATTCCGTGCAATATGTCTGTGCTTGTGTTTATACTCCACATTAGACCTCCCAATTCAACCTGCCTAATTTCAGCCTTTGCGCATTTCATGCCTTTAGTCTCATACTCATCCAGTTGAAAGCATCTAAACTATTTGCCTCAATCACTTATTGTGGTAGCATGTTCCACGTCCAATAATTATTTTAGTAAAGGTATTTCTCCTTATTTTCCTATTGGATTTATTAAAAACTATCTTGTATTTATAGCCTCTGGTTTTTGAAAATCCCTGTCTAATCTATTCATAATTTGAAATACCCCTAACTGCATCACTTTCTCCAGTGCTTCTGTCCATTTTACAATACGGAGACAGAACAGTGAACAGTATTTTGACAGCAACCTGACCTGGGGCCTACACAAGTTTAACATGATTTCATACATTTGAATTCCCTAGCACTAAAAATAAATCCCAATGTACATTATTAAACATTTTCAATTGTTTTGATGATCTGTGATGCTGCTTTAATAATTGTTCACCTGCATTGCTGGATCCCTTTTCTTGCTATCCATTCAGTTGCTCTTTTTCCACAGCAGAGGTGATTTTTTTTTCTTATCAAAGTGCATCCATTCATTTCAATATCTATGATATAGTGGGACTATGAATCTGGTATGCTGCCAAATTTGTAATAGGTTCCCAGCAAGGATAACTCCACATCAGGAGCACTAAAGACAATAATTTGTTTCTTGGTTAATCCCTAAAAGAACAATGAGCTCAGAAATTTGGGAGGCCAGCTCTGCAGAGGTGCCATGGAAGATATCTCCCAGCTGTGAATGCAAGATAGCCCAAATTGTGCAAGTACTTTCCTAATCGTACATAGAGCAGTCAGTCAGCACCTGCAAGGGAGCATCAACATTTGCCCCTGGTCTTTGCACATGAAATGTCTGGACAGGTAGGAAGAACTTTTACCAATGCTGGAAGGACGGTTTTAAGGTGAATGGCAAAGGAGACAAAGGGCAAAGCTTTTTACATGGCATGTGGTTATGATCTGGAATGCATTGCCCAAGAGTACGGTGAAGGCAGATTCAATTGAAGCTTTCAAAAAATTACCTGATGAGAAAAAGATTGGGCCAAAGGGAAAGGATGGGGGAGTGGAACTTGTTGAGTTGCTCTTGCAGAGCTGGCATGGTTACGGCTGGCTAACTGGCTTCTTCCTGTATGATAATCATTCTATGTTATATTTATGCATGTTAAAGTTATTTTCCCACAAGTTTATGAAGTAATTGCATGCATATGATTCTTACTCTACCAGTAGTCCTACTTTTATACCTGCACTGACATTTTAGTTTAGTTTTAATCTCTGTGCTTATCCATAAAACTTTATTCATTTATGTTTATTAATATCACTATTAATATCATGCCCAGAGCACTGGCTGAGTGACTGTTTAAGTATTATGCCCAAAACTGTACATGACATTATCAAAAAAAAAGGAACCTGGAACTTAGGGACAGGAGTAGGCGATTTAGACCTTCAAGCCTGCTCCACCATTCACAGAGTCATGTCTCATCTGGCTGTGTCACAATTTTTAAAAAGTTAAACATAAATGATGCATCGGGGAAATGAGTGCAGCTGAGGAAACGGAGTTTGGTGAGTGGGGGAGTTTGGTGAAGGGGGACAGGAGCTATTTGCTTCCTTTTGCTTTTTATGCCTTTCTTATACTGTAGGTATTGGTTCTTACTCTACTACAGATAAAGTAGTTAGCTGTTTGGTGAATATCTGGTTTGTCCAATCCAGTGGCGATCTCGTTATCCTGACCTGCAGGAACTGCAATGTTCAGACTGCCATCTCCCATCAATCAATCAGCAGCTTTGTTACAGGTTGGAATGCCTGGCTCCCAGCTTCGCTGTTTCTACTGGAAACTGAACATCTGTAACATTGTCTACGAGACTAATTTGTGGAAGTCATCGCTACTGGAAAAGTGGCCTATCCGGTACCATTCTCAGCCTGCTGACCTCTGAAGGAATACACCATTCGACCCCTGATTCTGGATTTTGGGTTCAGGTGGAACAATCTTTTTTTTCTCTGTGGTCTTTGCCCTGTGCCTCCTTCTTTTCTTTCTCCTGCAGTTAATGAATTAATGAAAAGGAAGCCAAGTTACTATCTTCGTCCTCTCGTGTTTGACTGCATCCAAATAAACCAACCCTCGGATTTTACCCAATCTCGAGTTATTAATAGAGAATTGGATCACACTACAACGAGTGTGGGAAAAGTTAGCCACCACTTATAGAAGGGGAAATCAAAATAAAAACACCTTTCTTTTTATGGGGTGGGGGTAAGAGGAGAAATCAGGGTGGTTTAAATGAAAGCCCTCTTGTTTATAACAATATGCATTGCATTTTTGGTGACAATTAAACCATTGTAATGATTTTCGACGAGCCATTCCGATTCATTCTCCTGAAGATTAGGCCAATGGCTGGTCCCTGTTCACTTGGTGGATTTGGTCTTTGATCTTCTCCAGGGCAGGTTCCATTTTCTTTCATTTTCACACCAGCTTTTCACTCTCACGAGTTTTCTCGCTGCAGCACAATTATTTCACAAGTTACCAAATGTTACTTTTAGCTTGAAACCAGCTTCATATTTCATTAATTTTGTTGGAAAACTCATTTCTCTTTGCTATTGACCACATGGGGTTATTCTGTGTGGGTGTGTCTTAAACTCTCACGCATCTTCGCAACACCTGTCTTATCTCTTGTGCCCAGTTACAAAGTAAGTAAAACATGCATTTGTGGAGTGAAAAATTGAAACTAAGCATTGTGTGAGTATTCCATGTTCTCGCTGCCACGTTAAATATGTGCAAGAACATGACTTAGGAGTCAGATAAATGCCTTATACACCAGGTTAACTGAGATGCCATAATCTATGGTAAATACTGTGGCTAGTAGATAGGGTCAGAGGCTGGATATTCTATTAATTGTAACTCATTTCTTGACTTCCCAAAGCCTCTCCAACAAGACTACAAAACATGTAAGGAGTGTGATGGAATACGGTCCTCAATCAAGTTAATGAGGCACGACCTCCCCTTCAGAAAGCCATGCTGTCTATCGCAAATGAGTCCATTTGTTTCCAAATGGATATAAATCCTGGATCTGAGAATTCACTCCAATAATTTACCTACTATCGACGTGAGGTTCACCAGCCTATAGTTTCCAGGATTATTCCTGCTACCTTTATAAACAGCGATACCACATTAGCTATTCTCCAGTCCTCTGGGATCTCACCTGTTGGCAATGAGGATACAAAGATGTCAGTCAAGGCCCGAACAATTTCCTCCCTTGCTTCCCTCAATATTTTGGTGTAAATCCCATCTGGCCCAGGAGACCTATCTACCTTAATGTCTTTTAAAACACCCAATATCTCCTCCTGTTCGATGTCAACATGACCCAGACTGTCCACACACCCGACTCAAGAATCATCTTCCACAAAGTCCTTTTCTTTGGTGAACACTGATGCGAAGTACTCATTTGGTACCTCGCCCATTTCCTCTGGCTCAACATATAGATTCTCCTCACTGTCCTTAAGTGGTCCAATCCTTTTCCTGGTCACCCTCTTGCTTTTTACATACGAATAAAAAGCTTTGGGATTCATCTTAATCCTACTTGCCAAGGACATTTCATGATCCTGCTTATTTGCCGCTTAAGTACCTTCCTCCTTTCTTTGTGCTCCTTAAGCTATTCAACTGCCCCACCCTTCTAGATCATATAAAAGCCTCTTTTTGCTTTTTGACGAGGTTCACAGTGTCCCATGTTATCCAAGGCTCCATAAACTTCCAATACTTATGCTTTGTTCTCTCAGGAACGTGACTTCCCTGAATCCTAATCAACTGTCGCTTGATTGTTCTGAAGGCCGCCTTGGAGAACGCTTATGGCCTTCAGGATGCGCGACAACGCAGAATCGCAAGCAGAAACTGATAGCCAAGTTCCGCACGCATGAGTACGGCCTCAACTGGGACCTTGAATTCATGTCTCATTACATTCACCCCCCTCCCCCACCATCTGGCCTGAGCTGCAAAATCCTACCAACTGTCCTGATTTGAGACAATTCACACCTCTTTAACCTGGGATTATCCCTCTCTCCACTCTCACCGCCTGGACCTGTAAAGACTTCATTACCTGCAAATACTTACATTCAAAGTATCATCTTGCATCATTGACTTTGTCTATATATGTGTTTGTGGAACCCACCTCTTCACTTACCTGATGATGGGGCTGTGCTCCAAAAGCTAGTGATTCGAAACAAACCTGTTGGACTTTACTTGGTGTTAGAACATAGAACATAGAACGATACAGCGCAGTACAGGCCCTTCGGCCCACGATGTTGCACCGAAACAAAAGCCATCTAACCTACACTATGCCATTATCATCCATATGTGTTGTAAGACTTTTTATTGGGCCCACCCCAGTCCAACGCCGGCATCCCAACTTCATTGGATGGGGTATCGAGTATACAAATTGGCAAGTCATGCTACAGTTCTATAGAACCTTGGTAAGGCCGCACTTGGAATATTGTGCACAATTCTGGTCGCCACACACCAGAGGATGTGGAGGCTTTGGAGAGGGTGCAGAAGAGGCTTACCAGGATGTTGCCTGGTCTGGAGGGTGTTAGCTATGTGGAGAGGCTGAATAGACTCGGACTGTTTTCATTAGAAAGACGGAGGTTGAGGGGCGACCGGATAGAGATCTACAAGATTATGAGGGGCATGAATAGAGTGGATGGGCAGGCACTCTTTCCCAGGATGGAGGGGTCAGTCACTAGGGGGCAGAGGTTTAAGATCCGTGGGGCAAAGTCTAGAGGAGATGTGCGAGGCAGGTTTTTTTACACAGAGGGTGGTGAGTGCCTGGAACGCGTTGCCAGGGGAGGTTGTGGAAGCAGATACATTAACGCCATTCAAAAGGCATCTCGACAAACACATGGATAGGACGGGTATAGAGGGAACCGGCATGAGCAAGTGCTGAGGGCCAAAGGTGGTATTAGGACCGGGACAGGCTTGGAGGCCGAAGGGCCTGTTCCTGTGATGTATTGTACTTTGTTCTTTGATTTTGATGCTGTTTCTGCAGATTGTTAACCTGATTTTGATGCTGTTCCTGCAAATTGCTAATCTGATTTTAATGCTGTTCCTGCAGATGTTAGACTGATTTTAATTGCAGTTTCTGCAGATTGTTAGACTGATTTTGATGCTGTTCCTGCAGATTGTTAACCTGATTTTGATGCTGTTTCTCCAAATTGTTAACCTGATTTTGATGCTGTTCCTGCAGATTGTTAGACTGATTTTGATGCTGTTCCTGCAGATTGCTAATCTGATTTTAATGCTGTTCCTGCAGATTGTTAGACTGATTTTGATGCTGTTCCTGCAGATTGTTAGACTGATTTTAATGCTGTTTCTGCAAATTGTTAACCTGATTTTGATGCTGTTTCTCCAAATTGTTAACCTGATTTTGATGCTGTTCCTGCAGATTGCTAATCTGATTTTAATGCTGTTCCTGCAGATTGTTAGACTGATTTTGATGCTGTTCCTGCAGATTGTTAGACTGATTTTAATGCTGTTTCTGCAGATTGTTAACCTGATTTTGATGCTGTTTCTCCAAATTGTTAACCTGATTTTGATGCTGTTCCTGCAGATTGCTAATCTGATTTTAATGCTGTTCCTGCAGATTGTTAGACTGATTTTGATGCTGTTCCTGCAGATTGTTAGACTGATTTTGATGCTGTGCCTGCAGATTGTTAGACTGATTTTGATGCTGTTCCTGCAAATTGTTAACCTGATTTTAATGCTGTTCCTGCAGATTGCTAACCTGATTTTGATGCTGTTCCTGCAGATTGTTAACCTGATTTTAATGCTGTTCCTGCAGATTGTTAGACTGATTTTGATGCTGTGCCTGCAGATTGTTAGACTGATTTTGATGCTGTGCCTGCAGATTGTTAGACTGATTTTGATGCTGTTCCTGCAGATTGCTAACCTGATTTTAATGCTGTTCCTGCAGATTGTTAGGCTGATTTTGATGCTGTTTCTGCAGATTGTTAGACTGATTTTGATGCTGTTCCTGCAAATTGTTAACCTGATTTTAGTGCTGTTCCTGCAGATTGCTAACCTGATTTTGATGCTGTTCCTGCAGATTGTTAGACTGATTTTGATGCTGTGCCTGCAGATTGCTAACCTGATTTTAATGCTGTTTCTGCAGATTGCTAACCTGATTTTGATGCTGTTCCTGCAGATTGCTAACCTGATTTTGAACCTGATAATGACAGGTTGAAGACGGGATCGCAGCCCTGAGGGTTAATAAATAAAAGTAAATGTTGTTGGTGACCCGCAGTCAATGAGAATAAACCAAAATTAACTTTCCATCAAGTTGTTATGGGAATGTGGTGTTATGTTCTAGTGCGTTGCAATGATTGAGTCAGTGCACCAGAGAACGTGTAGTTTGTGACTAGTTAAAATATTTTTTAATTACAATAACGTGGGAAGGAAAACAATACTAATACTACTAAACTACGAACTGTTAATAAGTAGAATATGAGAGCTAACACTAAACACGACTATCCGTGGCCACTCCTCACCCCAGACTCCTCGGGGCTGCAGTATCACATGGTACACCTCCACTGCCACCTGCTGGTTGGAGGTCTGACATGTTAACATATAGAATTACTTATGCATATCATTACATCCCCTTTCTTTTAGAGTTTAACAACATTAACATACATCATTTAAATTAATTATCATACAGCATAACCACTTCCTTACCTTGCAGGTCAGCTGTTCGGGAGAGAGAGGGAGCCAGGACCTTGGAAACAGCGCGGGAGTTTCAAAAAGCGCGGGAGCTGCGAGGCAGAGGGGACAGTTTAAAAGGGCGCGCTGTGGGTGAGGTAAGTACTGCATAACCACTTCCTTACCTTGCAGGTCAGCTGTTCGGGAGAGAGAGGGAGCCAGGACCTTGGAAACAGCGCGGGAGTTTCAAAAAGCGCGGGAGCTGCGAGGCAGAGGGGACAGTTTAAAAGGGCGCGCTGTGGGTGAGGTAAGTACTGCATAACCACTTACTTACCTTGCAGGTCAGCTGTTCGGGAGAGAGATCAGTTTTGGGAGCAGGCCTATTGGCTGACTGTAAATCAGGAAGGATACAAAGGGTGTGTCTGAAGTGCCTATAGAAACAGAGTGCTGAAGGCAAACAGAGTGTATCTGAGTTTGGGTAAGGCTGAGTTAGGGTAAGAGGGGAGTGACAAAAAAAAAAAAAAAAAAAAAAAATCAAGTTAATTAAGTAAAGTAATTAACTAGTTAAGGGAATTTGGTGCTCACCTGAAGGAGGTGCAGAGAAGCAGACCTGTGAGGGAGTCTCTGGAGCAACTACATCACAGCCAGCAGGTAAGTGTTTGGCTTGTAACTGGCAAGTGATTTCTCTCTCTTTGACTTTCTCCTAGCTGTGTAGTGTAGTTCAAATTTAACTTCAGGTTTAAGTCATGGCAGGAGAGCTCAGACCCGTGTCATGCTCCTCTTGTGAGATGTGGCAAGTCAGGGACCCTTCTGGTGTCCCTGACTCCTTCATCTGCAAGAAGTGTGTCCAACTGCAGCTCCTGTTAGACCGCTTGACGGCTCTGGAGCTGCGGATGGACTCACTTTGGAGCATCCGCGATGCTGAGGAAGTTGTGGAAAGCACATTCAGTGAGTTGGTCACACCGCAGATTAAAATTACTGAGGCAGATAGGGAAAGGGTGACCAACAGACAGAGGAAGAGTAGGAAGGCAGTGCAGGGATCCCCTGCGGTCATCTCCCTCCAAAACAGATTTACCGTTTTGGAAACTGTTGGGGGAGATGGCTCACCAGGGGAAGGTGGCAGCAGCCAGGTTCATGGCACCGTGGCTGGCTCTGCTGCACAGAAGGGCGGGAAAAAGAGTGGCAGAGCTATAGTGATAGGGGACTCAATCGTAAGGGGAATAGACAGGCGTTTCTGCGGACGCAAACGAGAATCCAGGTTGGTATGTTGCCTCCCTGGTGCAAGGGTCAAGGATGTCTCGGAGCGGCTGCAGGGCATTCTGGAGGGGGAGGGTGAACAGCCAGCTGTCGTGGTGCATATAGGCACCAACGATATAGGTAAAAAACGGGATGAGGTCCTACAAGCTGAATTTAGGGAGTTAGGAGTTAAACTAAAAAGTAGGACCTCAAAGGTAGTAATCTCAGGATTGCTACCAGTGCCACGTGATAGTCAGAGTAGGAATGACAGGATAGCTAGGATGAATACGTGGCTTGAGAGATGGTGCAAGAGGGAGGGTTTCAAATTCCTGGGACATTGGGACCGATTCTGGGGGAGGTGGGACCTGTACAAATCGGACGGTCTGCATCTGGGTGGGACCGGAACCAATGTTCTCGGGGGGGTGTTTGCTAGTGCAGTTGGGGAGGGTTTAAACTAATGTGCCAGGGGGATGGGAACCGATGTAGGAAGTCAGTGGGGACAGAAACAAAAGGCAGGAAGGGAGAGTGTGTAAAGCATGACCAGAGAAAGCAGGGCAGAGAGCAAGGAAGGTCTACATTAAACTGCATTTATTTCAATGCAAGGGGCCTGACGGGCAAAGCGGATGAACTCAGGGCATGGACGGGCACATGGGACTGGGATATTATAGCTATGACTGAAACATGGCTAAGGGAGGGGCAGGACTGGCAGCTCAATGTTCCGGGCTACAGATGCTATAGAAAGGATAGAACAGGAGGTAAGAGAGGAGGGGGAGTGGCGTTTTTGATTAGGGAGAACATCACGGCAGTACTTAGAGGGGATATATCCGAGGGTTCGCCCACTGAGTCTATATGGGTGGAACTGAAAAATAAGAAGGGAGAGATCACCTTGGTAGGACTGTACTACAGGCCCCCAAATAGTCAGCGGGAAATTGAGGAGCAAATATGTAAGGAGATTACAGATAGCTGCAAGAATAATAGGGTGGTAGTAGTAGGGGACTTTAACTTTCCCAACATTGACTGGGACAGTCATAGCATTAGGGGCTTGGATGGAGGGAAATTTGTTGAGTGTATTCAGGAGGAATTTCTCATTCAGTATGTGGATGGACCGACTAGAGAGGGGGCAAAACTTGACCTCGTCTTGGGAAATAAGGAAGGGCAAGTGATAGAAGTGCTAGTGAGGGATCACTTTGGGACAAGTGACCATAATTCCATTAGTTTTAAGATAGCTATGGAGAATGATAGGTCTGGCCCAAGAGTTAAAATTCTTAATTGGGGCAAGGCCAATTTTGATGGTATCAGACAGGAACTTGCAGAGGTAGATTGGGGGAGACTATTGGCAGACAAAGGGACGGCTGGTAAATGGGAGGCTTTTAAAAATGTGTTAACCAGGGTGCAGGGTAAGCACATTCCCTTTAGAGTGAAGGGCAAGGCTGGTAGAAGTAGGGAACCCTGGATGACTCGAGATATTGAGACTCTGGTCAAAAAGAAGAAGGAGGCATATGACATACATAAGCAACTGGGATCAAGTAGATCCCTTGAAGAGTATAGAGATTGTCGAAATAGAGTTAAGAGGGAAATCAGGAGGGCAAAAAGGGGACGTGAAATTGCTTTGGCAAATAATGCAAGGGAGAATCCAAAGAGATTCTACAGATACATAAAGGGGAAAAGAGTAACTAGGGACAGAGTAGGGCCTCTTAAGGATCAACAAGGGCATTTATGTGCAGAGCCACAAGAGTTGGGTGAGATCCTGAATGAATATTTCTCATCGGTATTCACGGTGGAGAAAGGCATGGATGTTAGGAAACTAAGGGAAATAAATAGTGATGTCTTGAGAAGTGTGCATATTACAGAGGAGGAGGTGCTGGAAGTCTTAAAGCGCATCAAGGTAGATAAATCCCCGGGACCTGATGAAATGTATCCCAGGATGTTGTGGGAGGCTAGGGAGGAAATTGCGGGTCCCCTAACCGAGATATTTGAATCATCGGCAGCCACAGGTGAGGTGCCTGAAGATTGGAGAGTGGCGAATGTTGTGCCCTTGTTTAAGAAGGGCAGCAGGGAAAAGCCTGGGAACTACAGACCGGTGAGCCTAACGTCTGTAGTAGGTAAGTTGCTAGAAGGTATTCTGAGAGACAGGATCTACAAGCATTTAGAGAGGCAAGGACTGATTCGGGGCAGTCAGCATGGCTTTGTGCGTGGAAAATCATGTCTCACAAATTTGATTGAGTTTTTTGAGGGAGTGACCAAGAAGGTAGATGAGGGTAGTGCAGTAGACGTTGTCTACATGGACTTTAGCAAAGCCTTTGACAAGGTACCGCATGGTAGGTTGTTGCAGAAGGTTAAAGCTCACGGGATCCAGGGTGAGGTTGCCAATTGGATTCAAAATTGGCTGGACGACAGAAAGCAGAGGGTGGTTGTAGAGGGTTGTTTTTCAAACTGGAGGCCTGTGACCAGTGGTGTGCCTCAGGGATCGGTGCTGGGTCCACTGTTATTTGTGATTTATATTAATGATTTGGATGAGAATTTAGGAGGCATGGTTAGTAAGTTTGCAGATGACACCAAGATTGGTGGCATAGTGGATAGTGAAGAAGGTTATCTAGGATTGCAACGGGATCTTGATCAATTAGGCCAGTGGGCCGACGAATGGCAGATGGAGTTTAATTTAGATAAATGTGAGGTGATGCATTTTGGCAGATCGAATCAGGCCAGGACCTACTCAGTTAATGGTATGGCGTTGGGGAGAGTTATAGAACAAAGAGATCTAGGAGTACAGGTTCATAGCTCCTTGAAGGTGGAGTCGCAGGTGGACAGGGTGGTGAAGAAGGCATTCGGCATGCTTGGTTTCATTGGTCAGAACATTGAATATAGGAGTTGGGACGTCTTGTTGAAGTTGTACAGGACATTGGTACGGCCACACTTGGAATACTGTGTGCAGTTCTGGTCACCCTATTATAGAAAGGATATTATTAAACTAGAAAGAGTGCAGAAAAGATTTACTAGGATGTTGCCGGGACTTGATGGTTTGAGTTATAAGGAGAGGCTGGATAGACTGGGACTTTTTTCCCTGGAGCGTAGGAGGCTTAGGGGTGATCTTATAGAGGTCTATAAAATAATGAGGGGCATAGATAAGGTAGATAGTCAACATCTTTTCCCAAAGGTAGGGGAGTCTAAAACTAGAGGGCATAGGTTTAAGGTGAGAGGGGAGAGATTCAGAAGGGCCCAGAGGGGCAATTTCTTCACTCAGAGGGTAGTGAGTGTCTGGAATGGGCTGCCAGAGGTAGTAGTAGAAGCGGGTACAATTGTGTCTTTCAAAAAGCATTTAGATGGTTACATGGGTAAGATGGGTATAGAGGGTTATGGGCCAAGTGCGGGCAACTGGGACTAGCTTAATGGTAAAAAACTGGGCGGCATGGACTGGTTGGGCCGAAGGGCCTGTTTCCATGCTGTAAACTTCTATGATTCTATGATTCTATGATGATATGCTTAACATAACAATTCCAATAATTTACACTTTCCGTGTCCATTACAGATTCAGTCTGTCTGGCTTCTTTCGTTGTCTGGTGGACCTTCTAAGCTGTTGTTGATTCGCTGTATCTGGTGGGCATTCGAGTGGTACTGATGCTGTTTCTGGTGGAATTACCTTACTGTGTCCATCTTCAAATTGTTCACTTTCTTCTTGTTCAGGTTGTGTTGGTTTGGTTAGACAGAAACATCCATCATCTGCTGACAGTGAATAACAGGTTGTTGAATCTCTAACAAAACTCTCCTGCTCCTCCCGAGTACTTGTCCTTGTTCTGTGATGACTGTATATGACTTTGGACCTCTCTTTTGCAAGACTTTCGCACATTTCGCCAGCCATCAGCCTCTTCCACCCTGACTGTGTCATTTCGTTCTGAAGGTTGTAGATACCTGGTTGACCTGTCAGAGTATCTCCTCTGCTTCTTGTTCTGAGACTTCAGTTGATTTGTTATTTTACGACTGGTTGGCTGATTCGAAAGATATGGCAACGTTGTTCTTATCATCAATAACTGAGACGGTGATAAACCATTGCTCAACGGTGATGCTGGATAGCTGAGTAATGCCAGATAAGGATCATCCTGGCTGTCCATCGATTGTTTTAGTAACTGATTCACAATTCGTACACCTTTCTCTGCCTTTCCAGTTGACTGTGGATATAAAGGACTGGATGTGATATCTTTGAAATCGTACTTTTTGCACTCAATTTTCTTGCAAGAAACACTGCTTAGCAAAGTGGTTTTTGCCTTTGCATTTTGCACAAATTTTCCCAAAGGCGGGACATTGCCTCTGCAAGTGCCTATTTCCACACCGCTTACACAAAATGGTGGCATCTGGCAATCACTTAAAATGGCTGCCACTGTTGAGACATTTTCCTTTAGGGTGCATCACAACATCTATGGTGTCGGGTTTATTACAAAGAACAATGAACAAAGAAATGTACAGCACAGGAACAGGCCCTTCGGCCCTCCAAGCCCGTGCCGACCATGCTGCCCGACTAAACTACAATCTTCTACACTTCCTGGGTCCGTATCCTTCTATTCCCATCCTATTCATATATTTGTCAAGATGCCCCTTAAATGTCACTATCGTCCCTGCTTCCACCACCTCCTCCAGTAGCGAGTTCCAGGCACCCACTACCCTCTGCGTAAAAAACCTGCCTCGTACATCTACTCTAAACCTTGCCCCTCTCACCTTAAACCTATGCCCCCTAGTAATTGACCCCTCTACCCTGGGGAAAAGCCTCTGACTATCCACTCTGTCTATGCCCCTCATAATTTTGTATACCTCTATCAGGTCTCCCCTCAACCTCCTTCGTTCCAGTGAGAACAAACCGAGTTTATTCAACCGCTCCTCATAGCTAATGCCCTCCATACCAGGCAACATTCTGGTAAATCTCTTCTGCACCCTCTCTAAAGCCTCCACATCCTTCTGATAGTGTGGCGACCAGAATTGAACACTATACTCCAAGTGTGGCCTAACTAAGGATCTATACAGCTGCAACATGACTTGCCAATTCTTATACTTAATGCCCAGGCCAATGAAGGCAAGCATGCCGTATGCCTTCTTGACTACCTTCTCCACCTGTGTTGCCCCTTTCAATGACCTGTGTACCTGTACTCCTAGATCTCTTTGACTTTCAATACTCTTGAGGGTTCTACCATTCGCTGTATATTCCCTGCCTGCATTAGACCTTCCAAAATGCATTACCTCACATTTGTCCGGATTAAACTCCATCTGCCATCTCTCTGCCCAAGTCTCCAAACAATCTAAATCCTGCTGTATCCTCCGACAGTCCTCATCGCTATCCGCAATTCCACCAACCTTTGTGTCGTCTGCAAACTTACTAATCAGACCAGTTACATTTTCCTCCAAATCATTTATATAAACTACAAAGAGCAAAGGTCCCAGCACTGATCCCTGTGGAACACCACTGGTCACAGCCCTCCAA
Organism: Scyliorhinus torazame; assembly: GCF_047496885.1. NCBI lineage: Eukaryota > Metazoa > Chordata > Chondrichthyes > Carcharhiniformes > Scyliorhinidae > Scyliorhinus > Scyliorhinus torazame. The sequence continues at coordinate 1,465,756 of NC_092717.1, forward strand.
TGAGAAAAGCATCCTTCCATTGCTACTCTCTGCCTTCTATGGCCTAGCCAGTTCTGTATCCACCTTGCCAGCTCACCCCTGATCCCGTGTGACTTCACCTTTTGTACTAGTCTACCATGAGGGACCTTGTCAAAGGCCTTACTGAAGTCCATTTGGACAACATCCACTGCCCTACCTGCATCAATCATCTTAGTGACCTCCACGAAAAACTCTATCAAGTTAGTGAGACACGACCTCCCCTTCACAAAACCGTGCTGCCTCTCACTAATACGTCCATTTGCTTCCAAATGGGAGTAGATCCTGTCTCGAAGAATTCTCTCCAGTAGTTTCCCTACCACTGAAGTAAGGCTCACCGGCCTGTAGTTCCCAGGATTATCCTTGCTACCCTTCTTAAACAGAGGAACAACATTGGCTATTCTCCAGTCCTCCGGGACATCCCCTGAAGACAGCGAGGATCCAAAGATTTCTGTCAAGGCCTCAGCAATTTCCTCTCCAGCCACCTTCAGTATTCTGGGGTAGATTCCATCAGGCCCTGGGGACTTATCTACCTTAATATTTTTTAAGACACCCAACACCTCGTCTTTTTGGATCTCAATGTGACCCAGGCTATCTACACACCCTTCTCCAGACTCAACATCTACCAATTTCTTCTCTTTGGTGAATACAGATGCAAAGTATTCATTTAGTACCTCGCCCATTTCCTCTGGCTCCACACATAGATTCCCTTGCCTATCCTTCAGTGGGCCAACCCTTTCCCTGGCTACCCTCTTGCTTTTTATGTACGTGTAAAAAGCCTTGGGATTTTCCTTAACCCTATTTGCCAATGACATTTCGTGACCCCTTTGAGCCCTCTTGACTCCTTGCTTAAGTTCCTTCCTACTTTCCTTATATTCCACGCAGGCTTCGTCTGTTCCCAGCCTTTTAGCCCTCACAAATGCCTCCTTTTTCTTTTTGACTAGGCCTACAATATCTCTAGTCATCCATGGTTCCCGAAAATTGCCGTATTTATCCTTCTTCCTCACAGGAACATGCCGGTCCTGAATTCCTTTCAACTGCCACTTGAAAGCCTCCCACATGTCAGATGTTGATTTGCCCTCAAACATCCGCCCCCAATCTATGTTCTTCAGTTCCCGCCTAATATTGTTATAATTAGCCTTCCCCCAATTTAGCACATTCATCCTAGGACCACTCTTATCCTTGTCCACCAGTACTTTAAAACATACTGAATTGTGGTCACTGTTACCGAAATGCTCCCCTACTGAAACATCTACCACCTGGCCGGGCTCATTCCCCAATACCAGGTCCAGTACCGCCCCTTCCCTAGTTGGACTGTCTACATATTGTTTTAAGAAGCCCTCCTGGATGCTCCTTACAAACTCCGCCCCGTCTAAGCCCCTGGCACTAAGTGAGTCCCAGTCAATACTGGGGAAGTTGAAGTCTCCCATCACCACAACCCTGTTGTTTTTACTCTTTTCCAAAATCTGTCTACCTATCTGCTCCTCTATCTCCCGCTGGCTGTTGGGAGGCCTGTAGTAAACCCCCAACATTGTGACTGCACCCTTCTTATTCCTGATCTCTACCCATATAGCCTCACTGCCCTCTGAGGTGTCCTCTCGCAGTACAGCTGTGATGTTCTCCCGAACCAGTAGCGCAACTCCGCCTCCCCTTTTACATCCCCCTCTATCCCGCCTGAAACATCTAAATCCTGGAACGTTTAGCTGCCAATCCTGCCCTTCCCTCAACCAGGTCTCTGTAATGGCAACAGCATCATAGTTCCAAGTACTAATCCAAGCTCTAAGTTCATCTGCCTTACCCGTAATACTTCTTGCATTAAAACATATGCACCTCAGGCCACCAGACCCGCTGTGTTCAGCAACTTCTCCCTGTCTGCTCTGCCTCAGAGCCACACTGTCCCTATTCCCTAGTTCTCCCTCAATGCTCTCACCTTCTGACCTATTGCTCCCGTGCCCACCCCTCTGCCATACTAGTTTAAACCCTCCCGTGTGACACTAGCAAACCTCGCGGCCAGGATATTTATGCCTCTCCGGTTTAGATGCAACCTGTCCTTCTTATACAGGTCACACCTGCCCCGGAAGAGCTCCCAGTGGTCCAGATAATGGAAACCCTCCCTCCTACACCAGCTGTTTAGCCACGTGTTTAGCTGCTCTATCTTCCTATTTCTAGTCTCACTGGCACGTGGCACAGGGAGTAATCCCGAGATTACAACCTTTGAGGTCCTGTCTTTTAACTTTCTGCCTCGCTCCCTGAACTCCTGCTGCAGGACCTCATGCCCCTTCCTGCCTATGTCGTTAGTACCAATATGTACAACGACCTCTGCCTGTTTGCCCTCCCCCTTCAGGATGCCCTCTACCCGTTCAGAGACATCCTGGACCCTGGCACCAGGGAGGCAACATACCATCCTGGAGTCTCTTTCACGTCCACAGAAGCGCCTATCTGTGCCCCTGACTATAGAGTCCCCTATTACTATTACTCTTCTGCACTTTGACCCTCCCTTCTGAACATCAGAGCCAGCCGTGGTGCCACTGCTCTGGCTGCTGCTGTTTTCCCCTGATAGTCTATCCCCCCCGACAGTATCCAAAGGGGTACATCTGTTCGAGAGGGGGGCAACCACAGGGGATTCCTGCACTGACTGCCTGCCCTTTCTGGTGGTCACCCATTTCTCTGCCTGCACCTTGGGTGTGACCACATTTACATAACTGCGATCTATGACGCTTTCCGCCACCTGCATGCTCCTAAGTGCATCCAATTGCTGCTCCAACCGAACCATGCGGTCTGTGAGGAGCTCCAGTTGGGTGCACTTTCTGCAGATGAAGCCATCCGGGACGCTGGAAGCCTCCCAGATCTGCCACATCTCACAGTCAGAGCACAGCACCCCTCTAACTGACATTGCGTCAATTAATTAAAATTAAAATTAAAATTTACATTTTTTTTTATTTTTTTATTTTTTAATTTCAAAGTTACTGTTAACTATCTGTTTCCTAGCACTAGATTTCTAATAGAAATGCGAAAGCTAAATATAGTACTCTCCGATCTCTGGCTTAGATGTCCCTCTAAATTATAATTAAGTAATTATGTTTAATTAGTTACCAATGCTCAATTTCTTTTAATTTAGTGTAGAATCCCAACCAGCCACTCAGGCCACAGCTTTTCTGTGATGTCACTTCAGTTTCCCCCTGACACACACACAATTTGAAAAAGGTACAAAAGTAAAAATGAGTAAAAATCACTTACTTACCTTCTTAGTGTTAATAATAAAATATGGTACTTACCTCACACCAATGGGTTTTATTATTAGGTTAGAGGAGGAGGGCGGGTGGGAGACACTACACGTGTAGTGTCTCGGGTTTCCTCTCCACCAGAATTTATTGGTGAGGGTCTTCCAAGATGTCCGCGGGTCGAACTTCCTGTTCCCGCCTTAAATACTAAAATATTTAAAAAAACAGAAAAGAGGGACCGAAAACGGGACCAGGTAAGTGTTTTTAAAGGACAGACTTACCTCCCAGCAATCACTTCCGCACTGCCCCCGCTGAAATTGAATCACCAGCTGTTCTCCCGCCGAAATCGACTGGCCTGCCCCTGCAAAGACAAGTGTTTTTAAAGGGCAAACTTACCTCCCAGCAATCACTTCCGCACTGCCCCCGCTGCAATTGAATCACCAGCTGTTCTCCCGCCGAAATCGACTGGCCTGCCCCTGCAAAGACAAGTGTTTTTAAAGGACAGACTTACCTCCCAGCAATCACTTCCGCACTGCCCCCGCTGAAATTGAATCACCAGCTGTTCTCCCGCCGAAATCGACTGGCCTGCCCCTGCAAAGACAAGTGTTTTTAAAGGACAGACTTACCTCCCAGCAATCACTTCCGCACTGCCCCCGCTGAAATTGAATCACCAGCTGTTCTCCCACCGAAATCGACTGGCCTGCCCCTGCAAAGACAAGTGTTTTTAAAGGACAGACTTACCTCCCAGCAATCACTTCCGCACTGCCCCCGCTGAAATTGAATCACCAGCTGTTCTCCCGCCGAAATCGACTGGCCTGCCCCTGCAAAGACAAGTGTTTTTAAAGGACAGACTTACCTCCCAGCAATCACTTCCGCACTGCCCCCGCTGAAATTGAATCACCAGCTGTTCTCCCGCCAAAATCAACTGGCCTGCCCCTGCAAAGACAAGTGTTTTTAAAGGACAGACTTACCTCCCAGCAATCACTTCCGCACTGCCCCCGCTGAAATTGAATCACCAGCTGTTCTCCCGCCGAAATCTCGATATACGCGCCTAAACTTCTCATGTTTAACGTTTTGATTTGCTGCACAGCTAACTCGCTGGCATGGTAAATTTTTATTGCCTCATCGGGCTGGAGCTCGTTCTCCTTCAAAAGACATTCACACACTTTATCGATTTTTTTATGCCAAATACAATTTGATCCTTGATCATTGATGACTGTGATGTGGCAAAAGTTTACAAGTCTGAGCCTTTAATTTTAAATCTGTGATAAAACTGTTGAACGACTCACCTGCCTGCAGCAGCCCGTTCTGAAAATGTAGTTTTCAAAGGTTTTGTCCTTCTTCGGGGTACAATGTTCATCGAACATTTTAATGACGGCATCAGAATTGTCTCTATCTGCCTATCTTTCAAATACAAATGTATTAAAGATTTTGATCACCTGTGGAGCTGCTAAAGTGAGCAGCAACGCTACTTTTTGCTCATCAGGCTGTGCCTGTAAACCTAGAGTCGCTACATATAAGGTAAACTGCTGCTTAAAAACACACCAATTTACATCAATGTTACCAGTGACACAAATAATTTGTGGTGTTTTCAAACTATCCATCTTTTGATTTAGTGACCAGCTGAGCATTGAGATGTGTTCTTTTGATGCTCTTGGTTTGTTAGTAGATTTTCTTGTAGTACTTTTGCCTAGTTCTTCACTTTAGATCTTCAATATGTAGATCACCACACCTGGTACCATGTTACGTTTTAATGTGCTGCAATGATTGAGTCAGTGCACCAGAGAATGTCTCGTTTGTGACTAGTTAAAAGATTTTTAAAATTACAATAACGTGGGAAGAAAAACAATACTAATACTAAACTGTAAAGTTTTGATATATGAGAGCCAACAGTAAACACGACTATCCACGATAGTGCTGAGTGCTGAGGCTGCAGTGTGACCTGGTACATGTGTACTGCCACCTACTGCTCAGAGGTCTGACCTGTTAACATACAGAATTACTCAGAGTTACTGAAAATTACTGAGAGTTACTCAGAATTACTCAGTTACTCAGAATTACTGAGAATTACTCAGTTACTGAGAATTACTGAGAGTTACTCAGAATTACTGAGTTACTGAGAAATACTCAGAATTACTGAGAATTGCTGAGAATTACTCAGAGTTACTGAGAATTACCGACAGTTATTGAGAGTTGCTGAGAGTTACTCAGAGTTACTAAGAATTACTGAGTTACTCAGAGTTACTGAGAGTTACTGACAATTGCTCAGAGTTACTGAGAATTAGTCAGAGTTACTGGGAATTACTGAGAGTTACTGGGAATTACTGAGAGTTACTGGGAATACTGGGAATTACTCAGAGTTACTGGGAATTAGTCAGAGTTAATGGGAATTACTGAGAGTTACTGGGAATACTGGGAATTACTCAGAGTTACTGGGAATTAGTCAGAGTTACTGGGAATTACTGAGAGTTACTGGGAATACTGGGAATTACTCAGAGTTACTGGGAATTACTGAGAGTTACTGAGAATCAAAGTAATTGGGAATTACTCAGAGTTACTGGGAATACTGGGAATTACTCAGAGTTACTGAGAATTACTGAGAGTTACTGGGAATACTGGGAATTACTCAGAGTTACTGGGAATTACTCAGAGTTACTGGGAATACTGGGAATTACTCAGAGTTACTGGGAATTACTCAGAGTTACTGGGAATACTGGGAATTACTGAGAGTTACTGGGAATACTGGGAATTACTCAGAGTTACTGGGAATTACTCAGTTACTGGGAATACTGGGAATTACTCAGAGTTACTGGGAATTACTCAGAGTTACTGGGAATACTGGGAATTACTGAGAGTTACTGGGAATACTGGGAATTACTGAGAGTTACTGGGAACTGGGAATTACTCAGAGTTACTGGGAATACTGGGAATTACTGAGAGTTACTGGGAATACTGGGAATTACTCAGAGTTACTGGGAATTACTGAGAGTTACTGGGAATACTGGGAATTACTCAGAGTTACTGGGAATTACTGAGAGTTACTGGGAATACTGGGAATTACTGAGAGTTACTGGGAATTACTGAGAGTTACTGGGAATACTGGGAATTACTGAGAGTTACTCAGAATTACTGGGAATTACTCAGAGTTACTGGGAATTACTCAGAGTTACTGGGAACTGGGAATTACTCAGAGTTACTGGGAATTACTGAGAGTTACTGAGAATCAAAGTAATTGGGAATTACTAAGAGTTACTGGGAATACTGGGAATTACTCAGAGTTACTGGGAATACTGGGAATTACTGAGAGTTACTGAGAATTACTCGGAGTTACTGGGAATTACTGAGAGTTACTGGGAATTACTGAGAGTTACTGGGAATACTGGGAATTACTCAGAGTTACTGGGAATTAGTCAGAGTTACTGGGAATTACTGAGAGTTACTGGGAATACTGGGAATTACTCAGAGTTACTGGGAATTACTCAGAGTTACTGGGAATACTGGGAATTACTCAGAGTTACTGGGAATTACTGAGAGTTACTGAGAATCAAAGTAATTGGGAATTACTCAGAGTTACTGGGAATACTGGGAATTACTCAGAGTTACTGGGAATTACTCAGAGTTACTGGGAATACTGGGAATTACTCAGAGTTACTGGGAATTACTCAGAGTTACTGGGAATACTGGGAATTACTCAGAGTTACTGGGAATTACTCAGAGTTACTGGGAATACTGGGAATTACTGAGAGTTACTGGGAATACTGGGAATTACTCAGAGTTACTGGGAATTACTCAGAGTTACTGGGAATACTGGGAATTACTCAGAGTTACTGGGAATTACTCAGAGTTACTGGGAATACTGGGAATTACTGAGAGTTACTGAGAGTTACTCAGAATTACTGGGAATTACTGAGAGTTACTGGGAATACTGGGAATTACTCAGAGTTACTGGGAATACTGGGAATTACTCAGAATTACTGGGAATTACTGAGAGTTACTGGGAATACTGGGAATTACTCAGAGTTACTGGGAATACTGGGAATTACTCACACACCTCACAGGGGAACAGGTTCAATGTTGTTGTGAATTCTGAGGGAATCGAGACGCCGCAGAACCGGGGCGGCGCGCAGGGGCGCGGGCACGAGCGCGGTGTCGGTGACGCGGACACGGGCGCGCGCGGGGGCGGGGCTGCTGTCGGTGACGCGGACCCGGGCACGCGCTGGGTCAGTCAGACCGCCGCGGGCGCTCTCGCTGTCGAGTCTCTGAGCCGCTGATGGCGGCGGCCTGGACCTCGGCTTTGCTGCTGGCTGTGCTGGGTTTGGGCCTGGGCCCGGCTGCCTGCCGCCCCCCCGGGCTGTCCCCGCGGCCGTGCCGGGCCCCCCAGCAGTGGGAGGGCCGCGTTGTGATGTTCCAGCTCCGCACGGGCCGCAACCGCCGGGCGCGGCTCTCGTATGACGGCGGCGGGAGGAGGCTGCGGCTCCTGGAGGAGAGGAAGGGGCACGTCCCGTGCAAGAGGTGGGTCCCCCCCCAATAAAACCGTCCCCCCGAACCCCCCCCCAATAAAACCGTCCCCCCGAACCCCCAACCTCCCCTCCCCAAATAAAACCGTCCCCCCGAACCCCCCCCCAATAAAACCGTCCCCCCGAACCCCCAACCTCCCCTCCCCCAATAAAACCGTCCCCCCGAACCCCCCCCCAATAAAACCGTCCCCCCGAACCCCCAACCTCCCCTCCCCAAATAAAACCGTCCCCCCGAACCCCCCCCCCAATAAAACCGTCCCCCCGAACCCCCAACCTCCCCCCCCCCCCCCGAACCCCCAACCTCCCCCCCCCCCGAACCCCCAACCTCCCCCCCCCCCCGAACCCCCAACCTCCCCCCCCCCCCCGAACCCCCAACCTCCCCCCCCCCCCGAACCCCCAACCTCCCCCCCCCCCCGAACCCCCAACCTCCCCCCCCCCCCGAACCCCCAACCTCCCCCCCCCCCCGAACCCCCAACCTCCCCCCCCCCCCGAACCCCCAACCTCCCCCCCCCCCCGAACCCCCAACCTCCCCCCCCCCCCCCGAACCCCCAACCTCCCCCCCCCCGAACCCCCAACCTCCCCCCCCCCCGAACCCCCAACCTCCCCCCCCCCCCGAACCCCCAACCTCCCCCCCCCCGAACCCCCAACCTCCCCCCCCCCCCCCGAACCCCCAACCTCCCCCCCCCCCCCCGAACCCCCAACCTCCCCCCCCCCCCCGAACCCCCAACCTCCCCCCCCGAACCCCCAACCTCCCCCCCCCGAACCCCCAACCTCCCCCCCCCCCAAATAAAACCGTCCCCCCGAACCCCCAACCTCCCCCCCCCGAACCCCCAACCTCCCCCCCCCCCGAACCCCCAACCTCCCCCCCCCCCGAACCCCCAACCTCCCCCCCCCCAAATAAAACCGTCCCCCCGAACCCCCCCCAAATAAAACCGTCCCCCCGAACCCCCAACCTCCCCCCCCCCAAATAAAACCGTCCCCCCGAACCCCCCCCCCCAAATAAAACCGTCCCCCCGAACCCCCCCCCAAATAAAACCGACCCCCGAACCCCCCCCCGAACCCCCAACCTCCCCCCCCCCCCGAACCCCCAACCTCCCCCCCCCCCCGAACCCCCAACCTCCCCCCCCAAATAAAACCGTCCCCCCGAACCCCCCCCAAAAACAACCCCAAACCCCCCAAATAAAATTTCTCCCCCCCCCCCCCTCCAAACCCCCCCCCCCAAACTCACCTCCCCCCAAACAACCCGAGATCCTCCTACATCCTCCCTACCCCTCCCACCCCAAAAAACAACCAGAACATCCCCCCCCCCCCTAGAAACCCCCAGTCACCTCACACACATCCAGACACCCCCCCTCCCCAGCCCCCTCCACTACCCACCCCGCAGAAAACAGCGAGAGACCTCCCCATACCCTAATCTCCCCCCCCCCCCCCATCTGAGACCCCCCAAAGAAACCGTGAGGAGAGGATGGGTCACGTTGCGTGCAAGAGGTGTGTCACCCACCAAAAAACAACCAGAGACCCCCCCCCCTAGAAAACCCGAGACCTCCCCTGAATAATCCCCAGAGATCCCCCTTTCCTAGAAACCCCCCCAAAACAACCCGAGAGCCCCCGAGGAACTCTACCTCCCCCCAGACCCCCTACCCCCCCCCCAGACCCCCTACTCCACCCCCCCCAGACGGCCTACACCCCTCCCCACGAAAAACAACCCAAAACTCCTCCAACACTCCCCCAAAACCCCCTAATTCTCTTCCCCCCCCCCCCCCCGGGAAAAAAAACGCCGAGTCACACCCCATCCCCTCCTTTCCTCCCCTCAGTCCTCCACCCTGCCCCAAGACATCCCCCTCCACCCCAAGACACCCCTCCCCCTTTGCTGGAGACTCCTCCGCCCCCCCCCCTCCACCCCCCAGCTCTGGTATCCCGGGGCCAGTACCGCACTCCATCACAGCACCGCGATGATGGATGATGCTCTATGTGGCCTCACAGCGCCAGGGTCCCAGGTTTGATTCCCAGCTTGGCCCTCTGTCCATGTGGAGTCTGCACGTTCTCCCCGTGACTGCATGGGTTTCCTCCGGTTCCTCCCACAGTCCAAAAATGTGCAGGTTAGGTGGATTTGCCATGCAAAATTGTCTTTTATTGTCTAAAGATGAGGTGCTGTTCCATGGATTGGATAGAGGTGGGGGCCTGGGAAGAGTGCTCTTTCCAAGGATCAGTACAGATTCAATGGGCCGAATGACCGCCTCCTGCACTGTGGGGTTTCTGTAATATTCTGCTGTGCTCATTCGCCTTAGCCGTTCCTTCTGGTAATGACTTGTAATGTGGTGATAATAATCTTCATTAGTGTCACAAGTAGGCTTACATTAACACTGCAATGAAGCTACTGTGAAAATCCCCCAGTCGCCACATTCCGCCGCCTGTTCGGGTACACACAGGGAGAATTCAGAATGTCCAATTCACCTAACAGCACGTCTTTCGGGACTTGTGGGAGGAAACCCACGCAGACACGTGGAGAACGTGCAGACTCCGCACAGATAGTGACCCAAGTCGGGAATCGAACCTGGGACTCTGGAACTGTGAGGCAGTAGTGATAACCACTGTGCTACTGTGCTGCCATATTCCCACCACTCCCTGCTGAATTTGCTGTTGGATTTATTGCAGCTCTGTCTGCCCCCCCCCCCACCGCCCACACACACACTCAATGCCCTGATATTACAGATCATAAAGGCCATTCACTCAATCTTCGTTCAGTCTCCGCTATTTATTATTAATGATTTAGATGAGGATCGAAAGCCACATATCTAAATTTGCTGATGATGTAGTGATCGGCTGTGCACATGGAAGCATAACAGAAGTGTTAAGGTTAAGTGCATGGGCAAAACTGAATTTTAACATGAAATCATTCACCTTGGATTGACAAAGGATAGGATGGGATACTGCCAAAATGGTGAAAAGCTAGTAATAGTGTGAGTACAAAGAAAATTGGGTGGGGTATCCAGATACAGAGATCATTAAAATGGCATGAAGGAAACAGAAAATAATCGAAACGGTTAATGAATCTAGACTAGAGGACTATGATTCCTGGGGGTCGAATTCCTGTTTCAGCTATATAAAACCCTGGTTTGACCACACTGAAGGATATATTGCCATGGAGGGAGTGAATAGAATGTTGCCTTGACTTCCAGATGTTTAACTTGCGGAGAGAGTTCACGCAAAGAAGGATTTAGAAAGTCAGAGATGATTTTATCAAAGTTTTGAAAATATTACAGGAAATAGAAAAAGACAAACTCTTTTCCCCAATTTAACACTGCTCCCAAGTCCGATACACTCCAAAACTAAATTAGAGCCTGACCTTTTGGGAGTTTAATTGGGAAACATTTTTTCAGCCAAGGTGTCATAGAAATTTGGAATTCTCTTCTGCGAATCACTGTTAATGCTCGGTGTATTAATTTTTTAACTAAGGGACACGTGAGATATATGAAGTTAGGTTGCAAGTCGTCTCGCTGAAAGGCAGAACAGGCTCAAGGCGCTAAATAATGTATGCCTGTTGCTATGTTCCAATCCTCTTGGAGCAATCCCGCAGTTGTCTCATTCCTCCAGCATCCAGTACTTAGATGATTCTGGGGTCCTCCCACCCAGTGAGCCATTCCACACACTGATCACTGTTACTGTGTAAGGAGAATAATTCTTAAGTGGCATTTTTTGATATTAGTGTGAGGTGGTGCATTTTGGTGTGAAGAATGATGAGAGACAATATATGCTGAATGATAACATTTTCTAAGGGATTTGAAACAAATCTGTTGGACTTTAACCTGGTGTTGTATGACTTCTTACTGTGCTCACCCCAGTCCAACGCCGGCATCTCCACATCATTTTCAAAGGAGTGCAAGAAGAGAGACATCTGGGGGTGTTTTTGTTCAAATGTTTGAAAGTGTCCTGGCCATTTAACAGAGCTGTTGTTAACATGGAATCCTGGATTTTATTGGTAGAGGCACTGAGTACAAAAGACAGGAAAGTATGCTAAACCTGCATAGAACACTAGTTTGACCCTGGTAGGTATATTAAGTCCAGTTTCAATTTATGAAGGATATATGAAGGCTTTGGACAGGTTATAAAAAGAGATTTACTACAATGGTTCCACGGATGAGGAATGACAGGTATGTGCAGAGACTGGAGAAGTTGAACTTGTTTACTTGAGGACAGATATGACTAAGAGTACCTTTGATAACGATGGTCAAAAGCATGACTAGTTAGGATGGCGCAGTGGTTAGCACTGCTTCCTCACATCGCCGAGGACCTGGGTTCGATCCCGGCCCCGGGTCACTGTCCGTATCGAGTTTGCACATTCTCCCCATGTCTGCGTGGGTCTCACCCCCACAACCCAAAAGATGTGTAGGGTAGGTGGATTGGCCACGCTAAATTGCCCCTTAATTGGAACAAAAATAATTGCGTACTCTAATTTTTTTTTTAAACTTGACTAGTTTAGATAGAGTAAATAAAGAGAAACTGTTTACAGTGGCTAAAGAGTCAAAATCCAAGGGCACAGATTTAAAGTATTTGGCCAAAGAATCAGAGGCAACATGAGGAAACACGTGTATTATGCAATGAATGGTTAGGATTTGGAATGCACTACCAGCCTTCAAATGGAAATTGATTAATATTTGAAAGAGATAAATTGCAGGGACATAGGGCAAGTTGGACTAACAAATCTAGTCCTTGAAAGTGACACTGCAGATTTGACAGACCGATTAACTTCCTTCTGTGCTATCATATTGTCTAATTCCATGAAGCTGTGCCTCTTTGTCCTATTCTCAGTTTTAATGTAATATCCTGGATTTACCACATCGATTCCTTCACCATTCTTGCTACCTCTAAGATTGTTTTTCAAACTTTTTTTCTCGGCACCCACTTTGCCAACTGGCTGACCCACACCACCTTCACTTGCCCTGTCTATCCTGAGTCAAGGTGGTGTTTGGAACACTAAAGTTTTCTTGCTCCAGCCAATGGAGGGCAATAAAATCATCTAGTTTTCCATTATTAATCACTATCTGGTAGCCCCTGGTTCATTGAATTTCTGTCAACATTGAGTGAGGACAGGATCAGGCATGCCTGTGGTGTACTCCTGTCTATAAACATTCACAGTCCAGGGTCACACATGAAGAATAGTTACTCACGAGAAATACTTGAGGGCCGCCAACAATTGTGATTCTGCATTAATCGTGGGACACTGCCTCGAGGAAAGAAAGAAGTGAAGAAGACTGAGGAGAGGAGAACAAAGAACAGATGGCAACATAACGATGGTCAAAAGCATGACTAGTTAGGGTGGCGCAGTGGTTAGCACTGCTGCCTCACATCGCCGAGGACCTGGGTTCGATCCCGACCCCGGGTCACTGGGAGAGAGCTATATGTGGTTCCTGTAAATAAACCAGCCAGACCCAGAAATCTGAAGATGATGATATGGAAATCTTGATTTATAATTGGCTGAAATGCAATTCCATTTCTTGATGCAAGTTTATTCATCTTCAAAGTATTAGAAACAAGTTAATCAACTTTGATGAATGCTGACATTAAAACTGCCCCACAGCCAACTGGTAAGCTAACTATTCTGGTTGTCAGTAATCAGAGTGGACATTGAACAAAGTTTTCTCACATTCAATCGTGATGTGCTCATGTCTCCCCACCCAGAAGACATGCCATTGTAATCACTTCGTGGGGATTGATGTCTCCAATAATGTCGCTGTTGCTGCAATGGCAGCCGATTCCCTCCTACTGAAGATGATTCCATGGCGTCTCTGACACACAACCAACCTACAAGGGTGGCAGTGGTCTGTCCTATTCACATGGTGTGCAGAATGGACCCCGTGTGCAGAATGGACCCCCTAACGTTGAAACCTGGACGAGGTCCCTTTTTGGACACGACTTCCAGAGGTGGCTTTTTAATTGACCACCTCCAAAAGATTGCTTCAATGCTCCCCTCCCAACACATCCTGATCCCCAATCCACCCAAGAAAATTGACAATATCTGACTAACCGGTTGCTGCCAGACTGTTTAAATAGATGCTTCTGTGTTGAATGGCCATGATTGCACTAGTAATGTTTAACTGTGGGGGATGCAATTCCCGACCTAGTAGGATAATCAGATTTTAGGAAGGACTTGCAATTATTTTAGTACCATTAACCAAAAAAAGCCAATGAAGATGCCAAATAATTTTGATAATTGTGGCTAAAACTGTATGATCAATGGAGCGAACCCTGAGAGGAGGACAAAATAAAATATTTGCCATCTGCTGAATGCAGAAAAAAGGGGGTTCTTTTAGCAATATATATATATATATCTTTTTTCCCAGACCTCTGTTTCACAGCCACGCCACGAGACAGTACGTGTACTGAATTCAAAACCACAAATTCCCAGCAACACTTTTGGGATTTTAGAAGCATAGATTATAGGAGCAGGAGGAGGCTCTTGGAGCCTGCTCCACGATTCATTATGATCATCCAACTCAATAGCCTAATCCCGCTTTCCCCAATATCCTTTGATCCCCTTCAGTCTAAGTACTATATCTAACTGCTTCTTGAAAGCGTACTTTGGGTGTGAGTCTCCGTTTCTGAGACTAAGTTGACGCAAACAGAGAATCCAAGGACTTTCATGACAGAAAAATTGGAGCTGCACCTGCACCGATTCCAGTACTATTAAGGAGCTAGCAGCTCCACGCTGATGTTGACAAGCTGCAGCCGCACACACACATTACACTCCTCACACACACCATCCCAGCCGCGCACACACATTACACTCCCCACACACACTCATCCCAGCCGCACACACACATTACACTCCTCACACACACCATCCCAGCCGCACACACACATTACACTCCTCACACACACTATCCCAGCCGCACGCACACATTACACTCCCCACACACACCATCCCAGCCGCTCACACACATTACACTCCCCACTCACACTCATCCCAGCCGCACACACACATTACACTCCCCACACACACTCATCCCAGCCGCACACACACATTACACTCCCCACACACACTCATCCCAGCCGCACACACACATTACACTCCTCACACACACCATCCCAGCCGCACACACACATTACACTCCTCACACACACCATCCCAGCCGCACGCACACATTACACTCCCCGCACACACTCATCCCAGCCGCACACACACATTACACTCCCCACACACACCATCCCAGCCGCTCACACACATTACACTCCCCACACGCACTCATCCCAGCCGCTCATACACATTACACTCCCCACACACTCTCATCCCAGCCGCTCATACACATTACACTCCCCACTCACACTCATCCCAGCCGCACACACACATTACACTCCCCACACACACCATCCCAGCCGCACACACACATTACACTCCCCACTCACACTCATCCCAGCCGCACACACACATTACACTCCCCACACACTCTCATCCCAGCCGCACACACACATTACACTCCCCACACACTCTCATCCCAGCCGCACACACACATTACACTCCCCACACACACCATCCCAGCCGCACACACACATTACACTCCCCACACACACTCATCCCAGCCGCACACACACATTACACTCCCCACACACTCTCATCCCAGCCGCACACACACATTACACTCCCCACTCTCACCATCCCAGCCGCACACACATTAAACTCCCCACACACACCATCCCGGCCAACAAGATGGGACTGGGTATGCTGGAGCGCCCATTCTTGGGCCAGAGGGCACCCAGGGGGTGCTCTGAGGGGACCCTATACGACCCATGGCACCAGGTTCACAGTGGGCTATTAGCGGTGTGCGCAGCTGCATGGCTGCCTTGCCGTCCACCTCGTCCCTACAGCCCACCTCCTGGCCACTCCCCACTACTCTCTCCAACACCCCCCCCCCCCCCCCCCCCCCCCCAAGCCCAGGCAGAACACCCCCCCCCCCCCCCCGGCCAGGGACAACTGTCAGCAAACTGACGATGTTGGACACGCTGGTTTTACGATTTTTGAAAGCACAAATGAACTGCGCCGGCAGGAATTCGACCCACCGGAGGCAGAGAATCGCGGAGGCCCCGGAAAATACCGGGTTGGGCCCGCTAATGATATGCAAACGGTGTTCACTGTACGTGCGGCGTGAAACGCATTGACGCCGTTTTCGAGGCGACGGAAAATCACGATTTTGTGGCAAATTGGCACCTGCCGCGATTTTGCCGTTGGAGGCTATTCTCCGTCTGATCGCATTTCCCGAGTTCGGCATCAGCTAACAGAGAATCCCCCCCAATGTTTTGTACTCAACTGCTTCCTGTGGTAACAAATTCCACAGGCTTGCCACTTTGGACAGCACGGTAGCCCAAGTGATTAGCACTGTGGCTTCACAGCGCCAGGGTCCCAGGTTCGATTCCCCGCTGGGTCACTGTCTGTGCGGAGTCTGCACGTTCTCCCCGTGTCAGCGTGGGTTTCCTCCGGGTGCTCCGGTTTCCTCCCACAGTCCAAAGACGTGCTGTTGGGTGGATTGGCCGTGATAAATTGCTCTTGGTGACCAAAAAAAAAAGCTGTGCCAAGTTATTGGGTTACAGGGATAGGGTGGAAGTGAGGGCTTAAGTGGGTCGGTGCAGACTCGGTGGGCCAAATGGCCTCCTTCTGCACTGTATGGTCTATGTTCAGTGAAGAAATTTCTCCTCATCTCAGTCCTAAATGATATATCCCACATACTCTGACCGTGAGCCCCTGGTTCTGGACACCTCCACCATTGGAACATCCTTCCTGCATCTACCCTGTCCAGTCCTGTTGGAATTTTATAGCTTTCTATGCAATTCTCCTCGCTCATTCTTCCAGCGACTACAATCCTAACCGACTCAATCTCTCCTCATACGTCAGTCCCGCCATCCCAGTAATCAGTCTGGTATACCGTCTCTGCAGTCCCTCGAGAGCAAGAACATCCTTCTTAAGGAGACCAAAACTGCCCACTATATTCCAGTTGTGGCCTCACCACGGCCCTGTATAATTGCAGCAAGATACCCCTGCTCCTGTAATCTAATCCTCTTGTTATGAAGTGCTGCTCTTTTTAATAATGAAGCTCTATTTATAATATGATGTTATGTCCCAACAGCGTCGCCAATACTGTGGGTATTTCTATTTATCTCGGTGAACCACAAGTCTTTCCCTTGTATCATATTTACATACACAAGGATTACTTTGACATGCAAGCACAATATCTACTACGTGTTAAACTACACCTATCAGCTACAATAACCAATACTTAACTTCAGGGCAACCGGCACTGTGCAGATGGATAAGGCCTTTGTCTTGATCTCAGGTGGCTGGTTTGAAGACGTGGCTCTGTCTCTGCTGGGCTCATCCGTCAGGTAGCGATCGTTGGTCTTGAACTTGGCTAGCTGTTCCTGCTACAGTTGGCTGGCACAGGCCGGGTCCAAAAGAGACAGAACACATGGCTGTGCTCTCTTATCCCCCTGGGGTCCCGCGCTCTTAGGGGCAGTCCTTAACTTTGGACCCAGTAGTTCGACTGGGCTCTGATCACTGCCTTCGATTTCGACCAATAAAGGGGCGGGTGCCTTGGTAGCTGGGCAGGGCCTTAGTGGTCATTGACCTTGGCAGTTGGGCT
This sequence comes from Scyliorhinus torazame, assembly GCF_047496885.1. NCBI lineage: Eukaryota > Metazoa > Chordata > Chondrichthyes > Carcharhiniformes > Scyliorhinidae > Scyliorhinus > Scyliorhinus torazame. Next base: position 1,483,138 of record NC_092717.1, read on the forward strand.
CTCTGAGTAAAGGGAGTGGCGCCGATCAGTCTGTGGCTATCGGTTTTTTGATTGGAGTCCTATTATCCTAGGAAACAGGCCATTAAGAATGCAAACGAGTGGAGATTTCGATCAGGTCTAGCTATCTGTGTTTCAAATACACACAATCTCTGTATCTGTCTGAGTCCTGGGTTGGCCATAATTCCCATGGTCCTTTGCAGGTGGCCATCTCGGGTGGCTACATCCCGTCCTCTTGATCCTGAACGCGAAGCGTGGTGGATCACACTATCGATCCGTGTTCATCCTTGGTGGGCTGGTCACCCTTGGTCAAGGCAAGTTCTACTCTATCTTATGGTTTGGGACATTTGCCTAATATTTCGTTAATACATTCATAAATTAATTAACCTCTAAAGGGCACTATAATTCAGGTCACTATAAAACATTTAATTTATCCACACAGTTGATCTCTAGCTAACACTATCTAAGCTACTCATGTTGCTGGTGAATATCAAAGAACTTATATACAGTACAAAATTTAAAAAGCATCACATTTCTACTTAATCCTAATAAAGTTAAAGAGGTACATGGTTTATTCTTAGCAGCAATTGGTACATGAATTTAATTTTGTTGAATTCCAAAGAAGGCTTGGGCTGTATATATCGGGGAGCGGAGGCTTTTGCTCGCCATTTACGGAGTCGGAGTGTCTGAATGACACTGCAGATTATTGCAATTACTAGAAGGGCCTCTACTATGTATGAAAGGGGGTTCCATTTGGCAATGTTTTCGCACCAACTGGGGGTTTCGGTGCCTGTCTTTGTGTGTGGTGTGGTATCTGGCCGAGGGGTGTCATGTGTGGTAGTGTTCGGTCCTGGTGTGGTGTACATTAAAGTAGTCCGTTGCGCGCGCAGTTGCAGAAGTCCAGCGATGATCAAGACGCATGTCAGCAGTCCTTGCTTCATCCTGTCTTCCGTCTCCCGTGTATTCCTAGGAGTGCAAGCACAGTATCTGTTATTATCTTCGGTTAATATCTTGTTTTATTTGTCTTTCTCGCCTTACTCCAATTACCCATTATGATCGTCACATGTGTGACTACCTCAATTGTTTTTTTTTTAAATACCATTTTGGAGAGACAAGAAATGCAAATTTTTAAAGTACAGAGACTCACAGCTAGTGGTCGATGCTTGGAGTGGGTGGACAATTTATTTGACCAGTCTTTTCTTTACTTGCAACCAGTGGTGGGTGAGGCTTATCTTAACCAGCCGAATTGGAGCAGATGGTGTTTGTGAAAGGGAGACAGTTGTCGGCAAATGTGAGGGAGTTGCTTAACGTGATTATGATGCCCCCGATGGGGCAGGAAGTGGCAGTGATGATGGACGCAGAGAATGCTTTCGACTGGATGGAGTGGAAACTGCTGGGGCGGTATGGGTTTGGGCAGGGGTTTGTGGACTGGGTCCGGTTGCTGTACAAGGCACTGGTCACAAGTGTGCAGACGAACCGGGTGAGCTTGGGATATTTTGGGTTGCACCATGGGCTGAGGCAGGGGTACCTGCTCTCCCCGTTGCTTTTTGCCTTGGCGATAGAGCCACTGGCAATGGCGCTTAGAGCATCGAGGGACTGGAGAGGGATTGTGTGCGGGGGTCGACGAGTACTTGGTTTTGCTGTACACGGACGACCTGTTATATATTTCGGACCTATTGGGAGGCATTTGCTGCATCATGGGATGAAGTGCTTCGAGAAGTTGGCCATGAGACACATTAACTCCATACTCCCAGAATGCCTTGATCCACTGCAATTCCCATTCCGCCACAACCAGTCCACAGCGGACGCCATCTCCCTGGCCCTACACTCATCCCTGGAGCATCTCGACAACAAGGATTCCTACATCAGACTTCTATTCATTGACTACAGTTCCACCTTTAACACCATAAACCCAGCCAAACTCATATCAAAGCTCCAAAACCTAGGACTTGGCTCCTTCCTCTGCAACTGGGTCCTCGACTTCCTGACCCAAAGACCACAATCAGTAAGGATAAACAACAACACCTCCTCCACGATAGTCCTCAATACCGGCGCCCCGCAAGGCTGGGTATTTAGTCCCTTCCTATACACACACGACTGCGTGCAAAATATGGCTCCAACTCCATTTACAAGTTTGCTGATGACATGACCGGAGTGGGTCGGATCTCGAACAACGATGAGTCAGAGTACAGGGGGGAGATAGGGAACATGGTGGAGTGATGTAACAACAACAATCTCTCCCTCAATGTCGACAAAGCCAAAGAGCCAATCATTGACTTCAGGAAGCAAAGTACCGTACACAATGTTGCCTGCATCAATGGTGCCGAGGTGGCGATGGGTGGAGATGGTTGACAGCTTTAAATTCCTAGGGGTGCACATCAACAATCTGCCCTGGTCCACCCACGTTGACGCTATGGCTAAAAAAGCACAACAGCGCCTATAATTTGTCAGGAAACTAAGGAAATCCGGCATGTCCACATTGGCTCTTACCAACTTTTACAGATGCACCATAGAAAGCATCCTATCTGGCTGCATCACAGCCTGGTATAGCAACTGCTCGGCCCAGGACCGCAAGAAACTACAGAGTCGTGAACACCGCCCAGTTCATCACACAAACCCACCTCCCATCCATTGACTTTATCTACATCTCCCGCTGCCTTGGGAAAGCGGGCAGCATAATCAAAGACCCCTCCCACCGGGTTATTCTCTCTGCCAACCCCTTTCATCGTGCAGAAGATATAAAAATCTGAGAACATGCACTAACAGATTCAAAAACAGCTTCTTCCCCGCCGTTACCCGATTCCTGAATGACCCCTTTAGGGACTGACCTGATCTCTTCACACATCTTCTTTATTGAGTAGTATTAAACTCTGTATGCTTCGCCCGATGCCTGTGTCTATATATTTACATTGTGTATTTATAGTATGTCCTATGTTTTTCATGTATGGAATGATCTGCCTGGAATGTACACAGAACAATACTTTTCACTCTATCTCAGTACACGTGACAATAAATCAAATCCAACTCACTGATTCAGCCTTAGAACATAACCAGTAATGATGTGGAGATGCTGGCGTTGGACCGGGGTGAGCACAGTAAGAAATCTTACAACACCAGGTTAAAGTCCACCAGGTTTGTTTCAAATCACTAGCTTTTGGAGCACTGCTCCTGCCTCAGGTGAATGAGGCTCACCTGAGGAAGGAGCAGTGCTCCAAAAGCTAGTGATTTGAAACAAACCTGGTGGACCTTAACCTGGTGTTGTAAGACTTCTTACTATAACCAGGAATGGGATTGAACTGGTGACAGGGGACCAGTTTTTGTGGCAACAGTTAAAGACTATGGCTTTGGTCTTTCTAATATTTAATTGGAGGGAATTGCACATTATAAAAGACAATCAGATAATCAGGCTGACAACACTGAGACAATGGAGGAGCTGAGGAACATCAGAAATGTATGAAAGTTCTTTCTGTGCAAAGTTACAAAGATCTGGTTCTGTTATATTCCATTCTTTCATTCCTTCCAGATTTTATGAATACATTTATCTGTATAAAAATTCAGTCCTTTTCAAGATTGAGCAAGTGACAAAGCAGTGCACCAAACTACCCCTCGTTCAGGCATGGGATCCATATGATATCCCTGACAACTCAACCTATGAAGATGAATACAATATTGGTGGGCCTGGAGACCAGATAAAGGTCCAAGAATGGTCAGATAGGAAACCTGCTCGTAAATGTAAGTAGCATGCATTTTGTACCGTTGCAATAAAGTTTTACGGCTCGGTCTATTTTGTACAACACAGAAGCATGAAGGCCCAATAGTTTTATGGTGTAGTAGCAGAGTGGTAATTAATCCAGAATTAATGATCTGGAGCTGAGTTCAAATCTCACTCCAGCAGCTGTCTGTTTAATTTCAGTTAATAATTAAGTCTGAAATCAGTGTAATGATTACCGTGTAACTACTGGATTGTCGTTAAAACTCATCTCGTTCATTAATGCCTTTTAGAAAAGGAAGTATTTTTCTGCCATCCTTGCCTGATCTGGCATTTAAGTGACTCTAGACTCCCAGCAATGACCCTTCACTGCCATGTGGAAAGGCCTATCAAGCTACTCTTGTATTCAAGATGGTGGCTGAACATCAGCTTCTCAAAGGCAGTTGAGGACTGGCAACAGATGTGCTTTCCAGTGAATTACGCACCTCATGAATTATTATTTTTTTAAGTTGTTGAGTTGGGGCAGCACGGTGGTGCAGTGGTTAGCGCTGCTGCCTCACGACGCCATGGACCCGGGTTCGATCCCGGCTCCGAGTCATTGTCTGTCTGGTGTTTGCGTGTTCTCCCCGTGTTTGTGTTGGTCTCACCCCCAGAAACCAAAGATGTGCAGGGTAGGTGGATTGGCCATCCTAAATTGCCCCTTAATTGGAACAAATAAAGAATTGCGTCCTCTAAATTTTTTTTTTAAAGTTGTTGAGTTATGGACCTGGGCTCGACCCCCAACAAGGCAGATGGTGGAATTTAAAAGCTCAGTAAAATATCGGCACAGTGGTTAGCACTGCTCCATTTGGGAGACTACGGGCGGGATTCTCCGTGCTTTGCCTCCTTCCTGTTTTGAATAATGACATTGGCAGTTTTTCAATCCTCTGGCACTTTTCCAGAATTTAAGGATTCATGGAGGATTACCAGCAGCATCCGCTATCTCCGTAGCTACTTCCTTTAATACCCTGGGATGGAACCAATGAAGTTCAGAGGACTTATCGGCCTTTAGCCGATAAGACAAGAGATAGATAAGAGCGAACAAGTGGATTTGGTATATTTGGATTTTCAGAAGGCTTTGAATAAGGTCCCACACAAGAGATTAACAAACAAAATTGGAGCACAAAAGATCAGGGTACTATACTTACCCGGGTCCTGTGAGGGAGCAGTGCTAACCACTGCCGATATTTTATTGAACTTATAAATTCCACCATCTACCTTGTTGGGATTTGAACCCAGGTCCCCAGATCATTTCCCTGGGCCTCTAGATTACTCATCAAGTGACAATACCACTATGCCACTGCCCTCCCAGTCAAGCTACTAAAGAATACAATGGCTTAAATCTTCCCAGCTCTAGGGCAGTGTAACTGGGGACACCCCAAAGATACAATGGGGGACACCCTACCTACCCCAACACAACCTGATGTTCCAAAGTAAGATTTGCACAGCAGTTTCCTGGCAACTATTTGACAATTGCTCAGCATCTGAAAATGTAATTTAAATTGTAAACTCCGTTTCTGACTGTATTACATCAATAGTTATCCAGAAATAAGTTAGAAGAATTAAAACCACTTCTAACTTCTGGGTAAGTACTGTCCAGACACCCCCGCCCTCACTCATGGGTCTCCCCACCTTCACGGTACTCTCTCCATCCACTCCCTGACAATTCTCCTCCACTCCACTCCCATCAGGCCCAATTCCTGTCTCCCCCACCCCCCAAAATTAAGGCCCATCTCCCAGCTGGGGGGGGGGGGGGGGGGGGGGGGGTTGGTAGCTGACCTGATCAGTGCTGTACAAAAGCTTTGACACTGGACTGAAGGCTTCAGGCGCGTGCTGCACTGCACAGTCTGTTATTGTACACCAAAGAGAAAATGCTGGAAAATCTCAGCAGGTCTGGCAGCATCTGTAAGGCGAGAAAAGAGCTAACGTTTCGAGTCCAGATGACCCGTCGTCAAAGCTAAAAGACATCGAATGTGAAAGATATTTATACTGTGGGGTGAGGGAATGAAAGATGTGTCATAGCCACAGAAACCAAAGGAACAGGGTGCTAATGGCCACAGAAACCAAGAGAACAGAGTGCCAATGGCCACAGAAACCAAAGGAACCGGGTGCTAATAGCCACGGAAACCAAGGGAACAGAGTGCTAATGGCTGTCCCCAGAGAGAACAAAAGGTGTGAAAGGCCAAACAGCAGAGAAACTAACATCAGAGTGTAAACTGACAGATGTAGATGTGGGGGGAGGGGAATAGGAAGCAAAGTGGAGAAAAGGTAAGGGAAGATCCCCCGGCAAGGGGGATAAGATAGGGGGAATATATATAAAGGAAGACAAGAAAGAAAGAACTGGTAAGACAGTTAAAATGAAATGGGATGAAAACAAAGGGGTCGGGGTGGGGTAGAGCTAATTATCTGAAGTTGTTGAATTCGATGTTGAGACCGGAAGGCTATAGCGTGCCTATCCGGAAGATGAGATGTTGTTCCTCCAGTTTGCGTTGAGCTTCACTGGAACATTGCAGCAGGCCAAGGACAGACATGTGGGCATGGGAGCAGTGTCTTGTGTTAAAATGGCAAGCAACGGGAAGGTCAGGGTCCTGAATGCACACAGACCAAAGATGCTCAGCAAAGTGATCACCCAGTCTGCGTTTGGTCTCCGATATAGAGGACACGATTGGGAGCAGCAAATGTAATAGAGGTGCAAGTGAAACGCTGCTTAACCTGGAGTGAGTGTTTTGGGCCTAGGATGAAAAGCATGGAAGAGGTAAAGGGGCAGGTGCCTTGGGTGATGGGAGAGGTGTTGGGTATGGTGGAGGAGTGGACTAGATTATCTCTGAGGGAACGGTCTCTGCGGAATGCTGACAGAGGGAGTGAAGGGAAGATGTGTTTGGTGGTGACATCACGCTGGAGTTGGAGAAAATGGCGGAGGATTATGCTTTGCATATGGAGGCTGGTGGGGTGAAATGTGAGAATGAGGGGGAACCTATCCTTGTTCTGGGAGGGAGGGGAGGGGGCGAGGGTAGTGGCGCAGGAGATGGACTGCACACTGTTGAGGGCCATGTCAACAACTGTAGGTGGGAAATCACGGGTGAGGAAGATGGAATATTAGTAGATAGTCTATTGCCGGAAATGGAGACAGAAAGGTCAAGGAAGGGAAGGGACTGAGACGGACCAGGTGAAGTGATGGAGGGGTGGAATCTGGCAGCAAAGTTGATGAATTGTTCCAGTTCCGGACGAGAGCATGAACCAGCACCAAAATAGTCAGCGATGTACCGGTAAAGGAGTTGTGGGAGGGGACCGGGGTAGGCCTGGAACAAGGAATGTTCCACATACCTCATAAAAAGGCACGGTTATTGTTCAGCTTGTAGTAGCCTTTTCGAATCCTGAAACATATTCACATTTCTTTATTTGTGCTTTATTCACAGTTGAACAATGGATTGGTGTTTACACAGTTAAGGATTGCTATCCCGTGCAAGAGACATACACCGAGAGCTACAACGTGACAACGTCCACACGGTTTTTTGATCTGCAGCTAGGGATCCGTGACCCGTCCGTGTTCACCCCACCCAGCACCTGCCAGGTGGCCAGCCTAGAGGAGATGAGCAATGACTGCTCACCATAGGTTCTGGCTTAGGCAACACATCATTAGTTAGCAATTCCACCTGCCATCAACAACCTTTTCTGTAAAGGGGGGGAAAAACTGTTGTCGCCTCCTTTTGGTGGCTAAGGGAGCTGACAGTTCGCTTCCCTCTGTGGGAGTTCAGTTCCTCTGTATCCAACTAACTCTGCTGATTGATGTGTTACTTCCGGTGGGGGGGGATAAGTTACTGCTTAGATCTTCTGTAGTTGATGTGTAAACGTGCCTTGGGGCTAGGCATGTTACTGGTGAATGCATGGCTAAACTTGTTAATTAACTGTCACCTATTAACAAAACTGCCGTAGACCTCGACAAGTTACTAAATGTAGTTGTCTCTTTTTGAGTTCTTGGACAAGTATTAAAACCACGGAAAAATAACAGGTTAGAAATATTCCTAAAATAATAGTAAAATGCTGTAGACGCTGGAGCGTAGGGCAGCACGGTAGCATAGTGGTTAGCACAATTGCTTCACAGCTCCAGGGTCCCAGGTTCGATTCCCGGCTTGGGTCGCTGTCTGTAGGGAGTCTGCACGTTCTCCCCGTGTGTGCGTGGGTTTCCGCTGGGTGCTCCGGTTTCCTCCCACAGTCCAAAGATGTGCAGGTTAGGTGGATTGGCCATGCTAAATTGCCCCTAGTGTCCAAAATTGCCCTTAGTGTTGTGTGGGGTTACTGGTTTATGGGGATAGGGTGGAGGTGTGGGCTTGGGTAGGGTGCTCTTTCCAAGAGCCGGTGCAGACTCAATGGGCCGAATGGCCTCCTTCACTGTAATTTCTATGTTCGAAAGCGACAACAGATCTGGCAGCATCTGTGCAGAGAGTTTGTATTATGCTTAATGTGACTCCAATGAGTCATATTCTCGAAACGTTAGCTATTCCGCTCTCCACAGATGCTGCCAGATCTGCTGAGCCTCCTTTCTAACAATTTCTGTATAACTAGTTATCTCTAATTATTCACAGATGAATGAACATAAATTGAAAATGCTTGAGATTTTATTTTAACATTTATGTGTATTACAAGCACCATTTTAACATTTAGAAAGGGTAAAGCTATAATTCAAGCAACAATTTGCCTTTTACCTCGAGGGACAAATTAAATCTCTTCTCTGGCCTTTTTCTTGCTTAGAGGCAAAGAGATATTGAGTTGATTTTCAATGTAAAAATTGTTTTGCAGCCTGAATGCTCTGCAATGATTAACTATTAAAAAGGGGCCATGATGTGGAGATGCCGGCGTTGGACTGGGGTGAGCACAGTACGAAGTCTTACAACACCAGGTTAAAGTCCAACAGGTTTGTTTCGATGTCACTAGCTTTCGGAGCGCTGCTCCTTCCTCAGGTGAATGAAGAGGTCTGTTCCAGAAACACACACATAGACAGATTCAAAGATGCCAAACAATGCTTGGAATGCGAGCATTAGCAGGTGATTAAATCTTTACAGATCCAGAGATGGGGTAACCCCAGGTTAAAGAGGTGTGAATTGTATCAAGCCAGGACAGTTGGTAGGATTTCGCAGGCCAGATGGTGGGGGATGAATGTAATGCGACATGATTCATGATTGGACTTTAACCTGGTGTTGTAAGATTAAAAAGGGGGAAATTTGCGTGACACTGTTTCGAGTGGTGCTTTGCAGATATGTCTATTTCCCCAGAATGCACAGTACCTTGAGCTACTGTCTGAATTGATACAAATCTGCAGCGATGTTACATGAATGAATTTCCAATAAGGATACATTTGTTTGTGAATTGAATAATGCGTGCAATAAGTTCTTTCTATATTTAATAGGGTTCAGTGTATATGTTAATTTTATGTAATTCGAACCTATAAAATTAAAGCTTTCCTCAAAATTATGGCTGGTTCTCTGTGCAGACACATTTTTGCAGTATAACCAAATGTTTAGAATTTAAATAATGTTGTGCACATTTAGCATACTGCACACACATCTCCCAGCAGGCAGTTTTCATTCTTGGCTTGCCATGAATGGCTATTGAATTCACATCTCTCAATCTAGTAAATTGCCCTAAAATAACACAAGAAATAGGAGCAGGAAGGAGACCATTTGGCCTGATCTGATGCTCAATGTGATTGTGGCCGATCTAGGTTTCAAGTCTGCCTCCCTGCACAGTCCCGACATCCTTTGATTCCATGAGAGACCAAAGATCTTAAATGTATTGAACAATGCAGCTTCCACAACCTTCTGGGCAGAGAATAATTTCCACACATCTCAGCCCTAAATGATCAGAGCCTTATCCCGAGACTCTGTCACCATGCTTTAGATTCCTTAACCAAAGGAAACAATTCCTCTGTCTACCCTATCAATCCCCTTCAGAATCGTGTACGTTTCAATGAGGTTGTCGCTCATTCTTCTAAATTCGCGAAAAAAGTGACCCAATTTGCTCATTGAAAATCCCCTTTTCCCAGGGATCGATTCAGTGAATCATTGCTGTCCCACCTCCAATGCAAGTATATCTTTTAAATATGGAAACCAAAACTACACATGGTACTCTGTATGTAATCTCATCAAAACCTTGCACAACTCTAGCAAGACTTATCTATTCTTATACTCATATCCCCTTGCAATAAAGGCCAACATGTCCTTTGTCTTCCTAATTGCTGATGTACCTGTATGTTAACTTTTTGCACATTCACGTTGGATGTCGGACCTGACCGGGTGCATTGAGTTTTTTTTTAAAACACACCTCGAGTCCAGTGCATAAAGTACTGGAACATTCTGAGGAAGAATCTGAGATATAGAAGTCAAACATGGTTAAGTTACGCATTGAGCTGCTCCTTATGGTGAACAGGCGGGTATGGAGGTTGACACAGGTGTTTCTATCATGGTGGTGGGGCACAGACCTGTAAGTACCAATGAGGAGTCCAACCTGTAGCCATCTGGGATGGCCACTTCCAGAATACAAAATGGACATTTGCAAAGATTGCAGGGAAAAATGGACAGTGTTAAGAAAGCAAGCAGGCACAGAGCCTGTCTGCATATTTGAGAAACAGCTCCCAGACGAGACTGAAACTGTCGGCCCATTAGCATATGGATGGCCCATCTCCGGGAACAAAGGGAGATACTTAAGTAACCGATCTGGCTCCAGACCTCGCGGCGCCAGTTCCCCAAACCAAAAGCAGAAAACAAAGCCAGGCCAACGGCCACCTAGGACACGCCCGGCCATCAGGGCACCCACCCCTTTATTGGTCAGGATCAATACGAGTGATCAAGGAATGGCACAATTGATTGGGTTAGTTCAAGGCCCGCCCAAAAGCGCGCGAAGCCCCATTCGGGTATAAGAAGAAGGCCCCAAGAGAGAATCACTCTCTTGGAATCGGCTCAAAGCGGAGAGACCTGTCCACCAGCTGCACCAGAAGCAAGTAAGTCCAAGGTCAACGCTCGCTACCAGACGGACGACCTTAGCTGTTCCCCTTCACCACTTCGACCCCAGCAGCCTCAGATCTGAACAACGGCCATTGTTCCTTAGACTGAGTGGGCGCCCGAAGCTAAGTATAGGCTTTAGCAGTAGTGATAGTTTAGTCTAGTATTTCGTGCATGAGTATATTTTGCTGTGAATATAAATAAATAGTATTGACTTTGAACTAACTAACTGGTGTACCGACTCTTTGATCGGTATTCGGGTTTGAACCTTGTGGCGGTATCGAAAGATTCCTGGCGACTCTAAAGCAAACGTAATTAGAATTAAGGATGGCGACCATATTGACCACCATATTTAGAAACGACCAAAGGGCAATATTTACTGACGACCTCTGACAGGATTCGACCTAGAAGTGGCCTAGTCACTCCGAGAGAACCCAAATTTGAATTGGAATCCAATTGGAAACAGAAAAACCACAAGTGTAAGAACAATACTGATCAAACCTCCAAGATTCGGAAGTGTGCTAATGCATGCGTACTAACAGGGTTATAAGGTAAACCTGAGAGATTTTGTTGCGTAAAACTGTCGGGAGTTTTGTCGGCCGGAAATTAGAGTAAGCCGTACCCGTGTTTACATCACCACTTTATCACCCCTGTTCCAAATTCGGTAGAAACCCCATAGATAGAGAAAATTGGCAATGGAATGCCTTATGATCCCCCAGGAATTCGAGGTCGCAGTGACCAGTAGAGTAGGACAGTGCCCCATTAGGGAAGAAGAGATCAGAAAATATCTCTTAAGGGAAAGGATGACCCCTTTGGAGTGAAACCGCATTTGTTAAAACAGAGGAAGAGCAGGCAGACATGCATCCAGTTAGGACGCACCAGAACCCCACATGGGTAAATGAGGGCAGGAACAGCCCACAGCAAACCAAACCCCAGGAGTGTTATAATTGTGGACAATTAGGACACGATGCACGAGAGTGCAATGCACCCCAGAAGCAACAGAGAAACCAACAGACAGGCACCCTAAATAATAGGGCAAAGCCAATCCATAGTGTTAGCGCCCGTTCTGAGAACACAGATATGAACGGCACCGACTGACGGTGTTCGGGCTCCCCAACTTGGGTCCGCGACACCCTTTGGGACCAGTCCGGTAGACCGGTAGTGGCAGGCTCAGTCCGGGGACACCCCGTAGAATTTCTCTGGAACACAGGATGGTCCCGCACCACGCTCAATTCCTCCATGATGTTTCAGCGAGACGTGTGGCCCACCACTGACACCATTACACTCAGTGGTTTTACAGGGCAGTTACAGCAGGGACACATCACAGCCCCTGTAGCGATACAAATAGGGAACATTACAACTAAACACCCCGTAGTTTTGGTCGATCTACCCCAGACAGCTGAACATCCTAGGAATCGATTTTATGAGCTCCCACAACCTCTCTTTTGATCCAGTGAATAAATGTGTTTGGAGAATGGCAAAGGCAGAACGAGCCCACGCCACGCTCACAGTTGGAGACTATGAAAACAGGATTAGCACAGTAGGAGATTTCTGGTTCGACCCTCGAGCCATTAGTCAGGACAAACAGGTTAGGGAAGTCCTGCAGCAACACAAAGCAGCATTTGCACAGCACAAGCATGACTGTGGCAAAATAGCTGGCTTGGTAAACATTACAGGTCCCGACCCCAGCAGTATGGTTTTCCCCAAGAGGCAGAGGGAGAAATCTCCAAAGTAATAGAGAGTTTGCTTGATCAAGGCGTACTCAGATCAGTAGCCTCCACAAACAACGCACCGATTTGGCCCGTCAGGAAACCCGATGGATCATGGCGACTGACCATTGATTATCGGGAACAGAACAAGGTAACCCCAGTAGCAGCCCCCACCGTAGTCCCGAGACCATGCTCAAACAGGGACTCCAGTCAAAATGTTTTTTCGGTTTTGGACATTAGCAATGACTTTTGGTCCAATCCATTGGATAAAGGGTGCCAATATAAATTCGCCTTTACATTCCAGGGACAACAATATACGTGGACGTGCCTTCCACAAGGCTTCCACAACTCCCCCTCCATTTTCCACCGACAGCTGGCAAATGGACTAGCAAAATTTTCCCGCCCCGATTGTCTGGTCCAGTATGTAGATCACTTGCTACTACAGACAGACACAAAGGGAGAGCACATTTCGCTTCTCGCCGAACTAGCACTCCTGAAAGAAATTGGATGTAAAGTCAACCCCAAGAAGGCCCAGATTTTGCAGGAAAAAGTGATTTACTTGGGTACAGTAATCACACATGGTAAACGTGAGATCGAGCAAAAGAGAATTGACTCAATCGTCAAATTGCCCCTTCCCCATAACGTAACAGCCCTCCGGTCATTTTTAGGACAGGTTGGCTACTGCCAAAACCATATCGACGGTTTTGCCACAAAAGCAGCGCCCCTATCCGACCTTCTCAAGAAGCAGGCACCTTGGGAATGGCTTCCACAGCACGAGGATGCTTTAAAAAGAGCCCTCAGCACAGCCCCCGCATTGCAGGTCCCAGATCCACTTTCCCCGTACGCAATCAAAGTTGCAAGCACTGACCGAACCCTTTCGGCCGTACTCCTCCAGGAACGCCATGACCAATTGCGCCCCGTGGCATACGCCTCACGTGTTAGATCCTGTCGAGCAAGGATTTTCTGCCTGCGAAAGGCACCTGCTCGCAGTTTTTTGGGCAGTACAGTACTTCGCCTACATTACAGGGCTCAACCCCATCACCATCCTCACAGAACACACCCCAACACAGCTATTATTAGACGGTCGACTTAAAAATGGCACAGTCAGCCACATCTGCGCAGCCCGTTGGACCCTTCTTTTACAGGGACATAGAACATAGAACATAGAAAATACAGCACAGAACAGGCCCTTCGGCCCACGATGTTGTGCCGAACCTTTGTCCTAGATTAATCATAGATTATTATTGAATTTACAGTGCAGAAGGAGGCCATTCGGCCTCTCTAGTCCGCACCAGCTCTTGGAAAGAGCACCCTACCCAAACTCAACACCTCCACCCAACACCAAGGGCAATTTGGACATTAAGGGCAATTTATCATTGGCCAATTCACCTAACCTGCACATCTTTGGACTGTGGGAGGAAACCGGAGCACCCGGAGGAAACCCACGCAGACACGGGGAGGACGTGCAGACTCCGCACAGACAATGACCCAAGCCGGAATCGAACCTGGGACCATGGAGCTGTGAAGCAATTGTGCTATCCACAATGCTGCCGTGCTGCCCTTAAGAACAAATAAATCTACACTATATCATTTTCCCGTAATCCATGTACCTATCCAACAGCTGCTTGAAGGTCCCTAATGTTTCTGACTCAACTACTTCCACAGGCAGTGCATTCCATGCCCCCACTACTCTCTGGGTAAAGAACCTACCTCTGATATCCCTCCTATATCTTCCACCTTTCACCTTAAATTTATGTCCCCTTGTAATGGTGTGTTCCACCTGGGGAAAAAGTCTCTGACTGTCTACTCTATCTATTCCCCTGATCATCTTATAAACCTCTATCAAGTCGCCCCTCATCCTTCTCCGCTCTAATGAGAAAAGGCCTAGCACCCTCAACCTTTCCTCGTAAGACCTACTCTCCATTCCAGGCAACATCCTGGTAAATCTTCTTTGCACCTTTTCCAGAGCTTCCACATCCTTCCTAAAATGAGGCGACCAGAACTGTACACAGTACTCCAAATGTGGCCTTACCAAAGTTTTGTACAGCTGCATCATCACCTCACGGCTCTTAAATTCAACCCCTCTGTTAATGAACGCGAGCACACCATAGGCCTTCTTCACAGCTCTATCCACTTGAGTGGCAACTTTCAAAGATGTATGAACATAGACCCCAAGGTCTCTCTGCTCCTCCACAATGCCAAGAACTCTACCGTTAACCCTGTATTCCGCATTCATATTTGTCCTTCCAAAATGGACAACCTCACACTTTTCAGGGTTAAACTCCATCTGCCACTTCTCAGCCCAGCTCTGCATCCTATCTACGTCTCTTTGCAGCCGACACCAGCCCTCCTTACTATCCACAACTCCACCAATCTTCGTATCGTCTGCAAATTTACTGATCCACCCTTCAACTCCCTCATCCAAGTCATTAATGAAAATCACAAACAGCAGAGGACCCAGAACTGATCCCTGCGGTACACCACTGGTAACTGGGATCCAGGCTGAATATTTGCCATCCACCACCACTCTCTGACTTCTATCGGTTAGCCAGTTCGTTATCCAACTGGCCAAATTTCCCACTATCCCATGCCTCCTTACTTTGTGCAGAAGCCTACCATGGGGAACTTTATCAAATGCCTTACTAAAATCCACATACACTACATCCACTGCTTTACCTTCATCCACATGCTTGGTCACCTCCTCAAAGAATTCAATAAGATTTGTAAGGCAAGACCTACCCCTCACAAATCCGTGCTGACTATCCCTAATCAAGCAGTGTCTTTCCAGATGCTCAGAAATCCTATCCTTCAGTACCCTTTCCATTACTTTGCCTACCACCGAAGTAAGACTAACTGGCCTGTAATTCCCAGGATTATCCCTAGTTCCTTTTTTGAACAGGAGCACGACATTCGCCACTCTCCAATCCCCTGGTACCACCCCTGTTGACAGTGAGGACGAAAAGATCATTGCCAACGGCTCTGCAATTTCATCTCTTGCTTCCCATAGAATCCTTGGATATATCCCGTCAGGCCCGGGGGACTTGTCTATCCTCAAGTTTTTCAAAATGCCCAACACATCTTCCTTCCTAACAAGTATTTCCTCGAGCTTACCAATCTGTTTCACACTGTCCTCTCCAACAATATCGTCCCTCTCATTTGTAAATACAGAAGAAAAGTACTCATTCAAGACCTCTCCCATCTCTTCAGACTCAATACACAATCTCCCGCTACTGTCCTTGATCGGACCTACCCTCGCTCTAGTCATTCTCATATTTCTCACATATGTGTAAAAGGCCTTGGGTTTTCCTTGATCCTACCCGCCAAAGATTGTTCATGCCCTCTCTTAGCTCTCCCTTTCTTCAGTTCCCTCCTGGCTATCTTGTATCCCATCAATGCCCTGTCTGAACCTTGTTTCCTCAGCCTTACATAAGTCACCTTTTTCCTCTTAACAAGACATTCAACCTCTCTTGTCAACCATGGTTCCCTCACTCGACCATCTCTTCCCTGCCTGACAGGGACATACATATCAAGGACACGTAGCACCTGTTCCTTGAACAAGTTCCACATTTCACTTGTGTCCTTCCCTGCCAGCCTATGTTCCCAACTTATGCACTTCAATTCTTGTCTGACAACATCGTATTTACCCTTCCCCCAATTGTAAACCTTGCCCTGTTGCACGTACCTATCCCTCTCCATTACTAAAGTGAAAGTCACAGAATTGTGGTCACTATCTCCAAAATGCTCCCCCACTAACAAATCTATCACTTGCCCTGGTTCATTACCCAGTACTAAATCCAATATTGCCCCTCCTCTGGTTGGACAATCTACATACTGTGTTAGAAAAGCTTCCTGGACACACTGCACAAACACCACCCCATCCAAACTATTTGATCTAAAGAGACATTACGGGACATTACAGTTAAAATAACCAACACCCATACTTTCCTAGCCGACAATTTGCAATATGCAGGTACCCCACATGAGTGTGAGGTCATCACCACAAAACACAACACAGGACCCTTTATACCTAAGTCAGCTCCCAGGAAAGCAGGTACTACACCCCAGAGATCCCAGCCCACAGACACGTGCACACCCCTGAAGATTTATGTGGATGGCTCCTCCACAGTTTTGAATGGAAAGAGAATCACCGGTTGTGGTATTTATGTAGAGGACATGCAGGGACGTGCCCTAGATGAGATTTCACTAAAGTTGCCAGGACATCTAGGCTCGCAGGCAGCAGAACTGGCAGCCATAGCGTACATTATCGACCACCCTGACTCGTTTCCGACCCCAGCAGACATCTATTTGGATAGCTTATGTGTCTGTAATAGCTTAACGGAATTCCTACCCCTGTGGGAAAGTAGAGGATTTGTTTCCACAGACGGAAAGCCCCTACCCTCACCTCATTACTCCGACATATCCTCGAGACAGCTAAAGGTAGGAAATACGGTATAATTAAAGTTAGCAGTCATCAACGTTCTTCCCCCCCCCCCCCCCACCCCGGTAACGTTAAAGCAGACACCCTAGCGAAGGCAGGTTCCAGGCATGGTTACATTTGGAACCCCCCCTCCCCCCCCACCCCCCGAGAGCACCCCAGTACACGTGGTTCAGGTCTCACAGACCAACATTCAGGATCTAGCAAAGGCCCAGAAGGAAGATGAAAAACTCAGGGAAGTTTTAAAAGGAACCTTCCCAGCCCCGTACGACAAATTTAAGAACACAATCATCACACACGACGGTATGATTTTGAAAGAAGGCATTTATGTAGTTCCCAGCCAGAACAGGAACCAGATTATTTGTCAGTTCCATGACAATCATGAACACCAAGGCATTGAACCCACCCTAACCCACCTCAGACCTCTCTGCTGGTGGCCTGATTTAAAAGCCGATGTTACTCACTACATTGAAAATTGCTTGATCTGTGCCCAGAACAATCCAGACAGACATGCCAGAAAGGCTCAGCTTAGTCACACCCGCCCCGTTAATGGCCCCTGGACGAATTTGCAGATAGATTACATAGGACCCCTACCCCCCTGCAGAAATGGTCATAAGTATGTGTTGGTGGTCATCAACACCTTCACAAAATGGGTGGAAGCTTTTCCATCGAGAACGAATACGGCCAAGACAACAGCTAAAATACTAACACAGCACATCTTTACAAGATGGGGCCTCCCACGCAGTATAGAGTCCGATCAAGGCTCCCATTTTACAGGACAAGTAATGAAGAACGTCCTCACAATTTTCGGAATTAGGCAGAAGTTTCACATAGCCTACCACCCCCAGTCAAGCGGCAGTGTAGCGAGGATGAACAGAACTCTAAAAGCCACTCTCAGGAAAATGGTGCAACAGAACAACAGCACCTGGGACTCAGTTCTCCTATTTGCTTTAATGTTCTTACGAAACACGGTATCCACGTCCACAGGATACACCTCCCACACCCTCATGACCGGACGCCCCGGGACAGAGTATTTATTAGAAATGGATTTGGCCAGCCCCGCAGTCACAGCCCTCATGCATGAAAATGCTGTACAGCAGCTTATTGAGAATATAAAGGCAGCTCAGCTCGCAGCAGCTGTGAGACTTGGGACCAGGAGGAAACAAAGCACAGCTCGTTTCGATAAAAAGGTACACGTCACCGAGTTTGTGGTAGGGCAGCAAGTGATGCTTTCCCTATACAACCCCAGTTCATTCCTTTCCCCCAAATTCTCCGGATCATACTCCATTTCGGACAAAGTCAGCCCCTCTGTATACAAGATCACATATCCCAATGGCAAGTTTGCGTGGTTTCACATAAACCAGCTCAAGGCTTATGGCTCGCAGAACAACCATGCACACCACATCTCGCTCGCGGCAACAGACGAGCACGCCCCGCCCACAGATGATGTATTCCTGCCCTCCCCCAGCCTGTCCAGTCTGTCCTCAGACACATCTTCAACTCCACCCCCAGAGGCATGACTCTCCCTTCCTTCAACCAGCAGGGACAGCGACAGTGATAGCGATAGCAATGACGACAGCCACAGCACACCCGTTATTATACCCCTGCACCAGGCCCCACTCCCAGCGAATCCAATCATGATTCCAGTGACCCCTTCGAAATCACACACATCAAAGCCCCTGACCCAGACCCACCGCCCGACGATTACGGATTGAAGCACAGTAGCTCCAACCTCGACACACAATTCTGGCACCAAGACAATTCGTTCAGGCTCATCCGGAATGATGAGATGGACCCCAATTTGCCCCAAGCAGCTTTAGCCAAACTACTCCAGTCAAGAGTATGGCAGCCGGGAGAAGATGATGACATAGAGTCTGACTCCCACCAAACTAATCCCTTTGCGACCCTGTTCGCTACTGAGCAATGAGGTGTCCACATGATGGAAAAAAGGAACCGCTGGACAGATACGGTGTCCTTTCTGGTGGAACCTGCACCATGTTTGTTGTATGTTTGTTTGTTTAATGTACATGTTCGCTGTTTGTGAATTTGAAAGTTTTCATGGCCCCACGCCACCACCCTTTGACGCCCAGTGGCTGTTAGAGGAACTAGTTTGTCAACAGACAACCGTTCAGAGGAACTAGTTTGTCGACAGACACCACTCATAGCTACTCTCCTGATTCGATCACGAGAGACAGCCCCCCATGACGACCACATTCTTGCTGGTACCTCAGGCAGTGGAGAAACGGCACTGGTCCCCGCTCTGCCTGAGGACCCCCCTCTGGTCAGCTACGCTCGGGTAGAGCACTGATCACCGTCCTACCCGGGAATTCCACCCATTTCTTACCCGCCGCGGCCCATACGCACCCCATTTTGGCACTTTCCGTTCGAAATACTTTTGGTTGTTTTTGTCGACCCCTAGGTTGCTTCCGTATACTATTTACATCCTCAAACACTAGGATAGTAGATCGTACAGGCTGCGAGATGGCTCGCACTGTCTCAGTATTTTTCTCGGATGTCTTGTCCAAAGATTTGGTTTAAAAGAAAATGTGGGAGTCACAGATGGTGACCAATTATAATGGGTAATTGGCAACAAAGGACGGACAGACAGACATACGAGATCTTAAGCAAGATAAATAACAGATATTATGCTTGTGTCCCGAGAACTCCAGAACCTGAGGAACCCCAGAGGATGAAAAAGAAGACAGAAAGACGGAAAGATGAAGCCAACCTTCATGTTCACCTGGATCTTAGCGGAATCCCTTCAGTTGCGCGCGGACTCTACCCCCCTGACCCCTACCACACAGGCCGTGAATGATTCCCACCTCGACCGTACACCGTACCCCGAGATAATTAACCCCGAGATAGTTACCCCCGAGACAGCTACCGACACCCGACCTGGTGTGACAAGTTCATAACCTGGTATTCACTATCGTACATAGTAGAATCACTCTTAGTACTGCCGATACTCTGCAGTGTCGTGCAGGCACTTAGACTCAGAAAATGGCGAAGGAGAGCCTACCGCTCTCGCACCCTGGTATACACGTTTAGGTCCCCTATTTTCGGACTTCACCAAACCCCCCAATCCCTTGAGTGCATCCGCTTCTCTTTATGTGTGTTTTATTCAATAAAGAAATGTAAACCTCTGTGCTTGACTGCCAAGCCAGAGAAACTTGTGTTGCTGCTATTTGTACATTTAAAATGTTGTAGGATTATTGTTGATTGTTCGAGTGAGGATAGTTTATTGAGGATAGTTAGAGGTTCCAGTTTTTTAATTTTGTAATGCATGCCTGAATGTCACAGCGCCCCGTAGAGTTTTATACTGATGTATGTAAGTAAAATGATTTTAGGTAAAAATTGTGTTTCATAGGATATGGCAGTGTAGAGCCCGTGAAGTGCTTATGGGTGCCCCGCTTGGTCAGAGAACGAAGACAACGGGGTGATGTGATCCTTCACGCTTCACGTTGAGGATCACAAGGAGGGAGTGTAGCCATCTGGGATGGCCACTTCCTGATTACAAAATGGACACTTTGCAAAGTTTGCACGGAAAATGGACAATACTGAGAAAGCAAACAGGTGCAGGGTTTGTCTGTTGATTGGAGCCGCAGCTCCCAGACAAGACTGAAACTGCAAACGCATTACCATACTAATGAGCCATCTCCAGGGACAAAAGAGTAACATTTAAGTAACCGATACTAAGGCAGACACCCCAGCGCCAGAGGAGACCGAAACAAAGCAGGCCAACGGCCACCTAGGACACGCCCAGCCATCAGGGCACCCACCCCTTTATTGGAGGAAATCGATAGGAACGATTGAGAAAGGTCCCAATTAATTGGGGCCAAGTTCAAGGCCCGCCCAAAAGCGTGCAAAGCCCCCTTTGGGTATAAGAAGGTACCCCCAAGAGAGAATCATTCTCGTAGCTCCGGCTCTCACCGAGGAGAGACCCGTCCACCAGCTGCACCAGAAACAAGTAAGTCCAAGGTCAACGCTCGCTACCAGACAGACGCTCCTAGCTGTTCCGCTTCACCACTTCGACCCCAGCAGCCTCAGAACCGAACAACGGCCATTGTTCCTCTGACTGAGTGGGCGCCTGAAGCTAAGTATAGGCTTTAGCAGTAGTGATAGTTTAGTCTGTAGAGTTTGTGCATGAGTAGATTTAACTGTGTGTGTAAATAAATAAGCACTGACTTTGAATTAACTAACTGGTGTATCGGATCTTTGATCGGTATTCGGGTTTTGAACCTTGTGGCGGTATCGAGAGATACCTGGCGACTCTAAAGCAAACGTAATTAGAATTAAGGAAGGTGACCATATTGACCACCATATTTAGAAACAACCAAAGAGAGCAACAAACCCCTGTTAGCAACTTAAACAGGGGAAGCCCTAATGTCATTCGGCACCGCAACTGTCCCGGTGGTCGTATCAACACCAATCTGCTCAAATCCACAGGATTGTTGTCAGTGGTCTAGCCTGACGGGACGGGATTGGTGACGACAGATAAAACTAAATTGGCAGGAAATTTGTTAAAAACATGATACTTTTGAAGAGATTCTGTGCATGTACAAAGACTTTTTTCCAAATGAGCTGGGCTGGATACAAGGAATCAAGGCCAAAGTCAGTGACAAGGCTGAAATCTATGTCAAAATTCTTGCTCTGTCTGTTCCATACACTCTACATCAGAAAGTCGAGGCTGAATTGAGAATTAGGGAATAGTATGGCTCTGAGGCAGAGCAGACAGGGAGATGTTGCTGAACACAGCGGGTCTGGTGGCCTGAAGTGCATATGTTTTAATTCAAGAAGTATTACGGGTAAGGCAGATGAATTTAGAGCTTGGATTAGTACTTGGAACTATGATGTTGTTGCCATTACAGAGACCTGGTTGAGGGAAGGACAGGATTGGCAGCTAAACGTTCCAGGATTTAGATGTTTCAGGCGGGATAGAGGGGATGTAAAAGGGGTGGCGGAGTTGCGCTACTGGTTCGGAGACTATCACAGCGGGGGACACCTCAGAGGGCAGTGAGGCTATATGGATAGAGATCAGGAATAAGAAGTGTGCAATCACAATGTTGGGGGTATACTACAGGCCTCCCAACAGCCAGTGGGAGATAGAGGAGCGGATAGGTAGACAGATTTTGGAAACGAGTATAATCAACAGGGTTGTGGTGATGGGAGACTTCAACTTCCGCAATATTGACTGGGACTCACTTGAGAATATGGCTCAAGCTATAGAATGTCAAACAGAGATTTTAGGCTGAAGCTAGAATAGAGCTTGATGGGAAAATGAAATGTCAAACAGAGTTTTCAGTCTAATGGAATTTCAAGGCATTTTGTTATCGCTTATGCTTTTGCGCTAGACAGTTTGCAGTAACAAAACACGGCCTTGGGAATCGTTTCTAATTCTACAGATAACTATATTTTAGCTGAGAGCAACAGAATGCTGTAATTCTCAGGCCTCCTCTAAAGGGGCTGTCCTGAGGAAGGAAACATTGTCATTTAATTATATATAAGTAATTGTCTGCTGTATTAATTTTGATTTGCAACTGTAGACTCTCTGTTGTACAGTGCTCAAGTCCCGGCCGTGAATAAACGTACGTTTGTTGAAGTAACTTGGTGTTCGATTGATCATTTCATCCGGACTGAAGGGAAACGAAAATTCACATTTGGTCGCAGAGGATGGTTCTCACGGAGCCTCGCCAGGAGCAGTCGGTGTAACTGGCCGATCGTGCCCGGAGGCGAAGGAGGGATCGGGCCCCCAAATGTGAGTACCCTTGTTACCACTTTGGTTTCCCCCTCCGCTGTACCGAGCGCGACCTGGTCCTACTGTCTGTTTCTGGAGAGACTCTTACGAGATCAGGTCAGTCCGGTGAACCCGTTACAGTCCGGGTTAGAGGCCCGGGAAGGGTTGGAGTCCCGTAAGAGGTTAGAGTCCTCTTCGAATTCTGGGTTAGAGGCCCGTAAGAGGTTAGAGTCCTCTTCGAATTAGAAAAGTGCTTGGCTGTTGATGATCCTTCTGGTTGCTTGATACCTTCGCGATAAAAGGTTGCCCTTAAAACAGGTGATTGTCTCAACCAGTGTCTCGACTTGTTCGACACTCCGGGGTGACTATTGGCTACAGCGGAGAACGGATAACTCCGTCCAAATTATAGTACTTCCTATCAGGTGCGGATGACGCCTTAAACTCCACAATAAACAGGGTTTTACCGTTGCGTACCCTGTTGGAACACTCGAACAATTTCTGAAGTCTGTTAGTTCTGTCCAATTCTCTGTTAGTTCTGTCTGGTCCCAGGTTCGATTTCGGCTTGGGTCATTGTCTGTGCGGAGTCTGCACGTCCTCCCCGTGTCTGCGTGGGTTTCCTCCGGGTGCTCCGGTTTCCTCCC
Source organism: Scyliorhinus torazame (assembly GCF_047496885.1). Classification (NCBI taxonomy): domain Eukaryota; kingdom Metazoa; phylum Chordata; class Chondrichthyes; order Carcharhiniformes; family Scyliorhinidae; genus Scyliorhinus; species Scyliorhinus torazame. The sequence goes on from NC_092717.1 coordinate 1,506,397, forward strand.
ACAGTCCAAAGATGTGCGGGTTAGGTGAATTGGCCAATGATAAATTGCCCTTAATGTCCAAATTGCCCTTGGTGTTGGGTGGAGGTGTTGAGTTTGGGTAGGGTGCTCTTTCCAAGAGCTGGTGCAGACTCAGTGGGGCCGAATGGCCTCCTTCTGCACTGTAGATTCAATGATAATCTATGATTAATCTAGGACAAAGGTTCGGCACAACATCGTGGGCCGAAGGGCCTGTTCTGTGCTGTATTTTCTATGTTCTATGTTTAATTCTCTGAGTCTGTTTGTCTGTTAGTCTGTCAGTCTGTCTGTATGTTGTTCTGTCTTTGATTCTCTGAGTCTGTCAGTCTGTTTAAGTCAGTCTGTCTTTGTAGTGATGTAGTGTTTTTGACTTTGAGTCTGAGTTTAGCTGAAGATTAGCTCTCTCTCTCTTTTCATGTTTCATTTCCAGACTTTGACCTTCTAAAAGTTACTTTCAAACAATTGCCTAAGCCTCCTGATTGGGTAACGGGGCAGGATAAACCCGTTTAAATTCTTGATTGAATAAGCGATTTAGGATCGCTACCAAAATTAAATAGGTAACCACAAAGATCATCCGAGGATAGGAGACAAAGGGTAGCACCTCTGATAGTGGAAGCGCGCTTCAGACTCTTTGTGAACAGTATCCGGAGCATTCTAAGCAGCTGCGGCAGTTGTCGGGGGAATGGCATAAAAATTTGGGAAAGGGGGAATGGCCCCTGGGAGGATCAAAAGATTTGCCCACGGTTATAGAGGCAAAGCAGATTATTTGGCAACATAACCGTAGCTCCACAGCTAAGAAACTGATTGAGTTATGGCGTGAGTACTGTCAGAAATTAAAAGATACATCTTTATTGGTTAGTTGGCAGGCTAACGCTTTAAAATTGGGCATTAAATTAACAGGAGAAGGGGGAATTGTTAAGACTGCGGAGATTTTAAAACAGGAATGTGCCCACAATAAAAGGCTTAAGTCTGTAAAAAAAAACATTTCTAAACCGGGACCGTGCGGACAAATGGCCGTCCTTGCCTTGACCGAGGGAGACGATGAGGATGACCCTGAAAATTGGCAATATAGGGGATTACCGACCGTTACACCGCCACTACGACCGCCTCCACCTTACATTCAAGCCCTTTATCCACTGCTCCCAAAGCCACTACCACCACCTCCGCCGTTGCAAGGAGGTCCGGCGACTCGCACTCGTTCTAAAACCCGTGCTAATCAATTCCCACAGATGAATCAAGAGTTAGTCCCGGGAAAAGAGGGGGCACCAGAGGTGGATTTCCCTGATTACCCAGACGATCATCAGCCGCGGTGTCAGTTCCCTGTCCGGCAAGTTCCCAATACAGCATACAACCCTGCCAACCGCCGGGGCCCAACAACCAGGCATTTCAAAATAATTATTTTAATTAATAAATTAATCAAATTTGATACTACTGATTCAGTATTAATAAATTATACAATATGTTAATAATACAGTCAAACAGTTGATTGATCAATAATAGTATTTCAGCTCAAATTCATCGATTGGGGGTACAGTTGGGTTAGTTTGAATCATTCTAATAGTTGGCCCCCTGCGTTTAGCGAATAGTTTTTTTTATGCACTTATCACATTGGTATGTTATGTAAACAATGAATGCAGCTACACTGGAGAATAGGATTATTCTTATTGTGGACATTCCAGTGTGTCCAAGCCACCCGCAAATTGTATCCCAGAGAGAGAGAAATTGGGGTGGATCAAGTTTTTTGATTACTTTTTGGATATGTAATGCCAAATCTCTAACTTCTTTAGAGTTATCGGGAATGAAAGTGCAACATTCTGCATTTTGACATCTTCTGGATTATACACAAAAGCTTGTTGAAAGGGTTAATTTTCTTGCAGAGACAAAAAGAGGCGTATAGCTTGGAATGATGCCATTCGCATCTCTAAAATTAAAAAAAAATATTTGTCACTCAAATGGACTGGGAGTAAAAGTTGGATTGCTGCCAAATTCCCGTTATCAAAAGTCCTTGAACGATCTGTTCTTTTGGAATATAGATTTGCTTTTAATCAGAGTTGTTTGGGGTTTTTTTAAACCAGCTTCCACATTCTTTGAAATTTTCATTTCCAGGCTAATTCTAAGCATTTATTTTAAAATATCAAACACAATAACTTATTAAACATGTAGGTTTTCTGTAGATGAATTCGTCGATTCTATTAAAGAAAGCACTACTAACAAGATATGTTAATTTCTTAAAATTAATAAAGCATTATTCAGAATAATGACAGTTCTCTTAAGTTGACAGCACTCGGCTATCTCGCCTGCACTCAGATCCTTGCTTCTATTTACAACAGCCTCCAGTCGGCGGCTAACCTTACCCTCCAGCAGGACATTGTGGTTTCCAGTTCCCACTCTGTCACGGCCCTGCTCGGACAGCTCCAAACCCAACATTTAACCATGGCTCTGCAGAAGAAATACGAGATTTATCTCCTGAATAATCCCAAGCTCCAATTTCGTCACTGCACCACTATCAATCCAGCAAGTTTTCCATAAGACCATAAGACATAGGAGTGGAAGTAAGGCCATTCGGCCCATCGAGTCCACTTCACCATTCAATCATGGCTGATTTCAACTCCATTTACCCGCTCTCTCTCCATAGCCCTTAATTCCTCGAGAAATCAAGAATTTATCAACTTCTGTCTTCAAGACACTCAACGTCCCGGCCTCCACCGCCCTCTGTGGCAATGAATTCCACAGACCCACCACTCTCTGGCTGAAGAAATTTCTCCTCATCTCTGTTCTAAAGTGACTCCCTTTTATTCTAAGGCTGTGCCCCCGGGTCCTAGTCTCCCCTGCTAATGGAAACAACTTCCCTACATCCACCCTATCTAAGCCATTCATTATCTTGTAAGTTTCTATTAGATCTCCCCTCAACCTCCTAAACTCCAATGAATATAATCCCAGGATCCTCAGACGTTCATCGTATGTTAGGCATACCATTTCTGGGATCATCCGTGTGAATCTCCGCTGGACCCGCTCCAGTGCCAGTATGTCCTTCCTGAGGTGTGGGGCCCAAAATTGCTCACGGTATTCTAAATGGGGCCTAACTAATGCTTTATAAAGCTTCAGAAGTACATCCCTGCTTTTATATTCCAAGCCTCTTGAGATGAATGACAACATTGCATTTGCTTTCTTAATTACGGACTCAACCTGCAAGTTTACCTTTAGAGAATCCTGGACTAGGACTGCCAAGTCCCTTTGCACTTCAGCATTATGAATTTTGTCACCGTTTAGAAAATAGTCCACGCCTCTATTCTTTTTTCCAAAGTGCAAGACCTCGCACTTGCCCACGTTGAATTTCATCAGCCATTTCTTGGACCACTCTCCTAAACTGTCTATATCTTTCTGAAGCCTCCCCACCTCCTCCATACTACCTGCCCCTCCACCTATCTTCGTATCATCGGCAAACTTAGCCAGAATGCCCGCAGTCCCGTTATCTAGATCGTTAATATATAAAGAGAACAGCTGTGGTCCCAACACTGAACCCGGCGGGACACCACTCGTCTCCGGTTGCCATTCCGAAAAAGAACCTTTTATCCCAACTCTCTGCCTTCTGCCTGACAGCCAATCGTCAATCCATGTTTGTACCTTGCCTCGAATACCATGGGCCCTTACTTTACTCAGCAGTCTCCCGTGAGGCACCTTATCAAAGGCCTTTTGGAAGTCAAGATAGATAACATCCATTGGCTCTCCTTGGTCTAACCTATTTGTTATCTCTTCAAAGAACTCTAACAGGTTTGTCAGGCACGACCTCCCCTTACTAAATCCATGCTGACTTGTCCTAATCCGACCCTGCACTTCCAAGAATTTAGAAATCTCATCCTTAACAATGGATTCTAGAATCTTGCCAACAACCGAGGTCAGGCTAATTGGCCTATAATTTTCCATCTTTTTCCTTGTTCCCTTCTTGAACAGGGGGGTTACAACAGCGATTTTCCAATCCTCTGGTACTTTCCCTGACTCCAGTGACTGTTGAAACATCATCACCAACGCCTCCACTATTTCTTCAGCTATCTCCTTTAGAACTCTAGGATGTAGCCCATCTGGGCCCGGAGATTTGTCAATTTTTAGACCTCTTAGTTTCTCTAGCACTTTCTCCTTTGTGATGGCTACCATATTCAACTCTGTCCCCTGACTCTCCGGAATTGTTGGGATATTACTCATGTCTTCTACTGTGAAGACTGACGCAAAGTACTTATTCAGTTCCTCGGCTATTTCCATGTCTCCCATCACAAAATTACCAGTGTCATTTTGGAGCGGCCCAATGTCAACTTTTGCCTCCCGTTTGTTTTTAATGTATTTAAAGAAACTTTTACTATCATTCCTAATGTTACTGGCTAGCCTACCTTCAAATTTGATCCTCTCTTTCCTTATCTCTCTCTTTGTTATCCTCTGTTTGTTTTTGTAGCCTTCCCAATCTTCTGACTTCCCACTACTCTTTGCCACATTATAGGCTTTCTCTTTTGCTTTGATGCATTCCCTAACTTCCTTTGTCAGCCATGGCTGCCTAATCCCCCCTCTGATAACCTTTCTTTTCTTTGGGATGAACCTCTGTACTGTGTCCTCAATTACTCCCAGAAACTCCTGCCATTGCTGTTCTACTGTCTTTCCCACTAGGGTCTGCTCCCAGTCGATTTTCGTCAGTTCCTCCCTCATGCCCCTGTAGTTACCTTTATTTAACTGTAACACCTTTACATCTGATTCTACCTTCTTTCTTTCAAATTGGAGATTGAATTCAACCATATTATGATCACTGCCTCCTAAGTGTTCCCTTACTTTAAGATCTTTAATCAAGTCTGGCTCATTACATAACACTAAGTCCAGAATGGCCTGTTCCCTCGTGGGCTCCATCACAAGCTGTTCCAAAAAGCCCTCCTGTAAACAACAAAGAACAAAGAACAAAGAAATGTACAGCACAGGAACAGGCCCTTCGGCCCTCCAAGCCCGTGCCGACCATACTGCCCGACTAAACTACAATCTTCTACACTTCCTGGGTCCGTATCCTTCTATTCCCATCCTATTCATATATTTGTCAAGATGCCCCTTAAATGTCCCTATCGTCCCTGCCTCCACTACCTCCTCCGGTAGTGAGTTCCAGGCACCCACTACCCTCTGCGTAAAAAACTTGCCTCGTACATCTACTCTAAACTTTGCCCCTCTCACCTTAAACCTATGCCCCCTAGTAATTGACCCCTCTACCCTGGGGAAAAGCCTCTGACTATCCACTCTGTCTATGCCCCTCATAATTTTGTATACCTCTATCAGGTCGCCCCTCAACCTCCTTCGTTCCAGTGAGAACAAACCGAGTTTATTCAATCGCTCCTCATAGCTTATGCCCTCCATACCAGGCAACATTCTGGTAAATCTCTTCTGCACCCTCTCTAAAGCCTCCACATCCTTCTGGTAGTGTGGCGACCAGAATTGAACACTATACTCCAAGTGTGGCCTAACTAAGGTTCTATACAGCTGCAACATGACTTGCCAATTTTTATACTCAATGCCCCGGCCAATGAAGGCAAGCATGCCGTATGCCTTCTTGACTACCTTCTCCACCTGTGTAGCCCCTTTCAGTGATCTGTGGACCTGTACTCCTAGATCTCTTTGACTTTCAACATTCAACGAATTCCCTTTCCTTGGGTCCACTGGCAGTATTATTTACCCAGTCCACCTGCATATTAAAGTCCCCCATGATCACTGTGACCTTGCCTTTCTGACATGCACTTTCTATTTCGTGGTGCATCTTGTGCCCCTGGTCCTGACCACTGTTAGGAGGCCTGTACATAACTCCCATTATGGTTTTTTTGCCTTTGTGGTTCCTCAACTCTACCCACACAGATTCCACATCATCCGACCCCATGTCGTTTAGTGCTATTGATTTAATTTCATTCCTAATTAAAAGGCAACCCCGCCCCCTCTGCCCACCTCTCTGTCTTTTCGATAGGTTGTGAATCCCTGGATGTTTAAATGCCAGTCATGAACCCCATGCAACCATGTCTCTGTGATGCCTACCACATCATACCTGCCAGTCACAATCTGGGCCACAAGCTCATCTACCTTGTTCCGTACACTGCTCGCATTTAAATATAGCACCTTTAATTCTCTATTGACCGTCCCTTTTTGTTTACTTAGTGTGGTGGACCTTGGTTTACTGAGCCTTTCCATACACTGTGTCATATTTTGTGGGATGGGGACTATCGTAACCTCTCCTGAGATTTGTCTTTTCGTGCTTTTTTGTATTCCTAAGCAGCTACGCTTCCCACTGATTACTTCACCTCTTGGTTCCCTGACTTTCCCTTCCCCCCAATCTCAAGTTTAAAGTCCTATTGACCACCCTATTTACTCTTTTCGCCAGAACACTGGTCCCAGCTCGGTTCAGGTGGAGACCATCCCAACGGTATAGGTCCCCCCTGTCCCAAAACTGATGCCAGTGTCCCATGAAAAGGAACCCCTCATTTCTCTCCGAACCACCCTCGGAATGCTCACAGCCAGGCCACGATTGCCTGACGCTCCTCAGAGAGGAAGCCTCCGTGCGCGGTGATCTCACTGACACTCCCCTGCCCGATGCAGACTTAACTGTTTTCACCAACGGCAGTGCTTCCGTCGGCGAAAGGGGGGATAGATTATCAGGGTACGCTATAGTTAATCAGCAGGGAGAAACCCTGGAAGCAGCAGCATTTGAAAGGCCGTTCTCCGCCCAACAAGCCGAGCTATTTCCTCGTATCCGAGCGTGCGTGTTCGGAGAGAATAAGAAAATAAACATTTACACAGATTCCAGATACGCATTTGGAGTCACACACGACTTCGGTCAATTATGGAAGAACAGGGGATTTCTTACATCAGCAGGCACTCAGACATCCCACAAACAGTTAGTTACACAATTACTACAGGCTTTAATGCTCCCTAAACAAATGGCCATAATAAAGTGCGCTGCCCATACGACAGGCAAAACACTGGTGGACACGGGTAATCAGCTGGTGGACGCGGGTAATCGGCAGGCGGACCACCAGGCCAAAGAGGCTTCTCGCTTAAAAGACATGGTGGTACCAAAAATGATGGCCAGACTAAAAGCTCTAAGGGTCAGTCTCCCTCTGAAAAACCAATGCCGACCACCACTGACGTCATTCAATTACAGGAGGACGTTCCTGCCTGTGTAAAAAGACTATGGGAAGAATTGGGATGTTGTTATGATCCTGTAAACAAATTGTGGGTCACCCCGGCGGGGCAGACTTGTATGCCCGATGCATTGGCAGCCTGGGTTACCGAATGTGTTCACTTTGCAACTCATTGTGGTGCGCGAGCTACGGGTGATGTATTGCTCAAAACATGGTGGCATCCAAGACTGCAGGACAAAGCGCAAAACATTAGCAGTCGTTGCCTAGTATGTCAGCGATATAACCCTGGAAAAGCAGTACCCTGTGAAATGGGTAAAACCCCGCTACCGGAAGGTCCCTTTGAGACACTCCAGATGGATTACATTGAGTTGGAAAGATGCCAATGTTATAAACATGTATTGGTTATTGTTGATGTATTTAGTAAAGGGATAGAAGCTTACCCCACTGTAGATAACAAAGCTTCCACGGTAGTAAAAGTTTTGATGCGAGGAATTGTTCCTAGATTTGGGATTCCATATCGATTAAGCTCTGGTAATGGACCTCATTTTGTGGGACAGATCAATGAGGAATTTTGTACTCAACTGGGAATAAAACAACAATTACATTGCGCATACCGACCCCAAGCAGCGGGAATGGTAGAAAGGGCTAATCAGACATTAAAAACAAAACTGGCAAAACTACAGGCAGAGACTGGAGCCACTTGGCTCAAATTATTGCCTATTGCCCTCTTCCAAATACGTGCAACCCCGGCCGGAAAGACGCGACTGAGTCCCGCCGAAATTTTATACGGAAGACCCTTGTGTACTCCTTGGGGTCAAGGGAAACCTAAGGAAGTACATTTTCACCATATGACCACTAAAATGGTCAACTATGTGATAGCCTTGACTAAAGTACTAAAGGGCCTCCATTCACGGGTACGAGCTGCTTTTGAGGAGATACCTCCCTTGTCCAGTTCTTCACTATTAATCCGGGGGAGTATGTTCTGATTCGTAATTGGGTTAGGAAAGGATTAGAACCCCGATGGGAAGGACCACACCAGGTCCTACTCACTACTCCCACTGCTGTAAAAGTGGAAGCAGAAATGCCTGGATCCACATCCACCATTGTAAGGTTGTGAAAATGCAATAGAGAATAACCCTCTGTTTCGAGCCCGAGGTAATAACTTCAGCATCATTCACGGGATGAAGGACAGCCTTATTATCGTAACCCTGCTGGGACTTTTGGAAACTGGAGGAGAGGCCAAGCGAAGAACCTCTGGCCCCAAGGGAAGACGGACTCATCACCTCTGTCGAGGAGACACCTTACAATGCACCAGTCAAGGCCCAGGAGAAGGATCTTGGAACGCGACCCCTGCGGACGGATGTTCGGCCTACGTACAACGATGCAATCGGACCATACTCATCAGTGGAGTGACGAAGGGCAACCTACCCTGTCATCAGGTCAACTGTAAATGGGACTATAGCTGCAGAAAAAAAAAGACTTTACCCTTGGGATGCGTTGACCAAGGGTAAGGTTGCGGGAAAAAAGGGAATTACATGTAAACATGTATCTGTATATGTCATATGTGTACGCAAAGGACATGAATGTTTCTGGTTGCTGGGTATGTACACATATCCCGACCCATGCTAAGGGAGGGATCCCCCTCATACCTGTTCCGCTTAACCTGACAGAAACAGTAGAATGGTATATTTACCAGGATGGTACTCGTCAATCCCCCAGGACTATAAGAATTGCATCTCTGGTAAGACACCCAGACGGCGGGACAGCTTCTAGTTTATTGTTTCTCCCCATATCCCCAGGACCTTGGAAAGAGGGGGGCTATCCAATGAACACCTTTGAGATGTGGTACCAACCAAGTTATAACAGATCCCACCAGTCTCCGTTTCTTACCCTCACTAATACCACCAACATGGGAAGACCACTGGGAAAAATATGTTTAGTAAGGAATGTGGTTAAAGGGATATTTGTAGGTGCTAGTCAATGCGAGCACAGATTTGTGGTGGCCAACATATCCGAGGTCTATCCCGTACATACGTCTCCTCAGTTTTATGGGTGTACACTGGACGTCCCATACGCTAACGGGACAGGTACCTTCAAGTACTCCTGAATTGCTGAAGGGTTTGATGTGGACAAACTCACTTCGTACAATGGGACGTACTTTATTTGTGGCCACAAGGCATATCCCTGGTTGCCAGAGAATTGGACGGGATCCTGTTATCTGGGTATGTAGTCCCCTTTATACACCACCTCACCAATTTAGGCGACCATCACCAAATGATGAAGCGACAAAAGAGAGCAATAACCGAAACGCTGCAATACTTTGGGATCCTGCTTCCCCCTATCGGGGTAGCTCTTACAATGAAGGAAATAAGGAAGATAGCAAAAATCCTGGAGGAGGTAGCAAACGACACCACTGAAGCATTGACTGAGATAAATAATGAAATGGTGGCAATAAGAACCGTAGCCCTACAAAACCGAATGGCCCTCGATTACCTCCTTGCAAACAAAGAACAAAGAAAGAACAAAGAAATGTACAGCACAGGAACAGGCCCTTCGGTCCTCCAAGCCCGTGCCGACCATACTGCCCGACTAAACTACAATCTTCTACACTTCCTGGGTCCGTATCCTTCTATTCCCATCCTATTCATATATTTGTCAAGATGCCCCTTAAATGTCCCTATCGTCCCTGCTTCCACTACCTCCTCCGGTAGTGAGTTCCAGGTACCCACTACCCTCTGCGTAAAAAACTTGCCTCGTACATCTACTCTAAACCTTGCCCCTCTCACCTTAAACCTATGCCCCCTAGTAATTGACCCCTCTACCCTGGGGAAAAGCCTCTGACTATCCACTCTGTCTATGCCCCTCATAATTTTGTAGACCTCTATCAGGTCGCCCCTCAACCTCCTTCGTTCCAGTGAGAACAAACCGAGTTTATTCAACCGCTCCTCATAGCTAATGCCCTCCATACCAGGCAACATTCTGGTAAATCTCTTCTGCACCCTCTCTAAAGCCTCCACATCCTTCTGGTAGTGTGGCGACCAGAATTGAACACTATACTCCAAGTGTGGCCTAACTAAGGTTCTATACAGCTGCAACATGACTTGCCAATTCTTATACTCAATGCCCCGGCCAATGAAGGCCAGCATGCCGTATGCCTTCTTGACTACCTTCTCCACCTGTGTTGCCCCTTTCAATGACCTGTGGACCTGTACTCCTAGATCTCTTTGACTTTCAATACTCTTGAGGGTTCTACCATTCACTGTATATTCCCTACCTGCATTAGACCTTCCAAAATGCATTACCTCACATTTGTCCGGATTAAACTCCATCTGCCATCTCTCCGCCCAAGTCTCCAGACAATCTAAATCCTGCTGTATCCTCAGACAGTCCTCATCGCTATCCGCAATTCCACCAACCTTTGTGTCGTCTGCAAACTTACTAATCAGACCAGTTACATTTTCCTCCAAATCATTTATATATACTACGAACAACAAAGGTCCCAGCACTGATCCCTGCGGAACACCACTAGTCACAGCCCTCCAATCAGAAAAGCACCCTTCCATTGCTACTCTCTGCCTTCGATGACCTAGCCAGTTCTGTATCCACCTTGCCAGTTCACCCCTGAACCCGTGTGACTTCACCTTTTGTACTAGTCTACAATGAGGGACCTTGTCAAAGGCCTTACTGAAGTCCATATAGACAACATCTACTGCCCTACCTGCATCAATCATCTTAGTGACCTCCTCGAAAAACTCTATCAAGTTAGTGAGACACGACCTCCCCTTCACAAAACCGTGCTGCCTCTCACTAATACGTCCATTTGCTTCCAAATGGGAGTAGATCCTGTCTCTAAGAATTCTCTCCAGTAATTTCCCTACCACTGACGTAAGGCTCACCGGCCTGTAGTTCCCGGGATTATCCTTGCTACCCTTCTTAAACAGAGGAACAACATTGGCTATTCTCCAGTCCTCCGGGACATCCCCTGAAGACAGCGAGGATCCAAAGATTTCTGTCAAGGCCTCAGCAATTTCCTCTCCAGCCTCCTTCAGTATTCTGGGGTAGATCCCATCAGGCCCTGGGGACTTATCTACCTTAATATTTTTTAAGACACCCAACACCTCGTCTTTTTGGATCACAATGTGACCCAGGCTATCTACACCCCCTTCTCCAGACTCAACATCTACCAATTCCTTCTCTTTGGTGAATACTGATGCAAAGTATTCATTTAGTACCTCGCCCATTTCCTCTGGCTCCACACATAGATTCCCTTGCCTATCCTTCAGTGGGCCAACCCTTTCCCTGGCGACCCTCTTGCTTTTTATGTACGTGTAAAAAGCCTTGGGATTTTCCTTAACCCTGTTTGCTAATGACTTTTCGTGACCCCTTCTAGCCCTCCTGACTCCTTGCTTAAGTTCCTTCCTACTTTCCTTATATGCCACACAGGCTTCGTCTGTTCCCAGCCTTTTAGCCCTGACAAATGCCTCCTTTTTCTTTTTGACGAGGCCTACAATATCACTCGTCATACAAGGTTCCCGAAAATTGCCGTATTTATCTTTCTTCCTCACAGGAACATGCCGGTCCTGTATTCCTTTCAACTGACACTTGAAAGCCTCCCACATGTCAGATGTTGATTTGCCCTCAAACATCCGCCCCCAATCTATGTTCTTCAGTTCCCGCCTAATATTGTTATAATTAGCCTTCCCCCAATTTAGCACATTCATCCTCGGACCACTCTTATCCTTGTCCACCAGTACCTTAAAACTTACTGAATTGTGGTCACTGTTACCGAAATGCTCCCCTACTGAAACATCTACCACCTGGCCGGGCTCATTCCCCAATACCAGGTCCAGTACCGCCCCTTCCCTAGTTGGACTGTTTACATATTGTTTTAAGAAGCCCTCCTGGATGCTCCTTACAAACTCCGCCCCGTCTAAGCCCCTGGCACTAAGTGAGTCCCAGTCAATATTGGGGAAGTTGAAGTCTCCCATCACCACAACCCTGTTGTTTTTACTCTTTTCCAAAATCTGTCTACCTATCTGCTCCTCTATCTCCCGCTGGCTGTTGGGAGGCCTGTAGTATACCCCCAACATTGTGACTGCACCCTTCTTATTCCTGATCTCTACCCATATAGCCTCACTGCCCTCTGAGGTGTCCTCTCGCAGTATAGCTGTGATATTCTCCCGAACAAGTAGCTCAACTCCACCTCCCCTTTTATATCCCCCTCTATCCCGCCTGAAACATCTAAATCCTGGAACGTTTAGCTGCCAATCCTGCCCTTCCCTCAACCAGGTCTCTGTAATGGCAACAACATCATAGTTCCAAGTAGTAACCCAAGCTCTAAGTTCATCTGCCTTACCCGTAATGCTCCTTGCATTAAAACATATGCACTTCAGGCCACCAGACCCGCTGTGTTCAGCAACTTCTCCCCGTCTGCTCTGCCTCAGAGCCACACTGTCCCTATTCCCAATTCTCCCTCAATGCTCTCACCTTCTGACCTATTGCTCCCGTGCCTACCCCCCTGCCATACTAGTTTAAACCCTCCCGTGTGACACTAGCAAACCTCGCGGCCAGGATATTTATGCCTCTCCGGTTTAGATGCAACCCGTCCTTCTTATACAGGTCACACCTGCCCCGGAAGAGCTCCCAGTGGTCCAGATAATGGAAACCCTCCCTCCTACACCAGCTGTTTAGCCACGTGTTTATCTGCTCTATCTTCCTATTTCTAGCCTCACTGGCACGTGGCACAGGGAGTAATCCCGAGATTACAACCCTCGAGGTCCTGTCTTTTAACTTTCTGCCTAGCTCCCTGAACTCCTGCTGCAGGACCTCATGCCCCTTCCTGCCTATGTCGTTAGTACCAATATGTACAACGACCTCTGCCTGTTTGCCCTCCCCCTTCAGGATTCCCTCTACCCGTTCGGAGACATCCTGGACCCTGGCACCAGGGAGGCAACATACCATCCTGGAGTCTCTTTCACGTCCACAGAAGCGCCTATCTGTGCCCCTGACTATAGAGTCCCCTATTACTATTACTCTTCTGCGCTTTGACCCTCCCTTCTGAACATCAGAGCCAGCCGTGGTGCCACTGCTCTGGCTGCTGCTGTTTTCCCCTGATAGGCTATCCCCCCCGACAGTATCCAAAGGGGTATATCTGTTCGAGAGGGGGACAACCACAGGGGATTCCTGCACTGACTGCCTGCCCTTTCTGGTGGTCACCCATTTCTCTGCCTGCACCTTGGGTGTGACCACATTTACATAACTGCGATCTATGACGCTTTCCGCCACCTGCATGCTCCTAAGTGCATCCAATTGCTGCTCCAACCGAACCATGCGGTCTGTGAGGAGCTCCAGTTGGGTGCACTTTCTGCAGATGAAGCCATCCGGGACGCTGGAAGCCTCCCGGACCTGCCACATCTCAAAGGTGGGACTTGTGCCGTGATCGGTTCGGAATGTTGCACCTACATCCCCGATAGTTCGGAGAACATCACCCACCTCGTGGATCATATCCGCAAAGAGGTTAAGAAACTGCATGAAATATCAAGGGATGGGTGGTTAGATTGGTTGTTTGCCGGATCGTGGGGATCTTACCTGGTGCATGGATTAATAATCTTGGTAGTTGTAATACTTGTAATAATGATGCTTAGCTTCCTGATGAAATGCTTGTGTAAAAGTGTCAGTGCAGCAGTAATTTCTCAACAGTTAATGCAGCAACATGAAGTGCACCTTGAAGAGTTAATGGATGTGAAAGAAAGTGCAGAGGAACGTAAGGAAATGATAGACGTACAGATAGAATGGGAGAGACTGAGACGATTGGCTATGGATTAGAAGTTAGCATGAAATGATAAAAGGGGGAATGAGAATATGGCTCAAGCTATAGAATGTCAAACAGAGTTTTTAGGCTGAAGCTAGAATAGAGCTTGATGGGAAAATGAAATGTCAAACAGAGTTTTCAGTCTAATGGAATTTCAAGGCATTTTGTTATCGCTTATGCTTTTGCGCCAGACAGTTTGCAGTAACAAAACACGGCCTTGGGAATCGTTTCTAATTCTACAGATAACTATACTTTAGCTGAGAGCCACAGAATGCTGTAATTCTCAGGCCTCCTCTAAGAGGGCTGTCCTTAGGAAGGAAACATTGTCATTTAATTGTATATAAGTAATTGTCTGCTGTATTAATTTTGACTTGCAACTGTAGACTCTCTGTTGTACAGTGCTCAAGTCCCGGCCGTGAATAAACGTACACTTAGTGCCAGGAGCCTGGATGGGGAAGAGTTTGTAAGGAGCATCCAGGAGGGCTTCTTAAAACAATATGGAGACAGTCCAACTAGGCAATGGGCTGTACTGGACCTGGTATTGGGGAATGAGCCCGGCCAGGTGGTAGAAGTTTCAGTAGGGGGGCATTTCGGGAACAGTGACCACAATTCAGTAAGTTTTAAAGTGCTGGTGGACAAGGATTAGAGTGGTCCTCGGGTGAATGTGCTAAATTGGGGGAAGGCTAATTATAACAATATTAGGCGGGAACTGAAGAACCTAGATTGGGGGAGGATGTTTGAGGGCAAATCAACATCTGACATGTGGGAGGCTTTCAAGTGTCAATTGAAAGGTATTCAGGACCTGCATATTCCTGTGCGGAAGAAGGATAAATACGGCAAATTTTGTGAACCTTGGATAACGAGAGATATTGTAGACCTCGTCAAAAAGAAAAAGGAGGCATTTGTCAGGGCTAGAAGGCTGGGAACAGACGAAGCCTGTGTGGAATATAAGGAAAGCAGGAAGGAACTTAAGAAAGGAGTCAGGAGGGCTAGAAGAGATCACGAAAATTCATTGGCAAATAGGGTTAAGGAAAATCCCAAGGCTTTTTACACATACATAAAAAGCAAGAGGGTAGCCAGGGAAAGGGTTGTACCGCTGAAGGATAGGCAAGGGAATCTATGTGTGGAGCCAGAGGAAATGGGCGAAGTGCTAAATGAATACTTTGCATCAGTATTCACCAAAGAGAAGGAATTGGTGGACGTTGAGTCTGGAGAAGGGTGTGTAGATAGTCTGGGTCACATTGAGATCCAAAAAGACGAGGTGTTGGGCGTCTTGAAACATATTAAGGTAGATAAGTCCCCAGGGTAGGATGGGATCTATCCCAGAATACTGAAGGAGGCAAGAGAGGAAATTGTTGAGGCCTTGACAGAAATCTTTGGATCCCCACTGTCTTCAGGTGATGTCCCGGAGGACTGGAGAATAGCCAATGTTGTTCCTGTGTTTAAGAAGGGTAGCAAGGATAATCCAGGGAACTACAGGCCGGTGAGTCTTACGTCAGTGGTAGGGAAATTACTGGAGAGAATTTTTCGAGACAGGATCAACTCCCATTTGGAAGCAAATGGATGTATTAGTGAGAGGCAGCATGGTTTTGTGAAGGGGAGGTCGTGCCTCACTTACTTGATAGAGTTTTTCGAAGAGGTCACAAAGATGATTGATGCAGGTAGGGAGTGGATGGTGTCTATATGGACTTCAGTAAGGCCTTTGACAAGGTCTCTGATGGTAGACTGGTACAAAAGATGAAGTCACACTGGATCAGCGGTGAGCTGGCAAGGTGGATACAGAACTGGCTAGGTCATAGAAGGCAGAGAGTAGCAATGGAAGGGTGCTTTTATAATTGGAGGGCTGTGACTAGTGGTGTTCCGCAGGGATCAGTGCTGGGACCTTTGCTGTTCGTAGTATAGATAAATGATTTGGAGAAAAATGTAACTAGTCTGATTAGTAAGTTTGCAGACGACACAAAGGTTGGTGGAATTGCAGATAGCGATGAGGACTGCCAGAGGATACAGCAGGATTTAGATCATTTGGAGACTTGGGCGGAGAGATGGCAGATGGAGTTTAATCCGAACAAATGTGAGGTAATGCATTTTGGAAGGTCTAATGCAGGTAGGGAATATACAGTGAATGGTAGAACCCTCAAGAGTATTGAAAGTCAGAGAGATCTAGGTGTACAGGTCCACAGGTCACTGAAAGGGGCAACACAGGTGGAGAAGGTCGTCAAGAAGGCATACGGCATGCTTGCCTTCATTAGCCGGGGCATTGAGTATAAGAATTGGCAAGTCATGTTGCAGCTGTATAGAACCTTAGTTAGGCCACACTTGGAGTATAGTGTTCAATTCTGGTCGCCACACAATCAGAAGGCTATGGAGGGTTTAGAGAGGGTGCAGAAGAGATTTACCAGGATGTTGCCTGATATGGAGGGCATTAACTATGAGGAGCGATTTAATAAACTCGGTTTGTTCTCACTGGAACGACGGAGGTTGAGGGGCGACCTGAAGGAGGTCTACATAATTATGAGGGGCATAGACAGAGTGGATAGTCAGAGGCTTTTCCCCATGGTAGAGGGGTCAATTGCTAGTGGGCATAGGTTTAAGGTGTGAGGGGCAAGGTTTAGAGGAGATGGACGAGGCAAGTTTTTACCCAGAGGGTACTGGGTGCCTGGAACTCGCTGCCGGAGGAGGTGGTGGAAGCAGGGGCGATAGTGACATTTGAGGGGCATCTTGACAAATACATGAATAAGATGGGAATAGAGGGATACGGACCCAGGAAGTGTGGAAGATTTTAGTTTAGACGGGCAGCATGGTCGGCACGGGCTTGGAGGGCGGAAGGGCCTGTTCCTGTGCTGTACTTTTCTTTGTTCTTTGTTCTTTGAGAATCATGAGGCCAGTATCGTTCTCCGAGTGGGCGGCCCCTATTGTCCTCATGGTGAAACCTGACCCCCACCATCTATGGTGATTACAAACTCACCATAAACCAATTGGCCTAGCTTGACAGATATCCCAGGATTATTGTAAGGATAAACAACAACATGACCTCCAAGCTAGTCCTCAATACCAGGACCCCGCAAGGCTGCGTGCTTAGACCCCTACTATTCTCCCTATACACACGCGACTGCGTGGCAAAATTTGGCTCCACTTCCAACCTAGGACTTGGCTCCTTCCTCTGCAACTGGGTCCTCGACTTCCTGACCCATAGACCACAATCAGTAAGGATAAACAACACCACCTCCTCCACGATAGTCCTCAATACTGGGGCCCCGCAAGGCTGGGTACTTAGTCCCTCCCTATACACACACGACTGCGTGCAAAATGTGGCTCCAACTCCATTTACGAGTTTGCTGACGACACGACCGTAGTGGGCCGGATCTCGAACAACGATGAGTCAGAGTACAGGAGGGAGATAGAGAACCTAGTGGAGTGGTGTAACAACAACAATCTCTCCCTCAATGTAAGCAAAACTAAAGAGCTGGTCATTGACTTCAGGAAGCAAAGTATCGTACACACCCCTGTCAGCATCAACGGGGCCGAGGTGGAGATGGTTAACAGTTTCAAATTCCTAGGGGTGCACATCTCCAAAAATCTGTCCTGGTCCACCCACATCAACGCTACCACCAAGAAAGCACAACAGCGCCTATACTTCCTCAGGAAACTAAGGAAATTCGGCATGTCCACATTGACTCTTACCAACGTTTACAGAAGTCACCATAACTAGCATCCTACCTGGCTGCATCACAGCCTGGTATGGCAACTGCTTGGCCAAAGACGGTAAGATACTACAGAATTGTGAACATACCCAGTCCGTCACACAAACCTGCCTCCCATCCATTGACTCTGTCTACAGCTCCACTGCCTGGGGAAAGTGGGCAGCATAATCAAAGACCCCTCTCACCTGGGCTATTCACTGTTCCAACCTCTTCCATCAGGCAGAAGGTACAAAAATCTGAGAACACGCACTAACAGATTCAAAAACAGCTTCTTCCCCACTGTTACCAGAATTCTGAATGACCCTCTTATAGACTGAACTGATCTCTTCACACATCTTCGCTACTGAGTAGTACTACACTCCGTATGCTTCACCCGATGCCAGTGTCTATGTATTTACATTGTGGATTTATTTCTGTCCTAAGGTTTTTCATGTGTGGAACGATCTGTCTGGACTGTATGCAGAACAATACTTTTCACTGTACCTTGGTACACGTGATAGTAATTCAAATTCAATTCAATTCAATCAAATTCAATTCAATTCTAAGATCTTTACGCAAAGCTAGCGGGAGATCTCACGTATACAAAGCTCAATTGAACCATGCTTACCTACAACTTGAGCTAGACGATGACTCCAGAAAATATGCAACAATCAACACACAAGGGACTGTTCCAGTTTACAAGGTCGCCCTTTGGCATATCACCTGCATGCACAATCTTCAACAAACGATGGAGAATTTTCTGCAAGGAAATCCAAAAGTTGTGATGTCAGCGGCATGTGGAAGCTCCCATTGACAAACGTCGGGAGTATAGAATCCCAGCACCAGCTGAGAAACAGGCGGCTGGGTGACCGGTGAATCCCCCCATTGTGTTTACGGTGCCTCGGCAATGCTGGATGGTGCCAGCTTCATTGCTTAATCTTTAATTCTATAATAATTAGACTGCACGATATAAAGCAACACTTTGTATTTATATAAAAGCTTCAATTTCTCAGCCAAAGAAGTAGCCAGAGACTGTTGAGAACATGGGTGTTAAATGCAGATGTTTAGAGGAAAATTCCGGAAATGGTTCAAGGTGCTAGCTATGAAGAGAGATTGAGTAGATTAGGATTATTTTCATTAGAAAGACGGAGGTTGAGGGGGGACCTCATTGAGGCCTACAAAATCATGAGAGGTATAGACAGGATGGATAGCAAGAAGCTTTTTCCCAGAGTGGGGGACTCAATTACTCGGGTTCACAAGTTCAAGGTGAGAGGAGAAAAGTTTAAGGGAGATATGCGTGGAAAGTTCTTTACGCAGAGGGTGGTGGGTGCCTGGAACGCATTGCCGGCGGGGGTGGTAGAGGCGGGCACGATAGCGTCATTTAAGATGTATCTAGACAGATACATGAATGGGCGGGGAACAGAGGGATATGGATCGTTAGAAAATAGGCGACAGTTTTAGACAGAGGATCTGGATCGGCGCAGGCTGGGAGGGCCGAAGGGCCTGTTCCTGTGCTGTAATTTTTCTTTGTTCTTTCTTTGTACAACTACCAATAGTCAGGTGAAGGGGAAGAGGAGTGCAGAAAGAGGTCATGGTCCACGTAACAGAGTTCCTGGTCAGGAGACAGAGGTTTTTAATGCCACAGGAGATTAGAGATGGGTGAAGCGAGGAATTTGAATGCAGGGATGTGAATTTTAAATTGGAGAATTAAGCGTCAATGTGGGTTGGCAAGGACAGGGCGCTTGGTGCTCCATAGGATGCACGTTTGCTGAGTTTAGGATGATTTGAAGTTTAAAAAGTATGGGAGGCTAGCCAGGAGAGGATTGGAATGGCTGAGTTTGAAGCTCACAAAGACATAAATGAGATTTCCAACAGCACAGGAACCGAGATGGGTGATGCTAGAATGGGAGAAGTAGATCACCTATGTGCTGTAAATTGGAAGCTTAGTGTGGGCAGGAATAGGGTACTAAAGTGAGATGCTGAATTTCGCTTTGCTGTGCACAGTCCCTTTAAGATTACTGCGCGAACATGCTTCTTAATTGGAAGGTTGGTGTTGCGTGGCATGTCTGGATTGGAAGGTTGGTGTTGCGTGGCATGTCTGGATTGCTACGCACCTACGCAACGTGGAAGGAACATTGGTGGAGGGAATACACATTTTGTGATGGGAACTGAAGACAATGACTTGAAGTACCCATCACCTATAATTATTCATAAGGATAGCAGTGTAGAAAGGAGCCTCACAGATATAGTAACCAACTATATTTGTATGACCCAATTAGTGAAGGACATGAACCCCACTTGGCAGTTCTTTCTCCATTAATATGATGATTAGGCTGATTGAATTCAACCCCAGTTATCAGTACGATAATAATAATCTTTATTGTCACAATAATAATCTTTATTATTGTCACAAGTAGGCTTCCATTAACACTGCAATGAAGTTACTGTGAAAATCCCCGAGTCGCCACATTCCGGCGCCTGTTCGGGTACACTGAGGGAGAATTCAGAATGTCCAAATTACCTAACAGCACGTCTTTCGGGACTTGTGGGAGGAAACCGGAGCACCCAGAGGAAACCCACGCAGACACGGGGAGAACGTGCAGACTCCGCGCAGACAGTGACCCAGCGGGGAATCGAACCTGGGACCCTGGCACTGTGAAGCAGCAGTGCTACCCACTGTGCTACCGTGCCGCCCGATAACCATTTAGATACTGGCCATTTAGATACTGCAGAACAACGGCATCTTCTTGCACACTTGCCATACATTACTGGCCAATGGTATCTTCTTAAAACATACTAAATAAAATGAGAGATATAAGTTTCCATTACACTCTCTCATCGGGTGAAAGGGATCTACATCAGAGCCAGAACGATGAGTTGAAAAGGTACCTTCCTTCAGAAGAAAATGTAATTGACACACAATTCAGGTCTTAATATTATTCTGTCTAAATATTAAAAACAGCCTTGAACTTTTGCAATGACTGTGACTAGATGAGTTTGTAAAATTAATAATAAATAATTGGTTGTAAGCATTAAGATCATAATTTTAATGAACGTTTGAATCATATCAATTTGAGAGAACACAGTTCAAATGTTTATGAACTTAATTTGAAATGTAAGGTCAAATTGCAACTTTATATGAACTTACAAAGATGTTCTTATTTCTTGCTGACCAGAAACTTGTTGCGCTGTTATGAAACAAAACAAAAGGACAATTGAGACTTTAGGGTTTTATAATAAAGCCACATCAAGCAGTTAGAACAAAACAATTTTAGAATTTTTTTTTTTAATGATTGAACTTTAACTTCAACAAAAGAGTCAGGGGGACTGCCAGAGTTTAAGAATCAAGAAGCAGATATTTGAATAGAAAGTTGCTTTTCGTGTTTTTAAACAAATGAATACTGAAATACTATCACCACAGCTGTAAATGCTGAAAGAATTGCATGAATTGTTTCTTAAATTATGGTTTGTATCTGAATTAATCAGGTGAATTTGATGTTTGCTCATGTTGAAATTGATTCTATGAAAATTACTTTACAAATTGTCAGCATAAAGTCTTCTATTTGGCGGTTTGTAATTAGGGAATATCTTAAATTACAGTTGTTTCTTCACATCAGCTCATTCTGTACATCCTGTGGAAACAAGGCAGGACCTTAGTGTGAAAAAGAATGAGCTCACACCATCTGCAGAGCCTGCGCCAAGGGAACAGGCAACGTCTTCAAGCACGGAGGACTCCTGCTGTGATAACACTAGTTCAAATAAAAAGTCCTCTATTACCACAGCCATTAAACAGGGTGTTTATGAGGATCACAACGATTACACTTTCGGATTACTGTTCCAAAATTCATTACAAAGAAATACTGAAATAGAAATGAATTTCATCAACAGATGGGGAGTGTCGTACATTCTTGTGCCAACAACTTCTTAAAACCCAGATGTATTTTAGGGAGGAAATGGTCACGTAAAAATCTAAAATTAGAATCGAGAAGCCATATAGAGCCCAAGACAGAAAATAAAAGCTGGGCGAAGACAGTCACTGTTTTAATGCCAAACATTTC
This sequence comes from Scyliorhinus torazame, assembly GCF_047496885.1. Taxonomy (NCBI): domain Eukaryota; kingdom Metazoa; phylum Chordata; class Chondrichthyes; order Carcharhiniformes; family Scyliorhinidae; genus Scyliorhinus; species Scyliorhinus torazame. Next base: position 1,528,109 of record NC_092717.1, read on the forward strand.
CATCTCCAAATTATAGTTAAAAGAGACACCTGGACATTCTGTAATTTGCTGCTAGAGGGTTGGTAGAGCAGGAATTCCACATGCTTTGTGGCCCCAATCCTGATGGGAAGACATCAATCCTGCTAGCAATCAGGTGATTGGGCCAAGCAACCCAGAAAATACTGATGAAGACAGGACAAGGTAGCAGCTAATGGCACAGCCTGCTTCAGGAATTAAAGCACGACATCACTTCAAACAAAACCAATATTAAGCAATTTGAAACAAAGGTTCAAAACCCTACAAAGAAGAAGGGATATTTCTCAAGGAACATTATTACTAAGCGTGATAGGGAAGATGAAATTAGCAAGAGGGTTACCAGTGCAGCAGCCGGGCCCATGTGACAGAAGATGGCACAGACAGTGACAACACCCTGTCCCTCAGACCCGCCGTCAATAACAGATCGGACACGATACAACGGCCTTGATGCACCCGTCGTGGTGTCGGGACGAGGTCATTCAATCTCACGAGAATTGCAACCCTCAAAATGGCTCATGAGATTCCACGGAATCACTGGGCGAGATCTGCAAATTTGCCGGATTCACCCGGGGCATGGGGTTCACCAGCTGCGCCTGCTGAACTCGGCAGGGTGCCCCACACAAACGTGGACCAGGAGATGTCCAACGACAACATGTGAAAGCAGGTCACGATAAGGTGGCTCCCGATAAGGTCCCGGTATTTTGATCCTTTTTGCCCATTTACGTTGGAATTTAAAAAAAAAAATTATTTTTCCAATTAAGGGGCAATTTAACGTGGCCAATACACCTAGCCTGCACACCTTAGGGTTGTGGGGGTGAAACCTACGGGGAGAATGTGCAAACTCCACACGGACAGTGTCCCAGGGCTGGATCGAACCCGGGTCCTTGGCACCGTGAGGCAGCAGTGCTAACCGCCGTGCCGCCCAGGGTCCTCAGTGCCGCGAGGCAGCAGTGCTAACCACTGTGTCACCCAGGGTCCTCGGTGCCACGAGGCAGCAGTGCTAACCACTGTGCCGCCCAGGGTCCTCGGTGCCGTGAGGCGGCAGTGCTAACCACTGTGTCACCCAGGGTCCTCGGTGCCACGAGGCAGCAGTGCTAACCGCCGTGCCGCCAGGGTCTTCGGCTCCGTGAGGCAGCAGTGCTAACCGCCGTGCCGCCAGGGTCCTCGGTGCCGCGAGGCAGCAGTGCTAAACACTGTGCCGCCCAGGGTCCTCGGCACCGTGAGGCAGCAGTGCTAAACACTGTGCCACCCAGGGTCTTCGGCTCCGTGAGGCAGCAGTGCTAACCGCCGTGCCGCCAGGGTCCTCGGTGCCGCGAGGCAGCAGTGCTAAACACTGTGCCACCCAGGGTCCTCGGCACCGTGAGGCAGCAGTGCTAACCACTGTGTCACCCAGGGTCGTCGGCTCCGCGGCAGTGCTAACCACTGTGCCGCCAGGGCCCTCGGCTCCGTGAGGCGGCAGTGCTAACCACTGTGCCGCCCAGGGTCCTCGGTGCCGCGAGGCAGCAGTGCTAAACACTGTGCCGCCAGGGTCCTCGGCACCGTGAGGCAGCAGTGCTAACCACTGTGCCGCCCAGGGTCCTCGGTGCCGTGAGGCAGCAGTGCTAACCACTGTGCCGCCCAGGGTCCTCGGCACCGTGAGGCAGCAGTGCTAACCACTGTGCCGCCAGGGTCCTCGGTGCCGTGAGGCGGCAGTGCTAAACACTGTGCCACCGAGGTCCTCGGTGCCGTGAGGCAGCAGTGCTAACCACTGTGCCGCCCAGGGTCCTCGGCACCGTGAGGCAGCAGTGCTAACCGCCGTGCCACCGAGGGTCCTCGGCACCGTGAGGCAGCAGTGCTAACCGCCGTGCCGCCCAGGTCCTCGGTGCCGTGAGGCAGCAGTGCTAACCACTGTGCCGCCCAGGGTCCTCGGCACCGTGAGGCAGCAGTGCTAACCACTGTGCCGCCCAGGGTCCTCGGTGCCGTGAGGCAGCAGTGCTAACCACTGTGCCGCCAGGGTCTTCGGCACCGTGAGGCAGCAGCGCTAACCACTGTGCCGCCCAGGGTCCTCGGCACCGTGAGGCAGCAGTGCTAACCACTGTGCCGCCAGGGTCTTCGGCACCGTGAGGCAGCAGTGCTAACCGCCGTGCCGCCCAGGGTCCTCGGCACCGTGAGGCAGCAGTGCTAACCACTGTGCCGCCAGGGTCCTCGGCTCCGTGAGGCGGCAGTGCTTTATCCCATCTGGAGGGTGGGGCTTGCTGCCATCTTGGATGGATTTTGGGTTTAAAATTATGGGGGATGGAGGGGAAATTCCCTCACGAGGAAATGGCTGACTTGAAGGGGGGAGGCGCTGAGAGACCCCCGGGTTGATTAGATTACTTGGAATGTGCGAGGGTTGGGAGGCTCATTGAAGCAAGTGAGAGGTTTCTTGCATTTGAAGAATTTAATGGCCTCTGTGGTGCTTTTGCAGGACACCCACCTGCGGGTCAGGGATCAGATTTCGCTCGATCGGGGTTGGTTGAGCCAGATGTTCACTCGGGCTTTGATAGCAGGGCCACGGGTTGTGACTTCATTAATTAATAAAAGCATTCGGTTCCAGGTGGGGAAGGAGTTAGCGGACCAGACTGGTAGATATGTTGTAGTTATGGGGACATTGGAGGCCTAGTCGGTCGTTTTAGCGAGTGTGTCGCCCCAAACTGAGACGATGTGGGCAGCACGACAGCAGAGTGGTTAGCTCCAGGATCCCAGGTTCGATTCCCCACTGGGTCACTGTCTGTGCGGAGTCTGTATGTTCTCCCCGTGTGTGCGTGGGTTTCCTCCGGGTACTCCGGTTTCCTCCCACAGTCCAAAGATGTGCGGTTAGGTGGATTGGCCATGATAAATTGCCCTTAGTGTCCAATAAGGTTAAGTGGGGTTACTGGGTTACGGGGATAGGGTAGAGACGTGGGCTTGAGTGGGTGCTCTTTGTAAGGGCCGTGCAGACTCGATGGGCCGAATGGCTGCCTTCTGCACTGTAAATTCTATGATTCTATGATGTAGAGTTCATGAAGAAGATGCTGGCAGCCAAAGCAGACATGGAGACACACCAGCTGATTCTGGGGGAGATTTGAATTGCTTTCTGAATCCTAAATTGGATCGACCTGAGCCGCGGTTGTTGGCTCCTGTGGGGGTAGTGAAGGTTCTTGCGGCGTTCATGAAGGAAATGGGTGGAGTGGGACTGTGGCGGTTTCCGTACCCTGAGGGCAGCGATCACAGAAGAATACAGTGCATAAAAGGCCCTTCGGCCCATCGAGTCTGCACAGCTGCATGAAAAGCCCTGACCTGCCAATCCTAATCCCATTCGCCAGCACTTGACCCAAAGCCTTGAATGTTAAGACGTGCCCCAGGGCAGCAGCTCTGATGTCCTCGAGCTACCTGCTGGAAAATGGAAGTGGCCACTCACCTGAGTACAAGGTGGACCTGCCTCTGAGCAGGAAACCCTTTTCATGCCAGAGTCCCCCAGGCCTCAGGGGATGTGTGAATGGTCAATTCAGACAATGGGTTATCGCAGTCAGCGGGCAGCCTCCACCTCTGCTGTGGATGTTGGGGGTGGACCTCAATGTCGCGGCACGGTTAGAACAATTATAAACGCTGAGAGCGCAGTTGTGGATGGTCACTCACTGGATATATTTTGCACATCTAAAGGACTGGTGCGGGAAGGAGGGGTTCCATTCCGTGGGGCACTGGCATCAGTATTGGGACAGGAGGGGTCTGAACCGTTAGGATGGTCTCTCCCTGAACCGATCTGGGGCCAGTGTCCTCGCGGAAAGTATAAATGGGCTGGTCACAAGGACTTTAACTTGGTAAATGTGGGGGAGGGGGAGGCATCAGGGAAGTCAATACGGTTCCAAAAACAAGTAACAGAGAGTAAAGAAATAGTCAGGAACCAACTGCAGGAACTGCAGCTAACGGCAAAACTACAACAAGTTTACGGTTAAACCAGAAGAGAAAAATAGTAAAGAAGCAAATTAAACGTCACTGCTGAGGGACAGCCCAATGAACAGTTCGATACACAAATGCACAGAGTGTAAGGAATAAACTGGATGAGCTGCCGGTGTTAATGCAAGTTGAAGATTGTGATGTAACTTTTACAGAGACAGGCTGCAGGATGGTGGGGACCGGGATCTGAATATCCCTGGTTATAGAGTTTACAGGAGGGACAGGGAAGACAGCAGAGGGGATGGAGTTGCCTTACTGATTAGACATACTATCACCTCAATACTGAGGGAGGATTTAGTGAGGGGAAAGCATCCAGTGGAGACCACATGGATGGAACTGAGGAACAAAAAAGGATCTAAAACTGTAATGGATATTCTGTATCGGCCCCCTGGTAGCAGTTCTCAGGTGTTAGATTGTAGAAATGCAGAAATTAGGCAAGTGTGTAGCAAAGGCAGAGCATTAATGGGGGATTTTAATTTACGCGTAGATTGGGAGAGTCAGACAAGCACCTGTCAGAAAGACAGTGAAGTTCTGGAATGTGTCCGGGGTAGTTTCCTGTCGAAATATGTTCTCGATGCAACAAGGAGACGGCAATATTAGATTTAGTTATGAGTAATGAGCCCAATTTATTAGTAGCCAAACTATGCACGAACATCTATCAAATAGTGATCACAACATGATTGAATTCAATGTAGTGTTTGAAAGTGGAAAGCACGATTCAGACACTAGAATTTTAGACTTGGGTAAGGCTCACCTTAGCGGGCTGAGACAGACTGTACACGGTAAACTGGCAAGATCTGTTAATGGGTCAAACAATTAAGATCAATGGAGAATATTTAAAGAAACATTTAATGAGGGGAGGCATGGTAACGCAGTGGTTAGCACTGCTACCTCACAGTGCTGAGGACCCGGCTTCTCCGGGTCACTGTCCGTGTGGGGTTTGCACATTCTCCCCGTGTCTGCGTGGGTCTCACCCCCACAACAATCGCTTATTGTCACAAGTAGGCTTCTATGAAGCTACTGTGAATAGCCCCTAGTCACCACATTCCGGCGCCTGTTCGGGGAGGCCGGTATGGGAATTTAATCTGCGCTGCTGCCTTGTTCTGCATTACAAGCCAGCTGTCTAACCCACTGTGCTAAACCCTGATAATGTAAGCGAGTGTGAAGTTATCCATGTTGCACCAAAAAAAGGAAAAAGCAGAATACTATCTAAATGGAAAGAGGTTAGATGCAGTGGATGTCAGAGTCTTGGGGGTTCAGGTGCATGGATCCTGAAAATGCCAGGACGAATGCAGAAAATGATCAAAAAGGCTAATGGAATGCCTGCCTCAGAACACCATAAAGTGCTTTAGAACTGATAAGAGCACACATCAGTGACAGGTAAGGTTACAACATTCAACTATCCAAGAAGCTGCTCAAGAGAAGCATCCAGTATCGCTCCCCCTGCCCCCGCACCTCCCTGTCCTGCATCCCCACCCCCCGCACCCACTCGCCCCTCACCCCCCGACCCTCCTATTCCCCTATTCCCAGGGCCAGCTGCTATCTCAGCTCCTTACATCTTTAGTGCACAGGTGGAGCGGAACATTCCCCAGCAATGTTCGCTGCCTCCACCATCTCGAAGTAGAAATCCCTTGAGTTGTACGTCCTCCTCAGCTTCACCGAGTAGGCCGTGCCCAATCTCAAGTCTTTGCTGTACAGTGTCGCCTTCATCCGTCCTTCACTCGCCTTCTCGCCAGTTCCACCACCAAGTCTTGGTATATTCTAATACCAATGCCTTCCCACTTCACCTCCCGCCTCTGCTTCGCCCAACTCAGGCCCTTCTCTTCAACGTGAAACTTATGGTAGCAGATTATAACTGCCCTTGGCGGCTCATTTGCTTTCAGCTTAGGCCTGAGCGAGCGATGTGCCCTGTCCAACCCGTACCGGGAGCATTCTTTCCCTCCCCCAACAGCTCTGCCAACATCCTGCAAAGTTCTCAGTCGGCCTCGGGCCCTCCACCCCCTCAGGCAGGCCCACGATCTGTAGATTTTGCCGCCTTGACCTTTTCTCCAGGTCCTCCCCCTCAGCTCTGAGTCCTTTGTTAGCCTCCGCCGCCCTCTGCAGCCCCTCACCCATCGAGGTGAACTGGTCACCGTGCCTGGACACAACCTCCTCCACCTCCTTCAGCTTCTCTCCTTGCACCTTGACCGACGTCTTCAACACTGCCGCCCTCAGCAGGGCAATCGCCTCCTCCACCCACTCTTTCATCGCAGCCATCATCTCCCTCCGCAGCACCTCCATGTGCTTGGTGAACTGCCTCTAACTCCCCTGACATCACCTCGGTCAGTTTCCACTGTGAGGGGAGCAGCCCCACCCAGCGATCCAATCTCCGCAATCTTTCTTCCCGCCGGACTCACCCACTCACTCGACAGCAGGTGTTTAAACTTGTCCCCAGGTTCCAGCGGCCTTCATTTCCGGGAGCGGGAGAGACAGAGGGAGCCGGAGTGCAGCGAGTGCAGCACTTGTAGTGTCTCCCACCCTTCCACCTCCTCTAACCTAAGGGGGTGAGTGAATATCAGGTAAGCTCTCTCTTTTCTGTTTCTTTTATCCGCAAGTTATAGCTTCAGATTTTCGGCGGGAGCAGTGGCCAGGGGTCTGTCGGGAAGGTACGTAGCTGGGAGAAATTTAACTCTTTGTGGGTTGGTAAGTATTGTGATTGGTAAGTAAAATCCTTATTCCTTTCACTTATTGTGGCAGGAGATCCCAGACCCGTGTTATGCTCCTCGTGCTCAATGTGGGAGTTCAGGGACGCGGCCGATGCCCCTGACTCCTTCATGTGCGGGAAGTGTGTCCAGCTGCAGCTCCTGTTAGACCGCATGATGGCTCTGGAGCTGCGGATGGACTCACTTTGGAGCACCGCGATGCTGAGGAGGTCGTAGATAGCACGTTCAGTGAGTTGGTCACACCACAGATTAGGATTGGTGAGGGAGACAGGGAATGGGTGACCAAAAGGCAGAGAAAGAGCAGGAAGGCAGTGCAGGTGTCCCCTGCGGTCATCTCCCTCCAAAACAGGTATACTGTTTTGGATACTGTTGGGGGAGATGACTCACCAGGGAAAGGCAGTAGTAGCCAGGCTCATGGTACCGTGGCTGGCTCTGCTGCACAGAAGGGCGGGAAAAAGACTGGCAGGGCTATAGTCATAGGGGATTCAATCGTAAGGTGAGTAGACAGTTGTTTCTGTGGTCGAAAACGAGACTCCCGAATGGTATGTTGCCTCCCGGGTGCACGGGTCAGGGATGTCTCAGATCAGCTGCAGGACATACTGAAGGGGGAGGGTGAACAGCCAGTTGTCGTGGTGCATATTGGCACCAACAATAGAGGTAAAAAATGGGATGAGGTCCTACAATCAGAATTTAGGGAGTTAGGAAATAAGTTAAAAAGTAGGACCACAAAGGTAGTAATCTCAGGATTGCTACCAGTGCCACGAGACAATCAGAGTAGAAATTCAAGAATCGTCAGAATGAATACGTGGCTTGAGAGATGGTGCAGGAGGGAGGGGTTCAGATTTTTGGGACATTGGAACCGGTTCTGGGGGCGGTGGGATCATTACAAATCGGATGGTCTACACCTGGGCAGGACTGGAACCAATGTCCTAGGGGGTGCTTTTGCTAACACTGTTGGGTAAGTTTTAAACTAATGTGGCGGGGGATGGGAACCAGATTAGGAAGTTAGAGGTCAGTAAAGAGGCAGCAACTAAAGCCAGTAAGGTACTAGATAATAAACTCAATGTGACTAAGGGGAAGAGTAGACAGGGAAGAGATGATGAACGCAAAGGGACAGGTGGTCTGAGGTGCATTTGTTTCAATGCGAGAAGTGTAGCAGGTAAGGCAGATGAACTTAGCACTTGGATTAGTACCTGGGAATATGATGTTATTGGTATTACGGAGACTTGCTTGAGGGAAGGGCAAGACTGGCAACTAAATATCCCAGGGTATAGATGCTTCAGGAGGGATAGAGAGGGAGGTAAAAGGGGTGGAGGAGTTGCATTACTGGTCAGAGATGATATAACAGCTGTGATTAAGGAGGGCACGATGGAGGATTCGAGCACTGAGGCAATATGGGTAGAGCTAAGAAATAGGAAGGGTGCACTAACATTGTTGGGACTTTACTACAGGCCTCCCAAAAGCGGGCGTGAAGTAGAGGTACAAATATGTAGACAAATTATAGAAAAATGTAGGAGCAATAGGGTGGTCGTGATGGGAGATTTTAACTTCCCCAACATTGAATTGTAGTGTTGGAGGCGCAGATGGAGCAGAATTTGTAAGGAGCATCCAGGAGAGTTTTTTAGAGCAGTATGTGAATAGTCCAACTCAAGAAGGGGCCATACTGGACCTGGTATTGGGGAGGGATCCCGGCCAGGTAGTTAAAGTTTCAGTCGGTGATTACTTTGGGAATAGCGATCAAAATTCCGTAAGTTTTGGAATACTCATGGACAAAGACGAGAGTGGTCCTAAAGAAAGAGTGCTAAATTGGGGAAAGGCCAAGTATAACAAAATTTGGCAGGAGCTAGGGAATGTGGATTGGGAGCAGCTGTTTAAGGGTAAATCCACATTTGAAATGTGGGAGTCTTTTAAGGAAAGGTTGATTAGAGTGCAGGACAGACATGGCCCTGTGAAAATGAGGGATAGAAATGGCAAGATTAGGGAACCATGGATGACGGGTGGAATTGTGAGACGCGCTAAGATGAAAAAGGAAGCATACATAAGATCTAGGCGACTTAAATTTGATGAAGCTTTGGAGGAATATCGGGAAAGTAGGACAAATCTCAAACGCGCAATAAAGAGGGCTAAAAGGGGTCATGAAATATCTTTGGCTAACAGGGTTAAGGAAAATCCCAAAGCCTTGTATTCGTATTTGAGGAGCAACAGGGTAACTAGAGAAAGGATTGGCCCACTCAAAGACAAAATAGGGAATTTATGCGTGGAGTCAGAGGAAATGGGTGAGATTCTTAATGAGTACTTTGCATCGGTATTCACCAAGGAGAGTGACATGACGGATGTTGAGGCTAAGGATGGATGTTTAAATACTCTAGGTCAAGTCGGCATAAGGAAGGGGGAAGTTTTGGGTATTCTAAAAGGCATTAAGGTGGACAAGTCCCCAGGTCTGGAATGGGATCTATCCCTGGTTACTGAGGGAAGCGAGGGAAGAAATAGCTGGGGCCTTAACAGATATCTTTGCAGCTTCCTTGAGCACGGGTGAGGTCCCGGAGGACTGGCGAATTGCTAATGTTGTCCCTTTGTTTAAGAAGGGTAGCAGGGATAATCCAGGGAATTATAGACCTGTGAGCTTGACGTCAGTGGTAGGCAAACTGTTGGAGAAGATACTGAGGGATAGGAGCTATTCACATTTGGAAGAAAATAGACTTATCAGTGATAGGCAGCATGGTTTTGTGCAGAGCAGGTCATGTCTTACAAACCTAATAGAATTCTTTGAGGAAGTGACAACATTAATTGATGAGGGAAGGGCTGTAGATGTCATATACATGGACTTCAGTAAGGCATTTGATAAAGTTTCCCATGGCAGGTTGATGGAAAAAGTGAAGTTGTATGGGGTTCAGGGTGTACTAGCTAGATGGATAAAGAACTGGCTGGGCAACAGGACACAGAGAGTAGTGGTGGAAGGGAGTGTCTCAAAATGGAGAAAGGTGACTAGCGGTGTTCCACAGGGATCCGTGCTCGGACCACTGTTGTTTGTGATATACGTAAATGATCTGGATGAAGGTATAGGTGGTCTGATTAGCAAGTTTGCAGATGATACTAAGATTGGTGGAGTTGCAGATAGCAAGGAGGACTGTCAGAGAATATAGCAAAATATAAATAGATTGGAGAGTTGGGCAGAGAAATGGCAGATGTGAGGTGATGCATTTTGGAAGATCCAATTCAAGAGCGGACTATACGGTCAATGGAAGGGTTCTGGGGAAAATTGATGTACAGAGAGATCTGGGAGTCCAGGTCCATTGTACCCTGAAGGTGGCAACGCAGGTCGATAGAGTGGTCAAGAAGGCATACAGCATGCTTGCCTTCATCGGACGGGGTATTGAGTACAAGAGTCAGCAGGTATTGTTACAGTTGTATAGGACTTTGGTTAGGCCACATTTGGAATACTGCGTGCAGTTCTGGTCGCCACATTACCAGAAGGATGTGGATGCTTTAGCGAGGGTGCAGAGGAGGTTCACCAGGATGTTGCCTGGTATGGAGGGTGCTAGCTATGAAGAAAGGTTGAGTAGATTAGGATTGTTTTTGTTGGAAAGACGGAGGTTGAGGGGGGACCTGATTGAGGTCTACAAAATTATGAGAGGTATGGACAGGGTGGATAGCAACAAGCTTTTTCCAAGAGTGGGGGTGTCAATTACAAGCGGTCACGATTTCAAGGTGCGAGGGGGAAAGTTTAAGGGAGATGTGTGTGGAAAGTTCTTTACGCAGAGGGTGGTGGGTGCCTGGAACGCTTTGCCAGCGGAGGTGGTAGAGGCGGGCACGATGGCATCATTCAAGATGCATCTGGACAGATATATGAATGGGCGGGGAACAGAGGGAAGTAGACCTTTGGAAAATAGGTGACAGGTTTAGATAAAGGATCTGGATCGGCGCAGGCCGGGAGGGTCGAAGGGCCTGTTCCTGTGCTGTAATTTTCTTTGTTCTTTGTTTTTTTATACCTTCCTGCACCAAATCATTCACAAACTACCCAAGGACAAGGAACAGCTACTGCGTGTCCTTGATAAGTATGTACCTGTCAGGCAGGGAGGAAGTGGTCGAGCAAGGGAACCGTGGTTTACTAAGGCAGTCAAAACACTTGTCAGGAGGAAGAAGGAGGCTTATGTAAAGATGAGACATGAAGGTTCAGTTAGGGCACTCGAGAGTTACAAGTTAGCTAGGAAGGACCTAAAGAGAGAGCTAAGAAGAACCAGGAGGGGACATGAGAAGTCTTTGGCAGGTAGGATCAAGGATAAGCTTTCTATAGATATGTCAGGAATAAAAGAATGACTAGGGTAAGAGTAGGGCCAGTCAAGGACAGTAGTGGGAAGTTGTGCTTGGAGTCCGAGGAGATAGGAGAGGTGCTAAATTAATATTTTTCGTCAGTATTCACACAGGAAAAAGACAATTTTGTCGAGGAGAATACTGAGATTCAGGCTATTAGACTAGAAGGGCTTGAGGTTCATAAGGAGGAGGTGTTAACAATTCTGGAAAGTGTGAAAATAGATAAGTCCCCTGGGCCGGAAGGGATTTATCCTAGGATTCTCTGGGAAGCTAGGGAGGAGATTGCTGAGCCTTTGGCTTTGATCTTTAAGTAATCTTTGTCTACAGGAATAGTGCCAGAAGACTGGAGGATAGCAAATGTTGTCCCCTTGTTCAAGAAGGGGAGTAGAGACAACCCCGGTAACTATAGACCAGTGAGCCTTACTTCTGTTGTGGGCAAAGTCTTGGAAAGGTTTATAAGAGATAGGGTGTATAATCATCTGGAAAGGAATAATTTGATTAGAGATAGTCAACACGGTTTTGTGAAGGGTAGGTCGTGCCTCACAAACCTTATTGAGTTCTTTGAGAAGGTGACCAAATAGGTGGATGAGGGTAAAGCAGTTGATGTGGTGTATATGGATTTCAGTAAAGTGTTTGATTAGGTTCCCCACGGTAGGCTACCGCAGAAAATACGGAAGCATGGGATTCAGGGAGATTTAGCAGTTTAGATCAGAAATTGGCTAGCTGGAAGAAGACAAAGGGTGGTGGTTGATGGGAAGTGTTCAGACTGGAGTCCAGTTACTGGTGGTGTGCCACAAGGATCTGTTTTGGGGCCACTGCTGTTTGTCATTTTTATAAATGACCTGGAGGAGGGTGTAGAAGGATGGGTGAGTAAATTTGCAGATGACACTAAAGTCGGTGGCGTTGTGGACAGTGCGGAAGGATGTTACAAGTTACAGAGGGACATAGATAAGCTGCAGCGCTGGGCTGAGAGGTGGCAAATGGAGTTTAATGCAGAAAAGTGTGAGGTGATTCATTTTGGAAGGAATAACAGGAAGACTGAGTACTGGGCTAATGGTAAGATTCTTGGCAGTGTGGATGAGCAGAGAGATCTCGGTGTCCATGTACATAGATCCCTGAAAGTTGCCACTCAGGTTGAGAGGGTTGTTAAGAAGGCATACGGTGTGTTAGCTTTTATTGGTCGAGGGATTGAGTTTCGGAGCCATGAGGTCATGTTGCAGCTGTACAACACTCTGGTGCGGCCGCATTTGGAGTATTGCGTGCAATTCTGGTCGCCGCATTATAGGAAGGATGTGGAAGCATTGGAAAGGATGCAGAGGAGATTTACTAGAATGTTGCCTGGTATGGAGGGAAGATCTGATACAAGATGATCAGAGGATTGGGTAGGGTGGACAGTGAGAGCCTTTTTCCTCGGATGGTGATGTCTAGCATGAGGGGACATAGCTTTAAATTGAGGGGAGATAGATAAGGACAGATGTCAGAGGTAGGTTCTTTACTCAGAGAGTAGTAAGGGCGTGGAATGCCCTGTCTGCAACAGTAGTGGACTCGCCAACACTAAGGGCATTCAAATGGTCATTGGGCAGTCATATGGACGATAAGGGAATAGTGTAGATGGGCTTTAGAGTGGTGTCACAGGTCGGCGCAACATCGAGGGCCAAAGGGCCTGTACTGCGCTGTAATGTTCTATGTACCCCTGAAAGCGGGCATTAAACTCCAGAAACCAGAGTCTTGAGCAGGAACCACCCAACGTGCCACCTCCACCTACCTGCCATCACTGGGACTCCTCCGCCAGTCTTTCTCAATCGGGGTTTAGACCAACGTAACTTTAAGCAAGATTGGACCGCCTGATGGGATTCCGGCAGACAGCTGTTTCAATGAGAATTCATGAGGTGCAAATGTCACTCATGCCACCAGCCAGCGGCAAGACTGACCAGCCAGTAATGGAGTTTTGACTTTTTGGCTCCGGGCTAGATTCCCTGCTCCAGTTTTCCACCAAACTTGCCACGGGCGGATTGGGAGAATCCCACCCATAGAACTGAGGAAAGATAAAGGGAAGCATATCGGAGAATGTTCCCACTCTCTGATTATGTACAAGTAAATAATCTTTACTCCCCTGGGTTTTCAATAATGTTGTTAAACGCTATGGATGGGATGTTCCAGTCCCATCAGCGGGGGCAGGACGGCAGTGAGCAAAGAGACATGTCAACGGGAGAGGCGATGAAATCCCACCCTTTGCTCTCCAGCAGGAATGCTCAGCGTATTGTAATCAAATGGTTTCCATCCATATTTCATCCGATTCAGATCCTGTGCTTCCTGAAAAGTGATGGGGATGAGGTGTGTCTGAGGTCAATGGAGGTTTTGTAACTCCTGATGGTGGGAGGAACTGTTGCTCTTATTAGCCTTAGTTTAATTAGCTCTAATTCTGTCACCTTTGCTCGCGAGTCGCCAGGTATCTTTCTGATACCGCCACGTGGTTCAAGCTCAAGTTATGATTAATAAGGCAGCACACCGCTTAGTAAGAGTTAAATCAACGATCATTTATTATATACAGCAATAAATACTTATACAATAATCCTACTTTCTAGACTACTACCTACCACTACTGGCCAATACTTAACTTTTGGGAATGGCCCACCAGGTCAGGGAAACAAATGGTTTATCGAATTGGGTCTGGCCTGCGGGATTCAAAAGGCTGATACGGGTCGATGGCTAGGAGTCTCTATCGGGTAGCGATCGCTGGAGTCAAACTTACGGTTTCTTGTCGATGGTTCTTGCGAAGGTTGCGAGCAGGAGAAGAAGATAGAGTAAAGGGTCGATCTGAACTTGGCCCCTTACTCTTACAGTTCCCAGGGGCTTCCCGCCTCTCGGGGCGGACCTTGACCCTGGTCCCAAGTGATTGGACTTGGTCCCAATTACTGGGTTCGATAAGCTCCAATAATGGGGCGATTCCTTGATCGGGGGGTGGTCGTTCAGCTGTCTTTGTCTCGGCCACTGCTGGCGCCGAGAGGTCTGAATCGGCTTTCAATTGCTAATTTGTAGCAATTGTTCCCGGGGATAGCCGATTGAACTGCAGATGTCTGGGTTGATGTGCTGCTAATGGTCGCAGGTATCTGTCTGGGCCGACTTCCCCAGAGCCAAATACACTGTTCTGTCTGCAGCTGTCCGTTTGTGCCCTGTTGGCTGATTTTCCCATCAGCCTTTTCAGTTCGCCATTCTACATCGGGGTTTGGCCAAATTAATCGGGAATCAGCCATTTTAGGTGGCTACAGAACCCAGTCTCCTGCTCCAGATCTTTGGAAGTCACTTTAACAGTCAGATTGTACACAGCTGTTGCTGAATAAATGGAGAAAATTGCAGGAAGCATTTTAAAAAATTATTTGCTTTGGCTATCTCAAATTGACTGGCGAGGGTGCACCGTGTAGTGATGGGATCATCCTGAGCCTTTGAAAAAAAGCTCCTCGGGACATTATTTATTCATTAGGAAAATAAAAAACAGAATTTAGAAGAGACGGAATAATCGACCATTGGTCCATTGTGGTGAGAATTCAGCAGGACAGACTCTTGATTTGGGTTACTGTGTCATTTCAACCCACAATTAAGATGAGATTAAAGTGTAAGGCGCATGTGTAATGGAACAAATGAGGTCTTTGTGACCAGTCAGCAAGATATTCAGTACGACAACAAGTTTCCTTCTTACAAAGAACAAAGAACAAAGAAAAGTACAGCACAGGAACAGGCCCTTCGGCCCTCCAAGCCCGTGCCGACCATGCTGCCCGACTAAACTAAAATCTTCTACACTTCCTGGGTCCGTATCCCTCTATTCCCATCCTATTCATGTATTTGTCAAGATGCCCCTTAAATGTCCCTATCGTCCCTGCTTCCACTACCTCCTCCGGTAGCGAGTTCCAGGCACCCACTACCCTCTGTGTAAAAAACTTGCCTCGTACATCTCCTCTAAACCTTACCCCTCGCACCTCAAGCCTATGCCCCGTAGCAATTGACCCCTCTAACCTGGGGAAAAGCCTCTGACTATCCACTCTGTCTATGCCCCTCATATTTTTGTAGACCTCTATCAGGTCGCCCCTCAACCTCCGTTGTTCCAGTGAGAACAAACCGAGTTTATTCAATCGCTCCTCATAGCTAATGCCCTCCATACCAGGCAACATTCTGGTAAATCTCTTCTGCACCCTCTCTAAAGCCTCCACATCCTTCTGGTAGTGTGGCGACCAGAATTGAACACTATACTCCAAGTTCTTCTCAAAACATCTGGCGCGATTCTCCAACCCCCCACAGGGTCGGAGAATCGCCGGGAGCTGGCGTGAATCCCGCCCCCGCCGTGTCCCGAATTCTCCTCCACCGGAGATTCGGCGGGGGCGGGAAGCGCGCCGCGCCGGTCGGCGGAAATCGCGGCGGTCGGCGGGCACACCCCCGGCGATTCTCCGGTCCGCGATGGGCCGAAGTCCCGCCGCTGTCAACCCTCTCCAGCCGGCGTGGGTTAAACCACCCACCTTACTGGCGGGAGCAGGCAGCGTGGGTGGGCTCCGGAGTCCTGGGGGGGGCGCGGGGCGATCTGGCCCCATGGGGTGCCCCCACGGTGGCCTGGCCCGCGATCGGGGCCCACCCATCGGCGGGCGGGCCTGTGCTGTGGGGGCACTCTATTTCTTCCGCCTTTGCCAAGGTCTTCACTATGGCGGAGGCGACCCCCTCCCCTGTGCAGGGATGACGTCAGCAGCCGCTGACGCTCCCGCGCAGGCGTCACCCGGTAAAATCCTTTCGCCGCCGGCTGGCGTGGCGCCAAAGGCCTTTCCCGCCAGCTGGCGGAGTGGAAACCACTCCAGCGCGGGCATATCCCCTAGAGGTTCGGAGAATTCCGCACCTTTGGGGCGGCACGATGCCGGAGTGATCCGCGCCGTTTTTGGCGCCGGGTAGCAGACATGGCGCCAGTTTGCGGAGAATCCCGCCCCTGTATTTTAAACACATCTGTAAGATTGAAATTGTGATACATTAATCCTGAGCAGAACATGATACTGTGAAGGACATGGAGAAGGAGCCCAAGTTGACCTCATCTAGAGAGTAGTGGGAGAGTAATCAGAAAACTGAACGCTTGCTCTGTCCTATTTTGGGAATAAAGAAAACAAACAGCAAAATGCTGATGTTTTACTTTCCTCTTATAACAGTATGTTTACTCTGAACACAGCAGGTTGCTGCACCAGTTACCACTTCTCAGAAATACAGACCTGGACCAGGCTCCATGGAGGTATTAAACTTAATTATTTCACATTCAAAGCATGAGATTTGGGTATTTTTCCTGGAACACATTACCTGACCACTGACGCCTGATCAGCAGCATACAATTCCACATTGATAGAGATACTGCAGCTCGCTTCCAATGCACCTGCACTGCCTGTCACCAGGGGCCATGTTCATATAAAAAGCAAGAGTTTTAAAATAGCCTTTGCATTTTCAATTCAAACTCTAACAGATTCTTCAGTGAAACGGCAAACTCTGCTGAACTTTCAGATCCTGCAGGACCTGAATAAGTTTTCCATTAGGATTCTGGTAAAATGGGATTATCTTTAATTAGGAAACAGATTCAGATGTTAATTAAACTGGGTAAAAATGCATTTTGAGGTTAATGTCTAGCTACCCCTTCAGCAGAACACTTGACACTGGATGAACTTAGCCCAGTATTGAAAGGTCAGCAGGAGCAATCGCAATATAAACATGATCAAAATTCAAAACTTTGTTTAAACAGACACCCGGAACATTTGCCACTCTGGTTCATTAGCATTTGCAAAGGATTAGAAATCGGTAAACAGGTAACAGTGCATGGATTGTTTCTGATACACCTTACAACATAAGTGGTTATATTTATATTAAATAACTGTTTACTCACAAATGTTACCACAAACCTTTCTTTTCTTCAATGTTGCTGAAATTTGACTACTTCAAAATGAATTCAAGAACACAGGATTATTATCAACAATATTCCAATCCTACAGTTGATGAAGATATCACAGCAAAACACCGCATAAATGACATTCAACAACATTCTTGAAATCATGTAGAACCTTTAATTGTTAAAAAAGCTTTACTTTTCGCAATATTGTTTCATCCTGAAAGTTCCACAAATCACATAAATTATAAAATTGTCCCCACTGCGGGGCAGTGTATGGGAAATGGGACAAATACATTTCATCAACAACATTTGGCATAAATATTTTAAAGCAATATCTCTTTTTTATTTTATTGGTTGATTCTTTCTAATTAATGTCTCAGTAAATGGCTTCCTATATTTAAATCAATAATTAGTTTACATTGGGAAGGTGGAGGAAGGAGTTTGTAGCGGAGGTGAGTGGTTACTGGGGTGTATCAGGGGAGGGGTTTGGGGAGAGGGCGTGTTTTGGAGGGGATGGGAAAGGCTCATGTCGGAGAGAGAGGATAGAGATATTGGGGAATCTGGAGGGGGTTCCCTAGATTGCCGGGATACACCCTGCGGGAGCGACTGCTGCTTCTGGGTGTGGAAGGGGCGGGAAGAATTGGGGATATATATAAGTGGCTGGGGGAGCAGAGAGGTGAGCGGGTGGGGAGGATCAAGGAGAAATGGGAAGCGGAGTTGGGAATGGAGATCAATTGGGGAGTATGGAGTGAGGCACTGCAAAGGGTAAACGGGACCTCCTCTTGTGCAAGGATGAGCCTGATACAGTTTAAGGTGGTGCACAGGGTGCATATGACTCGGGCGAGAATGAGTGGGTTCTTTCAGGGGGTAGCAGGTGAGTGTGAGGAGGTGTGGGCGGGGGCCAGCGAATCACACGCACATGTTTTGGGGTTGCGAAAATTGGGAAGATTTTGGGCGGGAGTGTTCGCGGTCTTAGCCAGGATAGTGGAGGAGGAGGTGGACCCCTGACCCTTTGGTGGCGATATTTGGGGTTTCAGAGAAGCCGGAGCTCATGGAGAGGAGGAAGGCCGATGTCTTGGTCTTCACCTCTCTGATTGCACGGCGGCGAATTTTACTGGAGTGGCGGTCGGCATCGCCACCGGGGGTAGCAGCATGGTTGAGTGACCTGTAGGACTTCCTGCGGTTAGAGAAGATAAAGTCTGGGTTATGGGGCTCAGCAGGGAGGTTTGAGGAAAGGTGGGGGATGTTTGTGACTGTTTGAGGAGCTGTTCGCCACGGGGGGTGAAAAAGGGGAAAAGTCTGTCCAGACTGTATAGTTGATTGTTGGGAAGTACGTTTCCTGGGTGTTTATTCGCTGTAATCTGTTTTGATACATGTTTGTAATAAAATATGTTTTTTAAAAAAGAGATATTGGGCAATGGGGAGTGTTGAAGTGGGGTGAGATTGTCTGTGGACATTGTTAGTGTTGACTACCCTGAGGCAGACTCAACATAGCCCTAAAAAGCCATGTGTCAGGTATATACAGACTTAGTGAAAAAGACACCAGTCATGCTATAATAGTCAATTAGACAGGCATGGCCTCAAAAATTTCAAACGTGCCTACCCACTCAGTTATATTTCCTCAAGAATGAAGTGGCAGAATTCAGAATTTCTGATTTCTGTAAATCCCAAAGTGGCATATTGGTTATTGAGCCATCCGAAATGTCCAGGAAATGAGATTCCGACTTAAGGCACTTTCCTGGATGATCAAAGAAATCTTGACGTAACAAATCATCAAAACTGATTAAACCTTTCTTGTACATCATTATACACCAGTTAGAACTTGCTAACTATGAAATGCATCGATGTAAAATATGAACTGCAACTTTTAATACCCTTTACCAGTCATGTAACAGTATATTGTAAACTCATTTCCTCTGGCTTTGTGACTTACTAAACACATTAAACAAGATACCAAAGGTGAAGTATTTATAATAATAATATAATATTCTTTATTGTCACAAGTAGGCTTACATTAACACTGCAACAAAGTTACTGTGAAAATCTTACATCTTAATCTTACATTCCAAGAGGGATATAAAGGTAAAATTCTATATAGAAAGAAAGTTCAAAAAACTGATACAGCAAGATTAGACCGCTATTAAATTATAGACATAAAATTCCTTCCTTGATAACAGGAGCTCCATATAACCCATCTCTACGAGGTGACATTTAGAACAAACCTTTCCAATTTCCACACATTAAACAGAAGGAAAGATGGACAATGAGACGTCACCTGATAGACAACTGCTGTTTGCGCTGTTAAACAACAGAGCGTCTTTACATTTGATGAGGGGTACAGGCACACTTCAAAGTGTTTTTGGAAGCCCGCACTATTCCCTTCTAAGATAGTGGACTCAATGGGATCCCAAACCAGCCTCCCCACCCCTGTCATCAAAACAAGTCCACCTTTGGAAGGACCATGCATTTGGGGAGAGGGTGGTGTGGAGCCAGAGACAGCAGGTCTCGATCATGGAGCCGGGGGAAATGATGGAGCCAGGAACCATTTATACTCAATGTAATTTGTGGTATGATTATCAAGGTGGATGATTAATGGTAAGTCCAGGATGTCGATAGTGGGGATTTCAGTGATGATAATTCTATTGAATGTCAAGGGGCGATGATTAGATTCTCTCTTGTTGGATATAGTCATTGGTGCTTGAGTGATTCAAAAATTACTTGCCACTATCATACCTGAGCCTGAATATGATCCATGTCTTGCTGCATTTGGACAAGGACTGCTTCATTATCTGAGGAGTCGCAAATGGTGCTGAACATTGTGCAGTCATCAACAAACATCCCCACTTCTGACCTTCTGATGGAGGGAAAGTTATTGATGAAGCAGCTGAAGATGGTTGGGCCTAGGACACTGAGAAACTCCTGCAGTGATGTCCAGGAGCTGAGATGATTGACCTCCGACCACCACAACCATCTTCCTTTGTGCCGGGTATGACTCCAACCAGAAAGGGCTTTCTCCCTGATTCCCGTTGACTCCAGTTTTGCTCGGGCTCCTTGATGCCATACTTGATTTAAGGGCAGTCACTCTCATCTCACCTCTTGAGTTCAGCTCTTTTGTCCATGTTTGCACCAAGACTGTGATGAGGTCAGGAAGTGCCTGCCTTGACAGAACTCAAACTGAGCGTCAATGAACAGGTTATTGCTGAGTAAGTGCTGCTTGATAGCATAACTTTGCTGATGATTGGGCGTCATTGGCCGAGTTGAATTCATCTTGTTTTTGTGGACAGGACATACCTGGGCAATTTTCCAGGCTGCCAGGTAGATATACTGGAACGTCAGGAATGTGGCAAATTCTAGGCTGCAAGTCTTCAGTACTGTTGTCAGGATGTTGTGGGGGCCGTAGCCAGTGAATCAGTGAATCTGTGAATCAGATGTGATATTTTGTCCAGCAACTAAGAACTTTTCTCAGAGTTGCGAATATGTTTTGCTTCCTCAGATTGTATTCCAGTTTGGAACTAGGGTACTCAGAGTTGTGCATTTGGAGGGTAACAAAGAAGATTATAGGAAGTGGAGAAAACATCTTTAAAAACAGGTAAGATTGTAGACATTAGTTGGGGAATGTGGATAGCCTTTTCACAGCAATGGAACACTCACCTCCAACTATGCTTCACATTCTGCAACTATCCGTCAAAAGTCTTCATTCTGCTTCATAGAAGCGGGAGAGTTACTTCATTCCATTTTAAAACAAGAAGCTGAAGAATCAGCAAATCAGTAACAGATTCCATGAAGTCATTGAATTTCCATTCTTGGTTCAGGTCTTCTACAAACAGTCTGTATTGATCCAAAATTGGCAACAGCCTTTATCCAGTGCCTAACCTGAATAACAATCACCGAGCATGATTGAAAAATATAAAGCCTGGTGAGTTATGGTGACAGTGACTTGGAGACAATTGATTTGCCCTTATTTTTGGAGTACAGTTGATTATTGTAGTCCAGTGGTGTTGAATATATCACTCACATTGGAACCACAGCTGAGCAGAACAGGATTTATATCTTATCTTGTAATTAGTGATCCTCAATCTTAACAAATAATAATTTACCATTGGGGACACAGGAATTCCTTAATAAAAATATTTTTGTGCTCGAGAATGTTCTTATGTAGGATAGGATTCCCAATTGACCAAAATTACTAGACCATTGGGAGCAAAATAAATGAGTGTTTAAAATCCCCAGGCATTATTGTAAATCTGTAATGGGCTTGTTGCGACAAGTTACATCCAACAGAATAAACCCCCCACCTGGAGCATGTGGATTTTGTGCTGAACAGTGTAGCACCGTCAATATGAGGCAAGGCAGGTTGAGGTAAGGTCAATTAAAGGCTTTATTAAGCAGAACTTGATCCCCAGCAGCTCGGTTACAGAATGCAGCTGCTGGGGGAAATCCGGGTTCTTATACCGGCATTTCTGGGCGGAGTCCTGTAGGCGGCCGATCCTATCAGGACCCGGCATCCCTCCACCTGTCGACACGTGGTGTACCGTATTACCCCTAATACATACCACATTCACCCCTTGTTGAAAAAGAACCCGGCGGGATGGTGGTTCGCATGGTGGTAGGGGTTTACAGGGTCGGTACTGTGCCTTAACTCTGAACAAGAAACAAAATTGTTGCTTTAACTGGGCCAACGGGCCAAACAGGGTCGGCATTGTGCCGTAACTCCAAACTATAAACAAAATCATCGCTTTAACCGGCCAACGGGCCAAACAGGGTCGGCATGATGCCATAACTATAAACTATCTACAATAATGCCGCATTTACCGGGCAACACGGGCTAAACAGGGTCGGCATTGTGCCATAACTACGACAATACACAATAACTGAAAACGTTGAGATGAATTAAAGTGATTCGATGAGCCGGGTGGGTGCCCTGGTCGTCCTTTTCGATCGTCTCGGGCGTGGTGGTGATGGCGCTGGCTCGAGTCCTGTCGTCTCTGGGAGCGTAGCGCTGTCCCCTGTTTCCTTACTCCTGGGCGGGTCTGGGAGAAAAACCGAACCCCCCGGGAAGGGGGTGGCTGCGGGATGAGCCGGCGGGAGTGAGGGGGTGATTGGTGTTGGGGGGGTGTGGGGAGCTCCGGCGGGCGCCAGGTCCCGTAGGGAGACCGTGTCCTGTCGGCCATCGGGGTACTCCACATCGGCGTATTGCGGGTTCGCATGGAGGAGATGCACCCGTTCCACCAATGGAGCTGACTTGTGCGCCCGCACATGTTTCTGGAGCAGGATGGGTCCCGGAGCTGCTAGCCAGGTCGGAAGTGGCGTTCCAGAGGAGGATTTCCTAGGAAAGAGAAGGAGGCGCTCGTGAGGCGTTTGGTTCGTGGCGGTGCACAGCAGGGACCGGATAGAGTGAAGGGCATCCGGGAGGACTTCCTGCCAGCGGGAAATTGGGAGACTCCTAGACCGGAGGGCCAGCAGGACGGCCTTCCAGACCGTTCCATTCTCCTTTTCTACCTGCCCGTTCCCCCGGGGGTTGTAACTGGGCTTCCTGCTCGAGGCTATGTCCCTGCTGAGCAGGAATTGACGCAGTTCATCACTCATAAAGGAGGACCCCCTGTCACTATGGACATAGGACATAGGAAACTGAACAGTGTAAAAATGGTACCGAGAGCTTTAATGACCGTGGCCGCTGTCATGTCGGGGCAGGGGATGGCGAAAGGGAAACGGGAGTATTCATCAACGACGTTCAGAAAGTACGTGTTGCGATCGATGGAGGGGAGGGGGCCTTTGAAATCCAAACTGAGGCGTTCAAAGGGTCGAGAGGCCTTAACCAGGTGCGCTCTATCTGGCCTGAAAGTGCGGTTTGCACTCGCGCAGATCTGGCAGTTCCTGGTGACTGTTCGGACGTCCTCGACGGAGTATGGGAGGTTGCGGGCCTTGAGGAAGTGGTAGAAACAAGTGACCCCCGGGTGGCAGAGGTCCTCGTGGAGGGCTTGTAGACGGTCCACTTGTACATTGGCACATGTGCCGCGAGATAGGGCATCGGACGGCTCGTTCAGCTTTCCGGGACGGTACAAGATCTCATAATTGAAGGTGGAGAGTTCGATCCTCCACCGCAAGATCTTGTCGTTCTTGATCTTGCCCCGCTGTGCATTATCGAACATGAAGGCAACCGACCGTTGGTCAGTGAGGAGAGTGAATCTCCTACCGGCCAGGTAATGCCTCCAGTGTGGCACAGCTTCCACTATGGCTTGTGCCTCTTTTTCCACTGAGGAGTGGCGGATTTCTGAAGCGTGGAGAGTTCGGGAGAAGAAGGCCAGGGGTCTGCCTGCTTGGTTGAGGGTGGCCGCCAGAGCAACATCTGATGCGTCGCTCTCGACCTGGAAGGGGAGGGACTCGTCGATGGCGCGCATCATGGCCTTTGCGATATCCGCCTTGATGCGCATGAAGGCCTGGCATGCCTCTGTCAACAGGGGAAAAGTAGTGGACTGGATTAGTGCACGGGCCTTGTCTGCGTACTGGGGGACCCACTGGGCGTAATAAGAAAAGAAGCCCAGGCAGCGTCTCAGGGCTTTGGCAGAGTGGGGGAGAGGGAACTCCATGAGGGGGCGCATGCGTTCAGGGTCGGGGCCTATCACTCCATTACGCACTACGTAGCCCAGGATGGCTAGACGGTCGGTGCGGAACACGCATTTTTCCTTGTTGTAAGTGAGGTTCAGGGCGTTAGCGGTCTGGAGGAATTTTTGGAGGTTGGCGATGTGGTCCTGCTGGTCGTGGCCGCAGATGGTGACGTTGTCGAGATACGGGAACGTGGCCCGTAAACCGTGCTGGTCAACCATTCGGTCAATCTTTGGTTGGAAGACCGAGACTCCGTTCGGGACGCCGAATGGAACCCTTAAAAAGTGGTATAACCGCCCGTCTGCTTCGAAGGCAGTATAGTTGCGGTCACCGGGGCGGATGGGGAGCTGGTGGTTGGCGGACTTGAGGTCCACGGTGGAAAAGACCTTGTACTGTGCAATCCGATTGACCATGTCGGATATGCGGGGGAGAGGGTACGCATCTAGCTGAGTGTACCTGTTGATGGTCTGACTATAGTCGATGACCATCCTCTGTTTCTCCCCGGTCTTAACGACTACCACCTGGGCTCTCCAGGGACTGTTGCTAGCCTGGATGATGCCTTCCTTCAGCAGCCTCTGGACTTCGGACCAGATAAATGCTCGGTCCTGGGCGCTGTACCGTCTGCTCCTTGTGGCGACGGGTTTGCAATCCGGGGTGAGGTTCGCAAACAAGAAAGGCGGTTCAACCTTGAGGGTCGCGAGGCAGCAGACAGTCAGTGGGGGTATAGGGCCACCAAATTTAAATGTTAAACTCTGGAGGTTGCATTGGAAGTCCAACCCCAGGAGCGTGGGAGCACAGAGATGGGGGAGGACATACAGCCGGTAATTTCGGAACTCCCTCCCCTGCACCATTAGGTTAGCGATGCTGAACCCTTTGATCTGAACGGAGTGGGGTCCCGTCGCCAGGAAAGTTTTCTGGGTGCTTGGCCGAATTACGAGGGAACAGCGCCTTACCGAGTCCGGATGAATGAAGCTCTCCGTGCTCCCAGAGTCGATAAGACACGGCGTCTCGTAGCCATTCACCAGGACTGTAGTGGTTGCAGTCTGGAGTGTCTGGGGTCGCGACTGGTCAAGGGTCATCGAAGCCAAACGTGGTTGTCGAAGTTGATCATCGTAGTCAGGCAGTATGGGGCCGTCTGTGTTGGGGTCCTTTCCTGACAGCCAAGATGGCGGCGTCCACGGATCGAACGCAGTCGGGGGTGTACAAAATGGCAGCGCACATCTCTCCCTCGTGGCGTCCGGGGTCCAAAATGGCGGCGTCCGTTGGTCGCACGTGGATCGCTGGGGGGGCTGGGTCTGTGGTCCCGTTTCTTCCCCGGAGATAGCGGCGGCCCCGCGGGACTTGCACACCGTCGCGTAGTGGCCCTTCTTTCCGCAGCTTTTGCAGGTAGCCGCGCGGGCCGGGCATCGCTGCCGAGGGTGTTTCGGCTGGCCGCAAAAATAGCAGCGGGGCCCCCCCGGTTGGTCTGGTGTTTTGGCCGCGCAGGTTTGCGGGGTTGGAGAGTCGATCGCAGCGGGGGTCCACGGAACCCAAGGGGCTGCAGTGCGGTCGGGGGCGTAGGCGCGGGCGTTACGCGAGACCACATCGAGGGATGCCGCCAGGGCCCGAGCTTCTGAGAGACCCAGAGATTCTTTCTCCAGAAGCCTCTGGCGGATCTGGGAAGAGGCCAAACCTGCCACATACGCATCGCGGACCAGGAGCTCTGTGTGTTCACTCGCTGTTACCGCCGGGCAGTTGCAGTTTCGACCCAGGATCTGCAGGGCGTTATAGAACTTGTCCAGCGATTCCCCTGGAAATTGTCGTCGTGTGGCGAGCTGGTTGCGAGCAAAAACCTGGTTGGCGGGCCGGATGTAGATATCCTTCAGCGCGGCGAGGGCACCGGGGAAATCGTCCTCATCCTCGATAAGAGAGTAGACGTCGGGACTCACCCTGGAATAGAGGACCTGCATCTTTTGTTCGTCACCGGTGTGCCGGGGGCCGTTTGCAGGTAGCCCTCAAAGCTGCCATCCAGTGCTTGAAGATAGAGGCCGAGTTAGCTGCTTGGGGTGCGATGCCCAGGCACTCCGGGGTGATTCGGAGCTCCATATTCCTACGTCGTTTTTTCTTTAATTTAAGTCTGCTTAATAAATTGTTGTCCCGTCAATCTGGTGCGAGGCAGGTTGAGGTAAGGTCAATTAAAGGCTTTATTGAGCAGAACTTGATCCCCCAGCAGTTTTGTTACAGAATGCAGCTGCTGGGGGAAATCCGGGTTCTTATACCGGCATTTCTGGGCGGAGCCCAGTAGGCGGCCGATCCTATCAGGACCCGGTATCCATCTACCAATAGCCCGTCGACACGTGGTGTACCGTATTAACCTTAATACATACCACCACAAACAGCTGTCAGATTTATCAGTGATTCTGCTACTTATTCCTAAGGCATGATTTGAGGCAGGTTCATTTCTGCCGCATTTTCAGTATTCAAACAAAGTCTAGAAATTGAAAAAAAAGGGCCTCGAAATAAAGGTGGAGCTATGATGGAGGGAATGGAGAAGAGGCAAGCTGCAAGGAGAGGATGGGCTGGTGTGAAGGGCGGTGAGATGGAGTTTGGGGCAATCGGGGGTAATGGACCAGCAGTTAGGCAGCATCAAGATGCCATTTTACTGATTGCAGCCTGGGACCTCACACATGAGTTAGGCTACCTTAGTACCAGACACCAAGATCTGTGGGAACTGTACACCGATCCTTGGGCAGGTGCTGCACTCGCATCTCATAATGAAGATGCACTTAGAACATAGAACATACAGTGCAGAAGGAGGCCATTCGGCCCATCGAGTCTGCACCGACCCACTTAAGCCTATCCACCCTATCCCCGTAACCCCAAAACCCCTCCTAACCTTTTTGGTCACTAAGGGCAATTTATCGTGACCAATCCACCTAACCTGCACGCCTTTGGACTGTGGGAGGAAACCGGAGCACCCGGAGGAAACCCACGCAGACACGGGGAGAACGTGCAGACTCCGCACAGACAGGGACCCAGTGGGGAATCGAACCTGGGACCCTGGCGCTGTGAAGCCGCAGTGCTAACCACTGTGCTACCGTGCTGCCCGTGTTGTCATATTGGAGTGTCAGTCTTCTGATTAGGATCTGAAAACAAAACAGAGACCAGGGGCTAACAATGCTATAACCTTTTCTGATGTTGATTACAACATGAAATGGTGATTGTGTAATGCTTTTAAGTAAATTATTCCATACAATAACACTTATTTTAGTCAGGGCAGGCATAGAGGCACAGTGATGCCACAAAGTACAATCATGTTGAATTGATGCAAAGCTGCTGTTATCAATGCTGTTGTTGACCCTGAAGTGATCAGGACCTTTGCTCCGTCCGTCTACATTAGTGAGCTCGGTGAAAGTGCTCAGGGAAAGATGTACAGTTTAGTTGTATTTCTACAGTAAGGGCAGAGGTCACTTCTCCATTACACAACCCAACCAATTTTCAATCCCAGGGTTCTCTTTGGGCAGGCAATGTGCTTTGTGATTTTACTGCCTGCAAGGTGAGGGTGAAAATGACCTCTCACCTCTGCTCCCATTGTCTTTTATATGCACAACATTTATATATTCACTGACAAACAATAAATGGCTAAAAACAGTCTGATCTGCTTTACTGGCACCACTTGTCTCGGGATTTCCCGCCCTGTTGTGAGTAGGCCGTTCCTCAGTACAAGTAGCTCGAAGATTAGTTTACATCACAGGAAACGTTCCCAGTTATTTTTAGTGTTCCTCTTACCCTAGGATTGTAATTTTCAAAAGATGATGGTTCTTTGAAAAATGTCAAACCAATCCCGTGTCCTCCACACCAGGGTGGTTACTGTGTCCACACCCCGTGTCCTCCACACCAGGGTGGTTACTGTGTCCACACCCCGTGTCCTCCACACCAGGGTGGTTACTGTGTCCACACCCCGTGTCCTCCACACCAGGGTGGTTACTGTGTCCACACCCCGTGTCCTCCACACCAGGGTGGTTACTGTGTCCACACCCCGTGTCCTCCACACCAGGGTGGTTACTGTGTCCACACCCCGTGTCCTCCACACCAGGGTGGTTACTGTGTCCACACCCCGTGTCCTCCACACCAGGGTGGTTACTGTGTCCACACCCCTTGTCCTCTACACCAGGGTGGTTACTGTGTCCACACCCCGTGTCCTCTACACCAGGGTGGTTACTGTGTCCACATCCCGTGTCCTCCACACCAGGGTGGTTACTGTGTCCACACCCCGTGTCCTCCACACCAGGGTGGTTACTGTGTCCACACCCCGTGTCCTCCACACCAGGGTGGTTACTGTGTCCACACCCCGTGTCCTCCACACCAGGGTGGTTACTGTGTCCACACCCCGTGTCCTCCACACCAGGGTGGTTACTGTGTCCACATCCCGTGTCCTCCACACCAGGGTGGTTACTGTGTCCACATCCCGTGTCCTCCACACCAGGGTGGTTACTGTGGAAATGCAATAGTTGCTGAAACATTATTGACAGTAGGTCTGACATCATCAGCTAAGATTTACTTTGCAATAACCTGGAGCTGTGATTATTGCTGCGGTTTGAAGTGAGTCTCACTGGAGAGACCGAGCAGGTGAGGCGGAGGTCAGTGGACGCTTATCAATGCTGATCTACAATTTCCACCACTTCATTAAAGTAGATCTTAACGCTCCCGTTTCTTCATTCACTGTCTTAATATACATAATATACACCAGTGTATCAGGGTGCAGACACACACTGATGGACACATAGTGTGACCAATCAACATACACAACACCGCAGCCAATCACCAGTTGGAGCACACGCACTATAAAGACAGGGAGCATCAGAGTTCCCGCTCATTCGAGTTGCAGCGAGCTAGGAGCACAGAGCTCACAGCCTGCAACACAGACATTCACCATGTGCTGAGTGCATCGACTGGTTAGGACAAGGCAAAGGTCTTTAGTTAAAGCTAGTATTGTGTTAACCCACAGTCAGAGCATGTTTAAACAGTTAATGATTCAATAAAATAGTGTTGCACTATTTCAAGTGTTGGTGACCTGTATGTGATCCAGAACACCCAACACATCATGATACCAGGAGCTGAGGGATATTAGAACTTCTTAGCCCTACCTGCAAGTGATCTGCCTTCCGCCAGCATTCCATCATCCTGCAACATGGACAACATCAGCCCGCCACCACCGCTCCGCATCACCGGCAACCTCGGGGCCAACTGGAAGATATTCAAACAACGCTTCCAGCTCTTCCTTGAGGCCACAGTCGGGAAGGACGCCTCGGATACCAGGAAGATCGCTCTCTTCCTCTCCACGGCCGGGGACCATGCCATCCACATTTTCAATTCTCTCACCTTTGCGGATGATGAAGATAAAACAAAGTTCAAGACGGTCCTCCTCAAGTTTGACAGTCACTGCAGCATAGAGGTGAATGAAAGTTTTGAGCGCTATGTATTCCAGCAGCGTTTGCAGGGTAAGGATGAACCTTTCCAATCCTTTCTATCCCACCTCCGAATCCTTGCGCAGTCTTGCAACTACGGGCCCACCTCCGACTCCATAATACGCGACCAGATCGCTTTCAGCGTTCAGTCGGACCCCCTCTGACAGCGGCTCCTCAAAGTAAAGCAGCTCACCCTCGCGACCGCCATTGAGACCTGTGTCTTAGACGAAAACGCCACGAGTCAGTATTCCCAAATCCAAGCGGCTGAAACGGCACGGCAAGGTCCCCACGAGGCGGAACGGGTCCAAGTGATTGAGCACCTCCAGGGCCTCAGCCTGGATGAGGGCGGCCATTTCACGCGCTTTTCGCGGACTCCCACCAAACAAGGGGACGGTGATGTCGAAGAACGTAATGCGCAGGCGCGCACAACGCACGACCGCACTGCGCATGCGCGGTGGCGCAGCAAACGTGCTGTCGCTACGACGTGCGGCAACTGTGGCTCCGCCCATTTAAAGCGGCAATGCCCTGCCAAATCTCGACAATACCTAAGATGTGGCAGACTTGGCCACTATGCTACCTTCTGCCGAGCAGCTCAGCCTGCCAGTTCATATCGCTTCAGCCAGCCTCACAGTAATGTCCGGGCAATTCAACCCACGGTCACCGAGTCCGATGCGGACCTCCCACACAGCAGTGACACCAAGGACCCGAAGGCACCTTTTCGAGTCGGTGTCGTAACAAAAAACAGGCTGTCCCCGAATCAAAGACACCAGCCGCTGTCAGTTTACAGCATCGATCCGATCCAGACGATGAGTGGTGTGCCACCCTGACAGTCAACCAGTCCCAAATACGATTCCGCCTGGACACTGCTGCCTCCGCCAATCTCATTGCGCGGTCTGACCTCCAAAACCTTTGTGTCAAACCAGCCATCCTTCCATCAGCCTGCCAGCTATTAGATTATAATGGCAATGTCATTGCTGCTAGCGGCTCGTGCCAACTTGAAGTGATGCACAGGTCACGAAAAGCCATCCTTCCCTTTGAAATCGTGGGCTCCTCGAAAGCCTCCCTGCTTGGCGCGCAGGCATGCAAGCTGTTGAACCTAGTTCAGAGAGTTCACTCTCTCTCCTGCTGACGCGTCTGCCTTTCAGGACACTGACTTCAGGGCGCAGCTCGACGCCATTATCAACCAGCACCACAACGTCTTCGAGGGCATGGGCACGCTCCCGTACACCTACAAGATCTTATTGAAACAGAATGCCACGCCTGTGGTGCACGCACCTCGCAGGGTCCCAGCACCCCGTAAGGACCGCCTCAAGCAGCAGCTGCAGGACCTCCAGGACCAAGGAGTGATTTCCAAAGTCACGGAACAAACCGACTGGGTCAGTTCCATGGTGTGTGTAAAAAAACCTTCCGGCGAGCTGAGAATTTGCATTGATCCCAAGGATCTAAATCGCAATATTATGAGAGAGCACTATCCAATTCCCAAGCGCGAAGAGATCACATGCGAGATGGCTCGCGCCAAGCTCTTCACCAAACTCGACGCCTCAAAAGGATTCTGGCAAATTCAGCTCGACAAATCCAGCAGGATACTGTGTACATTCAATACCCCCTTTGGCAGATATTGTTACAACAGGATGCCGTTTGGGATCAACTCTGCATCAGAAGTGTTCCATAGGATTATGGAACAAATGATGGAAGGCATTGAAGGTGTTCGCGTCTATGTCGATGACATAATCATTTGGTACACCACCCCGCAGGATCATGTTAGTCGCCTCCAGCGCGTATTCAGACGTATACATGAGCATGGCCTCCGCCTCAACAGGGCCAAATGCTCCTTTGGTCAGACGGAACTCAAGTTACTCGGGGACCACATCTCCCTATTGGGTGTGCAGCCGGATGCGGACAAGGTGGCTGCTATCACAGCTATGAAAACACCAGAGGACAAAAAGGCGGTCCTCCGATTTCTGGGCATGGTCAACTTTTTAGGGAAGTTCATCCCTAACTTTGCCTCTCATACCAAGGCTCTCAGGAACCTGGTCCGGAAGACAACAGACTTCCAATGGCTCCCTGCCCACGAGCGCGAATGGAGGGAACTTAAAACCAAACTCACCACAGCCCCGGTCTTAGCTTTCTTTGAACCAGCAAAAGAGACCAAAATTTCGACCGATGCCAGCCAATCCGGCATTGTGGCAGTGCTCCTTCAACGTGATGAGGCCTCATCATGGGCCCCCGTTGCATATGTGTCACGTGCGATGACCCCCACGGAGCAGCGCTACGCGCAGGTAGAAAAGGAGTGCCTGGGCCTTCTGACCGGTGTGGTTAAGTTTCACAATTATGTGTACGGACTTCCTCAATTCACCGTCGAGACCGACCATCGCCCGCTGGTCAATATAATACAGAAAGACTTGACCGACATGACTCCAGCGTATTCTTCTCAAGCTCCAGCGATACGACTTCCAGCTGGTATACACCCCAGGCAAAGACCTCATCATTGCTGACGCTCTCTCCAGGGCTGTCAACACCCCGTGTGACCCAACGGGATTCGTCTGCCAGGTTAACGCCCATGTGGCCTTCGTGGCCTCCAATCTACCGGCCACGGATGAACGCCTCGTCCAAATTCACCGCGAGATGTCAGCTGACCTCTTGCTACAGCGTGTCATGCGCCCCCTAACGGACGGGTGGCTCAAGGGCCAATGCCCTCAGTTCTATAATGTCAGAGATGATCTGGCGGTAGTAGACGGGGTTCTTCTGAAACTGGACCGCATT
This sequence comes from Scyliorhinus torazame, assembly GCF_047496885.1. Taxonomy (NCBI): domain Eukaryota; kingdom Metazoa; phylum Chordata; class Chondrichthyes; order Carcharhiniformes; family Scyliorhinidae; genus Scyliorhinus; species Scyliorhinus torazame. The sequence goes on from NC_092717.1 coordinate 1,559,803, forward strand.
GTCATCCCGCATAGCATGCGCCAGCTTGTCCTGGAACAACTACACGAGGGCCACCTTGGCGTGGAAAAGTGCTGCCGACGGGCTCCCACCCCTGCCCAGACCCCTGCCCAACTCCCACCTCAGCCCAGACCCCTGCCCAACTCCCACCTCAGCCCAGACCCCTGCCCAGCTCCCCCCCTGCCCAGACCCCTGACCAGCTCCCACCCGTGCCCAGACCCCTGCCCAGCTCCCCCCCTGCCCAGACCCCTGACCAGCTCCCACCCGTGCCCAGACCCCTGCCCAACTCCCCCCCTGCCCAGACCCCTGACCAGCTCCCACCCGTGCCCAGACCCCTGCCCAACTCCCACCTCAGCCCAGACCCCTGCCCAGCTCCCCCCTGCCCAGACCCCTGACCAGCTCCCACCCGTGCCCAGACCCCTGCCCAACTCCCACCTCAGCCCAGACCCCTGCCCAGCTCCCCCCTGCCCAGACCCCTGACCAGCTCCCATCCGTGCCCAGACCCCTGACCAGCTCCCCCCCTGCCCAGACCCCTGACCAGCTCCCACCCGTGCCCAGGCCCCTGCCCAGCTCCCCCCCTGCCCAGACCCCTGACCAGCTCCCCCCCTGCCCAGACCCCTGACCAGCTCCCACCCGTGCCCAGACCCCTGGCTAGCTCCCCCCCTGCCCAGACCCCTGACCAGCTCCCACCCGTGCCCAGACCCCTGCCCAACTCCCACCTCAGCCCAGACCCCTGACCAGCTCCCACCCGTGCCCAGACCCCTGCCCAGCTCCCCCCCTGCCCAGACCCCTGACCAGCTCCCACCCGTGCCCAGACCCCTGCCCAGCTCCCCCCCTGCCCAGACCCCTGACCAGCTCCCACCCCTGCCCAGACCACTGCCCAACTCCCACCTCAGCCCAGACCCCTGACCAGCTCCCACCCGTGCCCAGACCCCTGCCCAGCTCCCCCCCTGCCCAGACCCCTGACCAGCTCTCACCCGTGCCCAGACCCCTGCCCAGACCCCTGACCGGCTCCCACCCCTGACCGGCTCCCACCCCTGACCGGACCCTTTCCAGCTCCCACCCCTTCCCAGACCCCTGCCCAGCTCCCACCCCTGCCCAGACCCCTGCCCAGCTCCCACCCCTGCCCAGACCCCTGACCGGCTCCCACCCCTGACCAGCTCCCACCCCTGACCAGCTCCCACCCTGTTGCTCTTTTTAACTGGATACTGAGATGACGGTTATTAATGATCATATTGCTTTTCAGAGTCGCCAAGTATCGAATGATACCACCACAAAGTTTTACCGGATATCGATCAAAGACCAAACAACCAGTTAGTTAGTTCAAGTTCGATGATAGTTTATTTACACACAAGAATTACTTTGACATGCAACATAAAACACTACAAGCTAAATTACACCTAACACTACAATAACCTACACTTAACTTCAGGGCAACCGGCACTTTGCAGATGAACAATGCCTTTGTTTGGATCTTGCGTGGCTGGGTAGAAGAAGTGGCTTCATTTCAGCTGGGCTCATCCATCTGGTTGGTCTTGAACGTCTTCTGGTCGTAATGCTACACTTGGGTCGGGGCCAAGAGAGACCGAGCGCCGGGGCCAAGAGAGACTGAACACATGGCAGTGTCTGTCTTTATCCCTCCGGGGTTTTGCACTCTTTTGGGCTGTACTTAGCTTTGGACCCAATAATTCGGCAGGCTTCAAATGCTGCCTTCGATTTTGGCCAATAAAGGGGCGGGTGCCTTGATGGCGGGGCGTGTCCTGAGCGGTCATTGACCTTGGCTTTTTGGGCACCCTGAGCAAAGGGAGTGGTGCCGATGAGTCTGTTTCTGTATCTGTTACCTGAGTGCAGGTCTTTGGTTCTGGGGAAATGGGCCATTAGAATGCAAAGTAGCTGGGGTTTCGATAGCGTCTAGTTATCTGAGTTGCCAATATACATAAGCTCCGAGCGTCTGAGTCCTGGGTTGACCATATTTCCCATGGTCCTTTGCAGGTGGCCATATTTCCCATGGTCCTTTGCAGATGGCCATCCCAGACCCCTGACCAGCTCCCTGGCCAACTCCCACCCCTGCCCAGATGTCTCAATCACCCAAGGGACACATTATGCACTTGGTGGGCCTTAAATCATAGATCATAGAATTTACAGTGCAGAAGGAGGCCATTCGGCCCATCGAGTCTGCACCAGCTCTTGGAAAGAGCACCCTACCCAAGGTCCACACCTCCACCCTATCCCCATAACCCAGTAACCCCACCCAACACTAAGGGCAATTTTTGACACTAAGGGCAATTTATCACGGCCAATCCACCTAACCTGCACATCTTTGGACTGTGGGAGGAAACCGGAGCACCCGGAGGAAACCCACGCAGACACGGGGAGGATGTGCAGACTCCACACAGACAGTGACCCAAGCCGGAATCGAACCTGGGACCCTGGAGCTGTGAAGCAATTGTGCTAACCACTGTGCTACCGTGCTACCTGTCAGCTTGAAACTGCATCACTGACATAATGCCCTGGGAATGGATTCCATATCTGTTCCTGGGCCTACCTTCCCGCAATTCAGACCTGTGGTCACAATCCTCCAGCCGTTGGGAATCTCAGTTCCCACCGGCAGCGTTCACCCAACTGTGCGATTCCCGGAGGCTTCAAATCCCATTTGCAACAGGCCGGAGCAGGGAATCCCACCAGCAGCGAATGGTGTGCTCCCCAGAAACCGGAGAATCCCAGCCAATATCTTTTCTCAAACTGGACAGTGTTCCAGACGCCCTGGACAACTGGATTTCAGCAAAGCCTTTTGACAAGCTTCCATTGGGAGACTTATTAAGAAGACAAATGCGCCTGGGGTACAGGGTGATTTGAAAAGGTGGATTCATAATTGGCTGAGCTGTAGGAGACAGAGGGTGATGACAGACGGCTGCTTTAGTGACTGGGAGCCAGTGTCCAGTGGGGTACCACAGGGATCGGTGCTGGGCCCCCTATTGTTTATCATTTATATAAACGACAGAGATGACTATGTGGGGGTAGGATCAGTAAGATTGCGGATGACACACAGATTGGCCGGGGGGTTAACAGTGAGGTTCAGTGCCTTGGGTTACAGGAGGATACAGACGGGATGGTCAAATGGGCAGAAAAGTGGCTGATGGAATTTAACCCTGAAAGGTGTGAGGTGATACACTTTGCAAGGAGTAATTTGGGGGGGAGGTACGGGGAGGGGGAGGGGGAGGGGGAGGGGAGGGGGGCCTGGGGGAGAGAGGGGGGGCTAGGGGGCTGCAGGTTTGGGTTTACTATAGTTAGTTTGTAAAAACAAAAAATGACAGAGTGTTTGTATTTACGATAGTGACATTTAAGGGGCCTCTTGACAAATATATGAATAGGATGGGAATAGAGGGATACGGACCCAGGAAGTGTAGAAGATTGTAGTTTAGTCGGGCAGTATGGTCGGCACGGGCTTGGAGGGCCGAAGGGCCTGTTCCTGTGCTGTACATTTCTTTGTTCTTTGTCCGGCACTGATGTCTCACAGTCTCGCTACTGAGCCACAGTCATGGGCAACACGCCGGGTCCGGCAGGTCCTTGTGCGACAGGCGCTGTCGATACACACGGGGTCTGATGCGATGCGTCCCTCCTCTTCCTCGGCCTGTCGGGCAGCAGTCTCCCCATCTTGACAGGCTGCCTCCTCTTCCAGGGGCGGCATGATGGCACAGCGATTAGCACTACTGCCTCACAGCACCGGGGTCCCAGGTTCGATTCCCGGCTTGGGTCACTGTCTGTGCGGAGTCTGCACGTTCTCCCCGTGTCTGCGTGGGTTTCCTCCGGGTGCTCCGGTTTCCTCCCACAGCCCGAAGACATGCAGGTTAGGGGGATTGGCCATGCTAAATTGCCCTTAGTGTCCAAAGGTTAGGTGGGGTTATTGGGTTATGGGGATAGGGTAGAGGTGTGGGGTTAGGTAGGGTGCCCTTGCGAAGGGCTGGTGCAGGCCTGATGGGCCGAATGGCCTCTTTCTGCACTGTCAATTCTATGATTCCTCGGGGGCATGCTGTGGTTCTGCTGGGTCCTCCCCAGCAGCTCCTGCTCGTGCAGATTCAGTGCAGATGCCAACCACACCCAGCTCCACTCCCAAATCCATTTACTGCCGGGTGTAAACGGCAGACATGTCAACATGGTGGGCACTCCTGTGCCGAACCAGATCCAAGGGCTACGCAGTGTCCCTGGCCTGTACTGCCCACGCATATCCCCCTCCGATCCCAGCCTCATCCCCCAGCCATTCCCTCCACACAATCTTCCCTCCGCACGTGTCGCAGCCCCCGGGAGTCCACCTACCCTGCCACCCCTCCCTACCAGTGTTCCGTTCTGAGGCCCCTGCCCCATGCCCACCTGTGGAGTCCACCATGGGTGCCCTCCTGGGGTGAAACATGTGGTACCCCGCCAGCAGGGTGCCACCTGGTTGCGAGGGAGCACCGCTTAATACCGACCGACGCCATGCTTTGTGGCATGGGTGCAGGCAGGGACCGCGGACGGGGCTGGGCGGCAGGGTGGGCACCAGTTGAGACCGTGGCTGAAGTGTGCCATGGCCCCGTTTGTGCCGTGGGCCCCGTGTGTGCCGTGGGCCCCGCGTGTGCTGTGGGCCCCATGTGTGCCATGGGCCCCGTGTCTGCCATGGGCCCCGCATGTGCCGTGGGCCCCGTGTGTGCCGTGGGCCCCGTGTGTGCCGTGGGCCCTGTGTTTGCCATGGGCCCCGTGTGTGCCGTGGGCCCCGCGTGTGCCGTGGGCCCCGTGTGTGCCGTGGGCCCTGTGTTTGCCATGGGCCCCGTGTGTGCCGTGGGCCCCGCGTGTGCTGTGGGCCCCATGTGTGCCATGGGCCCCGTGTGTGCCGTGGGCCCCGTGTGTGCCGTGGGCCCCGTGTGTGCCGTGGGCCCTGTGTGTGCCGTGGGCCCCGTGTGTGCCATGGGCCCCGTGTGTGCCGTGGGCCCCGCGTGTGCTGTGGGCCCCGTGTGTGCCGTGGGCCCCGCGTGTGCTGTGGGCCCCGTGTGTGCCGTGGGCCCCGCGTGTGCTGTGGGCCCCGTGTGTGCCGTGGGCCCCGCGTGTGCCGGCCAGGTTTTGCCCAGCTGTCCACAGTGCGCAGGCGGGGTGGTGCCAGTGATATTCCTGCGAGGTGCGCTGGCTGATGGTGCCACTGGGGGGGGGCAGTGGCCAGGGGGTGGAAAGGGCCACCGTCCAGCTATTCGGGCTGAGCTCTGCAGCCCCTCCCGCACCCCCTGCAGTGGGTCAGTGCCTCGGGAGCCGTGAGGGGGGCCAACACCTGGTGGGCCACGCCCATCCTGTTGCTGGGTCGACTGTGGTCTGGGGGATCCTGGGGGGTTCCAGGGGGGTTCCCCGGGAAGGGGGGGCACCCAGACAGCCAGTGGCGCTCTGCACATTTACGGGTCACGGTGCGCAGTCTGTGGAAGGCACAGCAACGCCCACCCACCCCCGTCCCAGGGTTCGCTCGGGGGCCCACAGCTAATCCCCAGCCAGCAGCCTGCCATTGGAAACTCGTCTGACCTCCACCCTCTCCCTCAGCAGACACGGTTCCTGGTTTTTGATCACACATTTGAACCGGACCGACATCCCCTCTGCTGGCGGAGGCGGGAGGCCGGAGACTCCGGATTGGGGCCGGTTAATGATATGTTAACAGCCGTTACCATACAATTTGAAAGCCCACGCCAGCGTGAGGTGCGCCGCTGTCCAGGCGGTGGGGCCTGCCGTCCGTTGGGGGCCCACCTCCAACCTCGAAATGTGCCTCACGCCCGAGTCTCTGCCCGATTGCATTCCGGCGTCGCTGGCTGGAGAATCCCGCCCGATCCCTATCCTTCCCAAGCCTCCTGCACTAGGCCTCCAGGGAAGCATTTGCAAATCCTGGAACCCACTTTCTGCCGTGTTGTATTGTTATTGAGGGTTCCCCACGTGTTACAGCGGTTTAACAAAACGTGCAGCTCCTTTAGCCAGACGGCACCACCAGCTGTAAGTGCAGATTGTCTATGAGTTGTCTGGCTGGTTTTCATTGTACTGGTCTTTCTGGCACTTTGTGCACTTTCCTGCTGCCTGCATTGAGTGCAATATGTGCCGGGTAACCCACGTCCTGCTCACCCAATCTCAGGCCCTGTCTAATTTTGCAACCATTGGAATTTTAGGATCATGCTGCCCTCTGGTGGTGAACAAAGTAACGGCACGAATTCCCAGGAAAGCAAAATATTGAAGATGCTGGAAATCTGAAATAAAAATAGAAAATCCTGTAAATACTCAGCGTCTGTGCAAAGAGAAAGAGTTTACCTTTCAGGTCGATGACCTCGCACGGATGGACCACAGATGCTGCATAATCTTTTGAGTATTTCCAACAATTTCTATTTTTCATACAGTGATATCCGCATTGCTCCTGACGGAACTGAACTTCCACAGGACCGATAATTCTGTCACTGTGAAATACTTTGGGATATCCAGAGTTTTTTTGCTTTTGAAATATTTATTCAATTCCATTGTAAATAATGGCTGTCCGGGATTCTACAGCCCGCGTGCTCCCGCCAGCAGAGAATGGGGACTGGATTGCACTGGCGTTCGGAGCGGGGCCCAGGATGAGAGTTTCTCTCCTTTACCATATGCACGGGGAGAGCGCTCCGGATCACATCAGAATCCCGGGATCGGGGGGCCATTGTGAGTCGACAGCCCGATCCCGAGGTCCGGGTGCCGGCCCCCCTCCCCCACAATGGTAATCCTGTCACACCCCCTCCCCTTGACAAGTAGGGGTATCCTCCCCCCACCACAGGAATAACGGGTCAGCCAGCCCCCCCCCCCCCCCCACAGCACATATGCATGAGGATGAAATTACCCACCAAACCCCCTTACTGAACCCCCACCAACCTCCCATCCATCACCCCCATCAATCACCCCATCAGAGACCCCCCCAACTGTCACCCCCATCCGTCACCCCCATCAATCACCCCATCAGAGACCCTCATCAGTCACCCCCATCAGAGACCCCCCATCAGTCACCTCCATCAGAGACCCCCGATCAATCACCCCCATCAATCACCCCCATCAATCACCCCCATCAATCACCCCCATCAGTCACCCCCATCGCTCACCCCATCACTCACCCCCATCAGAGACCCCCCATCAGTCACCCCCATCAATAACCCCCATCAGTCACTCCCATCACTCACCCCCATCGCTCACCCCATCAGAGACCCCCGATCAATCACCCCCATCAATCACCCCCATCAATCAACCCCATCAATCACCCCCATCAGACACCCCCATCAGACACCCCCATCAGACACCCCCATCACTCACCCCCATCAGAGACCCCCCATCAATCACCCGCATCAATCACCCCCATCAGTCACTCCCATCACTCACCCCCATCGCTCACCCCATCAGAGACCCCCATCAATCACCCCCATCAGAGACCCTCATCAATCACCCCCATCACTCACCCCCATCAGTCACCCCCATCAGACACCCCTCATCAGTCACCCCCATCAATCACCCCCATCAGTCACCCCCATCAGTCACCCCCATCAGACACCCCTCATCAGTCACCCCCATCAATCACCCCCATCAGTCACCCCCATCAGACACCCCTCATCAGTCACCCCCATCAGTCACCCCCTTCAGAGACCCCCATCAATCACCCCCATCAGTCACCCCATCAGAGACCCCCCCAACTGTCACCCCCATCCGTCACCCCCATCAATCACCCCATCAGAGACCCTCATCAGTCACCCCCATCAGAGACCCCCCATCAGTCACCTCCATCAGAGACCCCCGATCAATCACCCCCATCGCTCACCCCATCACTCACCCCCATCAGACACCCCTCATCAGTCACCCCCATCAGTCACCCCCTTCAGAGACCCCCATCAATCACCCCCATCAGTCACCCCATCAGAGACCCCCCCAACTGTCACCCCCATCCGTCACCCCCATCAATCACCCCATCAGAGACCCTCATCAGTCACCCCCATCAGAGACCCCCCATCAGTCACCTCCATCAGAGACCCCCGATCAATCACCCCCATCGCTCACCCCATCACTCACCCCCATCAGTCACCCCCATCAGTCACCCCCATCACTCACCCCCATCGCTCACCCCATCAGTCACCCCCATCAGTCACCCCCATCACTCACCCCCATCAGTCACCCCCATCAGTCACCCCCATCACTCACCCCCATCAGTCACCCCCATCAGAGACCCTCATCAATCACCCCCATCAGAGACCCCCCATCAGTCACCCCATCAGTCACCCCATCAGTCACCCCCATCAGTCACCCCCATCACTCACCCCCATCAGGGACCCTCATCAGAGACTCTCATCAGAGACCCTCATCAGAGACTCCCATCAGAGACCCTCATCAATCACCCCCATCAGAGACCCCCCATCAGTCACCCCATCAGGGACCCTCATCAGAGACTCTCATCAGAGACCCTCATCAATCACCCCCATCACTCACCCCCATCAGGGACCCTCATCAGAGACTCCCATCAGAGACCCTCATCAATCACCCCCATCACTCACCCCCATCAGGGACCCTCATCAGAGACTCTCATCAGAGACCCTCATCAATCACCCCCATCACTCACCCCCATCAGGGACCCTCATCAGAGACTCCCATCAGAGACCCCCATCAATCACCCCCATCAGTCACCCCCATCAGGGACCCTCATCAGAGACTCCCATCAGAGACCCCCATCAATCACCCCCATCAATCACCCCCATCAGTCACCCCTGCCAGAAAACTGAAGAGCAGTCAAGGCAGTGAAGTGAATGATCTTCGCATTTTCACTTATCCGACCCGAGCATCTGCTGACACAGCCAAAAATGTTTAAAGCAGCAGTTGTTACAAGTGGCAGAGGCTTCCACAAACCCAAGTACACTTGAAAGGGCTTCATATTCCTGGATATTCATTGAAATGCAAAACTCCCATTCAATTTCACACAGCAATACTTTTCACTAGCCAGTGATTGACAGTTTTATTCATCCAGATACAGGTGCTTGGTGGATTGTTTATCTATCTTTCCCTTCATGCTTGAATGCATCTCAAGTACCCTGTATTGATGCTAACCAAAATGTTTATAAATGCTCTTGCTATGATTGACAGTTCCTCACCACATCAGAAGGAGATAAGTGGTTTCACTTACTCCTGGAGGGAAGTCAAGGACAGCATAAAAAGAAAAGAAAAGGCATACACGGTGGCGAGGATTAGTGGGAAGCCAGAGGATTGAGAAGCCTTTAAAAGTGAGCAGAGGACACTGCAATAAGGGGGGGGGGGGGGAGAAGATGAAATATGAGTGCAAGCTCACTAGTAATATAAAGGAAGATAGGAAGAGTTTTTTTCAATATATCAAAGATATAAAAGGTAAGAGAGAGGCAAAAATAGACATTGGGCCCTGGAAAATGTGGCTGGAGAAGTAATAATAGGAAACAAAGAAATGGCAGAGGAACTGAATGGTTACTTTGCATCAGTCTTCATGGTGGAAGACACCAGTGGGATGCCAGAGCTCCAGGAGAACCAGGGGGCAGAGGTGAGTGCAGTGACCATTACTAAGGAGAAGGTTCTGGGGAAACTGAAAGGTCTGAAGGTGGATAAGTCGCCTGGACCGGATGGACTACACCCCGGAGTTCTAAAAGAGATAGCTGAGGAGATTATGGAGGCCGTTGGTTGGTGATGATCTTTCAGGAATCACTGGAGACAGGAAGGATCCCAGAGAACTGGAAAGTGGCTAATGTAACACCGCTGTTTAAGAAGGGAGTGAGGCGACTTCCGGATGCGGCTATGCAGAGCTAGGTCGCATGTTCGGTAGCTCCCGCTTGGAACGGACTTTTGGGCTCTTTACAGGGCCCCCAACGGCATTTGTTCAACATTTCCCAGTGTGGGAAGAAGACTGCATCATTCCCCTAACAGTGTCCCCCAGGAATGGTATGTCTCTTGGTTACCAGACCCGGCAGAAACAGTAAAAGATTTGGCTGAGACAAAAGCCTCTTCCAGCATGCAGGCGGGGGAAGGGCAAGCTTAAAGGCTGCAAGCTGACTTGAGGGCCTTTATTAAAGGTGAATTCTAGTGGCAGAGGGAACAACAAGATCTACCAAGGCCATTGAAGAAGCGGGGACGAGGCTTCTGGTGGCGGCCATGGAGGAGTAGGTCGCGCATTCGGCAGCTCCCGTCTGGAACGGACTCTCAGACCTTTTTCAGGAGTTTCCACAGACTTTTGGGGCAGATTGGTGAAGCGAACACTGCCAAAAGGATTCCCTCTCGAGACTTCCGGTTGCGGCTATGCGGAGCTAAGTCGCACATTCGGCGGCTCCCGCAAAAATGGACTTTTGGGCTCTTTTCAGGGCCCCCAAGGGCACTTTTTCGATGTTTCCCGGTGTGGGAAGGAGTTAATAATAGCTCCCCGTCAGTATATGGCTTTAACTAGGAGCGGGCAACAAAGAAGGTGGTGGTGGACCAGAAGAAGGGAGGGAAGGACAAAATGGCGGCGAGCGGAGACCAGGCAGCGTGGAGGCAGTGGGCGGAGGAGCAACAGGAGGGTATCCAGCGCTGCCTCACAGAGATTAAAACGGACCTGCTAGAGCCGATGAAGGCTTCTATTGATAAGCTGCTGGAGACACAGACGGCCCAGGGAGTGGCGATCCGAGAGGCTCAACAAAAGATCTCTGACAATGAGGACGAGATCTTAGGCCTGGCGGTAAAGGTGGAGGCGCACGAGGCGCTCCACAAGAAATGGCAGGAGCGGTTCGAGGAGATGGAGAATCGGTCGAGGTGGAAGAATCTGCGGATTCTGGGCCTCCCGGAGGGGCTGGAGGGGCCGGACGTGGGGGCCTATGTGGTCACTATGTTGAACTCGCTGATGGGAGCGGGGTCCTTCCAGGGGCCCCCGGAGCTGGAAGGGGTCCATAGAGTGTTGGCGAGGAGGCCCAAGGCTAACGAGCCTCTGCGGGCGGTGCTGGTGCGGTTCCATCGGTTCGTCGATCGGGAGTGTGTGCTCAGGTGGGCCAAGAAGGAGAGGAGCAGCAGGTGGGAGAACGCGGAGGTTCGGATATATCAGGACTGGAGTGCGGAGGTGGCGAAGAGGAGGGCCGGGTACAATCGAGCGAAGGCGGTGCTGCACAGGAAGGGGGTGAAGTTTGGCATGTTGCAGCCGGCGCGACTGTGGGTTACCTACAAGGACCGGCACCATTATTTTGAGTCTTCGGAGGAGGCGTGGGCCTTTGTTCAGGCCGAGAAGCTGGACACAGACTGAGGGTCGGGATGGGCGATTGGGGACTGCGGTGGATATGTTATGCCTATTTTTGGTTCGGGGGGGGGGGGGGGGGGGGGGGGGGGCTTTGCATTGTTTTGGGTTTCTTTTTCTCTGTGTTTTTCTCTTTCGGGTTGGGGAGGGTGGATGGGGTGGGTTGGGCATTGTTTTCGTTGGTGGCAGGGCCGGGTAGGTGGAGAGCGCGGGATTTTTTCCCGTGCCGAAGACTGGGGGGGGGGTCCGGGGGGGGGAAGCGAGGATTGTTTCCTGCGCTTAGAACGGAGGGGGAGAGCCTGTGAATGGGGAGCGGGAGAGGAGGGTGTGCCACACAATGGGAGGAGTCGAAGGGGAGGCGGGAGTGGCCGGGGTCAGCAGGAGTCAACTGACTTGCGGAAGTGCAATGGGGGGAGTAAACCAGCTAGGATGGGTCCTAGCCCGGGGGGGGTGGGGGGGGGGGGGGATCGAGTTGCTGCTGCTAAGATCAAGGAGGAGCTGGAGCGAGTGGGGGGGTCGAGACGGGGGTATGCCGCTGTGGGGAACGGGCCGGGGTGTGGGGTGTGGGCGTGTGGTTGGCCGAGGAGGGGTCATGGCTAGTCGGCGGGGGAGGGGGGCAGGTAGCCCCCTGATCCGGCTGATAACCTGGAATGTAAGGGGACCGAATGGGCCGGTTAAGCGGGCCCGCGTGTTCGCGCACCTGAAAGGGCTCAAGGCGGATGTGGTTATGCTCCAGGAGACACACCTGAAGGTTGCAGACCAGGTAAGACTGAGGAAAGGGTGGGTAGGTCAGGTGTTTCACTCGGGGCCAGATGCCAAAAATCGAGGGGTGGCGATCTTGGTGGGAAAGAAGGTGTCGTTCGAGGCGTCGAGCATTGTGGCAGATAATGGCGGTAGGTACATAATGGTAAGTGGTAAGTTGCAGGGAGAGAGGGTGGTACTGGTCAGTGTGTATGCTCCGAACTGGGATGATGCGGGTTTTATGCGGCGTATGTTGGGTCGGATCCCAGACTTGGAAGTGGGGGAGGCCTGATAATGGGGGGAGACTTTAACACGGTGTTGGATCCGGCACTGGATCGCTCCAGGTCTAGGACGGGTAGGAAGCCGGCAGCGGCTAGAGTGTTGAGGGGATTTATGGACCAAATGGGAGGGGTGGACCCTTGGAGATTTGCAAGGCCGGGGGCTAGGGAATTTTCATTCTTCTCACATGTCCATAAGGCTTATTCTCGAATCGACTTTTTCATTTTGAGTAGGGCGCTGATAGCGAGAGTAGAGGATACCAAGTATTCGGCAATAGCCATTTCGGACCACGCCCCGCATTGGGTGGACTTGGAGATGGGGGAGGAGAGGGACCAGCGCCTGCTGTGGCGCTTGGAGTTGGGGCTCTAGGCGGACGAGGAGGTGAGCGAGCGGGTCCGAGGAAGTATAGAGAGGTACTTGGAGACCAACGACAACGGGGAGGTCCGAGTGGGGATGGTATGGGAGGCACTGAAGGCGCTGGTGAGGGGAGAGCTGATCTCCATTAGGGCCCACAAGGAGCGGAGGGAGCGGGGGGAGAGGGAGAGGCTGGTGGGGGAGATGGTGAGGGTAGACAGGAGGTATGCGGAAGAGCCTGAGGAAGGATTGTTGAGGAAGAGGCGTAGCCTCCAGGCCGAATTCAACCTGATGGCCACCAGGAAGGCGGAGGTGCAGTGGAGGAAGGCCCAGGGGGTGGTCCACGAGTGTGGGGAAAAGGCAAGCTGGATGCTGGCGCATCAACTTCGGAAGCGGGACGCAGCTAGGGAGATCGGGGGGAGTTAAGGACAGGGGAGGGAGTGGGAGTGTGGTGCGGAGTGGGGTTGGCATCAATGGGGTCTTCAGGGACTTCTACGAGGAATTGTACCGATCCGAGCCCCCATGGGAGGAAGGAGGGATGGGCCGTTTCCTGGACCAATTGAGGTTTCCAAAGGTGGAAGAGGGACTGGTGAATCATAGAATCATAGAAGTTTACAGCATGGAAACAGGCCCTTCGGCCCAACCAGTCCATGCCGCCCAGTTTTTACCATTAAGCTAGTCCCAGTTGCCCGCACTTGGCCCATAACCCTCTATACCCATCTTACCCATGTAACTATCTAAATGCTTTTTAAAAGACACAATTTTACCCGCCTCTACTACTACCTCTGGCAGCACATTCCAGACACTCACTACCCTCTGAGTGAAGAAATTGCCCCTCTGGGCCCTTCTGAATCTCTCCCCTCTCACCTTAAACCTATGCGCTCTAGTTTTAGACTCCCCTGCCTTTGGGAAAAGATGTTGACTATCTACCTTATCTATGCCCCTCGTTATTTTATAGACCTCTATAAGATCACCCCTAAGCCTCCTACGCTCCAGGGAAAAAAGTCCCAGTCTATCCAGCCTCTCCTTATAACTCGAACCATCAAGTCCCGGTAACATCCTAGTAAATCTTTTCTGCACTCTTTCTAGTTTAATAATATCCTTTCTATAATAGGGTGACCAGAACTGCACACAGTATTCCAAGTGTGGCCGTACCAATGTCTTGTACAACTTCAACAAGACGTCCCAACTCCTGTATTCAATGTTCTGACCAATGAAACCAAGCATGCCGAATGCCTTCTTCACCACCCTGTCCACCTGCGACTCCACCTTCAAGGAGCTATGAACCTGTACCCCTAGATCTCTTTGTTCTATAACTCTCCCCAACGCTATACCATTAACTGAGTAGGTCCTGGCCTGATTTGATCTGCCAAAATGCATCACCTCACATTTATCTAAATTAAACTCCATCTGCCATTCGTCGGCCCACTGGCCTAATTGATCAAGATCCCGTTGCAATCCTAGATAACCTTCTTCACTATCCACTGTGCCACCAATCTTGGTGTCATCTGCAAACTTACTAACCATGCCTCCTAAATTCTCATCCAAATCATTAATATAAATCACAAATAACAGTGGACCCAGCACCGATCCCTGAGGCACACCACTGGTCACAGGCCTCCAGTTTGAAAAGCAACCCTCTACAACCACCCTCTGTCTTCTGTCGTCCAGCCAATTTTGAATCCAATTGGCAACCTCACCCTGGATCCCGTGAGCTTTAACCTTCTGCAACAACCTACCATGCGGTACCTTGTCAAAGGCTTTGCTAAAGTCCATGTAGACAATGTCTACTGCACTGCCCTCATCGACCTTCTTGGTCACCCCCACAAAAAACTCAATCAAATTTGTGAGACATGATTTTCCACGCACAAAGCCATGCGCCGAATCAGTCCTTGCCTCTCTAAATGCTTGTAGATCCTGTCTCTCAGAATACCTTCTGGTGGCGGGACTGGGGGCCCCGATTGGGCTGGAGGAGCTGATCAAAAGGGATAGGAAGCATGCAGGCGGGGAAGGCACCGGGCCGGACGGTTTCCCGGTCGAGTTCTATAAAAAATATATGGACCTGTTGGGCCCACTATTCGTTAGGGCCTTTAATGAGGCAAGGGAGGGGGGGGCTTTACCCCCGACGATGTCCCGGGCACTGATCTCCTTGATCCTGAAGCGGGACAAGGATCCCCTGCAATGTGGGTCTTACAGACCGATTTCCTTGCTAAATGTAGATGCCAAGGTGCTGGCGAAGGTCTTAGCCACGAGGATTGAGGATTGTGTGCCGCAGATCATCCATGAAGACCAGACGGGGTTTGTGACGGGGAGGCAGTTGAACGCGAATGTGCAAAGGCTTTTCAACGTGATCATGATGCCGGCGAGGGAGGGGGAGGAGGAGGATAGTGGTGGCGATGGACGCTGAGAAAGCCTTCGATAGTGTAGAGTGGGGGTACCTGTGGGAGGTGCTGAAGAGGTTCGGGTTTGGGGAGGGGTTTGTCAGGTGGGTTAGGCTGTTGTATGAGGTCCAGATGGCGAGTGTGGCCACAAATAGGAGGAGGTCCGAGTACTTTCGGTTGCACCGAGGGACGAGACAGGGATGTCCCCTATCCCCCCTGCTCTTCACACTGGCGATTGAACCCCTGGCTATGGCACTGAGAGAGTCGAGGAGCTGGAGGGGGTTGGTGCGGGGTGGGGAGGAGCATAGGGTGTCGCTTTATGCGGACGACCTGCTGCTGTATGTGGCGGACCCGGTGGGAGGAATGCCAGAGGTAATGAGGATCCTTAGGGAATTCGGGGACTTTTCGGGGTACAAGCTCAATATGGGGAAGAGCGAGCTGTTCGTAGTTCAGCTAGGGGACCAGGAGAGGGGGATTGGCGAGCTCCCACTAAAAAGGGCGGAGAGGAGCTTCAGATATTTGGGGTCCAGGTGGCCAGGAGCTGGGGGGCCCTGCATAGGCTTAACTTTACAAGGCTGGTGGAGCAAATGGAGGAGGAGTTCAAGAGGTGGGACGCGTTGCCACTGTCCTTGGCGGGTAGGGTGCAGTCAATCAAAATGACGGTGCTCCCAAGGTTTTTGTTCCTGTTCCAGTGCCTCCCCGTGTTTATCCCGAAGGCTTTTTTCAGGTGGGTTAACAGGAGTATAATGGGGTTTGTGTGGGCGCGAGGCACTCCGAGGGTGAGAAGGGTGTTCCTGGAGCGGAGTAGCGATAGGGGGGGGCTGGCGATGCCCAACCTCTGTGGGTACTACTGGGCCGCCAATGCGGCGATGGTGCGCAAGTGGGTGATGGAGGGGGAAGGGGCTGCATGGAAGAGGCTGGAGACGGCGTCCTGTGTGGGTACGAGTCTGGGGGCGCTGGCAACGGCACCGCTGCCGCTCCCTCCAAGGAGGTATACCATGAGCCCGGTGGTGGTGGCGGCCCTCAGAATTTGGGGGCAGTGGAGGCGGCATAGGGGGGAAGTTGGGGCCTTGGCGTGGACCCCATTATGGGGGAACCACCGGTTCGCCCCAGAAAGAACAGGTGGAGGGTTTTCGGGGTGGCACAGGGCAGGGATACGAAAGTTGGGGGACCTGTTTGTGGACGGGAAGTTCACGAGCTTGGGTGAGCTGGAGGAGAAGTACGGGCTCCCCCCGGTGAACACCTTCAGGTACTTACAGGTAAGGGCGTTTGCCAGACGGCAGGTGGTGGAATTCCCGCGGCTACTGCCACACACAGTACAGGACAGGGTGCTCTCGGGGGGGTGGGTGGGAGTGGGGAAGATCTCGGAAACTTACCAGGTGATGCAGGAGGAGGAGGAGGCCTCGGTGGTGGAGTTGAAAGGTAAGTGGGAGGAGGAGTTGGGAGAGGGAATCGAAGAGGGGACGTGGGCAGATGCCCTAGGGAGGGTGAACTCTTCCTCTTCGTGCGCGAGGCTCAGCCTCATACAGTTTAAGGTGCTGCACAGGGCACACATGACCGGGACAAGGAAGAGCCGGTTCTTTGGGGGCGAGGACAGGTGTGTTAGGTGCTCAGGGAGCCCAGCAAATCACACCCATATGTTCTGGGCATGCTGAGCGCTGGAGGAATTTTGGAAGGGCGTAGCGAGGACGGTGTCGAGGGTGGTAGGATCCAGGGTCAGACCGGGCTGGGGGCTCGCAATATTTGGGGTGGCAGAGGAGCCGGGAGTGCAGGAGGCGAAAGAGGCCGGAATTCTGGCCTTTGCGTCCCTGGTAGCCCGGCGAAGGATTCTCCTTCAGTGGAAAGATACGAGGCCCCCAAGCGTGGAATCCTGGATCAGCGATATGGCAGGGTTCATTAAATTGGAGAGGGTGAAATTCGCCTTGAGATGGTCGGTACAAGGGTTCTTTAGGCGGTGGCAACCGTTCTTAGACTTTCTGGCAGAACGATAGACATTGGTCAATGGCAGCAGCAGCTCGGCGGGGCGGGGGGGGGGGGGCGGGGGGGGAGGGGGGGGTGCGGGGGGGGGGGTTTAATTTATTTTTGTTTAATTTACACTGGAGGGTCTGAGGGGGTGTATACACCTGTTGTGTTAAGTCGGGGTGTTAATGTTAATTTATCATTAAGGTATGGGAGGGAGGGGTTTGGGGGGGTTGCTTTTTTAGATTGTGTTTTGTACTTAACCCTGTTGGGTTCTTTTTTCTTTCTCATTTTGTTATTGATATTTTATGAAAACCTTGAGTAAAAATTATTTTTTTTTTTAAAGAAGAGAGTGAGGCAGAAGACGGGAAATTATAGGTCGGTTAGCCTGACTTCAGTCATTGGTAAGATTGGTCTGTTATTAAGGATAAGATTGCGGAGTACTTGGAAGTGCATGGTAAAATAGGACTGAGTCAGCACGGCTTCGTCAAGGGGAGATCCTGTCTGGCAAATCTGTTAAGAGTTCATTGAAGAAGGAATAAGGAAGTTAGACAAAGGAGAACCAGTGGACGTGATTCATTTAGATTTCCAGAAGGCCTTTGACAAGGTGCCGCATAGGAGACTGTTCAATAAGTTAAGAGCCCATGGTGTGGTGTTGAGGGTAAGATCCTGGCATGGATAGAGGATTGGCTGACTGGCAGAAGGCAGAGAGTGCGGATAAAGGGGTCAGTCAGTCAGTCTTACATCTGCGGTGAGCAAAATATTGGAAAGAATCCTGAGAGATAGGATTTATTATTATTTAGAAAAACATAGTTTGATTAAAGATAGTCAGCATGGCTTTGTGAGGGGCAGGTCATGCCTCACAAGCCTCATTTCAATTCTTTGAGGATGTGACGAGACACATTGATGAAGGTCGGGCAGTGGATGTGGTGTATATGGATTTCAGCAAGGCATTTGATAAGGTTCCCCATGATAGGCTCATTCAGAACGTTAGGGGCATGGGATACAAGGAAATTTGGCTGTCTGGATACAGAATTGGCTGGCCGAAAGAAGACAGCGTGTGGTAGTGGATGGAAAGTATTCAGCCTGGAGGTCGGTGACCAGTGGCGTCACGCAGAGATCTGTTCTGGGACCTCTGCTCTTTGTTTTTTTTAAAATGACTTGGATGAGGAAGTGGAAGGGTGGGTTAGTAAGTTTGTCGATGACACAAAGGTTGGTGGAGTTGTAGATAGTGTTGAGGGTTGTTGCAGGTTACAACAGAACATCGACAGGATGCAGAGCTGGGCTGAGAAGTGGCAGATGGAGTTCACCCTTGATAAGTGTGAAGTGATTCATTTTGGAAGGTCGAATTTGAATGCTGAATACAGGGTTAAAGGCAGGATTCTTGGAAGTGTGGAGGAACAGAGGGATCTTGGGGTCCACGTACATAGATCCCTCAAAGTTGCCACTCAGGTTGATAGGGTTGTTAAGAAGGCGTATGGTGTGTTGGCTTTCATTAACAGGGGGATTGAGTTTAAGAGCTGCGAGGTTTTGATGCAGTTTTATAAAACCCGAGTTAGACCACACTTGGAATATTGTGTCCAGTTCTGGTCGCCTCATTATAGGAAGGATGTGGATGCTCTGGAGAGGGTACAGAGGAGATTTACCAGGATGCTGCCTGGACTGGAGGGCATCTTTCATGAAGAAACGTTGAGGGAGCTCGGGCTTTTCTCACTGGAGTGAAGAAGGAAGAGAGGTGACTTGATAGAGTTGATGAGAGGCATGGATAGAGTGGATAGCCAGAGACTTTCTCCAGGGCGGAAATGGCTGTCACGAGGGGACATAATTTTAAGGTGATTGGAGGAAGGTATAGGGGAGATGTCAGAGGTCGGTTCTTTACACAGAGAGTGGTGGGTGTGTGGAATCACTGCCAGCAGAGGTGGTGGAGTCAGAGTCATTCGGGACATTTAAGCGACTCTTAGACAGGCACATGGACAGCAGTAAATTGAAGGGGTGTAGGTTAGGTTGATCTTAGATTAGGATAAATGGTCGGCACAACATCGTGAGCCGAAGGGCCTGAACTGTGTTGTACTGTTCCATGTTCTAAAGGGGTCTTTTTCAGGATGGCAGCCGGTGACTATTAGAACATAGAACATAGAACGATACAGCGCAGTACAGGCCCTTCGGCCCACGATGTTGCACCGAGACAAAAGCCATCTAACCTACACTATGCCATTATCATCCATATGCTTATCCAATAAACTTTTAAATGCCCTCAATTTTGGCGAGTTCACTACTGTAGCAGGTAGGGTATTCCACGGCCTCACCACTCTTTGCGTAAAGAACCTACCTCTGACCTCTGTCCTATATCTATTTCCCCTCAGTTTAAAGCTATGTCCCCTCATGCCAGCCATTTCCATCCGCGGGAGAAGGCTCTCACTGTCCACCCTATCCAACCCCCTGATCATTTTGTATGCCTCTATTAAGTCTCCTCTTAACCTTCTTCTCTCCAACGAAAACAACCTCAAGTCCATCAGCCTTTCCTCATAAGATTTTCCCTCCATACCAGGCAACATCCTGGTAAATCTCCTCTGCACCCGCTCCAAAGCCTCCACGTCCTTCCTATAATGCGATGACCAGAACTGTAAGCAATACTCCAAATGCGGCCGTACCAGAGTTCTGTACAGCTGCAACATGACATCCTGACGCCGGAACTCAATCCCTCTACCAATAAAGGCCAACACTCCATAGGCCTTCTTCACAACCCTATTATCAACCTGGGTGGCAACTTTCAGGGATCTATGTACATGGACACCTAGATCCCTCTGCTCATCCACACTTCCAAGAACTTTACCATTAGCCATATATTCCGCATTGCTGTTATTCCTTCCAAAGTGAATCACCTCACACTTCTCTACATTAAACTCCATTTGCCACCTCTCAGCCCAGCTCTGCAGCTTATCTATGTCCCTCTGTAACCTGCTACATCCTTCCACACTGTCGACAACACCACCGACTTTAGTGTCGTCTGCAAATTTACTCACCCACCCTTCTGCGCCTTCCTCTAGGTCATTGATAAAAATGACAAGCAGCAACGGCCCCAGAACAGATCCTTGTGGTACGCCACTTGTAACTGAACTCCATTCTGAACATTTCCCATCAATCACCACCCTCTGTCTTCTTTCAGCTAGCCAATTTCTGATCCACATCTCTAAATCACCCTCAATCCCCAGCCTCCGTATTTTCTGCAATAGCCTACCGTGGGGAACCTTATCAAACGCTTTGCTGAAATCCATATACACCACATCAACTGCTCTACCCTCGTCTACCTGTTCAGTCACCTTCTCAAAGAACTCGATAAGGTTTGTGAGGCATGACCTACCCTTTACAAAGCCATGCTGAGTATCCCTGATCATAGATGAGGGTGCTCCGGTTTCCTCCGGCGATGATTATAAATCTTGTCTCAGGGGCCAGTGCTGGGACCACAACTTTTCACAATATACATTAATGATCTGGAAGAAGGAACTGAGGGCACTGTTGCTAAGTTTGCAGATGATACAAAGATCAGTCGAGGGACAACTAGTATTGAGGAAGCAGGTGGGCTCCCGAAGGACTTGGTCAGGCTAGGAGAGTGGGCAAAGAAGTGGCAGATGGAATACAATGTGGAAAAGTGTGAGGTTATGCACTTTGGAAGGAGAAATGGAGGCATAGACTATTTTCTAAATGGGGAAATGCTTTGGAAATCAGAAGCCCAAAGGGACTTGGGAGTCCTTGTTCACGATTCTCTTAAGGTTAACGTGCAGGTTCAGTCGGCAGTTAGGAAGGCAAATGCAATGTTAGCATTCATGTCGAGAGGGCTAGAATACAAGACCAGGGATGCACTTCTGAGGCTCTGTAAGGCTCTGGTCAGACCCCATTTGGAGTATTGTGAACAGTTTTGGGCCCCGTATCTTAAGGAAGGATGTGGTGGCCTTGGAAATGGTCCAGAGGAGGTTCACAAGAATGATTCCTGGAATGAAGAGCTTGTCTATGAGAAACGGTTGAGGACTCTGGGTCTGTACTCGATGGAGTTTAGAAGGATGAGTGGGGGGGGGGGATCTTATTGAAACTTACAGGATACTGCGAGGCCTGGATAGAGTGGACATGGAGAGGATGTTTGCACTTGTAGGAAAAACTATAAGCAGAGGACAATCCTTTAAAACAGAGATGAGGAGGAATTTCTTCAGCCAGAGGGTGGTGAATCAGTGGAACACTTTGCTGCAGAAGGCTGTGGAGGTCAAATCACTGAGTGTCTTTAAGGCAGAGAGAGATAGTGATGTACCTTCAATCCACAGAGAGGCAGAGAGAGCGAGTGAACACAAGGCTCTATTAGTCATGAACTTGCCTAGCCAGAGTCAGTAGTACAGATGAATGCCGCCCACAAGAGGCCAGCCTATATATAGCCCCGGTGTGGGCAGAGCCAGAGGCGGAGCCATACCGGGGTTACAGTACAGTACCTGGAAGCATTTCATCTCACACTTCCAGGTCATAGGTAGCAGGTTATTGTATCATGCATGCATTATGGTGAATACATTCACCACAGATGGGTTCTTGATTAATAAGGGGATCAGGGGTTATGGGGAGAAGGCAGGAGAATGGGGATGAGAAAAATATCAGCCATGATTGAATGGCGGAGCAGACTCGATGGGCCGAGAGCCTAATTCTGTTCCTTTGTCTTATGGTCTTATGGTTAAAACACTGTTGTAAAAGCTTTGTCTGTTCTGTGTTTTTTTAAATCCCTGTCCTGTTGATGGCCTTTGATTTACTGTCTTCTTGTTAGTGGCTACAACAGAGATTTTTGCTTAAACTACAGACTTTAGACAAACCGAAAACACCCCTGGTCTAATGGACTTGACCAGGACTTCCCTGTTAGTTTCTGTGGCAGAACTCATGATGTCAGTGTGATAGACTTGGCAAGCAGCCAATTGGTGAATCTGAAATTCTGAACTATCTCCTGTTGTTGCTGCGATTAGTGGAGCCATTAAGAATCTTTTGGAAGAAAAGCAGGTCACGTGAAGAGTTCCATTTGTATCCAGTTCTAAGAAGATGTTCAGCCAGGAAGCAGCTTGAAGATTCTCTCTCTGCTGTCTTACTGCTAGGCGATTTAAAAATCAGGCACTCCTGTTTAAGACACAGACAGCAGTCAGTTCTATGAAGATTATGGACTGCCAGAGTGCAAGCAGTTTTTCCTCAAATCTGTAATACTTTAATCCTCTGCCTGAAGGGCTGGGAAGCTCAAACAGGGAGCATTATTTAATTTAAACATTATTGTCACAA
Organism: Scyliorhinus torazame; assembly: GCF_047496885.1. NCBI lineage: Eukaryota > Metazoa > Chordata > Chondrichthyes > Carcharhiniformes > Scyliorhinidae > Scyliorhinus > Scyliorhinus torazame. The sequence continues at coordinate 1,582,072 of NC_092717.1, forward strand.
GTAGGCTTACATTAACACTGCAATGAAGTTACTGTGAAAAGCCCCTAGTCGCCACATTCCGGCTCCTGTTCGGGCACAGTGAGGGAGAATTCAGAATGTCCAAATTACTTAACAGCACATCTTTTGGGACTTTGGGAGGAAACCGGAGCACCCGGAGGAAACCCACGCAGACACGGGGAGAACGTGCAGACTCCGCACAGAGTGACCCAAGCCGGGAATTGAACCAGGGACCCTGGCGCCTTGAAGCAACAATGCTAACCACTGTGCTATTGTACTGCCATATACCAAACTATAGTTTAGCCGGAGTTTCTGCACAGAAATCAGGCGAATGGAAAAGAGTGCAAACTCTCAGATTTAAAGCCCAATAATATCTCAGGGAGGTAGAGGCTCCATCTGGTGGTCGAAGGTCAGAATTGCACCAACGTGAGTCGCCCGTGTAAAACTCCATGTGGTGGTAGAAGGGCGGAATTGCATTGACGTGAAACTTTTATAAACCAATTTCCCAGGAGGTCACATTTAGAAGACTTTGGCGCCGACAGAGGCCACAACCGCAGCACCAAAGTTTCATCCCAACCCTTTTCCTTCAATTCCTGTTATCCTAACCCTTTTCCCATTTCTTCACTGTGTGTTTGTTTTGTGTGTGATCGGGTGGGTGGGATGAGTTCTGGGTATAGGTAGATTAGTAAATCATTGTTCCGTTATTTCCTTCATATGTTCATCTTTTACTCTTGTTATAAATAAACAGTTTGTTAACGTTTTACTTATAAATCTGGTGCCTGTACCTCATTGGAGCAGCCGAGGGTTTAAAGATCTTAGGAAAACACAAATTATTGGTTAATTTACTTTTGTTGGGGCTCCGGGGTCTGTGTGGCTGGAACTGACCGTGCCTCGCCCAGAGTGTTGTAACATCTTATTCATAGCAGAAAACATTTAGCTTGGGCGAACTTGCACCAAAGCCTCCCGGTGGGTTCCTGCTGTGGGGTTGGTGCTTAATCGGGGGTTGGTGAATTGGGGTTCCAGCCCATTAATTATATTGAAATGGATACAATTCACCGATTTACATCCCCCGCCGGCAAGGGGCCACAGGTGTGTGATCGCCAAACCCGAGATACAAAAGTCTCAGAACACACACAAACAAACTCGAAAACAGCTTCTTCCCGCTGTTACCAGACTCCTAAACGACCTCTTATGGACTGACCTGATTAACACTGCACCCCTGTCTGCTTCACCCGATGCCAGTGTCTATGTAGTTACATTGTGTACCTTGTGTTGCCCTATTATGTATTTTCTTTTTGTATCATTTTCTTTTCATGTACTAAATGATCAATTTGAGCTGCTCGCAGAAAAATACTTTTCACTGTACCTCAGTACACATGACAATAAACAAATCCAATCCAATTGGCAGTTAAAGAAGGAAATCCAGGATTTGTCAGTAATGCTCCATTCTTTCAGAGACTGCACTCTTATGGTTCGTACAAACTGCAATCCCAAAGCAACCGCCAAATTCATGAAAAGTGCCACATTTAATAATAATAATCTTTATTGTCACAAGTAGGCTTACATTAACACTGCAATGAGGTTACTGTGAGAATCCCCTCGTCGTTACATTCCGGCGCTTATTCGGGAGAATTCAGAATGTCCAATTCACCTATCAGCACGTCTTTCCGGACTTGTGGGAGGAAACTGGAGCACCCGGAGGAAACCGGAGCAGACACGGGGAGAACATGCAGACTACTGTAGCCACCTGGGTTGGCCACTTCCCAACTTAAAATGGAGAACCGCAAAGGCTGAAGGGAAATTCAACCAACACAGGCAAAGACTAGCAAATACAGAAATCATGTGTATTGAAACCTGTAAGAAACCAGACAGCACTGAAACCAGCAGCCATCTGCATAGTAATGCAGCAGCCATCTGCACAGTAATGAGCGATTCCAAGGCACAATTGCAACAGTTAAGGTGAATAAGGCCAAGCCAGACTCCTTGGC